>NC_045958.1:23921430-25121430 GCF_010909765.2 Amblyraja radiata | reverse complement strand
ACAGCCGATCTCGCCTCCCCGATCCTTCTGTGAACATAACTGTAAACAATAAGTCCTTCTCTGCTAAACTTGACACGGGGGCGAAAGTGAACGTAATGTCAACAAAGCTGTTCCACCAGATAAGGAATAATGAGCTGCTGATTGCAGACCGCTCTGTTTTGCGTGCCTATGGGGGAGAGGAACTAACACCTGTGGGGAGGGCGACTTTCCACTGCGTGCTGCAGAAATCTTCCCAGGACCTGTCTTTCTTCATTCTGGACAGTGACTGTGTGACGTTGCTTAGCAACCAGGCCTGCCAGGATCTTGGTCTGGTGTCGTTTGACCCTACGGTCCACGAGGTGCAAGCTGTGATGGATCCACTATCCGAGTACCCAGACCTGTTTGACGACAAGTTGGGGAAGCTGCCGGTGGTGTACAAGATCGCGACTGACCCATCTGTGGTGCCTGTGATCCGTCCACCCCACAGAGTGTCTTTTGCCATGAAGGGCAAGGTGGAGAATATGCTGAAGGACATGGTCAACATGGGAGTGCTGGAGGCTGTCAGCGATCCAACCGAATGGGTCTCCACCATGGTCGCCACGTTGAAGAAAGGGAAAAATGAGATACGGGTATGCATCAACCTTAAGGACTTGAATATGGCGATTAAACGGCCCCACTACCCCATGAGGACTGTCGAAGATGTTGCCGCCCAGGTGGGACAAGCCACTGTGTTCTCCGTCCTCGATGCCAGAAGTTCGTTTTGGCAGATACCACTGGACAAACGCTCCACGGACCTGACCACGTTCAGCACGCCCTTCGGCAGGTTTAAGTTTTTACGGATGCCGTTCGGCATCAACTCTGCCAGCGAGGTATTTCAGCGTTCAATGGAACAATTATTTGCAGGTCTGCCCTGCGCGATCATTGTGGATGACATTCTGGTCTATGGGAGGGATGTGGCCGAACATGACCACAACCTCCGGCGGATTTTGGACCGTGCTCGGCAGATAAATTTGAAGCTCAATCGGTCAAAGTGCAAGTTCCGGGTGCCTGAGGTCACATACGTCGGCCACATTTTCACGGCCCAAGGGTTGAAGCCAGACCCGCAAAAGACCAGCGCCATCTCAGAGCTGCCCGCCCCGACAGACGTTGTCAGTCTGCAGCGTTTCCTGGGTATGGTGAATTACCTGGGGAAGTTTATCCCTGACCTCAGCGAGTTGAGCGCACCCCTGAGACAGCTCACAAAGAAGGACATTGCCTGGGCATGGTTTCCGCACCACCAGCAGTCGTTTGACCTGCTAAAGACGAGGCTGGTCAGCACACCTACCCTGAAGTTTTTTGATCTGCTGCGTCCGATCGTGGTCACTTGCGATGCCTCTCGCTTTGGACTGGGTGCTGCCTGCCTGCAACCCCACGCGGATGACTTGCTGCTGCCTATCTCCTATGCCTCTCGGACCATGACGGACACAGAGCAGCGCTATGCTCAGATAGAGAAGGAGCTGCTGGCGGTGGTTTTCGCGTGTTCGAAGTTTAAGGACTTCTTATTTGGCACCAGGTTCACCGTTGAGACGGATCACCAGCCACTGGTAACGATACTTAACAAACCAATACACTGCGCTCCTGCCAGGCTACAGCGGATGATGCTGCAGCTACAGCGCTTTGACTTTAAAATCGTATATAAGAGGGGCACCGAGATGCATGTGGCTGATGCACTGTCCCGGGCCCCCCGGGCCTCCTGCGTCCAGCACCCCTTCGAGCAGTCGGACTTACAGGTACTGAACGTTAACGTCGTCCCTTCTCATCAGCTGCGGTGCTTGGTTGAACATACCGCAAACGACCCCGACCTGCAGCAGCTTGCTGCTGTCATCAAGCGCGGGTGGCCCACCAAACGGAATTCGTTGCCTGCCAGCGTCCACCCCTATTTTTTGGTCCGCGATGAGTTAGTTCTCCGTGACGGTATTATTATCAAAGGACACAAAATTGTCATCCCGGCCTCGCTGCGTGGCTTGTATTTTGATGCCGCCCACATGGGTCATCCCGGGGCAGATGCCACTATCTCACATGCCCAGGAACAGTACTACTGGCCGGCCATGGCTAAATACATCCAGGCCAGGGTGGATTCCTGTCCGGACTGTCACTCGCTTGCCCCGCATCAGCAAAGACAGCCACTTTTGCAGCAGCCTGCCCCTGACATGCCCTGGTCTTCTCTGGCGGCCGATATCTTCGACTGGCGTGGGAGGCAATACCTTGTGCTAGTAGACTCTTACTCGAATTGGTTCGAGGTGGACCTCCTCCCTGCCATCACCTCCGAGATGGTGATCAGCAAGCTTCGCCGCCACTTTGCCACGTTTGGTTCCCCTGTCCGGCTGCAGACAGACAACGGTCGCCAGTTCACCAGCGCCGAGTTTCGAGCGTTCGCCACAAAGTGGAACTTTAATCATTTCACTAGCAGCCCGGAGTACCCGCAAAGCAATGGTTTGGCTGAACGGGCGGTCCGCAGCGCTAAGCACCTGCTTGAACAAACCCGCCTCTCGAACGGGGATTTCTATCAGGGTCTCCTGAACCTTCGCAACATTTCCAGAGACAGTACCATGGGATCCCCTGCCCAGCGACTCATGTCCCGAGTTGTCCGCCCTCTGATGCCTATTGCCCAGCAGTCCCTGATGCCTAAAGTCCTGCAGCCTGCTGATGTCCAGAAACGTATTGCCCAGAAGCACGAGATCCAGCGACGATCGCATGATAAATCCTGCCGCCCTCTTTCGCCACTGATGCCTGGACAGGTCGTCCGTTTGCAGACGCCCACCGGCTACTCCCGACTTGCCACCGTCGTCGGGTTTGACAGCGCGCCACGGTCCTACCTCGTGGATTTCGAGGGGACTGTATACCGACGCAGCCGCCAGCACCTGTTGGCGGTTAACGAGCCCAAACCACCTCCTGCGATTCCGTATACCCCTCCATCGCGTGTCGAGCCTTCCTCCACTAACGTACCATCTGCTCCCTGCATGCCACGATCGGTCCTTTTGCCTCGGGTAGCCCCCCCTGCTCCTCCCGGGTTTGCTCCCCAGGCTCTGTTGTCCCCTGCAAGGTCTTCTCTCTCTCCAACTTCAGCTCGTTCTACCCCTTCATTCTCACCTGGCTCTCCTGTGCCTCTCCGTTCCCCCTTCAAGCTGGGTTCCCCACCCATCTTCTCTCCCCCTCCTGTTTCTGTTCCTGTCCCTCCTCCTATTCTTTCGGGCGGGGAGGGTGAAGGTGCTGTGCGCACTCGCTCGGGTCGGATTGTAAAACCTCCGGCTCGCTACGGAGAATATGCTTAGCTTTGCAGGTACTGTATAATAAACCTGCTACTGTAGTAACTTGTTTGAATTGTAAGGGAAAGGATGTAGATGGGTTATGCATGCAACCTATAATGTAGTTACCTCATCACCACTAACCACGCCCCATCATATTAGTATAACTGTAGTATCCTCCCTTTGTTCCTCCCACTAGGTTCCAGTACGCCTGAAGGCTGGATGCAGTCAGTGCTGGGACGTGTGTGCCATGTGCTATATTAAACTCACAGTAAAGCTTACAGTGTGTCAGTAATCACCCCTTTACACCTGGATTTCACTCAGTTCCTCTATCTCCTTTGACCCGCGGTCCCCTGCTATTTCCGGCAGATTATTTATGTCTTCCTTAGTGAAGACGGAACCAAAGTAGTTATTCAATTGGTCCGCCATATCCTTGTTCCCCATGATCAACTCACCTGTTTCTGACTGCAAGGGACCTACATTTGTTTTAATTAATCTCTTTCTCTTCACATATCTATAAAAACTTTTGCAGTCAGTTTTTATGTTCCCTGCCAGTTTTCTTTCATAATCTATTTTCCCTTTCCTAATTAAGCCCTTTGTCCTCCTCTGCTGGTCTCTGAATTTCTCCCAGTCCTCTGGTATGCTGCTTTTTCTGGCTAATTTGTACGCATCATCTTTTGCTTTGATACCATCCCTGATTTCCCTTGTTATCCACGGATGCACTACCTTCCCTGATTTATTATTTTGCCAAACTGGGATGAACAATTTTTGTAGTTCATCCATGCAGTCTTTAAATACCTTCCATTGCATATCCACCGTCAACCCTTTTAGAACTAATTGCCAGTCAATCTTGGCCAATTCACGTCTCATACCCTCAAAGTTACCTTTCTTTAAGTTCAGAACCGTTGTTTCTGAATTAACAATGTCACTCTCCATCCTAATAAAGAACTCAACCATATTATGGTCACTCTTGCCCAAGGGGGCACGCACAACAAGACTGCTAACTAACCCTTCCTCATTACTCAATACCCAGTCTAGAATAGCCTGGATAACTATCCCGCATACATTCCAAGAAATCCTCTTCCTCAGCACCCCTGCCAATTTGATTCACCCAATCTATATGTAGATTGAAGTCACCCATTATAACTGTTTTGCCTTTGTTGCACGCATTTCTAATTTCCTGTTTGATGCCATCCCCAACTTCACTACTACTGCTAGGTGGCCTGTACACAACACCCACCAGCGTTTTCTGCCCCTTAGTGTTTCGCAGTTCTACCCATACCGATTCCACATCCTCCAAGCTAATGTCCTTCCTTTCCACTGCGTTAATCTCCTCTCTAACCAGCAACGCTACTCCACCACCTTTTCCTTTCTCTCTATGTCCTCCTGAATATTGAATATCCCTGGATGTTCAGCTCCCAGCCTTGGTCACCCTGGAGCCATGTCTCCGTGATCCCGACTATATCATAATCATTAATAGCTATCTGCACGTTCAACTCATCCACCTTATTACGAAAGCTCCTACCCTCTCCCCTACGCACAGGGGGGACGAGTACGCCTACCGGGATGAGGCGGAGCAGCTGACAGTGTGGTGTGGAGAAAATAACCTGCTCCTCAACACCTTAAAGACAAAAGAAATAATAATAGACTTCAGGAAGAATAAAACGGACATGGTACCATTAATTATCAGAGGAGACTGTGTGGAGAGGTTGGCGGATTTCCGCTTCCTGGGAATCCATATTGAGGAGGACCTGACGTGGAGCGTGAACACCTCTGCGCTGCTGAAAAAGGTCCAGCAGAGACTGCACTTCCTGAGGGTGCTCAGGAAGAATAACATCACTCAGAGACTGCTGCTGTCCTTTTATCGGTGCTCCATTGAGAGCATCCTAACATACTGTGTATGCGTATGGTACACCAGCTGCACAGTGGCTCAGAGGAAAGTGCTCCAGAGGGCCATTGACAACGCCCAGAGGATTGTCCGCTGCCCTCTCCTTACCTTGGAGGACTTACACAGTTACCGCTGCATCAAAAAATCCCAGAGTATTATAAAGGACATTTCCCACCCCGGACACTCCCTGTTTGAACTGTTGCCGTCAGGCAGACGGCACAGATCTACAAGGACAAGGACAAACAGACTTAAAAACAGTTTTTGCCCCACTGCTATAAAGGCACTAAATGTAGCCGTCAAGGAACGCAGGGGCGATACATACTAAGGGACTGTGGTACACTGTGAAATCGACAGAAGGATGTAGGGTTGGGTGTTTATGCGTGCCATTTTCATGATATTTATTTTAGTTGTTTATCTTTTTTTAATATTTTACCTTGTATGTATCGTTAGCTTTTAGAAATGTTTGAATGGTGCACTGACTAGCTGACATTTTAAAATTTTGTTGTACATGGTTCATGTTACAATGACAATAAAGAAACTATTCTATTCTAGGGTGTCCAAAGATGAGGATGGAGGGGGAAAATGCAGCCAGAAGGCAAGGAGCAGCCCCTTTAGGTATTCAAACAGTGGCTGCAGCCTCACGCACTCCATGTACACGTGGTACACAGACTCTTCCAGCCCGCAAAAGTGGCAGGCGGCTGGCGAGTCTGAACCGCGAGAGAAACAGGTTGCAGGGAACACCTCGGTGCAATACCCTCCACCCCAGGTCCCCAATGTAGCGGGAGAGAATCCCTGCATAGAGGGACCCCCACCAGAGGTTGGGCTTCTTGTTGGTAGGTGAGAGAGGTGTTGGCGGAGCCTGGGTGGATAACAGCAGTGCATTTTGTGGATGATATGGTGGTGCTCCGGTGGTCATGGGGTATGAATGTTCAGGGTAGTTGACAATCTGCCTGTCAGGGCCTGGATGGTGTTAAGGCTCTTGACAATAGACAGCGTTTTGTTCATCCATGAAGAATATCCCAAAAAGTCAGAAAGTATCTCAGAGGAAAGTATTGGAAGCAACATTTGAAAGTTGTTGAGTTCTGATAAAAGGTCTTTAACCTGACATTGAGGTCCACTCTGAATGACTTTAAACTTTAGAGATACAGCGTGGAAGCAGTCCTTCAACCCACCGAGTCCGCACCAACCAGTGATCACCCCGTACACTAGCATTATCCTGCACACATTAGTGACAATTTACAATGTTACATAAGCCAATTAACCTACAAACCTGCGCATCATTGGAATATGGAAGGAAACCAGAGCATTCAGAGAAAAACCCGCAGTTTCAGGGAGAAAGTACACATTCTGTACAGATGCACCCGTAGTCAGGATCAAACCTAGGTCTCTGGCACGGTAAGGCAACAACTCTACCGCTGCGCTACTGTGCCGCCCAGAGTGGAACTTATTTGACCAAATTTGTTCAGCGATTAATACCCATGGGTCATTCCCATGCCAGTTCAGTCATATATTTATAATCTACATATTACTAAAAGTCTGTTCTTGACCGGTTTTGGCAGGCCGTGCTGCGATTTCCGAGAGAACGCCGCCACCTATGGCCGTCATTTTTGGTCACCTTGATCAGAGCCCACCTACGCCGCATGTGTGCCGAAGATTTTTCCCGTTGATTAAAAATGACAGAGATATTAATGTTTTTACAGAATTCCCTATTCTCTCTGCTGCCCCTGCTGGCGGCAGGGTGGAGGGACTATAAAACCAGGAAGTGGTGTGCCACACAGTCTCTTCAAGATGGAGGAAGGCAGAGGGTCACGTTTCTCTGAGCTGTGAATAACACTGAACACATGTCTACTCAAATGTAAGTGCCCTTAGTGGTTCTAAAATGCTTGCAGAATGTGTCTATTGGTACTAAACTTGCAAAAAAGTGTCTATTGGTTCTAAAGCTTGCAAAAAAATGTCTATTGGTTCTAAAGCTTGCAAAAAAATGTCTATTGGTTCTAAAGCTTTCAAAAAATGTCTATTGGTTCTAAAGCTTGCAAAAAGTGTATATATTGGTTCTAAAGCTTGCAAAAAATGTCTATTGGTTCTAAAGCTTGCAAAAAATGTCAATTTGGTCTAAAGCTTGCAAAAAAATGTCTATTGGTTCTAAAGCTTGCAAAAAAATGTCTATTGGTTCTAAAGCTTTCAAAAAATGTCTATTGGTTCTAAAGCTTTCAAAAAATGTCTCTATTGGTTCTAAAGCTGGCAAAAAAATGTCTATTGGTTCTAAAGCTGGCAAAAAAATGTCTATTGGTTCTAAAGCTGGCAAAAAAATGTCTATTGGTTCTAAAGCTGGCAAAAAAATGCCTATTGGTTCTAAAGCTGGCAAAAAAATGTCTCTATTGGTTCTAAAGCTGGCAAAAAAATGTCTATTGGTTCTAAAGCTGGCAAAAAAATGACTATTGGCTCTAAAGCTTGCAAAAAAATGACTATTGGTTCTAACGCTTGCAAAAAAAGTCTATTGCTTCTAAAGCTTGCAAAAAAAAAGTCTATTGGTTCTAAAATGGTTCATACTAGCGCTCCAGAAATCCCCCTCCCCTGGTAGGCTTGCCTTGGGTGTGTCTTGAAATTGAAAGGCACTTATTGCAAATGGTGGCATTAAGTTGAAAGGCACTACTGACTGCAAATGGTGGCTTGGGAGCTTTGGCTTGAAGTTGAAAGGCACTATTACTGCAAATGGTGGCTTGGTTGCTTTGGCTTGAAGTTGAAAGACACTACTTACTGCAAATGGTGGCTTGGTTGCTTTGGCTTGAAGTTGAAAGGCACTACTTACTGCAAATGGTGGCTTGGGTGTGGCTTGAAGTTGTAAGACACCACTTACTGCAAATGGTGGCATGAAGTTGAAAGGCACTACTTACTGCAACTGGTGGATTGGTTGCTTTGGCTTGAAGTTGAAAGGCACTACTTACTGCAAATGGTGGATTGGTTGCTTTGGCTTGAAGTTGAAAGGCACTACTTACTGCAAATTGTAGCTTGGGAGCTTTGGCTTGAAGTTGAAAGGCACTATTACTGCAAATGGTGGCTTGGTTCCTTTGGCTCGCAGTTGAAAGGCACTACTTACTGCAAATGGTGGATTGGTTGCTTTGGCTCGCAGTTGAAAGACACCACTTACTGCAAATGGTGGCTTGGGTGTGGCTTGAAGTTGAAATACACCAATTACTGCAAATGATGGCTTGGGTGTGGCTTGAAGTTGAAAGACACCACTTACTGCAAATGGTGGCATGAAGTTGAAAGGCACTATTACTGCAAATGGTGGCTTGGTTGCTTTGGCTTGAAGTTGAAAGGCACTGCAAATTGTGGCTTGAAGTTGAAAGGCACTACTTACTGCAAATGGTGGCTTGGTAACTTTGATTTGAAGTTGAAAGTCACCTCTTACTGCTAATGGTGGCTTGGGTGTGGTTTGAAGTTGAAAGGCAGTACATACTACAAATGGTGGCTTGGATGCAATGGCTTGAAGTTAAAAGGCATTACTTACTGCAAATGGTGGCTTGGGTGCATTGGCTTGAAGTTGAAAGGCACCACTTACTGCAAATGGTGGCATGAAGTTGAAAGGCACCACTTACTGCAAATGGTGGCTTGAAGTTGAAATGCACTACTTACTGCAAATGGTGGCTTGGGTGCTTTGGCTTGAAGTTGAAAGGCACTACTGTAAATGCACTTACTTCCTGTTTGCACTGTATATTGATTTTAGATAAAACGCTACCACTTACGGCTGTGATTTTTGGCCATCTTACTCAGTCCCCCTCCGCTGAGCAGGTGCAGAGAATTCTTCCCATCAATGAAAAATAAAAGTGTTATTAGTTTTTTTTTAAATGTTGAGAATCTCTCTCCTGTCAATCACTCCATGAAAGCCACACCTTTTCCGTGGGGGCCCCCCCTTGAATTCTTGGGCTGGAAATTGTGGCTTGGGTGTGGCTTGATGTTGAAAGACACCACTTGCAATAAAACCCGGAAATGTGGGTGTGGGTCAGTCTCTGCAAGATGGAGGAGGGAGAGGTTATGACTCGCTGTCTTTAGTGGCTTTGCACCCTGCTTCAAATGATATGAAACTGCACTTGAATTTGGTGGCCTTATACCCTGCTTGAAATAGAATTTCAAGGATTAGCCGTGAGTCAACTACCAGCCCACCAGCCGTGAGTGAGTTGGTTGCCAGCACAACAGGCTTGATTGACTGAGACGCCAGCCCAAGAATCCATTTGGCGCACAATTTGCATACTAGCCCTCTGGAATCCAGTCCCTTCAGCCCACAACACCCATACTAGCGCTCCAGAAAGCCCCCCCCCCCCCCCAAATGGCCACCAATATTCGAATTGGTGGGGAGGTGGAATATTGCGTTGGATGAACAGCCCTCCTGTGTGATGCTGGGACCCAACGGGTCCCACTTAGTCTAGTATCTATATTACTAAAAGTCTGTTCATGATCCGGTTTTGGCCATCTGTGCTGCGATTTCCGAGAGAACGCCGCCACCTATGGCCGTCATTTATTGGCCACCTTGCTCAGAGCCCCCTTCCGCCGCATGTGTGCCGAGGATTTTTCCCATCGATTAAAATTGACAGATACATTAATGTTTTTACAAAATTCCCCATTCTCTCTGCTGCCCCCGCTGGCGGCAGGGGGGAGGGACTATAAAACCAGGAAATGGTGTGCCTCACTCACTCTTCAAGATGGAGGAAGGCAGAGGGTCACGTTTCTCTGAGCGTTGAATAACACTGAACACATGTCTACTCAAATGTAAGTGCCCTTAGTGGTTCTAAAATGCTTGCTGAATGTGTCTATTGGTTCTAAAGCTTGCAAAAAAAATATCTATTGGTTCTAAAGCTTGCAAAAAGCGCCTCTATTGGTTCTAAAGCTTGCAAAAAATGTATATTGGTTCTAAAGCTTGCAAAAAGTATCTATTGGTTCTAAAGCTCGCAAAAAATGTCTATTGGTTCTAAAGCTTGCAAACAAAATGTCTATTGGTTCTATTGGTTGGCTTGGCTTGGGTGTGTCTTGAAATTGAAAGGCACTGCTTACTGCAAATGGTGGCATGAAGTTGAAAGGCACTACTTACTGAAAATGGTGGCTTGGGAGCTTTGGCTTGAAGTTGAAAGGGACTACTTACTGCAAATGGTGGCTTGGTTGCTTTGGCTTGAAGTTGAAAGGCACTATTTACTGCAAATGGTGGCTTGGTTGCTTTGGCTTGAAGTTGAAAGGCACTACTTACTGCAAATGATGGCTTGGGTGTGGCTTGAAGTTGAAAGACACCACTTACTGCAAATGGTGGCATGAAGTTGAAAGGCACTACTTACTGCAAATGATGGCTTGGGTGTGGCTTGAAGTTGAGACACCACTTACTGCAAATGATGGCTTTTGTGTGGCTTGAAGTTGAAAGACACCACTTACTGCAAATGGTGGTATGAAGTTGAAAGGCACTACTTACTGCAAATGGTGGCATGAAGTTGAAGGACACTACTTACTGCAAATGGTGGCTTGGGTGTTTTGGCTTGAAGTTGAAAGGCACTACTTACAGCAAATAGGGGGCGTGGGTGCATTGGCCTGAAGTTGAAAGGCACTACTTACTGCAAATGGTGGCTTGAAGTTGAAAGGCACTACTTACTGCAAATGGTGGCATGAAGTTGAAGGACACTACTTACTGCAAATGGTGGCTTGGGTGTTTTGGCTTGAAGTTGAAAGCACTACTTACTGCAAATGGTGGCTTGGGAGCTTTGGTTTGAAGTTGAAAGGCACTATTACTGCAAATGGTGGCTTGGTTGCTTTGGCTTGAAGTTAAAAGGCACTACTTACTGCAAATGGTGGCTTGGGTGTGGCTTGAAGTTGAAAGACACCACTTACTGCAAATTATGGCTTGGGTGTGGCTTGGGTGTGGCTTGAAGTTGAAAGACACCACTTACTGCAAATCGTGGCTTGGGAGCTTTGAAGTTGAAAGGCACTACTTACTGCAAATGATGGCTTGGGTGTGGCTTGAAGTTGAAAGACACCACTTACTGCAAATGGTGGCATGAAATTGAAAGGCACTACTTACTGCAAATGGCGGCTAGGGAGCTTTGAAGTTGAAAGGCACTACTTCCTGCAAATGATGGCTTGTGTGTGGCTTGAAGTTGTAAGCCACTACTTACTGCAAATGGTGGCTTGGATGCAATGGCTTGAAGTTGAAAGGCATTACTTACTGCAAATGATGGCATGAAGTTGAAAAGCACGACTTACTGCAAATGGTGGCTTGGGTGTGGCTTGGGTGTGGCTTGAAGTTGAAAGACACCACTTACTGCAAATGGTGGCATGAAGTTGAAAGGCAGTACTTACTACAAATGGTGGCTTGGGTGCTTTGGCTTGAAGTTAAAAGGCACTACTGTAAATGCACTTGCTTCCTGTTTGCATTGTATATTGATTTGAGATAAAACGCTACCACTTACGGCTGTGATTTTTGGCCATCTTACTCAGTCCCTCTCCGCTGAGCAGATGCAGAGAATTCTTCCCATCAATGAAAAATAAAAGTGTTATTAGTTTTTAAAAAAATGTTGAGAATCTCTCTCCTGTCAATCACTCCATGAAAGCCACACCTTTTCCGGTGGGGGGGGGGAGGGGTTATAAAACCCGGAAATGTGGGTGTGGCTCAGTCTCTGCAAGATGGAGGAGGGAGAGGTCACGACTCGCTGTCTTTAGTGGCTTTGCACCCTATTTCAAATGGTATGAAACTGCACTTGAATTTGGTGGCCTTATACCCTGCTTGAAATAGAATTTCAAGGATTAGCCGCAAGTCAACTACCAGCCCACCAGCCGTGAGTGAGTTGCCAGCACAACAGGCTTGATTGACTGAGACGCCAGCCCAAGAATCCATTTGGCGCACAATTTGCATACTAGCCCTCTGGAAACCAGTCCCTTCAGCCCATAACACCCATACTAGCGCTCCAGAAAGCCCCCTCCCCCCCCGGTGGATGACCAGCCCTCCTGTGTGATGCTGGGACCGAACGGGTCCCACTTAGTCTAGTATTATATATATATCTATATTACTAAAAGTTTGTTCTTGACCGGTTTTTGCCATCTGTGCTGCGATTTCCGAGAGAACGCCGCCACCTACGGCCGTCATTTTTATCCACCTTGCTCAGAGCCTCCCTACGCCGCTTGTGTGCCGAGGATTTTTCCCCGTTGATTAAAAATGACAGAGATATTAATGTTTTTACAAAATTCCCCATTCTCTCTGCTGCCCCTGCTGGCGGCAGGGGGGAGGGACTATAAAACCAGGAAGTGTTGTGCCACACAGTCTCTTCAAGATGGAGGAAGGCAGAGGGTCACGTTTCTCTGAGCTGTGAATAACACTGAACACATGTCTACTCAAATGTAAGTGGTTCTAAAATGCTTGTAGAATGTGTCTATTGGTACTAAACTTGCAAAAAAGTGTCTATTGCTTCTAAAGCTTGCCAAAAAATATCTATTGCTTCTAAAGCTTGCAAAAAAATGTCTATTGGTTCTAAAGCTTGCAAAAAAAATGTCTATTGGTTCTAAAGCTTGCAAAAAAATGTCTATTGGTTCTAAAGATTGCAAAAAATGTCTATTGGTTCTAAAGCTTGCAAAAAGTGTCTCTATTGGTTCTAAAGCTTGCAAAAAATGTCTATTGGTTCTAAAGCTTGCAAAAAAATGTCTATTGGTTCTAAAGCTTTCAAAAAAAATGTCTATTGGTTCTAAAGCTTGCAAAAAAATGTCTCTATTGGTTCTAAAGCTTGCAAAAAAATGTCTCTATTGGTTCTAAAGCTGGCAAAAAAATGTCTCTATTGGTTTTAAAGCTGGCGAAAAAATGTCCATTGGTTCTAAAGCTGGCCAAAAAATGTCTATTGCTTCTAAAGCTGGACAAAAAAATGTCTATTGCTTCTAAAGCTTGCCAAAAAATATCTATTGCTTCTAAAGCTTGCAAAAAAATGTCTATTGGTTCTAAAGCTTGCAAAAAAATGTCTATTGGTTCTAAAGCTTGCAAAAAAATGTCTATTGGTTCTAAAGCTTGCAAAAAAAATGTCTATTGGTTCTAAAGCTTGCAAAAAAAATGTCTATTGGTTCTAAAATGGTTCATACTAGTGCTCCAGAAATCCCCCTCCCCTGGTTGGCTTGGCTTGGGTTAGTCTTGAAATTGAAAGGCACTACTTACTGCAAATGGTGGCATGAAGTTTAAAGGCACTACTTACTGCAAATGGTGGCTTGGGAGCTTTGGCTTGAAGTTGAAAGGCACTATTACTGCAAATGGTGGCTTGGTTGCTTTGGCTAGAAGTTGAAAGGCACTACTTACTGCAAATGGTGGCTTGGTTGCTTTGGCTTGAAGTTGAAAGGCACTACTTACTGCAAATGGTGGCTTGGGTGTGGCTTGAAGTTGAAAGACACCACTTACTGCAAATGGTGGCATGAGGTTGAAAGGCACTACTTACTGCAAATGGTGGATTGGATGCTTTGGCTTGAAGTTGAAAGGCACTACTTACTGCAAATGGTGGCTTGGTTGCTTTGGCTTGCAGTTGAAAGGCAATACTTACTGCAAATGGTGGATTGGTTGCTTTGGCTTGCAGTTGAAAGGCACTACTTACTGCAAATGGTGGATTGGTTGCTTTGGCTTGAAGTTGAAAGGCACTACTTACTGCAAATTGTGGCTTGTAGTTGAAAGGCACTACTTCCTGCAAATGGGGGGCGTGGGTGCATTGGCTTGAAGTTGAAAGGCACTATTACTGCAAATGGTGGCTTGGTTCCTTTGGCTTGAAGTTGAAAGGCACTACTTACTGCAAATGGTGGCTTGGGTGTGGCTTGAAGTTGAAAGACACCACTTACTGCAAATGATGGCTTGGGTGTGGCTTGAAGTTGAAAGACACCACTTACTGCAAATGGTGGCTTGGGTGTGGCTTGAAGTTGAAAGACACCACTTACTGCAAATGGTGGCTTGGGAGCTTTGAAATTGAAAGGCACTACACAGCAAATGATGGCTTGGGTGTTGCTTGGGTGTGGCTTGAAGTTGAAAGACACCAATTACTGTAAATGATGGCTTGGGTGTGACTTGAAGTTGAAAGACACCACATACTGCAAAAGGTGGCTTGAAGTTGAAAGGCACTACTTATTGCAAATGGTGGCTTGGGTGCTTTGGCATTAAGTTGAAAGGCACTGCTTACTGCAAATGGTGGCTTGGGAGCTTTGATTTGAATTTGAAAGTCACCTCTTACTGCTAATGGTGGCTTGAGTGTGGCTTGGGTGTGGTTTGAAGTTGAAAGGCACTACTTACTACAAATGGTGGCTTGGATGCAATGGCTTGAAGTTGAAAGGCACCTCTTACTGCAAATGGTGGCATGAAGTTGAAAGGCACCACTTACTGCAAATGGTGGCTTGAAGTTGAAATGCACTACTTACTGCAAATGGTGGCTTGGGTGCTTTGGCTTGAAGTTGAAAGGCACTACTGTAAATGCACTTACTTCCTGTTTGCGCTGTATATTGATTTTAGATAAAACGCTACCACTTACGGCTGTGATTTTTGGCCATCTTACTCAGTCCCTCTCCGCTGAGCAGGTGCGGAGAATTCTTCCCATTAATGAGTTTTTAAAAAAATGTTGTGAATCTCTCCCCTGTCAATCACTCCATGAAAGCCACACCTTTTCCGTGCCCCCCCCCCCCCCCCCCCCTTGAATTATTGGGCTGGAAATTGTGGCTTGGGTGTGGCTTGAAGTTGAAAGACACCCCTTGCAATAAAACCCGGAAATGTGGGTGTGGCTCAGTCTCTGCAAGATGGAGGAGGGAGAGGTCATGACTCGCTGTCTTTAGTGGCTTTGCACCCTGCTTCAAATGATATGAAACTGCACTTGAATTTGGTGGCCTTATACCCTGCTTGAAATAGAATTTCAAGGATTAGCCGTGAGTCAACTACCAGCCCACCAGCCGTGAGTGAGTTGATTGCCAGCACAACATGCTTGATTGACTGAGACGCCACCCCAAGAATCCATTTGGCGCACAATTTGCATACTAGCCCTCTGGAAACCAGTCCCTTCAGCCCACAACACCCATACTAGCTCTCCAGAAAGCCCCCCCCCCCCCCCCAACTGTCCACCAATATTAGAATTGGTGGGGAGGTGGAATATTGCGTTGGATGACCAGCCTTCCTGTGTGATGCTGGGACCCAACGGGTCCCACTTTGTCTAGTATATATTATAATTATATATATATATCCCCTTTTATTAATCCCCTTTTCAGGGGAATTTCAGGTGTCCTTGCAGCACACTAATAAAAATACAACATAACATTGAAGAAAAAATTTAACATTAAAATATAAAAACATCCCCCCACAATGGTTCCCACTGTGGGCGAAGGCATAAAGTCCAGTCCTCATCCTCTTGTCCACCCGTGGTCAGGCCTATTGAGGCCTCCACAGTCGCCGCTATGGAGGCCCGATGTTTCAGGCCCTCTCGCCGGGTGATGGTGGTCCGACGTCGGGAGAACCCTCTCAGCGGCTTGGAATGCCTGGAACGGCCGCTTCCTAACCGGAGACCGCGGCTTCCGAAGCCAACAGGCCGCGCTGGACGGAGCTGCACCACTGGCGATCTCGGCGAGAGATCCCAGGCTCCCGATGTTAAAGTCAGAGCCACCGCCCGCGGCTGGCCGCTCCACAGACCCGCAGCTCTGCAATGTTCAATCGGCAGATCCCAGCATACCGGAGTTACAGCGTGGTGACCCAGGCAAGGCATCGCCGGCTCCACAATAGCGCTCCAGCGCTGCGCCGCCGCCGAAGCCGAGATACTGGCCAGGTCCCCTCAGGAAATACCACTCCAGACCCGCTGGTAGGCCGCGAGGACGGGTCAAAGGTGCTGCCTGGAGGAAAGCAGCCTCTCCGACTAGGTAGGGACTTGAAAAGCAGTTTCCCCCTCCCCCTCCCCCCTCCCCCCCCCCCCCCCCCCAGCCCCCACACATAAAAAGATTAGACCCCCAACTAACACTTTTAACATACTAAAAAATTAAAAAAAGAAGTGAAAAACACGGACAGTTGCAGGACAGGCAGCCTTACAGGACAGCAACCCCACACACCTTTTCTTTCCTAGTTCATGTTTTTGTGCTCTCTGGTAAATCCTCGATACAAAAGATGGGAACGACTCAATTATTCCAAATTTTCAAAACTTGCTATAAAATGAACAGATGTGAATGGAAAGGTTCACATGTCTAATGTACAAAGACAAAAAAACTGCTTGGGTTCTGTATTCTACCCTTATTGTTGCAGATACACTTGTTAGGTCTTTTTCAATTACTGAAACAAAAAATAGCGTCACTCTCGTGTGTTTCCCAAATTTATCACACCAGCTGTCAACGGTAAGGGGGATACCGTCCTTCAGTCACTTCCTGGAGAGGACGCGACTATTATTCGAGTCGCGTCCTCGCCCCCCCCCCAGCGGCCTACCTACTGGATTGGCGCGGCCTTTCCTGCCTGGACCGACCAGAGCTCCAGCAGCGGCGGGACAGCGCTGATACATCGCGGGGCTGGCGGTGCCTTACCGGGGATCGCCGTCTGGAGCCCGGAGTGCTGGGCTTGCGGCACTGACATCCTGGAGCTGTGGTTCGCGGAGCTCCCAACGCGGGCGGCGCTGACAAACATCGTGGGGTCCTGCGACTCTGCCTGGCTCGGTCTGTGGATTCGGGAGCTGCGGACTCCGGTGGGAGGCGGCTGATCGGGAGGTCCAGGCCGCTGAGGAGGATTTTCACCATCGGGGTTCGGCGTCGGCGTTCCATCAGCCCGGCGAGAGGGCCTGAGCATCGGGCCGCCCGGGGTGGCGACTGCGGGTGCTCGGAAGGCCCCGACCACGGGTGAACACCTGGGAAGATCGGAGGGGAGGCTGGCTGGACTATGGTGCCTTCCTCACCTTGGTGCCATTGTGTTATGTTGTGTCGTGGACTTTCTGTGTTTATGCTTTTTGTTAAATTCTATTTTATTTTTAATATGTTTTATTATTTATTATTTATTTATTTTTATGATACTGACTAAAGGGAAATTCATTTTGTTGTCTCTAATTGAGACAATGACAATAAATTTGAATACAATACAATACAATACAATACAACATTTCTCTTCATTTTACAAAGATTTACTGTTGGCGAGACTGATTGCGATAGGTGGTTTATTACTTCAACTCATGTACCTTGTGGAAGCAACTCTGTCGAGTTGTTGTCGTCAGCAGAATGGCATTAATATGTCCATTCTACACAAAGCCCTTGGTATCAGTGTACCTAACTACCTGTCCAGCTCAGAATAAAGTACATTTTAAAATAGGTACAGAAGCTTGAAAGCATGTATCAATGGATTCAGGAACAGCTTTTTCTCCTCTGCTACCATGCTTCTGAATGGTCCTTCCATCAGCTAGTGTAATGTCTGATTCACCTCTACCCCATTGCCGACATTGGACTTTGTCTATGGAACTGGCGTGCTACTGCGGTAGCATCTTGGACCCTCCATGACACACTGGTCAACCTGGGGAGTAACTTCAGCAACAGACTGTTTCCACCAAGATGCAGGGCAGAACGCCACAGGAGATCTTTTTTCCCCTGTGGCTATCAAACTGTACAACTCCTCCCCCTTCTGTCATGGGGTAGACTGATCCCCTCCCCAAACTTTGCACATCTCCAATCCTTTCCACTGGTCACTTTAATTTCATGTTTCCTGTATCTTGTGTTTTATGACTGTTGGCATATCAATTTCCCTCCTGGGATAAATAAAGTTCTATCGTATAGTGTCGTACAGTGCTAAGAAATATGTTTTGCACTCTGTATCTCCCCCTTTGCTTTGCCTATTATGCTTGAATTTGACTTAATTGTATTTATGTAAAGTATTATCTGATATGATTGGATAGCAAATATTTTTCACTGTACTTCGGTATACATAATGAAAATAAACCTAAAATTAAAAATGTACTATAACAAGAGATTTTGGTTTAACTAAAGGAGGCACTAAACGGCTTGCCGTTCCTTACATGTCGAGATGACACATACGCCAGGTTTTTGAAATAAACTGGACTGGAGATGGCAGAAACTCCAGTCTTTCAATGTTCTTTGGATATGGAACTGGTATCAGAGACAATATAATCTTTTTTTTAAAGACAAAAGAATAAACATAGAAACCATTATCAATGACAATATTAATTCTCACTTGGAGAAGCATTGGTTATGAGAATACAGCCACCAAAAACTGGTTAAAGTTAGATATTATCTGTTTAAACTCATATGACCAAAATACTCTGAGAGCATTACAGATTGACTCGGGACATGTAGTCTTGAAATCTTCCATGTCTGACTCCCTTCGCTCTCTCTCTCACCTCCCCATAACTTCTCCACTCACAAATAGCAGTCTAATCTTCCCCTGCTCATGACCATAAGAAATGGCTTCAAGCTATTCTCTTCCCACAACTGCTTCCCAAACATTTATGGGTGACCCCTACCTTCCCCTTCCCCCAACACCAGATGTATCCTGGAGCCCTTCTGTCTCCCACACCTCCACCCATTGGAATGTGTGCAGGACCTTCCCCCACATGCCCCCAACTCCTCACAATGGACCTCCCTGGAGTGCCACCAATGTCCAATATAGCTCCCACTCTGTTTTACCAAAGCATGAAGGAGTCACCATAGAATGTTGCTCTCATTGAACTGAATATGCTACTGTATATCATGGAATTGCAACCTTGAATATAAACTGAATGATGCGAGACCTTCTAAAGACCTTCTGCAAAAATATGCAGTTTTCTAAAGGGGAAAAAAGCAGTGTGTGCCAATAATATTCAAATTTGCAATTATATAACTTCTTTAATTGAAATCTCTCCTCAAACAAAATATTTAAAAGGAAGACAAATCAGAGAAAGGAAATAACACTTCCTGAGCACATATTGTTCTAATTCTAGCTTCCTTCAAGAACGAAAAGCAAGGAAATGAACCTTCCGAGTTGGACATGTATCTTTATATTTGTTCTTTGCTGATCCAAATATTTTCAAATCCACTTCTATTATGATATCTTATTCTTTTGTATTTACAGTTTGTTGGATCACCATTTAAGTAAAAGGAAGTATCTGCTGACAGACAATAAGGGCGCAGTGGGCGATTAATTAATTCTGCTTCAATTATCGTCTCTGCAAGATCACACAATGACATTTTGAATAAGTTTATCAGTTATTTACACGTCCTACTAAGAAAGAAAATCAAATTACATTTTTCTCTCATGTTTTGGTAAATGTAGATTATAATTTCACTAACTCTTAGGGTTTCCTAAATATATCTGGGTGGTCCATTCCTAGATCCTGATCTGAAACAGAAAATATCTAAATAATGGCACAATGTGTATTTCCATTTCTCGTCTGTTTTTTGCTTTATGCAGTTTTGGAAATTTAGAGGATTGAGTTGTTAACTGATTTGGTGCTGAACAGATTCATTTAATTTTGATGTATTTTAATTGCAAGTCATAATTTAAAAATAAACCCGGGAAAGGAACAACCGTGCTTTCTGTTCCTTCCCGTCAAAATGGTGCGGCTGGATAAAGTGTTTGCAGGACCACAGAGATTTCTGCTCAATATGGAAACACTTACCTCTCCCTACTGTATACTGTTTTGCTGATTATTACACATGTTCCAATGTTGTACTTTCAATCAGCTTGCACCTCACTTCCAGACACATCTGCTGCTGAAGGCATGATGGCCTCCCGCACCTTCATTGAACCTAGGATGGTGCCCTGGCGTAATGGTAATCGAAGCTGGCCCATAAGATTACTGATTGCCGAGGAATGCAATCTGGTGGCCAACAGCACTTCATGGACATATTCAGCTTCAGATGTGTTTTCAATCTACCCATTTTGCAGGATGGTCATGTCATAAAAACATTAGCTCAATACATCTGACATCAATAGCTGTGCAATTGAATGCATAATCGCCACTTCAGACTCAACGTGTGTCACCCCCTTTCTTACCTCACTCCTTCCAACTGAGAAAACCAGCTGAGGATGACCTAACAGGCTTTAATAATCTTTACATAGCTCAACACAACAGGTAGTGCAAAGCTGGGCCTGATATGAGGAAAAGAGACACAGTATTTACATAGTTTTACTTTCCTTTCTCCTTATTGTCATTTGAGGAAGGCTAAGTGTAATTACTGCTTACGGTGTAAGGTACATGAACAGGGAAAAGCTAGAATTTTGGGCACAAAGCCTGAAGGTATTGTAAAATTGAATGCATTTTTTAATAGTAATATGATCTCATTAATTATATGCACTCATCTATGTCAAAATTAGTAATTGTTTATCTAAATGTCAAAACACCGGTGAATAACACTGCACTCTCTCCATGTCGTGTTTCCGTATGAGGACCTTCCTACTTTTCCCACTCATTCAATGTAAGTTTTCTTTCTACAACATCTACCGTGGTGTGGCGGCGCCTAACAGCAGCGGCTCGACTGCAGTCTATTTGTCTTTTTTTACATTTTTGTTTTGTTAAATGTATGTTTTTGATTCTAGTTTTTATTATTTTTTAGCTGTGTATATGTGGGGGGTGGGGGAAACCGTTTAATCTCTTCCCTGTCGGGTCTCCGATGTCATTGGGTCTAACATCATGGAGCCGGCGGCGGCCTCTGGCCGGTACTAACCTGAGGGCTCCAGTCGCGGAGCCTGCGGACCTGCCATCGCGGAGCTGGCCGATTACGGAGCGGGAAGAGCTGTGGTGGCGCACGGCTGCAACCCGACTCCGGAGCTTCGGAGGCTCCGGCCGCAGGCCCGGTGGACAGGAACATCGGGAGCTCGCAGGTCACTGGTGGGAGACCGCTTTTCGGATCTCCCGCAACGGCAACTTCTCCCGCTGGAATCGCGGGGTTTAAATGAGTAGGAGCGGGGCCTAACGAGGTGTTGGAGTTTCACTGTGATGGATGTTTGTGTAAATTGTGTTAAGTGTGGGTCTTGGGATTTTTTGTAATGTTAAGACTGTAGAAATGCAATTTCGTTCAAATCAGGTTCAAGCTCAAGTTCAAGTGAGTTTATTGTCATGTGTCCCTGTATAGGACAATTAAATTCTTGCTTTGCTTCAGCACACAGAACACAGAATCAAGCTGTTTGAATGACAATAAAAGGCATTCTATTCTTCTATTCTATCTTGGATAAATTAAATTGGAAGAAGGGACACAACCCAAAACAACACCTACCCATTTTCTCCAGAGATGCTACCTGACCCACTGAGTTACTGCAGTCCTTCTGCATAAGCTAGCATCTGCAGTTCCTTGTTTCTCAATTAAAACTCTATTTTTCTCTCCAATTAATTTAAGGCTGTTTTCCTTAGTTTTGTAATTAAGACAATGATCCATCATCTGCAAGTTGTAGCAATTTAAAGAGAGAATTTTTTTTTTAAATCACTTTTTTTAGTCCATTAATTTGCACTTTTAGTTAGATCTGATTTTGCATTTTGACATTTATATCCTTGACGGATAACATAGTCTTCTCTCCAAAGCTAGCATATGTAACATCCCTTGCCTTCTGACCTTCATATTTAGTGTCATTGCTATGGAAACTGGAATAGAACTTTAACATTGAACACAATCTCCTGAATTAATGACCTTCCTAGACTTTAAACAGGAAATGGAAAAGTGTGTTTGCAGTGCAAGTAAGCAAAAGCTAGAGCTCTTGAATTGTAATATACAATTAATCAGTGGAGCAATGAAGTGAGCTAATTTGGAGCCACAAATGCTACGTATCTAATCAGATGACATTAATTGCCCCATGATCTAGCTTTGTTGCACTACTAGTTGCACAGCATTTTTAAAACATGGTTCTCACTATTTCCCAAAGTAGTTTTGATTGATGAATGTCTTTACAGCAGTAAGTGTGAAGCAGTTCATTTCATATTGGTGCTATTTTATCGTACAGTATGAATATATATGTGACCCAGTTATGTAATTCCAATCTAATTCACTTTACATTTGTTCCCATTATGACCAAGTTAAATGCTGAAACATGGTTGGCGTGTAGAGCTGCTGCCTCGCAGCGCCAGAGACTTGGGTTCAATCCTTATCGAGGCTCCTGTTGGTGTGGAGTTTGCACATTCTCCCAGTGACCATGTGGGTGTCCTCTGGGCAAGAGCGGAACTCGCTATCAAAACATGGAGGGGACGGGGGACACAATTCTTTGGCGGCCACGTGCGCATGCGCACATTCACACACACAGGCACGAGGCTTAGGAAGCTCAATCGGGCGCTAAATGCAGCTCAACTCTGCCTGTCTCACCGGGTTAACTACAGCCCTGTCTGGACTGACAGGATACCAGCACTGCTTCTCCACGCTGGCCATATTTCCCGCAAGCCCATCCAGGGTTGTACGTTTACTTGGCGGGACAGGCAGAGTTGAGCTGGGTTTTGTGCTGTTTCTCTGTGCTAGCTGTGGGCCTGGCGGTACAGCTCGCATCTGACTCCCGACCTCTCTGGCCACCCGTGGGGGGGGGGGCCTCGGGACAGCGCCGGAGACCAGGCCGGGATCGATCCTGCCTGCGGATGAGGCGCAGGTCTGTGCCACGTCTCCCTCCTCCAATCGCCGCGCTCTATCCTCATCCCCCCCCCCCCCCCACTCCTCCCTCCTCCAATCATCGCGCCCTCGATAATCAGTCCCACACCCACTGCCTCGCGGAAAGCGGAGATTTTAAAATCGGGATCACAAAAACTTGGGGGGGGGGATGTCCCCCACCTCTCAAAACATGGGGGGGGACATGTCCCCTCTGGCCGCCCCGGATTTTCCGCCCCTGCCTCTGGGTGCTCTGGTTTCCTCCAATGTCCCAAAGACGTACGTGTTTGTAGGTTAATTAACCTTTGTTGATTGTCCTTAATGTGTAGGGAATGGATGCAAAAATGGCCTAATATAGAACTAGTGTGAAAGAGTGATCAATGGTTGGCCTATGCTCAGTGGGCCAAAGAGCCTATTTCCTTGCTGTATCTTTCAATTCAATTCATAAAAATCTTGAGTCGCATATAACATTAAGCTAATTTATGCTTTTCTTTGAACATTGTGACCTTGTTAGCAATCGGGTGCAACCGAGATATTGTTATCTGCTTTTGTCCTTCAACAGCCCTCTCGTAGAGGCTATCTCTTAAGTTAGTTTCAAAACTATTATTAACTGAGATTCAAATGATGGAGTTGAAGACTTTGCTGCCACTTTGATTTACAGTAGAATTATTGGACATCTAGAAAGTCGTCCTCAGTGAATAGCTTTAAAGCGTACTGCTTTACAACCAACGTTTATTCCAGTAATTTTAATACTGGATGAGAATGCTGCTGAGCAATTAATCCAAGGACATCTATCATTTTTTCAGTGGGTTTTTGATCTGAAGGGCTGCAGAGGAATGGTTGTAAGGGAAGCAACAGACTCTAGGTCTGAATGACAAATAAAGGATCTAATCTAGACGGCTGGGTTTGTTGCGCCTACGCAGATGAGGGGGGTTACATTCTGGAGGATCTGAAGCTGATCAGCTTATGATGTTAGAGTGGGGAACAATCATGGTCTCATAAATAGACACAAAATACTAGAGTAGCTCAGCGGGTCAGGCAGCATCAGCATCTCTGGGGAAAAGGAATAGGTGACGTTGCAGGTCGGAACCCTTCTTCAGACTTAAAGATAGAGGTGGGCGGAGGGGTGGGGGGAACTGGAGGCGAGAAAAGACCAGAACAAATCGGGGGTGGCAACAGATGATCTCAGGAAGGATGCAGTCCATTGTTGGCTGGGGAAGATGTGCTAATGAGAGGGGAAGCAAGGATGCGAACAGTGGAACTGGTAGGACAACAAGGGTGGGGGAGGGAGGAGGGAGAGAGGGGAAGAGGAGGGGAGGGAATGCAGGAGTTGCATGAAATTACAGAAATCAATGTTCATACTGCTGTTCAAGCAAAATGTGAGGTGCTGTTCCTCCAATTTGCATGTGGCCTCACTCTGAGAGTGGAGGAGGTCCAGGGCAGGAAGGTTAGTGTGGAAATGGGAAGGGGAGTTAAAATGTTTGGCAACTGGGAGATCACATAGGCCTAGGTGGGTTGAGTGTAAATGATTGGTCTCAACCTGCCAGCAGAGTAGTAAATGCACTTCATCTGATAAAACATGTGCCTCCACAAAATGAACCAGTCATCCATCCACTATGCCTCTGTCAAAACTATAAGAATTAGTTTTATTGCTAATTCCTTCTGAATGCCTTTTTAAAATTGGTACATATTGTTCTGCATGTTTTTCTGTGTGTGCTTTTATTGTGTTCTTGATCGGACAAAGTTTTAGTTTAATGCTATGTGTACTGAGGTACAGTGAAAAGCTTTTGTTGCGTGCTAACCAGTCAGCAGAACGACAGGTAAGTCGCATAACTGTTTTGCAGCAATGTAACATTCGTCAGTGAATGGACTATTATCTGTCAAACCAAAGACTCATTATGCAAGTTGTTGAAATGTGGTGTTTTGCAAGTAAACTGTTACAACTGTTAGTGATTACATGACCTCACATATTTGTGAAGAGATTGGACTTCAGTCCTCGACACATCTTTCATTTGTGGTTACAATTTGCCCAGTGTGTCAGGTCGCTGACCCTTCATCAGCTCTGGGGATTTTCAGTGCTCTTTTCCTCTGGAACAATAGAAAATAAATATTTATTTGACTGAACCCTATTCATCCTCAGTCTGGCAGAGAGAGGAAAAACTGACCTGATAGAAACATAGAAACATAGAAAATAGGTGCAGGAGTAGGCCATTCTGCCCTTCGAGCCTGCACCGCCATTCAATATGATCATGGCTGATCATCCAACTCAGTATCCTGTACCTGCCTTCTCTCCATACCCCCTAATCCCTTTAGCCACAAGGGCCACATCTAACTCCCTCTTAAATATAGCCAATGAACTGGTCTCAACTACTTTCTGTGGCAGAGAATTCCAGAGATTCACCACTCTCTGTGTGAAAAATGTTTTTCTCATCTCGGTCCTAAAAGATTTCCCCCTTATCCTTAAACTGTGACCCCTTCTTCTGGACTTCCCCAACATCGGGAATAATCTTCCTGCATTTAGCCTGTCCAACCCCTTAAGAATTTTGTAAGTTTCTATAAGATCCCCCCTCAATCTTCTAAATTCTAGTGATATGGTTCTGTCACCAGTTGCTGTAAGTAACGTGGGTGTCATAAACCAGTCAGCTGCTGGAGTTCATGAGAATCCAGATATCACTTGGTGCTCAATTGGTTTGAAGGCTAAAAATTAGAGGAAGACTTGGCATTGCCTGAGACTAGAAGCTGTGAGTTATGTAATATATCTTTAAGCATGGACATCTTTTTCTCTGGATATCTCAGGGAGGCTGTGAATCTCTGGAATTGTCCAACCAGGAACATTCTAGAGGCTTGGGACTTTGACATTGGGGCTTTTTAAAGAATACGCAGATAAACCTCTGGGGGAAAAAAACAGGAAATTTGGCATTTTGGGGAGACGGCACAGAAGAGAGACGAGGAGAGACGAGAAAGACCAACGTTGATTATATTGATTGGCAGGGCAAGGTTGAGTGCAAAGTGGCCTCCTCCTGCTCCTATTTTTTTCATGTTAAGCTTTTTGTGTTCTTATTGTGACCCTGATTAGATAGGATAATTGTGTGGTGTCTGCTTTGCAGTAATGTAGCATTGCCACAGACACATCAGCAGTTTATCGGCATGTTCTGCATTGCAAATAAACCATTTTCCCTTTGGTTATATATAAATTGTGCTTCAAAACATTACAGATAACATGCCAAATAATCTGGAATTTTATAACAAAACTAATGTGTTGGATTAGATGCTGCTGGAATCTATTCGATGTTACCTTCTCCTTGTGTTTATTATTTACCACAATCTGTTGATTTAATTGTTACTACATCCTCTTAATTGGCGATTAAGACTTCACACCATGATTAAAATAAGCGCCTTTAATATGAATTCATTGACTCCTTTAGTCAGCTATTATAATTCTGCTGTGTTTGCCATTCATCTCCTTTTATCTAAAGGTGTTATGATTCAAATTTTGTTTCCCTGCTGCTTTCCAGAAGAGTGAGTGAATGTTTTTTCAATTGTTATTTCCATCTAATTATATTGTTAAATGCTGCCAATTATATTTCAGCTCCAGGGGGTCAGTTAAAAGACTACAACATTGAAATCATTAAAATCGTTACCTTTTGTTAGGTTTAATGAAATTGATGGGAAGTTTTTTAAAAGCAAAAAAGAAAAACGTGTTTTCTGTGTGTTCTATCATTTTTGGTTTCATTTGCAATGCAGCAAATAGGCTGAGTTGGACTACAGCTTGGGAAGGGGACATTTGATAGCATATTCCGACAGACATTGTGCCTAATAAATACTTATCTGGCAAAAAAAACAGCAGCTTCATGAAATTCATGCCAGACTAAAGTAATTTGTTAAAGGCAGCTCATTGATACTAAGGGATGGTACTATGATGAGTCTTTATATTTTGATACCTATCATGCTGGTTTTCCATCTTCACAAGCACGTCGGAGGTTTGGAAAGCAAATTTTCCGAAAATTAAGGGGTTCCCTGAAGACATAGCAAGAGGACAACAACTATCTAATTATACAACTAGATCCTGAACTAAGCTGATTGGCGGCCAAATCAACAAATGTAGAAGAAAATTTAAACTGCCTGACCTTGATTCATTTAGTTCTTCATTTTCCCCCATTATACTTCTCCAAGAAAATCTGATTACTCCATGAGCAGCCTCCAAATGCTGAATGTTTCATTCCATTCTAGCATTTTTTACACATTGTGCAACAGGAGAAAATAAAAAAGACTGACCTGGGCTGATTTTGGATCATTGGGTTTTGTTTTACTAAATTCAATTATCAGATCTTTGTAACACTGGCAAAGCCAATATTCCTTGCATGTCCCAAATTAATATTGAGTGTTGGTGACCATTGCATTGCATTGCATGTTGTGCATTGATCCCAAACATTACATAAGGCGAACCAGAATTTGCCCTAGGTCCTGATGGCACCGTGATTACATTTTCAAATCATGATGGTATGGTACTTGGGAAAAAAATAGCACGTGGTGATGTTCTCATCAGCATTTGAGCTGAAATAGATTTAATAGGAGATTAATTTCCTCGTCTTTGGTTGGCTTCGATGAGTTGGGCTAGAGGGCCTGTTTCTGTGTTGTATAGCTCTATGTCTCTATGAATCTAACAGGTTGCAATTTTAAAGGAGACTAGACTAAGTGGGACCCATTGGGTCCCATTCTCACACGGGAGGCCTGGTCCCCCAATGCAATATTCCACCACCTACGCATAGCCCCCAACTGCGCAGGCGCGGCTGATGGGTTCCCATTGTGATGCCCCTGATCCTCCCCTTAACCCCCCCCCCCCACTCCGCCACTTGCCCTTCCCCCACCCCACTCCACGCACTTACTCCATCCCCCCTCGACCACCACCTCGACCACCACCACCCCCCCCCCCCCTCATCCACTCCTAGCGGCTCTCTGGCGGCACAGCCATTCCTGCCCATTGGGCTCCCATTGTGACTTAGAACACGTGTCCTGCAGCCGGGGGAGGGGGACGTCTTCAGTCGGGGGCTGTCGGGGGCCGTTTGAGGGGGGGGAGGGGGGTGGTGAATAACGTCCTGCAACCGGGGGAGAGGGACGGCTTCAGGCGGGGCCTGTTGGGGGAAGGGGGGAGCGGGGAGCGCTGCCATAACCTACCGTTGGCAACCCTAGCCGCTGCCGTGGCCTGCCTTTGACGTGGCCTATCGCCGTCATGGCCTATCCCTGCCGCTCCTCACCGGTTCAGGCGGGGACCAGTGGGAGAGTGTCTTGCAGCCAGGGGAGGGGTGGCTTCAGGCGGGGGCAGTCGGGGGCACATGGGTAGGGGGTAGAGCGTCCTGCAGCCAGGGGAGGGGGGCGGCTTCATGCGGAGGTTGCCAGGGGCCGGTGGGCGTGGGGGGGGGGGAGCTGTACTGCAGCCGGCGGAGGGGGACGGCTTCACGCGAGGGCTGTCGAGGGCCGGTGGGGGTGGAGAGTTTCTTGCAACCGGGGGAGGGGAACAGCTTCAGGCCGTCAGGCTGTCAGGTACCGATGGGGGAGGGGGAGCATCCTGCAGCCGGGGAGGGGGATAGCTTCAGGCGGGGGCTGTCGGGGTCAGGGTGGGGGGGGGGGGGGGGGGGGAAGCTTCCTGCAACCGGGGGATGGGGAGGGCTTCAGGCGGTGACCGGTGAAGAGGGGTGTTGTGGGCCAAATGGACTGGTTTCCAGAAGGCTAGTAGGACATTGTGGGTCGAAGGGACATTTCTTGTGCTAGTACAGGTGCTGTGGACCAGCTGGACTGGTTTCCAGAAGGCTAGTAGGACATTGTGGGCCAAATGGACTTTTCTAAGGCTAGTATAGGTCTTGTGGGCCAAATGGACTGCAGCTGGGGAGGGGAACGGCTTCAAGCGGTGGCCGGCGGGAGCGTTCTGCAGCCGGGGACCGGAACGGCTTCAGGTGGGGATTAGCGGGGAGCGTCCTGCAGCCAAGGGAAGGGGACGGCTTTAGGCGGGGTCTGCCGAGGGCAGCTACCGTAGCCTACTGCTACCGCTGCCCTCGCCTGTAGCTGCCCTCGCCTACCCCTGCCATGGCCTGCCGCTGTCAAGGCCAATCGCTGTCGTGGTCAATCACTGTCGTGGACTATCACTGCTGCTGCCATGGCCTATCGCTGTGGCTTACCGCTGCCGTGGCTTGCTGCTGCCGTGGCCTGTCGCTGCCACTGCCGACCGCTACCTACCCCTGCCGATGCCCACCGCAACCGCTGCCGTGGCCTACTGCTGCCGTGGCCTACCACAGCTCCAGGCCCCTGCTCCAGCCTCACTCAAAGGCTCCCGTCCCCGGCTTCTAACGCACTCAACGGCTCCTGGCCCTGACCTCACTCAGCAGCACCCGTATCTGGCTCCGGATTCACTCAGTGTTTCCCGGCCCCGGCTCCAACCTCACTCAGCGGCTCCAGGCTTCATCCGCACTCAGCGGCTCCTGGCTCATCGTGATGGTGGTCGCCCCCGCTCACAGACACAGCCCCCGCTTGCAGAACACAGCCCCCGCCCGCGGAACGCAGCCCCCACCTGGGGAGCGTAGACCCCGCCCGCGAAACACAGATCCCGCCCGCGGAACACAGCCCCCGCCCGCACTCTGCTCACTCCGCTCCTTCAACTTTATTCTCGCCGCTGGTGATTGACAGCGGGTGCCGGAAGAGGCATCGCAGTCCCGGCGAATGACAGGAGAGAAGGTCAACAACGTTTGTAATATTCCACCGATCAGAATAAAACTTGGTGCGCTTGCAGAACAGGAGAATGGCGGGTAAGGTGGCAAAAAATCGTAGCTCTATCGGGTACCGTTTTTGCGCAAATGTAAAAACAATGCAAACCGGAAGAGGACAAGATGAGAGTTTTTAGTTAAGTATAGATTCCAAATTATTTATTGTGTTTGCATGCTAACGTGTTTCATTTAGAAGAGCACTCTGATCTGACATTTTAAAAAATTTGCTTAATTTAATAACTGCTCTTCTATTCGACTTGGCCCTCCAAATGTTAATGGTGTAGAAAATTATTGAGAAAGGATAAGGAGATGAATTATACGGCACAGTGTTGCCAACCTTTGACTTTTTCATCAATTTACTGCAATTTGAATGGCTGGGTCAATTATGTTTGTGAATTTGACAATGGTAATATCTTTGATAATGGCTTGTACTGTATCTGCGATGCTTATTAAGATGTATCTAAGTTCTTCTGTACAGTGATACTTGTGCTGAACTGTATACAAAAATGAATTTCACTGTACATGTGACAAATAAAGCGCCATAAAGTACCATTGTTTCTGCACCCTTCCTTTAACTTGAGTATGAGACTTCATTTTTCCTAATCCCCTAAATTCCTTATTTGTTTCCCATTCACCTCTAGGACATATGTTTAATAATATTTTTTACTAAGACATCCCCATTATTAGTTTTTCTGTGCGTTCAATCACATGCATTTTAAACTGTGAACCCTCTTCTTAAGCCTTTCTCCAGTTTGATTTAGGCTCAGACATAAGCGCATGGAAAAACTGAGATTGGGACTATCTGATTTGATCCTGAGAGAAACAATAGACAATAGACTCTATCAAACTCCTCCGGGATTATCCCTATGAGATCGTGCAAAAGAGAAGAAAGTTCTCACAGACAAGACAGATTCTCCATGGAGTTAAAGATTTCAGATGTGGCGTTTTTTATCCGGCCAGGATGCGCATTACTTTCAAGGGAAAAGAGAAAACTTTCACTAATTCAGACGCATCTTATAAATATGCCCAAGAGATTGTGGCAGAAACAGAAGATTAATCAAGGCAGCGGGACGATATGGACAAATTCTTTCCTTTTATTACTTCACAGAGAACACCTGAAGATAAGGGAAGAAACACCATTCTCTAAAAGTTTAAAATGGAAGAGCATTTCCACGTGCGCTGGTCTATACACCTTATCTCCTTTGGACGCTTTGGAATTCAACTCAAGGACATTCTTTGTTCAAAATGAAGGAAAGACTGATAAGCAACACAGAGACGAACAGCAGAGCCGAATGTGGAAAACATCACAAGGACAAATGGTGGTTTAAGATCTTAAAATAGCTTTACAAAATATAGAGAATTAACAATAATTAACAATACTAATATAGAAATATAAATGGAAACTAACTTGAACTATATAATGGGCAAAATGTAATAATGTGTTAAAAAGACTGACTAGCTCATATATAGAGCGAGACAGTCAAGCAGGGATAAAGAAATAATAAATAACAAATTTTAGAACTAACGTAGATAATACTGAAAGCTTAAGTGCTATGTAATTCGTGTGGGGAAGGGAGGAGACTCGGGTACCTGGCATAATTCCAGGAGCCTGATTCTGGTTAACCCTTTCAGCCAACAGCTTACTATTATCAAAGGTATAACTAATTAGTAGACGAAAGTGTTAGATATATAAATTTCACAGTAGCTGAACACAAGATCTGATAAGTCTGAATGAAATATATATATACATATAGTGTAATTGGGTGATAGGTTTAGAGTAATAGTAATAGTAATAGAGTAATAAAGGGAGCGGAGCTAATTGTACATCAACTTCGGAAGTCGAATAGATGTCGAATACCACAGGCGGGTGGGATGCTCACTACAGTGTCGAATACTCCAGACACTGTAATTTTACTTGTTCTATTTTTTTTTAAATCACAATATGTGACAACTATGTTTTTTTTTCAAGGACAATCACAAAAGGGATCTACCAAGGAAGTTAGTAATATAAACACCCCCCAAATATCCAGAGTCCTGAGGTATGGATGCACCGTAATAAATAAGGGTATTAAAATCAGCGAAAATGCAAGATGATAAACAAAAGAAAATGGGAGGAATCACACTGTGTAGCTGGAATATAAGGGGTATTAATGAACCAATTAAAAGGGGCAAAATACTAGCTCAGTTGAAATCATACAACACGGACATTACTTTTCTACAAGAAACACATCTTAAACATCAAGATCAGATGAGATTGAGGGTGAATTGGATAGGCCAAACATTTCACTCCTCACATACTTCGAAATCCAGAGGCACCGCAATTATTATTCGCAAAGGAATACCATTCAAATCAAAGAACATTATATCAGATAACGAAGGGAGATATCTTATAGTTACAGGAGAGATCCATGCTATGCCAATCACTTTGGTAAATAGATATGCGCCCAATTTTGATCATCCTCAATTTTTCAATAAAATCCTGAATACAATCGCAGAATTTAACTACCAAAATGTTATAATTGGAGAAGACTTCAACTGTGTTTTAGATCCGTACTTAGATAAATCGATGCAAAAACAAAGAGGTAATATGAAATCTAAAACCAGTGAACTCTTAAATACATATAAAAAATACAAATATAGCAGACGTTTGGAGGATCGCGAATCCGACTGGAAGGGAATACTCATTTTATTCAATGGTACACAAAACATACTCACGTATAGACTATTTCCTAGTGGATACAAAACTAATCCCTTATACTATGAACCCTAAATATCACACCAATACAATTTCTGATCACTCCCCGCTAACTTTCGTTTTAAAATTAGAAGGAATGTCTGCGAACAAATCGTTCTGTAGGTTTAACTCGCAAATTTTGAAAGACCCACAAGGGAGTATATATCTAAAAAAACAGATGGACCTATTTTTTGAGACAAACGATACACCAGATATATCGCCCACTTTACTATGGGAATCCTTCAAAGCATTTATTAGAAGAGTCATTATCTCGTATCAAGCTTTTCAAAACAAAAAGAATAAGAATGAACAAAGACAATTAGAAGAACAAATGCCATGGGGGTTCAGTATTGATGTGGATAGAGAACTGGCTGGCAAACAGGAAGCAAAGAGTAGGAGTAAACGGGTCCTTTTCACAATGGCAGGCAGTGACTAGTGGGGTACCGCAAGGCTCAGTGCTGGGACCCCAGCCATTTACAATATATATTAATGATCTGGATGAGGGAATTGAAGGCAATATCTCCAAGTTTGCGGATGACACTAAGCTGGGGGGCAGTGTTAGCTGAGAGGAGGATGCTAGGAGACTGCAAGGTGACTTGGATAGGCTGGGTGAGTGGGCAAATGTTTGGCAGATGCAGTATAATGTGGATAAATGTGAGGTTATCCATTTTGGTGGCAAAAACAGTAAAGCAGACTATTATCTAAATGGTGGCCGACTAGGAAAAGGGGAGATGCAGCGAGACCTGGGTGTCATGGTACACCAGTCATTGAAAGTGGGCATGCAGGTGCAGCAGGCAGTGAAGAAAGCGAATGGTATGTTAGCTTTCATAGCAAAAGGATTTGAGTACAGGAGCAGGGAGGTTCTACTGCAGTTGTACAGGGTCTTGGTGAGACCACACCTGGAGTATTGCGTACAGTTTTGGTCTCCAAATCTGAGGAAGGACATTATTGCCATAGAGGGAGTGCAGAGAAGGTTCACCAGACTGATTCCTGGGATGTCAGGACTGTCTTATGAAGAAAGACTGGATAGACTTGGTTTATACTCTCTAGAATTTAGGAGATTGAGAGGGGATCTTATAGAAACTTACAAAATTCTTAAGGGGTTGGACAGGCTAGATGCAGGAAGATTGCTCCCGATGTTGGGGAAGTCCAGGACAAGGGGTCACAGCTTAAGGATAAGGGGGAAATCCTTTAAAACCGAGATGAGAAGAACTTTTTTCACACAGAGAGTGGTGAATCTCTGAAACTCCCTGCCACAGAGGGTAGTCGAGGCCAGTTCATTGGCTATATTTAAGAGGGAGTTAGATGTGGCCCTTGTGGCTAAGGGGATCAGAGGGTATGGAGAGAAGGCAGGTACGGGATACTGAGTTGGATGATCAGCCATGATCATATTGAATGGCGGTGCAGGCTCGAAGGGCCGAATGGCCTACTCCTGCACCTAATTTCTATGTTTCTATGTTTCTAAATCAGACAACTAGATATAGATAATGCTAAAGATCCAACTATGGATAAACATAATAAAATTTTAATACTGAAATTTAAGCTAAATAAATTATTGTCAGAGAAAGTTATAAGACTATTCCAAATTACAAAACAAGAACATTTCGAATTTGGGGATAAACCCCATAAACCTTTGGCACGCCAACTGAAAAAATGGGAAAAAGATCATGCAATTTTAAAGATTAAATCAGATAGAGGGGAATTATTAACACTACCTAATGATATCAATAAAAGATTTGCTCAATTTTACAAGAATTTATACACATTGAAAACGCTAATAGACAATAATAAAGTTTCAGAATTTCTGGACAATTGTAACCTTCCAAAACTAGAACTGAAGGAACAAGAGGAACTGGGAGCACAAATTACATCTAAGGAAATAGAAGACACAATAAACACACTTAAGAATGGAAAAACACCAGGACCAAACGGATTCAGTAATGAATTTTATAAATGTTTTTACGACATAGTTACACCACGTCTACAGAAAATGTATATGTACGCTTTTAAAGAACAAATCTTACCTGAAACACTAGCAGAATCAACGATTACATTAATACTTGAAAAAGATAAAGATATAGAAGAACCAGGCTCATATAGAGCTATTGCTTTGTTAAATACGGATCAAAAAACATTAGCGAAAACACTAGCTAGAAGACTAAGTAAATATTTTAGTAAATTAATAAATGAGGATCAAACGGGATTTATACCTAAGAGACATTCATTTTTCAGCAGACTGCCAGCGACTGTCAAGTTGCTGGCAGTCGCCTGAAAAACTGGCAACACATACACACAAAAACACATCACTTCCTTCACCAGCCCTTGTGAGATTTTTAGACACCGTTTTAGACACTCGGTGCAAAGCCAAGGTGATACAGACACACACCACGATGAACAGGAAGGTTGGTGCTGTAATTAAGATGGCTAAAGCACAGTGTATGGTAAGTCCTTTAAAAGAGGGGGGAGAAGGGGGGAGAAAACTTTTAAGAAGTCAGAGAAACACGGCTGTGAAGCTCGGTGGACATTTAACATATCCTTGGTTCTGAAAACTACTGCTTATCTTTTTTTCCCCAGTGAGCCAATGAAATTCACTGGTCAGCACCGCATACAACCTACGAGAACCTCCGAGAACCTTCGACCTCCTGGCAACCCACTAGGTACTCCAGTCAACCCACCTACGGCTCGTGAATTCTTGCTATTCTCTATGGCGGCTTCATTCTAGTAGCCGCTAATTGTTCAACATGTTGAAAAATTTGCGGTGATCATAATGAGGCCGTGACTAGTTCCCAGGATGCGGGAACTCCTCGGGACCATGAAGGCGACTCCCCGGCATCTACCCGCGAACATGTGGCGAATATTTTGAGGATGTAACTAGGAAAATGGACAAGGGAGAGTCAGTGGATGTAGTGTACCTGGACTTTCAGAAAACATAGAAACATAGAAAATAGGTGCAGGAGTAGGCCATTCGGCCCTTCGAGCCTGCACCGCCATTCAATATGATCATGGCTGATCATCCAATTCAGTATCCTGTACCTGCCTTCTCTCCATACCCCTTGATCCCTTTAGGCACAAGGGGCATATCTAACTCCCTCTTAAATATAGCCAATGAACTGGCCTCAACTACCTTCTGTGGCAGAGAATTCCAGAGATTCACCACTCTCTGTGTGAAAAATGTTTTTCTCATCTCGATCCTAAAAGATTTCCCCCTTATCCTTAAACTGTGACCCCTTGTTCTGGACATCCCCAACATCGGGAACAATCTTCCTGCATCTAGCCTGTCCAACCCCTTAAGAATTTTGTAAGTTTCTATAAGATCCCCCCTCAACCTTCTAAATTCTAGCGAGTACAAGCCGAGTCTATCCAGTCTTTCTTCATATGAAAGTCCTGACATCCCATGAATCAGTCTGGTGAACCTTCTCTGTACTCCCTCTATGGCAAGAATGTCTTTCCTCAGATTAGGAGACCAAAACTGTACGCAATACTCCAGGTGTAGTCTCACCAAGAGCCTGTACAACTGCAGTAGAACCTCCCTGCTCCTATACTCAAATCCTTTTGCTATGAATGCTAACATATCATTCGCTTTCTTTACTGCCTGCTGCACCTGCATGCCTACTTTCAATGACTGGTGTACCATGACACCCAGGTCTCGTTGCATCTCCCCTTTTCCTAATCGGTCACCATTCAGATAATAGTCTACTTTCCTGTTTTTGCCACCAAAGTGGATAACCTCACATTTATCCACATTATACTGCATCTGCCATGCATTTGCCCACTCACCCAGCCAATCCAAGTCACCTTGCAGCCTCTTAGCATCCTCTTCACAACTAACACTGCCCCCCAGCTTCGTGTCATCCGCAAACTTGGAGATGTTGCATTCAATTCCCTCGTCCAAATCATTAATATATATTGTAAATAGCTGGAGTCCCAGCACGGAGCCTTGCGGTACCCCACGAGTCACTGCCTGCCATTCTGAAAAGGACCCATTTACTCATACTCTTTGCTTCCTGTCTGCCACCCAAAACATTTGATAAGGTCCCACATAGGAGATTAGTGGGCAAAATTAGGGCACATGGTATTGGGGGTAGAGTGCTGACATGGATATAAAATTGGTTGGCAGACAGGAAACAAAGTGTAGGGATTAACAGGTCCCTTTCAGAATGGCAGGCAGTGACTAGTGGGGTACCGCAAGGCTCGGTGCTGGGACTGCAGCTATTTACAATGATTTGGATGAAGGGATTCAAAGTAACATTAGCAAATTTGCAGATAACACAAAACTTGTGAACTGTGAGGAGGATGCTATGAGAATGCAGAGTGACTTGGACAGGTTGGGGGAGTGGGCAGATGCATGGCAGATGAAGTTTAATGTGGATAAATGTGAGGTTATCCACTTTGGTATCAAAAAAAGGAAGGCAGATTACTATCTAAATGGCATCAAGTTGGGAAAAGGAAGTACAACGAGATCTGGGGGTCCTTGTTCATTAGTCTATGAAAATAAGCATGCAGATACAACAGGCAGTGAAGAAAGCGAATGGTATGTTGGCCTTTATAACATGAGGAGTCGAGTATAGGAGCAAAGAGGTTCTTCTGCAGTTGTACAGAGTTCTAGTGAGACCACACCTGCAGTTTTGGTCCCCTAATTTGAGGAAGGACATTATTGATATTGAGGGAGTGCAGCGTAGATTTACAAGGTTAATTCCCGGGGTGGCGGGACTGTAATATGCTGTGAGAATGGAGTGGCTGGGCTTGTACTCTCTGGAGTTTAGAAGGATGAAAGGGTATCTTATTGAAACATATAAGATTGTTAAAGGTTTGGACACGCTAGAGGCAGGAAACATGTTCTCGATGTTGGGGGAATCCCTGGGCCAGATTTACGTATAAGCTGGACAAGCTTAAGTTTAGGGTCTCGAGATCTAGGGGGGCCTCGCAGAGCCGGATTTACCACTAGGCTTCATAGGCTGAAGCCTGGCGCCTCGAAATCTAGGCGGCCTCCGGCCAAGGCAGGACACCTGCCGTTCAACTCTGGGCGGGCACCCCTCTCTATCTCTCTCTGTCTCTATCTCTGTCCGTCAATCTCCATCTCCGCCTGCCATCCGTGTCCGGGCCGCCGGGTCTCCACTCTTGGCTCTTCGCCTGCTCTTCATCCGCCAGCACGGCAGGCCGCGTTGCACATGCGCACTGCTACAGCCAGCACATCCTCCCCCTGTACATGAGCACAACCACGGCCAGCACCTCATTGGCCACCCTGCGCATCCGCGCTGCCACGGCAATTGGTCGGCGCTGGGCACTTTCTCCCTCGCTTTTAATTGTGGGAGATCTGGCCGCCATTGCTGTCCGGGCACCGCCTCGCTGCGACCACTGAAAACCAACGCAGAATCACTCCCTGACCCTGGATCTGGAGTAACTCCTTGGAGTAACTCTTGCTTCTGGTTTCCTGGTCCTCCATAAATATTCTAAATGGAATTTAAACTGGAGGTGGTGGAGGGCTGAACAATAACAGCCTATTGCATTTTATCTGTTTATATATTGTGTATATACATGGTCTATGGTATATAAATACACTGAACTTCTATCTCCTGTTCTGTATTATCTTTACATATTCTGTTGTGCTGCAGCAAGCAAGAATTTCATTGTCCTATCTGGGACACATGACAATAAAACTCTCTTGACTCTTGACTTGGACTAAAGCAAAAAAGGGTTCTTGGGGAAAAAAGAGGTACCTTATATTTAGTTGCGTCTGGTTGGGTAACTATGGTAGGGTGAAGATTATTCCATGCTTTGATTGTGCGGGGGAACTCCAGCAACTCTGGATAGAAGAAATTGGGTGACTTTTTGGGTAGAGACCCTTCTTTAGACTCCCTCTGGTTTTAGTGTCTTTAGTTTAATTTAAAGATACAGCGTGGAAACAGGCCCTTCAGCCCACCTAGTCCACGCCGATCACCGATCACCCGTACACTAGTTCTATCCCACACATTAGCGACGTAAGTCAAGAGTGTTTTATTCGCTCATGCCCAGTTAGAACAATAAAATCCTTACTTGCAGCAGCACAACAGTATATGTAAACATAGTGCTCTGTAAACAATGTAATAAACGAGAAAACAAAACTGTATATATTTATATATGAATCTATAACTATATAAATATATGTATGTGTGTGTGTATAATATATATACACACACACACACACACACACAATTTCCCTCCTGGGATTAATAAAGTTCTATCATATGGTGTCATGTGTGTAGGAAGAAACTGCAGATGCTATTTTAAACTCAAGATAGACACAAAAAACTGGAGTAACTCAACAGGTCAGACAGAGTCTCCAGACAAAAGGAAATTTTTAAATTTGGGTTGGGTCTGAATTAGGTTCCTGCACACCTTTGGAATGTGGAAGGAAACAAGAGCACCCGGAGAAAACCCATGCGATCAAAGGGAAAAAGGAGCAAATTCCATACAGACAGCACCCATATTCAGGATCAATTCCGGGTCTCTGGCACATTTAGGCAGCAACTTTATGGCCAATGTACTGCCCCATAATCTTGAACTTAATTAAAACATACAGTAGCTGTAAAGGGGGACATAGCGTGACCTGGAGATTTAAAACTGAAAATGGATATTTTCATTTTATTAGTTAACCAAAGTTATCAACGTATAATTTTGTGTGTGTTGGAAAACAAAATATAGTGTCATAGCTGGTAGACTTGCTGCCTCACACGCCAGAGATCTGTGTTCGATCCTGTCCTCGGGCATTGTCTGTGTTGATTTTGCACATTCTCCCTGCAAGCGAGTGGGTTTCCTCCCACATCCCAAAGACGCGAGTAGGTTAACTTGTCTCTGTAAAATCGCCCCAAATGTGTAGGGAGTGTGTGAGGAAAGTGGGATAACAGAACTTGTGTGAATGGGTAGACAAAAATGCTGGAGAAACTCAGCGGGTGAGGCAGCATCTATGGAGCCAAGGAAATAGGTGACGTTTCGGATCGAGACCCTTCTTCAGACTGTTGTGAGAGTGGGGGGGACGGGAAGAAGAAAGGAAGATGCGGAGACAGTGGGCTGAGGGAGAGCTGGGAAGGGGAGGAGAAAGCAGGGATTATCTGAAATTGAAGAAGTCAATGTTCATACTGCTGGGGTGTAAACTGCCCAAGCGAAATATGAGGTGCTGCTCTATCAATTTACAGTGGGCCTCACTCTGGCCATGGAGGAGGCCCAGGACAGAAAGGTCAGATTCGGAATGGGAAGGGGAGTTGAAGTGTTGAGCCACCGGGAGATCAGGTTGGTTATTGCAAACTGAGTGGAGGTGCTGTGCGAAGCGATCGGCAAGCCTGCGCTTAGTCTCATCGACGTTGATCATACGCTGAATAATCCAACCACATTTTTGTTTGGAAGTGGAAAGAAATAATAGAAATTGCATTCATTGCTACGTGTAAAAAGAGTTGAGATACTGTATTATTATTTTGCTGCATATCATTGTGGTACAGGTACACAACCTTTTATCCGAAAGCCTTGGGACCAGACACTTCTTGGATTTCTGAATTTTTCGGATTTTGGAATGGAAGATTTTTAGCGTAGATTAGGTAGGTAGCGCGGGCGGCTTGAAAAGTCTGGAGCGGCTGCCTCCTCCCCGGAGACCAGGGAATCATTGTAAATCATTGCTTAAATTAGGTATGTTGTAAAACATACCTGAAGCGTCGCTGAAAATCTGTCCCAGCCCGTGTGCGCGATTTTGGCGCCGTTTAGAGGGGGCAGGTTTAAAACGCGATTTTCCCTAGGCTGTTCAAATCGAGGATGTTCAGCCTAGTTAATTATTAACGAAAATTCGCTGGAAGATTCCGTCGCTTGAGCTATTTTTAGTTTTAAGGGGTTTATTTACTTGTTATAGTAGGTTAAAAATTAAACTCTAAACCCGCGACCGCCGACAATGGGCCGGATCTCATACAGGGGACAACGGAAGGTAGGTTGTTTATTTTTACGTTAAAAAGGGCTTCTTAAGATCCCTTTATACAAAGTTTTATGTTGCGAGTAGCTAATTTGGGGCCCATTATATCCCGCAGTATTTTTCTGGGCATTTGGGGGCACAAATCTACCACAATGTGAACGTTCTAAACCAGCGCATTCCACAGTTTCCCCACTCGAAAGCTGATTTAAATGCCATTAATTTACAGCAATTGAACACTAAATTCCTTCCATTTGGCCTATAAATTAATGTCAATGAGATTTAAAAACCATGTTTTATTGTGAATTCTTTGTGAATAATATTTGGACACTTAGGCTATTTAAAAATGTTAATTTTTTCTTAAGAAATAGATGTTTAGATCTAGTAATTGAAGTTTGGAATTAGCTACGTGTAATTGCTAATTTCCGAGTATGAAAATTGGGTAACTAACTAACTATATGCTTTAATTTCAGGTCATCCAAGTAAGATTATTTTATATTTGTTTCAGAATGCTTCAATCTATGATAACTGAAAATTTCATTCAGTTCTCTTAATTTTTAAGAAAGTTATGGGCTTTTGACTGTCCACGATCACAGCTTTTTTGTTATGTCCATGGAAAATCAATAGGGAACAAGATGCTAATTTCCGAGTATGAAGATGGCCATAACCTTTTTAATACTTGAGATATGAAAGTGAATTAGGTGTCAAATTAAACTTCTTTTTATGCTTTATCTGATGGGATAAATTGCAGACTTGATTTTTAAAATCTCAAAATTTTGTAACATTGCTACTTAAATGTTAGTCAGTTAGTTTGGAGGGATTTTATGTGGTGGGGGGGTGAAGGGGGAGACTTTAATTCTTAGTCCCCTGCCTGGTTGGAGAGGCAGGGAGCGGGCAATGCCTTACCGGGTCGCCGTGCAGTAAGCTCCGGAGCGCTGTGGCCGCCGACTCCCAACATCGCGGAGCTGGGGCTGCGGGCGTCCGGCCGCGGGCGGCGCTGGATTTGGAGCGCCGCGCAGCCAGGGGTAGAGTTGCCGGGGTCGGATCTACAAACGCCGCCGCCCGCGGCCGGAAGCCCGCAGCCCCAGCTCCGCGATGTCGGTGGCCACAGCGCTCCGGAGCTTACTGCACGGCGACCCGGTAAGGCATTGCCCGCTCCCCGCCTCTCCGACCAGGTAGGGGACTAAGAATTAAAGTTTCCCTCTTCACCCTCCCCCCCCCCCCCCCCCCCCCCTTCACATAAAAGCCCTCCAAACTAACTGACTAACATTTAAGCAATGATTTACAGATGTTTAAGTGTCTCCCCGGTCTCCGGGGAGGAGGCAGCCGCTACAGTAGTACAGACCTGGGTTGACCGTGAGTCATTTTGGGTCAAGTTTGGCGCCAAACGCGAGCTTTGGTGTGCAGACGACATCCTGGAAAAAATGTCTGGTTTTCGGAGCTTTTCGGTTTCCGGAATTTCGGATAAAAGGTTGTGCACCTGTATATATCATGTCTTGATTGGTGAATATGTTTAGTTTGTGACTTTATGTGAAGCAGAAATAATATGTGAATGCTTCATTGAGCATAATTCCGACTGGTAACTACGCACTTCGTCCAAGCACATTATCGCACGTGACATGCAAGCCATCTTAAATGACAACATAAACTGTCATTTGTCAACTTAAAAAGCTGCCAAGGTTGCCCGGCTGACAACAGAGAAAAAAAATTAAGTGAGAGCCCTGCAAGGTGTATAATATTTTTGACACTGTCATAGGCCTTTCTTACATATGCTGTCACAACGCATCGTAGTCTCTAAACAACCCTTCAGTAATTTTCCCTGCCCTCCATTTCAGAATAATAGTATTTTAAGCCAATAACTCAACATTAGCACTGGCAATAAATAAATAAATAAAAAGCGCAGCTCTCCAGCCCCTTATCTCATTGGCCACGCTCAGCTGCAAATTGTGTCAATCTGGTGGACCATCTTCCTCTAGTCGTGGGGGTGGGGGCCCTGTGGAGTCCAGAACCAGGGGCCACAGTTTAAGAATAAGGGGTAAGCCATTTAGAACGGTGACGAGGAAACACTTTTTCACACAGAGAGTTGTGAGTCTGTGGAATTCTCTGCCTCAGAGGGTGGTGGAGGCCGGTTCTCTGGATACTTTCAAGAGAGAGCTAGATAGGGCTCTTAAAGATAGCGGAGTCAGGGGATATGGGGAGAAGGCAGGAACGGCGTATTGATTTGGGATGATCAGCCATGATTTCATTGAATGGCGGTGCTGGCTCGAAGGGCCGAATGGTCTACTCCTGCACCTATTGTCTATTGACTGCATAGTCTCCTGCAGTCACCTAAAAAGTCACCTAAGTGGGTCAGGCCCATAAGGAGTAAAGCATGTAGATTTGGTCTCTTTACTTAAGAAATGTCTGAAGAAGGGTCCCAAACCAAAACATCACATACCCATGTTCTCCAAAGATTCTGCCTGACCCACTGAGTTACTCCAGAACTTTTGCCTTTTGTTTGTAAACAAGCATCTGCAGTTCCTTATTTCTACATCTGAGTGTTATACTTTAATTGGATTCTGTACAGGGAAGGGTCAAAAGATTGATACCTGAGGTGAAATGGTTGTCTTATAAGAATAATTTAAATAGATTGGGTCCATGCTCAATGGAGTTTGGAAGTGATTCTGAGAGGACTTGACAAGCTTGTTTTCTGTTCTGGGCAAATGTAGAACTTGAGGGTAGAGTATGCCCATTTAAACTGAAAATGTGGAGAAATATTTGTTCTGAGAGTTGTGATTGTTTGGAATGCTCTACCTGCAGATAATTTGGCAATGAATCATTGGACTTATTCAATTCTAAAGCGAACAGCTACTTTGTTATATAGCAGAATATAAGGTTATGGACAATTGGGTGGAAAGTGAAGCAGCATCCAAAATCACATCAGCCAGGATTGTCTTGAATGGTGGTGTAGGGTTTAGAGATAATATGGCCTGTTCCAGCTACATTTCTTACATTCTTATGTTCATCACACCAGTTTATTCAACTCTTTTTTCTCCTTGTTTGCTCCACGACGGTAATGAGATCTGGATCCAACTATTTCTGGCAGAGCCAAAACTGGGCATTAGTGAATAGATTCTTTGTGATGATACTTTCCATCACTCTGCTAAATGAATTCGAGTCGATCAATAAGGCAGTAATTGGATGGATTAGATTTGTCCTGCATTTTGTAGATTCAATTATAATGGAAAAATTAAAGAAAAAGCAAGTGCTTAATTGAAATCCAGAAAATCCATCAGTTTCTTGTCACATTCTAGAACCTCGAACCGTACAGCACAAAGTCCATGCGGAACATAATGCCAAATTAAAATAATCTCTGCTGTCTTGTGATCCATATCCTTTTATTCCCTGCATATCTATGTGCCTGCATTAAAAAACTTCTTAAATTCCACTATCATATTTGGCACCCACCACTCTCTGAAGGTCTGCTGTCCAAACATATTAAAACAATTTGGACATAATTCTGTGCCTGGAATCAGAGAATTGTCATAGAAACATAGAAACATAGAAAATAGGTGCAGGAGTAGGCCATTCGGCCCTTCGAGCTTGCACCGCCATTCAATATGATCATGGCTGATCATCCAACTCAGTATCCTGTACCTGCCTTCTCTCCATAACCCCTGATCCCTTTAGTCACAAGGGCCACATCTAACTCCCTCTTAAATATAGCCAATGAACTGGCCTCAACTACCTTCTGTGGCAGAGAATTCCAGAGATTCACCACTCTCTGTGGGAAAAATGGCACGGAAGGAGTGATATTTCTCCATCTGGTCCATGCTATTTCTCTGTAGGGCCTTCGAGTGAGCCTATGCCAGTCAGCCTCTTTCCCTCCAGTATTTATACTCCCTTTCAAGGCTCTGATTGACACTATTCCATCGCAATTACTGAGAGCGGGATGGGGTGTCCAGTGGATAAAATTGACCTGCATAGGCTCTGCTATATTTTAGACTTTACTTTAGAGATACAGCATGGTAACAGGCCCTTTGGCCCACCAAGTCCGAGCTGACCAGCGATCACCCCTACACTAGTTCTATCCTGCACATTAGGGACAATTTACAGAAGCCAATTAACCTACAAACCTGCACATCTTAGAATGTAGGAAGTAACCAGAGCACCCAGAGAAAACTCACAGGGTCACAGGGAGAACGCACAAACTCTGTGCAGACATAACCTATAGTGAGAATTGAACCCAGTTCTCTGGCACTGTAAGGCAGCAACTCTTCTGCTGAGCCACTGCTCGAGTCTGAAGAAGGTTCCCAACCCAAAACGTCACCAATTTGGCGGATGCAAAGACGACAACCAAGTTTTCCGAACTGATTTATTAACGCAATAGTTCTTTGGCATACAGGTCTCTGCAAACACGTCTGAACACAACGGTGGTCAGCAACACAACTGGGGCGCGAAAGCGAAACCGCGCAAAAACAGCAGCCCCTTCCGAACGCCAGGTGCCGCTACATGGCCCCACCCAAAATCCGTGGTACGGAAACGCACGGGTAACTGGACGGTTTGACCGGAAAGCGTAAACCGAAGTCGCCGGGTAGAACGTAACATTCGGGACCGGCAAAACAGAACCGGACGCGACAAACGCGAACGAGGGGCAGGCGTAACAGAGAGGGCCGGTGAAACATAACCGGGGTAACAGGTGCAGAGGGCGGAAAACGGCCGGAGGACGCCCTCTACGCCGCGGAAGGGCCATAGCCACCGGGCTATCCTCGTCGATGTAGGCTGGCTTAAGGCCGCTGATGGAGACGATCATGTCCAACGTGAACGTCGAGGTACCAGTCTCTAGTACCCTGTACGGACCTTCGTACACCCGCTGTAACGGCGAGCGGTGAGCACCCATACGAAGGAAAACATAAGCACAATCCCATAACATAGTAGGCACATGCACCACGGACGACCCGTGTCGGGAAGTGGGAACCGGAACCAACGCGCGTGTGTGCGCTCGCGAAGGTCAGCTAGCACTGCCGAAGCCGGGACCTCCTGATTGCGGGTGGCGGGCAGAAAATCCCAAGGTACCCGCAAAACCGATCCATAAATCAGCTCGGCTGAGGAGGCGTCGAGGTCCTCCTTAGGTGTAGTTCTGATGCCTAGGAGAAGCCAGGGCAACTGGTCGACCCAATCGGGGCCGGTGAGCCGGGCCTTCAACGCCGACTTAAGGTGTCTGTGAAACCGCTCGACTAAACCGTTCGACTCTGGATGATACGCGGTGGTCTGGTGCAGCTTCGCGCCGTACAGCTGCGCCATACCACACCACAGGGAGGACGTGAACTGGGCCCCAGGATCAGTAGTAATATATGAAGGGTAGGTATGTTACAAAACTTACCTTCAGCGGCGCTGCAGTTCTGCCACTGGCCGTGTGCGCGATTTTGGTGCCTTTGAGGGGGGGGGGGGGGGCGGGTTAAAATACGTTTTTCACCTACCTGTCCTGGATTGTATTTTCTCGGAGTGCAAGCTTTTGCTGAAGAATTGTTCCCACGGGCGTTCTGTGAATTTTTTTTTTTTTAAATCACCCGACAAGTTCAGCGCTGGAGTAATTTAAAAATCAACTTCTAACGCCGTCAACGCAGACAACGGGGACGGATTTCACGTTCGGGACAGGTAAAGGAAAGCCGTTTATTTTATGTATAAAAGTGCTCCTTAAGATGCCTTTAATTCACATTTTACGTTGCAAAACGGTGATTTTTTCCCCATACGAACCGGCAGTATTTTTCTTGCCGATATTCACCACAACCGCAACGTTCCAAATGATCGCGTTCCAGAAAAACCCACTCGCAAGGATTTAAATGGCCATTAATTTGCAAGTATTAAACACTAAATTCCTTCCATTTGGCCTATAAATCCATGACAATGTGATTTAAAAATCATGTTATATTGTGAACTCTTGTGTGTATGTTATTTGGACACTTAGGCTATTTAAAAATGTTGATCTTTTCTTAAGAAATGGATAGATGTTTAGATCTAGCAATTGAATTATGTAATTAGCTACAATTGGGAAACTAACTAATTATATGCTTTAATTTCAGGTCATCCAGGTAAGATTGTTTCATATTTGTTTCAGAATGCTTCAATCTATAATAACAGAACATTTCTTTCAGTTCTCTTAATTTTTAAGAAAGTTATGGGCTTTTGACTGTCCTCGATCACAGCTTTAGTGTTAAGTCAATGGAAAAGCAATAGGGAACAAGATGCTAATTTCCGAGTATGAAAATGGCCATACCTTTTTTAATACTGAAGATATGAAAGTGCATTCGGTGTCAAATTAAACTTTTTTTTTTGCTTTATCTGATGGGATAAATTGCAGACTTGATTTTTAAAATCTCAAAATTTTGTAACATTGCTATGAAGGGACCCCGAAACGAGCGATCCAATTGGAGACAATAGTGCGTGCACAAGCCTCAGCGGAGGTATTAGTTAACGGTATTGCCTCCGCCCACCAGGTGAACCTATCTACAATAGTTAGTAAGTGAGTGGCCCCACGCGAACACGGCAAGGGACCCACCAGGTCAACATGGATGTGCAGGAACCTGCCGTCTGGAACAGCAAAACCCTGCATGGGTGGGCGCACATGTCTCTGCACCTTTTTAAAAAAAAAAATGTTTTAATCAAAAATATTTATTCAAATATTAAAATAGTATTGACAATACAATAAAACAAAACACCACCATAATACAAGACGAACAAATATGCTAAGCAACTGCTAAACAATTATATTGCAATCCTTGTCAGGGATACATTCAACCCCCCTCGGTGCCCAGCGTTCCCGGAACTCCCTCAGGGTGCCCGTAGACAGGGCGTATTCCCTTTCCATCCGCACCCGGGCACGGACGTATCCCCGGAAAAGGGGCAGGCAGCCGGCTCGGGTAGAGCCCTCCAACGTCTGGTGCCTTGACTCACGGATGGCCAGCTTGGCCGCATGTCTCTGCACCTTGGAAGTCTGGCAGGGGATACCAGCGCGGGCCCATGCTGCGACCTGCTTTCGTAATCCGTGGCAGACGAACTTGGAAGCAACCAGGGCAGAGGTGGCGCGGATGGACGGTTGAGCTAGGCTGTGGATGGTGTCGAAAAACCGACGCCTCCAGGCAATTGGGACGATCGGGCGGGCTTTACCCGTTGAGACATCGCAAATGACTCACACGCCATCGGTGCCAGCTTGAGACCCGATTCAGCATTGTGGTAATCCTCCATGCCAGCGTCGGTACATTGGGCTGCTGCCAGCTCCGCTTAATCCACACCTAGGTTTAAAGCAGAAACCTCAGGGACCGCCGGACGGGATAGCGCGAAGGCCACAATGTTCAGCTTCCCCGCCACATGCAGAATGTCAGAAGTGAACTCGGTTATGTAGGCGATGTGTCGCTGTTGACTGGCAGACCAGGGTTCTGTCACCTTATTCAAACCGAACGTGAGCGGCTTGTGGTCCGTGAATGCGGTAAACGCGCGGCCCTCAAGGGAATAACGGAAATGGCGGATCGCTAAGTAAAGTGGGAGGAGCTCCCGATTGAGAGCGCTGTACTTGATCTCCGGGGCCCGCAGCTGCCTGCTGAAAAACTCCAGCGGCAGCCAGCGGTTACCTACCCGCTGCTCGAGGACAGCACCCACCGCTACGTCCAACGCGTCCACGGTGAGAGCCGTGAGGGCCGATGCCCTAGGGTGTACCAGCATGGTGGCATTGGCCAGCGCGGTCTTAGCCCCCTCGAAAGCTATCCCTGCCTCCTTGGACCAAACCAGGTCCTTAGACTTGCCTGCCAGACATTGGAACAACGGCTGCATGATGGCGGCTGCTGACGGGACAAATCGGTGGTAGAAATTGACCATTCCAATGAATTCCTGCAGGCCCTTGACGGATAGTGGCTTCGGGAAGCGACGGATTTTGTCGACCTTCTCAGGCAGCGGTTACGCGCAATGGCAGGTTATGCTGTGGCCTAAAAAGGAGATGGAGTGCAATCCGAACTGGCACTTCGCGGGGTTGATCACCAGCCCGTGCCTACACAGCCGTTCAAAGAGCAGGCGGAGGTGCCTGACATGTTCAGCCTGCGAGCTGCTGGCCACCAGAATATCATCGAGATAGATGAATATGAACGGCATACCCCGCCCGACCTGATCCATTAACCTTTGGAACACTTGAGCGCCGTTCTTCAGGCCAAAAGGCATTCTAAGCCATTCAAAAAGCCCGAAAGGGGTGATGGTGGCCGACTTAGGGACGTCGTCAGGATGGACCGGAATCTAATTATACCCGCGAAGAAGGTCGACCTTCGAGAAGAAGGCGGCTCCCTCCAAATGAGCTGAGAAATCTTGGATGTTCGGGACTGGGTACCGATCTGCTGTGGTTACCGCGTTCAAACGCCTGTAATCACCGCAAGGTCTCCAACCCCCGGACGCTTTGGGCACCATATGCAGAGGGGAAGCCCAAGGGCTATCCGACCGCCAGACGATCCCTAGGTCTTCTATAAGCTGGAACTCATCTTGTGCGATGCGCATTTTATCAGGTGGGAGGCGGTGCGCGTGGGTTTGAACTGGTGGGCCCTCAGTGGGAATGTGGTGGACCACGCCATGACGGGGTGTGGCCCCGTCGAACCGGAGCTTTAGCAACCCAGGGAATTCAATGAGAAGGGCTGCGAAAGGTTGCTGGATCTCAGCTACTTCGTCGAGTTGCTGTTGGGGCGTGAACGGGTTGCTCATCTTGGCAGGGCACAGGTCCGACAAAGGGACCATGCGTCCACCTCGCACATCGACTAGCAGGGAGAACGCGGGCAAGAAATCGGCCCCCAATATCGGCTGGGCGACGTCAGCAACGGTGAACTTCCACCTATACGGGTGGGAGTCGAAATTTAAGTCCAGGGTCCGCATATTGTAAATGCGAATATCGCTCCCGTTAACGGCCAAGAGGATGGGTCCTACATTACCGACGTGGTTCTCTCGGGCGATCGGTGGCAGGATGCTGGCTATGGCACCGGAGTCGACCAGGAAACGGTGGCCAGAGTGGCTATCACGGACGTAGAGGCGTTCGTTTGGGATGATCGCATTTGCTTCTATGGGCGATCGGCCGAGGCATTTCCCTGAAATGAACAGGGGCTTCGGCAACTTCGGGCTTCCACACCGTAACGGAGATGGTAGTAGCACCAATATCGTCGGTTGTACACCTCCGGTAGCAGCGATTCGTCTTCGGCGCTGGGCGGATCCTGACCTTTGTCCCGATGTCGTCTCGATTGCACCCGCACCGCGGCAGAGGGGCGGGTGAAAGAACAAATGTCCCGCCGTCCGTGGGTCCACAACTCGTCGGCTCTCTCCGCGAGGTGCTGGGGATCGCTGAAATCGCCCCGGCGAGCATCAAACGGACTTCGTCTGGCATCTGCTCCAAGAACAACTGTTCGAAAAGGAGACACGGGCGATGCCCGTCCATCAGGGCCAGCATCTTCGCCATGATGGTGGATGGACGCCGATTGCCGACACTGTCCATCTGCAGGATCTTCGCCGCCCCGTCTCTATGGCTGAGACCGAAGGTGTGTAACAGCAGGGCCTTCAAACCTTCATACTTTGCGATCGTTGGTGGTTCTCTAATATACAGCAACAGCCTCGAGGTACAGTCCTGTGGCAGAGCTCCAACCACATGTAAGTGCATTGTGTCATCCGCGATTATTCGATGCAGGTGGAACTGTGCCTCAACGTGGGCGAACCACACCTGAGGTTGATCTGGCCAAAAGGAAGGTAGCTTGAAGCCCGGTGAGCCCTGCCTCATGCCAGCCGATTCTGCGGGAACGTAGTCCTCCTGCATGATCTCTTGTCTAACTACGGCTAGACAGGTCGGGGTCACCAATTTGGCGGATGCAAAGACGACAACCAAGTTTTCCGAACTGATTTATTAACGCAATAGTTCTTTGGCATACAGGTCTCTGCAAACACGTCTGAACACAACGGTGGTCAGCAACACAACTGTGGCGCGAAAGCGAAACCGCGCGAAAACAGCAGCCCCTCCCGAGTCACGTGACCGCGGCTTCCGAACGCCGGGTTCAATACCTGCGTGCGCCAGGAGGCGTCGTTACAACCTAATCCTTTTCTCCCGAGATGCTGCCTGACCTGCTGAGTTACTCCAGCATTATGGATCTTCCATGCTCGAGTCTTTTTAGGTTGCCAAAATTCCAGCTTTTAAAAAAGTAATATTCCTTTGTGTTTATTTAAGCATTTAGAGTCCACAGTTTTAAAAGAATAATAATCTATTTGAAAGAAAGAACACGCCAATGTGGTTACTAGCAGGATTAGACAAATTGAAATTCAATCAGCTAAGATAGTGCAAACAAAGTTATTTGAAAGAACAGTACTCTTTTAGAAAACATCTGTAATTTTAATAGTTTATCTCAATGGTAGCTTTAGAGTTTTCAACCCCATTGGAACGAGATTGAAACACTCTGCATTTATGCTTCTTGCCAATTTACTTTAAATTATAGTAAAATAAATTATTCGGAGAGGTAGCCAATCTGTTTTCTATGATCAATGTCTGCTTTGAGTGATGGTGAAATGAGATTTCCAGGTTGACGTTCTTTTTTTAATTCCTTTTTCAGTGAAATGGCATGACAACACGATGATTAAGTTACTGGTTGAGTATCTAGAGGTCTGGAGACATAAATTTAAATCTCGCCACAGCATCTGGAGAACTGAAGTCCAAATAATTAAACAAACCTGGATTTTAAAAGCCTGTCTCGGTAATGGTGACCATGAAACTGCAGGTTTTCTCAAATGCGCTTATTTTTTTCAGTGTAGCAATCAGTTAACTTCAAAACAGAATTTTTATGCATGTCTATAATGAGGTGGATGTATCTGGTTCTTCCTAATGCCTGTTACTACCATTTGGTGAATACAAGCACATCGTTTATATTATGTGCTGAGATATTTATTATACTCAGTTCTCTGTAAAAATAAAAGATACAACCAGATTGATTAGTTGCACAACCAAAATAAATCATGCAGCCCTTGGCTAATAATCACCAAATGGCCAATTAGACTAGCAACATAATGAAAATGGAAATCACTGGAAGTCTTAATAATTGATACTTCCAGGACACAAATTATAATGAAAGTAATGGATTACTATTTCTAAAATACTTTGCGTCCATTTAGATATTGAAAAGTCTGGATGTGTCCACCCAGTGTAGCGTCCACGTTGGACACACACTGCTCTCAGTACTTACTGTTTAGCTGCCACATGGGACAATGCTTTCTGTGATTTTTACATGCATCTCTAAAATAATTAGGCAAGGCCATTCAACCTATCATGCTTATGCCAGCTGTTTGACTGTTGCTGAATGTAACCCAATAACTGTAGAAAGGATGCTTTATGTATGTAAAATTAGGAGAGGCATAGACAGTTCGAACATTTTTCCCATTGGGGAAATGTCAAAGACTAGAAGGCATAGGTGAGAGGGACAAAGTTTAAATAGGATATGTGGAGTAAGTTATTTTAGAGATAAAACAGAGAGTGGTGGGTGACTGCAACACAATGCCTGGAGTGGTATTGGAGGCAGATATAATAATGGCATTTAAGTGTTTTTTAGATGGGAGGGACATGGGTCATGTATAGGCAGAGGAGATTAGTTTATCATGGCATTATGTTTGGCACAGATATTGTGGCTGAGGGTCCTGTTCCTGTGCTGTACTCTTCTATATTCTATGTTCTAAGTGAAATATAAATCTATTTCCACCACCGTTTCAGACAAAGTCTTGCAGATTATTGGTCTTTTATCCAATCTTCTTCTTCCCCTTTTCGGGCAGTCCCTCAGAATTGAATATAACTCGCTTCCATTGCAGTTTTGTGAGTTGTGATGAGACACATGGAGTCACTGAGGACAGCAGACTCTTCCCCAGAAGGGGCAGGAGGTGGCTGTTGGAGTAGTGAGGATGGATGTGAGGAAGCACACTCCTACTCTGCCTGCACATGCTTCTCTATGCTCCCGATTCATCATCTCAGTGCCCTCAATACTATCCCAAATATTCTTTCCTCACTTTGAATCATCGTGGGTCAGAGATTCCCAGGAGTCAGTGAATCCCCCAAAGTTACATCATTCCATCTTGGTTTAGAGTTCAGAACAGAGTGAGAGGACTGCAGTGTGGGGCATGTGAACAATGTATCCTGTCCACACTAGGTGAAGAGCATTGCCCAATATCAGTGTGAATCCTGTTAATCCAGAGATATATTGGACTTGATCTTCATTGTGGACAACTCCAAAAAAAGTTCAGAGCTCTGCACAAACCACTATTCATGTCTTCTTCGGCTTCATCAAAGCCTTTGACTTCTTTCCTTTGAAAGAGCTGTGGATCACATTTGTCTCTATCGTATCTTTGCTCCACATGATGTGCAAGCCATGATTCTAACAAAATGGATTACAACAGGCCCAATCTCAGTGAATATTGGAATCGGACAAGGCTGCATTGCCCCAATATTGATCTTCTTCATCATGAAACAGTACCTCATCTCCAAATACATGGTGGGCATCGAGCTAAACTTCAAAACTAATTGGATTTATTCAGCATACAGTAACTGCATTCAAGAGCTATGGTCACTAAAAGTTCATTTTGGGAGTGAAATTCACTGGAAAGATAAGCAAACTAAAATAGTGTCATTTCCCAAGCCAGCATCCTTTGCATTGGCGCCCTAATTATTCTCTAAAGGCACAAGAGACTGTAGGTGCTGAAATCATGAACAACAAAATAAGTTTTGCTAAAGTAAATTGGCGGATCAGGTAGTATCTCTGGAGGGAAATGTTGAGTTGGCGTTTTAGGTTAGGACTCTTCAACTGGACTGAAAAAGTAGAGGGGAAGTTATCATCTTAAAGAGGTGAGGTTGTTGAACAGATATCGCCTCCCTTTCCTCCTCCACATGACTGTTATCTGCCCATCAACCCCTCCCCACCTGTATCCACCTATTGGTTACTAACTAACTAACTCTTGACCTACCCGTCTCTCCCATGTCTTTATATTGGCCACTTCTCCTCTACTCTTTCGATCTCGGAAAAGAGTCTTAACACAAACATTGTCTTCCACAGATGCTGCCTGACCCAATGAGCTCCTTCAGACCACTTATTATTGCTCCTAATTACTCTCAGTTGGTTATTCAGGGCTGGCCTCTTCATTTGAAAGCCCAACTCTCTCTAGTGTATCTTTAAATAGCGTAAGTTTAGGGAAAATGGCCATTTAAAAATGAGTACATCTGTGAATATACAAGAACTTTATTTACAGATGAATGAGATTCAGAATCACACTGCAGATAAAATGTGGTGGAATTCTGAAATGAAAACAAAAAACCCACACTTAACAGATCAGACAGCATCTGTGGGGGAAAAAAACCCACACTTAGCAGATCTGCATCAGCATCTGAGGAACAATTAATATTTCAAGTCATCAAAATTCGGTATGTTGCCCCACTGTTGATGTCATATGGGAGAATGTTAAGTACGTGGACAATGAAAATCCTGATGAAAACTGAGGAGAAAATTTTACTGTGGGGTACTAAGATGTTCGGAAATTAACACAACATAGCATTATTAATACCACCCCCCTGCCCCCCACCAAGTTGTGGGAATGAATTGCTCATCTGCTGTTGTTCATCACAACTGCTTGGTGAGCTAGGAATGCCTAATGGTATTTGCTATGAATGCTCTTGATTACAAATATCTGCTGAGCTTGTGCAATTTATCTTTGATCTATTAATGCTCTTTTTGGTTAAACAGTTGCCTCCCATATCTACATAAATGATAATATGCCCATTACTTGCATTTTCAAAGGGATTATTGACAAAGGGATTATAAAGAAAAGACATGGTATAGCTTTAATGTCAGTCAGACCAGTGATGGAAATGGAGAGCAGCTGACTTTAATAAAATTTCAGAAGGATCTTAGAAAAGTTATCTGCTCTCAATAATGTGATGTGTTAGGCATGAAGAATGATTCAATTTCTAGTTGGAATCTAGACTAAATGACGGATAAACCCAATGACTAAAATAGATTTCCTCTGCGCTTTCTACTTTTATGTAACATATTTTAATAAATTCAATGGATTTGCTCCTCGAATGTGGGAGGTATTCAAAGGGAAGTATAATTTTAAGACATAATATAAAGGAATACAATTTTTTTTTTTTAACTTATGAAATGTATTTACTATTCTAAAATCTTTACCGTCTGGATGATGTGATCTCAGCTGATAGTAGTGGCTTATTGGCTGTACTCTTGCTCCTTGTCAGAATATTTAAAGTTCAAATCAAGCTCCAAAGAATTGAAACAAGCTGACAGTTCAGTGCTATATTGTTGAAGCTTTTGAGGTAGAAATTAGTTCTTGTCTCTTGTATGAAATGTACAATATACTGTAATAGAAATTCTGCAATATATTCTGCTTCCAAAGCTAGGTTCCATCAAAGTCAAAAGCAATCAAGGATGAATTTCTATGCCGTTGCCTTTTGATTGATATGCTAACCAAGCCGCTGCCCGTATCTCAGTGGGATGTAAGAGGTGTCCTGAATGGTGATATGCCAATCACCTTTGTAAGTAAAATTCTTTCATTGTAAGTTTACTGTTTATTGATGAATGTTGCTGTGCTTTGCATGTTATAACAGTGATTGTACTTCAATGGGTACTCTATGGGTCATACACTTTCTCCAATTACAAAATAGAAAGTATTTAATGCATCGATTCTAGATTATTAGACTATATGTTAATCATTAATTTCTGTGCTCTCATTCACCTAACCTCATCAATTTCTCCTTCTTTCATTTTTTGTTTCCCATGATTTTTGAGCTCCTCTCTTAATGCAGGTGTATTGATGCTGCCGAGCAAAGTGCTTTCACAAAATATGGTGTTGGGAACAGATGTCTGGAGCAAAGCACATCGAGCGCGTGGATCGGATTTTGGACTTTTTGTAAATGGCGGTAAAACATGGCGACATCCTGATCTCAGGTGCTGACAGTGCGTAGTTTGCATGTTCTTTCTTTGACCTCGTGGAATTTTCCTGGTTACAAGATATTCTCAGTTGCTTTCCACATTCTTTGGCCTGGCAATGTAATGTAACCAGCAAAAGCCACAGGACATTTCAATTTTTCATTAACGTTTTCTTTAAGCTTTTATCATATTCTTAAGGCAGATCCTTATCCACTTCCTTTCGGGACAAATTAGGTTTAGGTTTAGGTTCAGGTTTAGGCTTAAAGTCACATGTACCAAGGTAAAGTGAAAAGCTAGATACATAGAAAATAGGTGCACGAGTAGGCCATTCGACCCTTCGAGCCAGCACCATGATTCAATGTGATCATGGTTGATCAACCACAATCAGTAGCTTCTCCCCATACCCCTTGATTCTGCAAGCCCTAAGAGCTCTATCTAACTCTCTTTTGAACGCATCCAGTGAATCGGCCTCCACTGCCTTCTGAGGCAGATAATTCCACAAATGCACAACTTGTGAGAAAGTTTTTCCTCATCTCAGTTCTAAATGGCCTGCCCCTTATTCTTAAACTGTGGCCTTAGTTCTGGACCATGTTTCCTGCATCTAGCGTGTCCAATTCCTTAATAATTTTATATGTTTGCATAAGATCCCCTCGCATCCTTTTAAATTCCAGTGATACAAGCCCTGTCGTTCTATTCTTTAATCGTATGCCATTATGAATTAACCTCATGAACCTACACTGCACTCCCTCAATTGCAAGGAGACCAAAACTGCACACAATACTCCAGGTACAATTGCAGAAGGACCTCTTTGCTCCTGTACTCAAATTCTCTCATTATGAAGGCCAACATGCCATTAGCTTTCTTCACTGCCTCCTATACCTGCATGCTTGATTTCAGTGACTGATGTACAAGGACCCAGGTCTCGTTACACTTCCCATTATCCTAATCTGACACTATTTAGATAATAATCTGCCTTCTTGTTCTTGCCACCAAAGTGGATAACCTCACATTTATCCACATTATACTGCATCTGCCATGCATCTGCCCACTCACCCAACCTATCCAAGTCACACTGCATTCTCATAGCATCCTCTTCACAGCTCATATTGCCACCCAGCTTTGTGTCATCTATAAATTTGCTAATGTTACTTTTCATTCCTTCATCTAAATCATTAATATATATTGTAAATAGCTGCGGTCCCAGCACCGAGCTTTGCGGCACCCCACTAGTCACTACCTACCATTCTGAAAGGGACTCTTTGATTCCTACTCTTTGTTTCCTGTCGGCCAAACAATTTTCTATCCATGTCACTATCCTACCACCAATACCATGTGCTCTAATTTTGCCCACAAATCTCCTTTTGGGACCTTATCAAAGGCTTTCTGAAAGTCCAGATACACTACATCGACTGGCTCTCCCTTATCCATTTTACTTGTTACATCCTCAAAAAATTCCAGAAGATTAGTCGAGCAAGATTTTCCCTTGGTAAATCCATGCTGACTTGGACTGATCCTTTTACTGCTATCCAAACGTGCTGCTATTACATCTTTAATGACTCCAGCAACTTCCCCACCACTGATATCAGACTATGGTCTATAATTCCCTGTTGTCTCTCTCCCTCATTTCTTAAAAAGTGGGATAACATTAGTTACCCTCCATAGAAACATAAAAACATAGAAAATAGGTGCAGGAGTAGGCCATTCGGCCCTTCGAGCCTGCAACGCCATTCGATATGATCATGGCTGATCATCCAACTCAGTATCCCATTCCTGCCTTCTCTCCATCCCTTTAGCCACAAGGGCCACATCTAACTCCCTCTTAAATATAGCCAATGAACTGGCCTCAACTATCTTCTGTGGCAGAGAATTCCACAGATTCACCACTCTCTGTGTAAAAAATGATTTTCTCATCTCGGTCCTAAAAGACTTCCCTCTTATCCTTAAACTATGACTCCTAGTTCTGGACTTCCCCAACATCGGGAACAATCTTCCTGCATCTAGCCTGTCCAACCCCTTAAGAATTTTGTAAGTTTCTATAAGATCCCCCCTCAATCTTCTGAATTCTAGCGTGTACAAGCCGAGTCTATCCAGTCTTTCTTCATATGAAAGTCCTGACATCCCAGTAATCAGTCTGGTGAACCTTCTCTGTACTCCCTCTATGGCAAGAATGTCTTTCCTCAGATTAGGAGACCAAAACTGTACGCAATACTCCAGGTGTGGTCTCACCAAGACCCTGTACAACTGCAGTAGAACCTCCCTGCTCCTATAAAATCATTTTGCTCCAATCCACATGAGCTGATCTAGTATCTATAGAACATTGGAAAATGATCACCAATGCATCCACGATTTCTGGAGCCACCTCCTTGAGTACCCTGGGATGCAAACCATCAGGCCCTGGAGATTTATCAGCCTTCAGTTCCATCAGTCTACCCTACACAATTTCCTGACTAATTTGTTTTGCATGCTATCCAAACAGGGCAGGTATGCTATACATACATTCCAATCAGGCTCAAGTACAAAAGGTAGAGCAAAGAGGAAGATACAGAGTGCAGAATGTAGTTTTCCGTATTGTAGCACATCAGTTCCATAGACAAGTCCAATATCCACAATGGGGTAGAGGTGAATTGGTGAGGATACTAAGTTTTGGAAGGACAGTTCCGAAGCCTGATAACAGAGGGGAAGTGGCTGTTTCCCAGGAACAGCTTCTTGGTTAACGGAATGTAGTTCCTCTATTGCTTGTGTTGCAATCTGTTGAACAACACCATCACTCTTTTGGGAAGAACGATCTTTCCAAATGCTATTTTTATTTCTAGCATGTCAACTTGAACAAAGGTACACTGGCGCAATGTGCTAAGTGTTCGGCTGGCGACCGGAAGGTGGCCGGTTCGAATCCCGCTTGGAGTGCATAATGTCGTTGTGTCCTTGGGCAAGACACTTCACCCACCTTTGCCTGTGTGTGAATGTGTGTGAATGTGTGTGAGTGATTGGTGGTGGTCGGAGAGGCCGTAGGCGCAGAATGGCAGCCACGCTTCCGTAGTCTGCCCCAGGGCAGCTGTGGCTACAGAAGTAGCTTACCACCACCGAGTGTGACTGAGGAGTGAATGAATAATGCGATGTAAAGCGCCTTGAGTATTAGAAAGGCGCTATATAAATCCCATCCATTATTATTATTATTACTCAGTCACCTGTGTAATACCAGAATATCGAAAGGATATTTGCTGCAACAAGTAGAACAAATCATCTTGCATTTTAAGTTTGTTGTTCTCTAATCCCAGTCAAAATGTTGCCATATAATTTCACAACAGGTACGGTCTTTACTGTTTCACCATGTATCTTGGGGTACGCAATTCTCACCTTTATTTCAAGCCAAAAGAAACAGAGATTCCAATTCCTGAATTTAAAAACCTACCTCAGATATTGATAGATTGCATGGTTTTATACCCGTCTTATTCCAACAACAATTCCCTCTCAAACTGGGATTTAATCTTTTTTGTCTCATTAGAGTTTGCAATTCTTACTCAGTCAAACTTTATATGATTTGTATTATAATTTTCTATGATTAATTTCTGCTCTTTTTTATTTTATCCTTGAATCTGTGAAGAAGCTTAATGTAGAATATCAATCAGAACCCAATTAAACATAAGCAAAAGGAATCCGGGCACATCTTTTGAACCTGTCCAAACATGGCTCTATTGCTGCTCCAAACAAAGCCACCATAAGATTCACTGAACCAATGTACTCAGCATAAAGAAATATACTTATAGTTTTTAAAAGGTGATCATCAGGAAGGCTGGCTCTGTTCTGGGAGCAGAGTTGGATTCATGGGAAGTGGTCTTGGAGGGGAGGACACTCCTCAAATTGCAGAGCATCCTGGGAAATGCAGCACGCCCCCTCCATGACACACTGGTCAAACTGAGAAGTACCTTCAGCAACAGACTGGTTCCACCAAGATGCAGAAAGCCACAGGAGATCCTTCTTCCCTGTTACCATCCAACTGCCCCCCCTTCTGTCATGGGGTAGACTGACTCCCCTTCTCCCCCCCCCCCGTCTCTCCTCAATCTTTGCACATCCCCAATCCTTTCCACTTGTCACTTTATTTCATGTTTCATGTATTTTGTGGTTTTATCGTTGTTGGCAGATCAATTTCCTTCCTGGGATAAATAAAGTTCTATCGTATTGTATCGTACTATCCCCAGAACATCACAGCATATATTCCTTTTGGCATTCCCAAATCATTTTTTTATATCCTCTTTAATAGAGTGGATGTGGGGATGATGCTTGCACTAGTGGAAAAGTCTAAGACCAGAGTCCATAGCCTCAGAATAAAAGGATGTACCCTTAGAATGGAGATGAGGAGGAATTTCTTTGGGCACAGAGTGGTGAATCTGTTTTTTTTTTTGCATTAATACTACAGTTAATAAATTATTGATTTAAAAAAATGATTTTATTTATCCATGTGCATTGAGTTTAAGGGTCTGGTAGGCTGCTGCAAGTCAGAATGTCATTATTTAATTGTCGGGGCGTTTGACAATTAAACTCTCTTGAAACACGCAGCATTTTCAGTTTGGATGTAACTTAATAGTTCGACTGGAGTATGTATATGTGCACATAGACCTTCAGGGAACACTCTAAAAATTTAAGTGCGTTTCATATTTTCAGATTTATTTAATTGTTATTTCAACATAAAAGGAAGCCATGCAACCAGCTGGCTCTATGCTGGCTCACAGACCCATCCCATTCCCTGTAACCTATTGTTTTTAAATTTCCAACAGCTCCTCTCTGATCTGCCACGTGTCTCCACACTGGGGCCAATTTACAGTGGCCACTACCTATGAACTGAGGAGTAATGGCCCAGAAAAACCTACCAATGAAAGTGGCTTTGTACATTTATGGACATGCACATGACAGTCATGTTTTAAGGTACCTCGCTTAAAAGGTGGAGATCTTTATCTCCATTAACAGCAATTTAAAAACGTTTGCAAATTCTTCCTTAGTTTTGACACTCAAGACAGTGAAGTGTGCCACAATTGCTGGGGTGGTGAAGATAATTTATTATTTTTTCTTTTTATAGGACTTCAAAAAGTAAATCAATTTTATTTTGGCCTCCTTCTCACTTGTTACTGTTAGTTGTTTACTGATTTTATAGCCACATCAGTAATTCCTTTCTTTATCTTCTCATCTTTCTGATGACTAATTTCCAGAAGACGACAAGGTGTAGAATTGTCAAAGAGATTTAAGTAAACTAAAATAGATTTTAAAGTAAAACGCCTGGAATTATTCATGAGCTCTGCGAATTCTCATTGATTTAAAAATAGATGAGCTCATATTACATAACATGGTTAACTAAATGAGTCTGAGGAATCCAATTACATTTTGTATTGAGTTTGAAGTTGGTTTTTAAGGTACCACAATTCAGTTATTGACAAACCTAAGATTCAGCTGATAACAATACAATGGAATCAGGAGGTTACCAAGGTCAGTTCATGTTCTGATTTAATTGTTCTTGGACTAGATGGCAGAAGGACCAATTTATCTCACTAGTGCTCGGCAAAGGAGAGGAATTTCATCCAGCGTTCCCTCTTGAAGTCATAATCACTGCCCCTGGCAACACTCTGCATGTAATTGCCTGAACTGAGAGTCATCTGACATCAGCAAAAGTAACCACAATACTTTTCATATAGGTCGTACCCGTAACATGGTGAAATGCTCATAGACTGTTCACAGGCACCAATCTTAAAAAAAAGAGCTTGAAACAAGGAACTGCAGATGCTGGTTAATACACAAAGGGCACAGTGTGCTAGAGTAACTCAGAAGGTCAGGCAGCATCTCAGGAGAACATGGTGACGTTTCGGGTCGAGCCCCTTCTTCAGACTGAAGAAGTGTCTCATCCATGTTCTCCAAACAAGCTGCTTGATCTGCTGAGTTACTCAAGCACTTTGTGTCCTTTTGTTAAAAAAAAAAGAGCTACGAGGGAGGATAATCAAACACTTGTTCAAACGGCAAAGGGTTGAGGAGTATTTAAAATAGAAAGGAGAGGTAGAGAGGTTTCCAAATGGTATTCTGAAGAATAGTTACAATGATATAGGCATGGCCAGAAATAGTGCATTAATCACGGGTGCTCAATGTTAGATCTGAAAGACCAGACTTTCTCGAGCTATGAAGCTCTTTCAAAATACTTGGCTTTTGCATTTTGAAGAATTCACTCCATTGCAATTAAATTAACAGCCCGATCAGCTTTTTATACAAATTAAAATTGGACATTTTATAAACTGAAGAATTTTCATCTTTTGAAATGTATCAAGTATCTTAATGCTTTTTTTCTGATGCCCAAAGCACAACAGTGCTGTCAACACCCATGCAGCATACAAATATCTTCTGTGGTGGCAAATCTCAGACCCAGGGCAGAGATTAACGAATCACAACAACCAAAAATTATCAATAATCTTCCTAATTTTTTATCACATTTAAGTACAGATTTGGCAGATTTATTTCCTATGATCCCTCATAGTTTGGTCAGGGGGTGACTCTAGATCATCATTAAACATTGAATTCTCACATCTATTACATTCCTTAGAAGTATATATTCTGCCCTCCAAAATGATGAAGATTTTACTTTTCCCTGAACTACATTCCCCATGAGCCTTTTCTTCCTCTCTCATCGACACTTAAATTTGTGACAACAGGCTAGATAGATTGCGCATGCTTACATTCCATTTTGGAAATGTCTACAGATCTGTAGCATTATTAGCTGGGGATTTTTGACTGGCTTCTCAATTATATACCCAAAGAAATCTAATTTACAAAAAGCAACACAACTTTAATGGGTGAACTATATTCAGATAAATCAGCAAAAAGGGAAAAAATACAATTTAATAGGAATAAATATATAATGTGGGAGGAAACTGAAGCTCCTGAAGGAAACCCACATGGCCACAGGGAGAACGTGCAAACTCCACACAGACAGCAACCAGCTGCGTCGCAATGCTGCCCACAAAAATTATCTAAATGGTGAGGATATGCAGAACTCTGAGAGGCAGCAGAGCGTGTGTTCTTGAGCATGATTCACAAAGGACTAGAAGGCAGCTACAACTAGTAATGAGGAAAACAACCAGAATGTAATTATTTATTGGTAGCAGAATCGAAAACAGAAGAGGAGAGAATATGTTTCAGTTGCAATAGATATTTTTAAGGGGCAATATCGGGAATCTGGTGTGCAGCTCTTTATTTAATGGTGTTAATGTGTTAGAAACAGTTTGCTGACTAATTCTTGGAATGGTAGGTTAGTCGTGAAGTTCGACAGCTATATGCTGGAGTTCAGAAGAATGAGGACCTGACTGAGATGTATAAGATCCCGAGAGGACTTGACAGTGTGGGAGACACTGAAAGTAGAGGTTGGTGTTTAGAGGTTAGAGACAACCTTTTAAGACAGTGAGGGCTGTGTCTTTGGAACGCTCTTCCTTAAATGTAAACAGAACTTTTAAATATTTTTCATCTGAGATACACTACTTCTATCAGGCAAAAGGTACAGGTTGGGATCCGAAGCTAGTTAAGGGGTTAATGAGGACAGTTATAAGGAAGCACATGAGCTGTCGGAGAGACATAGAACCATTGCGAGAAGACAGGGAATGTGATGCAAGTTAGGCAGTGTCTGTGGAGAGGAACAAGATGAATTATCTAGCTGGTTGATAACCACATAACACAAGTGGTAAGTTCTGATGCTGTAATTACTTAACTCAGTTTCTCCTTCCCCCCCCCACACCTCTTCCTCCCTTTCCCTCCACTCTCTTCCTTCCCCCTCTCCCTCTCCCTGATCATTAACCTCTTAATCTGACAGTTTTGTAACAATGGAATCATCTCAGCAATGCTACTCTTTGGTCTTTGATGTTTCACCTGCCAGACTACTCTTACTTTTTGTTTATTGTTGATGTAGTGTGTCATTTCTATGGTTGGTACAGTGGAGAGTTGTCATCATTAATGGTATATCTTTGGTCAACCTGTCATTCTCTAGGCCTACCCTACATAAACTTTGCTGGGATATTAAATTATCCATATCGGGAGGTTTGGATATACTGCAATTACAGGTATATGACTATCTGTTGCACCTTTGCTGTACTCCCTCTAATAGCCTGTATGAATAGACAATAGGTGCAGGAGTAGGCCATTCAGCCCTTCGAGCCAGCACCGCCATTCAATGTGATCATAGCTGATCAAACCCAATCAGTACCTCGTTCCTGCCTTCTCCCCATATCCCCTGACTCTGCTATCTTTAAGAGCCCTATCTAGCTCTCTCTTGAGAGTATCCAGACAACCGGCTTCCACCGCCTCTGAGACAAAAAATTCCAGACTCACAACTCTCTGTGTGAAAAAGTGTTTCCTCATCTCCGTTCTAAATGGCTTACACCTTATTCTTCAACTGTGGCCCCTGGTTCTGGACTTCCCCAACATCGGGAACATGTTTCCTGCTTCTAGCGTGTCCAATCCTTTAATAATCTTATATGCGTCAATAAGACCCCTCTCATCCTTCTAAATTCCAATGAAAACAAGCACAGCCGCTCCATTCTCTCAGCATATGACAGTCGCACCATCCCGGGAATTAGCCTTGTAAACCTATGCTGCAATCCGTCAATAGAAAGAATGTCCTTCCTCAAATTAGGGGACCAAAACTGCACACATTTCTCCAGGTGTGGTCTCACCAGGGCCCTGTACAACTGCAGAAGGACCTCATTGCTCCTATACTCCACTCCTCTTGCTATGAAGGCCAACATGCCATTCGCTGTCTTTACTGTCTGCTGTACCTGCATGCTTACTTTCATTGACTGATGAACAAGGACCCCCAGATCCCGTTGTACTTCCCATTTTCCCAACTTGACACCATTTAGATAATAATCTGCCTTCCTGTTTTTGCTACCAAAGTGGATAACCTCACATTTATCCACATTAAACTGTATCTGCCATGCATTTGCCCACTCCCCCAACCTGTCCACTTCACCCTGCATTCTCATAGCATCTTCCTCACAGTTCACACTGCCACCCAGCTTTGTGTCATCTGCAAATTTGCTAATGTTACCTTGAATCCCTTCATCTAAATCATTGATGTATATTGTAAATAGCTGTGGTCCCAGCACCGAGCCTTGCGGTACCCCACTAGTCACTGCCTGCCATTCTGAAAGGGACCCGTTAATCCCTACTCTTTGTTTCCTGTCTGCCAACCAATTTTCTATCCTTGTCAGCACTCTACCCCCAATACCATGTGCCATAATCTTGCCCACTAATCTCCCATGTGGGACCTTATCAAATGCTTTCTGAAAGTCCAGGTACACTACATCCACTGGCTCTCCCTTGTCCATTTTCCTAGTTACATCCTCAAAAAATTCCAGAAGATTAGTCAAGCATGATTTTCCCTTCATAAATCCATGCTGACTCAGTATGAATCCTGTTACTGCTATCCAAATGTGCTGTTATTTCATATTTTATGATTGACTCCAGCATCTTCCCCACCACCGATGTCAGGCTAACTGGTCTATAATTTCCTGTTTTCTCTCTCCCGCCTTTCTTAAAAAGTGGGATAACATTAGCTACCCTCCAATCCACAGGAACTGATCCTGAATCTATAGAACATTGGAAAATTATCATCAATGCATCCACTATTTCTCGAGCCACTTCCTTAAGTACCCTGGGATGCAGACCATCAGGCCCTGGGGATTTATCAGCCTTCAGTCCCATTAGTCTACCCAACACCATTTCCTGCCTAATGTAGATTTCCTTCAGTTCCTCCGTCACCCCAGATCCTCTGGCCATTAGTACATCAGGAAGATTGTTTGTGTCCTCCTTAGTGAAGATGGATCCAAAGTACCTGTTCCACTCATGTGCCATTTCCTTGTTCCCCATAATAAATTCAGTCTTCAAGGGTCTCAATGGAGTCCTGCATAATTGCTATATGGTAGTTTAACAGTTAACTTTATTACCAACCAGTTCAGGACCATTAATCCAGATACATGTTTAAATTCCATTAAGGAAGCTGGAAAATTTATATTTGAACAATTAAATAAATGTGGAATTTTAAATAAAACTAGTCCCAGAATTGGTAACCAATTTCATTGCCACAAAAACAATTTGACTCTCTAAGGTCCCTCCAGAAAGGAAATCTGGCATCTGCATCTGTCCTGGCCCATATGTGATTCCAGGGCCTCAGATATGTTTGACTGCTCGTTACTTCCTTCATCCTGGGGTAATTAAGGGTAGCAATTAAAATTGGCAGTCTATGACATCTGGATTTAGTTTAGTTTAGAGATATAGTGTAGAAAGAGGCCCTTCGGCCAACTGAGTACATGCTGGACACCGATCCCAGCACACTTAAGGGCCTGTCCCACTTACATGCGTTTGGCGCGACCAAACGGAAGCGGAGTTCGCGGTAAGTACGCGTTAAGTACGCGCTAAGTACGCGCAAAATACGCGCTAAGTTCGCGAGTGACATAATTTGCGTCATACTTACCAATCAGCTGGGCAGGATGCGGGCCGATGCCAATCCGGGCGGTGACGTCATCGCGTAACGCCACACGCTAGGCGTACGCCGTCAAGACGCTGCGTACGACGTCAAGATGCTGCGTACGCCGTCAATGCTCCTGCAGGCAGACAGGTTGTTGGCGCGCGGAATGTTCGGACAGTGCGGGATTTTCGATGCCCCGCACAACTCCATACGCCTCCGCACTTGGAAGTGGGACTGGCCCCGCGTGGCCCGTACGTCTCAAGCGACCACGTTTGGTCGCGCCAGACGCATGCAATCGCATGCAAGTGGGACAGGCCCTTTACACTATCCTACACACACTGGGGACAATTTACAATTACCCAAGCCAATTCGTCTAGACACCTGTATGTCTTTGGTGTGTGGTAGGAAACTGGAGATCAGAGAAAATCATGAGAAAATACTACTTAAAAAAACAAATGAGCATCATAGCTTTAAGTAGGCATTTAGACTTGCCCAAGTACCATAGCTGTTTCCTGAAGTATTTCATTGGGCTCTTCTGCAATCACAATAAGATGAGGCCATCAGTTTAAATGTGTCACAAAGTTTACTGCTTTGTGTCCCCAGAATTACACACCAAGGCCTTTTACTCATTACTTTTACTTGGTCTTCATTACATTCTGAGGTGTATTCTCTTCTTCCCGATGGTATTAAACTGGTATTGTGATACTGGCTACACAATGTACTTGACTCCCATCTAATATATTTTATGAAACTATTCACAACAGATGGCTGACCCATTATATCCATTTAATATTCACAATCATAGGTCAATTTCTCTACATTGGTCACATCTTGCTTTGGCTATTATTTTTTCCGAAGATTAGGATTTTTGTGCTTAAATGTGTCATGCATTTCTTCTAAAACCTACTTTTGCAGGATTTAGATTTGTAGATGCATGTGGATTTTAAACGGTTTCATAAATCTCAGGACCTCGGGTAAAAAATGGTGATTGGAGCAGAAGTCTATCAATGAGGGCTTTCCTGCAAGGAAATGGGTGACATGATGATGCAGCAATTGACATTGGTGCCCCACAACCCCAGGGACCCTGGTTCAATTCCCGCCTCTGACAATGTATCCACTGGGTGCTCCATTTTCCTGCCCCATCACAAAGAAGCACTGGTAGATGAATTGGTCCTGCGTGTGGATAAATGCAATCACCTCTTCCTGCATTGTTATAAGAATATCTTTCTCTAATGGACCTGCATCACTAACCTGAAACATTAACTCAGTCTCTCTCCACCAATCCTGGCAAACCTACTATTTTAAGGATTTTGTTTTTATCTTGTGTTTCCAATGACAGCCGTCATTGTTCTAAAAACAGTTTAGTTTAGTATAGGAAACAGCCCCTTCATCCCACTGAGTTTGCGTCATCCAGCGATCCCCATACATTATCATAATCCTACACACTAGGGACATTTTTACAATTTTACCAAAGCCAATTAACCTACAAACCTGTACATCTTTGGAGTGAGGGAAGAAACTGCAGCACCCGGAGAAAACCCATGTGGTCACGTTGAAAACATACAAACTCTGAACAGCCTATTGTCTGGATCTGTAGTCTGGATCAAACCCAGGTCTCTGGCACTGTATAGGGCCTGTGCCATGAGCATGCGACTCCGTGCTTCGATCACCGGAGCCGTATGGAGTTGTGCGGAGCTGGTCCCGACATCGTGCGGGGCTCCGTAAAACTGACCATGTTCAAAAATTCTGCCGGCCCGCAGCCGCCTCGACGCCGTACGCACCACCTCAACGCCGTACTCAGCGTCTTGATGCCGTACGTCATGCGTGAACTTCCCGCGGACTTCGCTCGAAATTCACATCACTCACTCGACCTCCGCACGGCCCCTGCTTCAGGTTTGGTCGCGCTCGCCGCATGCTGGCGCATGCTGGTGGGACCGGCCCTGTACGGGGATCACTCGAACTCCGCGCGGCCCCTGCTTCCGGATTGGTCGCGCTTGCCGCATGCAGGTTGCATGCTCGTGGGACAGGCCCTTTAGGCAGCAACTCTACCACGGCACAACCGTGCTGCCCTAATCTGATTACCAATAATTTCAGTTGATCACCAACATTTCTATCTTTTAATGTTTACATGTTCTTTCCTTTTATGACTAGCCAGAACGCTCACAGTTCTTTTCTGCACTACCTAGTACAAACTATTTAAACATTTTCACCTTCAGTTTATTCTGAAGCCTGTAGTGTTGTTCCAGTGTTCAAAAGGGAACTGCATATGCTGGAATATCGAAGGTACACAAAATTGCTGGGGAAACTCAGCGGGTGCAGCAGCATCTATGGAGCGAAGGAAATAGGCGACGTTTCGGGCCGAAACCCTTCTTCAGACTGATGGGGGGTGGGGGGGGGGAAAGAAAGAAGGAAAAGGGGAGGAGGAGGAGGAGCCCGAGGGCGGGCGGATGGGAGGGTGGGAGGAGACAGCTAGAGGGTTAAGGAAGGGGAGGAGACAGCAAGGGCAAGCCAAATTGGGAGAATTCAATGTTAATGCCATAAGGACGCAAGGTCCCCAGACGGAATATGAGGTGCTGTTCCTCCAATTTCCGCTGTTGCTCACTCTGGCAATGGAGGATACCCAGGACAGAGAGGTCAGATTGGGAATGGGAGGGGGAGTTGAAGTGCTGAGCCACCGGGAGGTCAGGTAGGTTATTGCGGACTGAGCGGAGGTGTTCGGCGAAACGATCGCCCAACCTACGCTTGGTCTCACCGATGTAAATCAGCTGACATCTAGAGCAGCGGATGCAGTAGATGAGGTTGGAGGAGATACAGGTGAACCTTTGTCGCACCTGGAACGACTGCTTGGGACCTTGGATGGAGTCGAGGGGGGAGGTGAAGGGACAGGTGTTGCATTTCTTGCGGTTGCAATGGAAAATGCCCGGGGAGGGGGTGGTGCGGGAGGGAAGGGAAGAATTGACGAGGGAGTTGCGGAGGGAGCGGTCTTTGCGGAAGGCAGACATGGGGGGAGATGGGAAGATGTGGCGAGTGGTGGGGTCACGTTGGAGGTGGCGGAAATGGCGGAGGATTATGTGTTGTATTTGCCGGCTGGTGGGGTGAAAGGTGAGGACCAGAGGGACTCTGCCCTTGTTGCATGTGCGGGGATGGGGAGAGAGAGCAGTGTTACGGGGTATGGATGAGACCCTGGTGTGAGCCTCATCTATGGTGGCGGAGGGGAATCCCCGTTCCCTGAAGAACGAGGACATTTCCGATGCCCTGGTATGACATGTCTCATCCTGGGAACAGATGCGGCGTAGGCGGAGGAATTGGGAGTAGGGGATGGAGTCTTTACAAGGGGCAGGGTGGGAAGACGTGTAGTCCAGATAGCCATGTGAGTCAGTGGGTTTGTAATGTATGTCGGTCAGGAGTCTGTCCCCTGCGATGGAGATGGTGAGGTCAAGGAATGGTAGGGACTTGTCGGAAATCGTCCAGGTGTATTGGAGTGCCGGATGGAAGTTGGTGGTGAAGTGGATGAAGTCAGTCAGTTGTGTGTAGGTGCAGGAGGTGGCACCAAAGCAGTCATCAATGTAACGGAGGTAGAGGTCGGGGATGGGGCCCTGGTACGTCTCGAACAAGGATTGTTCAACGTACCCGACAAAGAGGCAGGCGTAGCTGGGGCCCATGCGTGTGCCCATAGCTACGCCTTGTGTTTGGAGGAAATGGGAGGAGTCAAATGTAAAGTTGTTGAGGGTGAGGACCAACTCCGCTAAGCGGAGGAGAGTGTCAGTGGCTGGGTATAGGTTGCTCCTCTGGTCGAGGAAGAACCGGAGGGCTCCGAGGCCATCCTGGTGGGGGATGGAGGTGTAGAGTGACCGGACATCCATGGTGAAGATGAGGGGGTGAGGGCCCAGAGAGTGGAATGCGTGGAGGCGGCGGAGAGTGTCTGTGTGCAGGAGGTGGCACCAAAGCAGTCGTCAATGTAACGGAGGTAGAGGTCGGGGATGGGACCCTGGTACGTGTCAATGTAACGGAGGTAGAGGTCGGGGAAGGGGCCCTGTTGTTCCAGTCCCTGCTGGCACTGATCAGCACCAACCAGCTTTCAAACTCAGCCAAATCTTTTTTTTTCGTCATTCAAAGTACATTTCCCCAGTGAGCTCCTTTTATATTGTTCTCAGTATCTCACTCAAGCTGAGAACCCCAGTCCCTGGGACTGAGCTGAAGCCTTTAATATTGGGATTTATATTTTGTGCTTGGCATTAATGAAAAATCTGACTGGCAATGGCTTACAATTCAGAGAAGCTTGATGCAAACAGCATTATAAGTTTTATGCACAAATAAGGAACTGCTGATGCTGGTTAATATGCAGAAGGACACAGAGTGCTGGTGTAACTAACCAGGTCAGGCAGCCTGAAGTAGGGTCCAAATCCGAAATGCCTGACCCGCTGAGTTACTCCAGCACTTTGTGCCTATCTCATGTTGCATCTCTGGAGAACATGATGATTTTTCAGGTGGAGACCCTTCTTCATTTTGCATTATGATGCACTGGATTAAGGAAAACTTGCTGTGTTGACAAATGCAGTGTTGTATCCACCTTTTTTACCTTTAGGTACAAAATACATGGAGTCTGGGCAGAGCTCCCCCTGCTTTCTGCATTTTGCTGGTGAGTAGGGCCAGGCTGCCTTTGCATTGATCCATAACCACTGTGTGCCTGATGATGCTTTGGTCGAGTTTGCTTGTTGCAGAGATTGGCCTGAGTTTCACCCGGGTCTCTAGAGCTGCAAGGCGGCAACTCTACTAACTGCGTTACTGTCAGCCAGTCCCACGTGCAGTTCAGAACAAACATTTTTGGAAAGACCTTCGTTGGTTAGGCTGCTGCATTCTGCTTTAAATGTCACAGTGTCCCTTGTGCATCCTTCACTCATTTAGACTTCAAATAATGCAATTAGGTCCCTACGTATGCTGTTAGTCTATTTGAACAGTAACTTGGCCTCATGCCTGAAACGGCTTAAGTGCCCAACTTGAATGTCAGTAGCCAAAGCACTAACATAGACTTGGTGGTAAAGGATGTTTTGCTATTTTTAAGTCCCTCTGCCTTGTTTACCTTGGTGCTCCATTCCTAACACTGAATTTAATTCATAGAACGAGCAAGAGAATAAATCCAGCCTAAACTCTCATAAAAAGGGAATATTTTTTTCTTCTGTTGATCCAAGAAAATATGAATCAGATTATTCATGCTGTGATTTAACCATAATTTGGATTTTTGCATCTAATAAAGCGCCTTTGTGTAATGAGATGTGTGATTTCTCCTTTGTTAATTTTATTCAGCAGCAGAATACAAGCACGGACATTTTTCTTATTTTTTATTTGCATTTGCAGTTTAATTAAATAGAATTTATTGTGACATCCTGCCAAGCCTATATTTTGCTGTTGACAGCCTATATTTTGCTGTTTGTTGATAGCAAGTGTTGGCATAACCCTTAAACTATTTAAAAAATGGAAAACAAGGTTCCGTTCTGTCATAGTGTAAATGAACAGCAGGAAACAGTCTGTTCTTTGGCCGATGGACAACACAGATGCTTCAGGTATCCATATCCCTGGGCAAGAAAGTGAACTGTGGGATGATCTGGTGTGATAACAGCTGAGGGTCATGTGATCAAAAAACTGCTATGACAGCTGTCCTGACAGCATCAGATGGTAAAACAGAGTGCCTGATAGCTGTGTGGACTTAACCCTTTCAAATATTCATTTTAAAGAACATACTTGCGTAAAATCACATCATAGAAACCCCATTGAAGGAAGGGATAAACATATTCTAACGTTCAATCTTTTCTTCATTAAAGCAATGGATGGAAACGATTTGCTTTCTCCCTGACATATTTCAGGCACTGATTTTGTTTAGTTTCAGCAGCATAGTTTAGCAGTTGCAACTTTCTGTTACCTTCTCTGCTTGACCTTTCCCTATGTTTGAACCTTGACGAGGAATCTCAACAAATAATGTCAAAACAAAGCCCAATCCTATGCTCAGCTGGGACCCAGGAGAAAGAATTGTCATCAGGGCTTGTGGAAAGCTGTCAAAAGATGCAAACTTTTCTCCCTCTCCAATTTGGAGTGGAGGAAGCTGTGACCTTGGTTAAGGTCAAATACCTAACATAGACTGGTCTTGACTTGTCTATGCAGATTGTACAACTGCCATTTGTGCTTAATTTTTGGCAACACTGAACACTTGGCCACATGAAAACATTCCTGATAGACAAACTGGAAGAATGTTAATGGCAGTGTGTATACAGATTGAATTCCATGCATTTATGGTGTAAACTAAAGACAACATCTTGGGAAGCTAATTGTAAACTAGGAAATTCTTCTTCTCTAATTCCTGAAAAGCTCCAATCCTCAAAGTTGAGGCCTTTGAAAATGTGCCCACCAAGACATTCTGAAGGACAGATTGATGGGACTGTGCCAATTATATATAGTCTGATAAATATTTTTTCAGAACAATATCCAGCAGATAGATGTCAAAAAATTGTATTTCTTGACTATTACTTTGAAGTGGTGTGTTAGTTATTTCAAAGAGTCAATTATTTTTTTTGATGTTTAGTTTTAGTTTAGAGATAGTGTGAAAACAGGCCCTTCAGCCCACCAAGTCTGTGCCGACCAGCGATCACCCATTCAAGTCAAGTCAAGTCAAGTTTATTCATCACATACACATACGAGATATGCAGTGAAATGAAAAGTGGCAATGCTCGTGGACTTTGTGCAAAAAGACAAACAAACAAACAACCAAACAAACTACAAACAGAATAGAACAGAATCACATATTCTTTTACATATTAAATATTGTGAGCGGATGGAAAAAAGGAAAAAAACAGCAATTAAAAAAAAAAAGCAGTAGAATGGTACAGTAAAGTTAGTCCCTGGTGAGATAGGAGTTTACAGTCCCAATGGCCTCTGGGAAGACACTCCTTCTCAACCTCTCCGTTCTCACAGCATGGCAACGGAGGCGTTTGCCTGAACGTAGCAGCTGTAACAGTCTGTTGCAGGGATGGAAGGGGTCTCCCAAGATCTTATTGGCTCTGGAGTTGCACCTCCTGATGTATAGTTCCTGCAGGGGGGCGAGTGAAGCTCCCATAGTGCGTTCGGCTGAACGCACAACTCTCTGCAGAGCCTTCTTGTCCTGGGCAGAGCAATTCCCAAACCAGATTGTAATATTTCCGGACAAGATGCTTTCCACAGCCGCTGAGTAGAAACACTGGAGGATCCTCGGAGACACTCTGAATTTCCTCAATTGCCTGAGGTGGTAAAGGCGCTGCCTTGCCTTACTCACGAGTGCTGCGGCGTGTGATGTCCATGTCATATCCTCAGAGATGTGGACTCCCAGGTATTTAAAGCAGCTCACCCTATCCACAGTATCCCCATTTATCTTCAATGGTGTGTACGTCCTCGGATGATGTGCCCTCCTAAAGTCCACGATCAGTTCCTTCGTTTTTATGATGTTCAAGAGGAGGCTGTTGTCCTGACACCAGAGTGCCAGACCAGCCACCTCCTCCCAGTAGGCCTTCTCATCGTTGTCTGAGATCAGGCCCACCACCACAGTGTCATCAGCAAACTTGATTATTGAGTTGGAGCTGAACCCAGCCACACAGTCATGTGTGTACAGGGAGTACAATAGGGGGCTGAGGACGCAACTCTGGGGGGATCCTGTGCTCAGGGTGAGGGACCTCAATGTATTCCCTCCCATCTTGACTACCTGGGGCCTGGCGGTGAGAAAGTCCAGGGCCCAGGCACACAGGGGGGTGTTGAGCCCTAATTCCAGTAGCTTCTTGGCCAGTCTGGTGGGGACTATTGTATTGAAGGCTGAACTGAAGTCTATGAACAGCATCCTCACATAGCCCCCCTTCTGGCTGTCAAGATGAGAGAGAACGGTGTGCAAAACCTGGGCGACCGCATCGTCCGTGGATCTGTTCGGACGCTATGCGAATTGTAACAATCACAATAGTTCTATCCTACACATTCGGGACAATTTACAGAAGTAATCAATATCCAACCTACATGTTTTTGGAATGTAGGAGGAAACCAGAGCACCAGCAGATTAATATGAAACATTTATATTTCTTAAATATTAGTTTGTAGAGGTGTGTTCATTTTTTCAAAGAGTTAATTTTTTATCTTTCTATTTAGATTTAGTTTAGAGCTACAGTGTGGAAACAAGCCCTACGACGCACTGAGTACGCGCTGACCTGTGATCACTCATTCACAGTATTCTACACAGTAGGGACAATTTACGGAAACCAATTAAGCTACAAACCTGCATGTCTTTGGAAAGTGGGAGGGAACCAGAGCACCAGAGAAAACACCAATATTTTCTTTGACTAATTTACAATGTACTAGGCTTGGAACTTTTGACTTGAAAATATAATTTGAATAGCGATATTAATATTATATTTATATTCATACCTATAGCATGTGATACCAGATTCAACATTGGGAGATACATGAATAGAAACATGGAATTTTATTTGAAATTTAGGATACAAATGGCGGCTATTCTCCCACTATAACCATGCTGGAAAATTGAACTATTAATGATAATTCTCTTCCTTTCTCCATATCTTGTTCCATATCCTAGTACATTCAAGCATATTGAGTATTCATCGGGATATTTTTTAAATGGTTTCGCTGCCTTTGCTGGTAGTAAGGTCCAAACTCCCCAAATACAGAAACATTTTCCCTTAATCTTCTCTAAACTTTGACTCTATGCCTCAAAATTATTATACCTTCTGCTGAGAGGAATAGATAATTTCTGTTTGCTCTTTTTTGATTTGTCATAATCTTATACATCCCAGCTTGGCACCGCAAACTGGCACAGAGAGTAGTGCTGCTGTATCATCTCACCAGAAACCTTGGTTCAATCCTGACGTTGGGAACTGTTCACGTGGTGTTGGTACGTTCACCCTGTGACTCCTTGGGTTTTCTCTGGATGCTCCAGTTTCCTCCCACGTCCCAACGATGTGCGGGTTTGAAGGTTAATTGAATTCTGCAACTTGCCCCTAGTGGATGTGAAAGTGGGCTACCACAAAACTAGTGCAAATGGGTGAGATGGTCAGCATGGACTCAGTGGGCTGATGGTTCTGTTTCCATGCTATATCTTTCAATTTGTTCTCAAATGTTGTTTTAAAGAAACTGCAAGAGTCTATGATCATATTGAATGGTGGTGCAGGCTCGAAGGGCCGAATGGCCTACTCCTGCACCTATTTTCTATGTTTCTATGTTTCTATGTCTAGCCAGCTCTTATAACTTTACTTCACCAGTCTTAGCAACATCTGCATTAATCTTTGCCATGCCCATTCCAAATCCATCATATCCTAATGAGATGACCAGAGCTGTCAGAAGCAGTCCCACTGTGTCCTTGCCAGTGATTTTCAGCATTCTACCATGGTCTCTTTGCACTGCATTCAGTGCCTTGAGCAATATGTAACACTAATTCTAGTCTAACACATGTTATTCTTCCCATGTTCCCACGAACAACCCAAATTCAATATTCATCTGCACACAAAGGGCAATGTACACTGGCCAATTAATTTACCACACTGTTTTGGAAAGTGAAATTGGAGCATGCAGAGGAATACCACACTCTCACAGATGGAATATGCAAACTCCACAAAAACAGAGAGTAGGATTGAATGCAGGTCTCTAGAGTGTGAGTCAACGGTTCATCTGTGTCACCACATCTAATGGCTAACCAATTGGCAAGGTGAGAAAAGCTGAGTTGCCTTAAACAATGTTTAGGAAGGAACTGCAGTTGCAGTTTTACACCAAAGATAGACACAAAATACTGGAGTAACTCAGCGGGTCAGGCAGCATCTCTGAAGAAAAGAAACAGGTGACGTTTTGGATTGAGACACTTCTTCAGTCTGAAAAAGGGTCCGGATCCGAAACGTCAACCATTCCTTTTCTCAAGAGATGTTGCCTGACCCACTGAGTTACTCCAGCATTTTGTGTCTATCTTACCTTTAACAATGTTCTGCCAATAATGAAGGAGGCTAGACGATTTGTTTAATCCATTAGCTTGGTTTATGACATCAGGTGATGGGAAAGATAGGAAAAATTAAAGGTGACATTGTAACTCTTTTTTTCTGCAACGTTTGTCTCTTGTGATTTTATTTTTTACATGAATATCCCAGATGCAGGGCTCACAACTTGCATCAATTTTATCAGACTTCAGACTGAGATTCTTGGCTGGTATTTTGCTCTCTCTGAATAAGTATAGGTTGAAATTGCCTTTTTTTCCTTCTCTGTCTGGATCAACATCAGAGCAGAGAATGCACTTATCTTCTGCAGCATTGAGGGGCCCATCGTAATTAATGTCTTATTTCTCTGTGTCAGAGTCCAATAACTAATCGCTGATCAGAAGGTGCCAGGAGATATTTCCAAACCTTGTACTAGAGATCCTCACTTCGGCAGAGGGTGCGTGCAGAATCAAAATGACACATTAAAATGGATATCGGGCGAGTAGCATATGCACTGAAGGGCAATAACACTTCTGTAGTCACTACGGCAACTAGAAGCCAACGAACATCGCTGCAACTGAGCGGAAAATAAATAATTAAATAGGCAGCTCTTTCAAACTACAGATGGTAGTGATGTGTTCCATTTAATCCCTGGCTTTACAAGGAACCGAAAATGCTGTTGGGCTTTCTCAAGAGTTAAATCTTTTATTGTTCATATGTCCTGTGACAGAACAATGAAATTCTTGCTTGCAGCAGCACCACGCGTATGTAACCAGTACTCAGTGGATACCATAATGAACAACAAAGAAGTTCAATAAATAACAAATCACAATATAGTACAACATCAAAGCCAGATAGTGCAATGAAGGCAGTTCATAGTTCAGAGATTAGTTGGAATTCGGGGGGAGTTCATTAGTCTGATGGTTGTTGGGAAGAAGCTGTTCCCGAACCTGAACGTTACAGTTATACCTTCTTCCCAATGGCAGGAGTGAAATAAGAGTGTGGCCAGGGTTGTGTGGGCCCTTGATGATACTAGATGCTTTTTTTGTGGCAGCATCTCTTATAGATTTCTTTGATGCCGGGAGGTCAGTACTTATGATAGACTGGGCAGTGTTCACCACTTTTTCTAATCTCCTTCGTTCCTGGGTGTTCGAGTTGCTGAACCAGGCCGTGATGTAACCAGTTAACATGCTCTCCACTGTACACCTGTAGAATTTCAAGAATTTGTTGATATGCCAATTGTCCTTGATCTTCTAAGGAAGTAGGGATGTTGATGGGCTTTCATGGCATGAATGGAGTGTGGCACAGACCTATCCCATGGCATATGTGCACCACTGGCGATTATTCAGGGGACAACTGTCCCGAAGTTCAATGCCAACTCCTCTTTATAATTTACATAGGCTAATTCCTTCAGAAAAACTTCCCCAGAAGGTTTGACCTACAAGCTGCTGTATGTAATAACTGGAGGTTTGGAATTGATCATAAAATACCGTGGAACAGTGGCTCTTAAACAGTTCTCTTAAAATGTAAGTCATTATTAAATTTATTGGGCTGCCAATCTTTCACAGCTAATAAATAGCTCATTGTAAAATGTGGCATGGGTTTGCTCCTACTGTGTAGAGCTTCTGGACTAATGTTATCACCTGGTCTTGCCCAACTCTGGCATGGAGCCTTTTATAATCAGTGTTCTGGTTTTATATTAATGAAGTGTTCTGGTTTCAATTAATGAAATTTCAGGCAGGGGCTGCAGTGGCAAAAATTAGAGAGAGCAGTCCCAATTTATGAAATACATTTTGATAGTAACTGCCAATGATCCTTTTCATCTTTATGGATCTTAGTTTAGTTCAGAGATACAGCGCGGAAACAGGCCCTTCAGCCCACCGAGTCCGCACTGACCAGCGATACCCACACTTTAACATAAGCCTACACAAACGAGGGACAATTTACACTTATACCAAGTATACAAACCCGCCAATTAACCTACAACCCTGTACGTCTTTGGAGTGTGGGAGGAAACCAAAGATCTCGGAGAAAATCCACACAGTTACGGGGAGAACGTACAAACTCCGTACAGACAGCACCCGTGGTCGGGATCGAACCCGGGTCTCCTGTAAGGCAGAACTCTACCGCTGCCGCCCAATCTTCATCTATAAGGGATCCTTGTGCCGGGGAGATAGTCACACATTTTACATGAGTAACTAATTATACATGGAAAACAGGTGCAGAAGGAGGCCATTCGACCCTTCGAGCCAGCACCGCCATTCAATATGTTCATAGCTGATCATCCAAAATCAGCACCCCGTTCTGTTTCTTTCCGCAAATCCCTTGATTCCCTTAGCCCTAAGAGCTAAATCTAACTCTCTCTTGGAAACTTATACAACTGGTTATGGGAATTACGTTCCTGGCAATGTAGCCATATGATCTTTTGGTGTTCTTCAAGCCAAAACTTACTTTTACCAGAATGACCCATACAAGTTAAATTCTTCTTAGTTGACCAGACAAAGTAGGTGAAAAATAAACCCAACTGAGACTCGTCAATTCTGTCCTTTTATACAGCATAGATGGAGGCCAATCAGCCCTCCAGGCCCATGCCAGCAAATATATTAATAACTAATTTCCTACTTATTTCCTGATTCTCTCTTGTACATCCATTAACACCAATATACCTATTGGTTAGTACACCTTTGGGATATTGGAGGACATGCCAGCACATGGGGGACATCTATATTGTCAGATGATATGCAATATGTGCAAAGTCCACACAACAGAGGCTAGGATTGAATGTGGGTCAATGGAGCTGTGAGATCTGCAAAGCAGCACTGTCATTGTGCCACCCACAGGTACCGTCTTAGTACAGGGAACATAGAACCAGAGTCTGAAGAAGGATGTCGACCCGAAACGTCACCCATTCCTTTTCTCCAGAGATGCTGCCTGTCCCGCTGAGTTACTCCAGCATTTTGTGTCTACCTTCGATTTAAATCAGCATCTGTAGTTCTTTGCATCACATAGAACCAGAGATGAGTGATTCAGCCCTTAAGGCTACTGCACCAATATTGTCTCAGTTTTCTTGGTTTGGTTTTATGCCCCTTTATGTCTTTATCAAATAAAGAAAACATCTCTACATCATATTTTGAAAGCATCAATTATTCCACCACCCACAACATTTTGATGTGAGGAGCAATACTCTGAGGCACACAGCACACTATGCCTTATTGTGGCCACTAGGTGCGCTGCCTACAGTCTGTCTGTTTTTCCATCTTTTTTTTATTTTTAGTCTGTTTAAAAAGTATGTTGTGGAGGTTTAGTATTTCTATGTGGGGGAGGTAAGGTACGGTAAGGGGGAAACCGTTTCCCAGTCACTTCCTGGCGAGGATGCGACTACTCTCCGAGTTGCGTCCTCGCCCGCCCCCTCTCGTGGCCTACCAACTGGATTGGCACGGCCTTTCCTGCCGGGGACTGGAGCAGAGCTTCAGCGGTGGTGCAGCACTGGATTCACCGCAGTACAGGCGATGCCTTACCTGGGATCGCCGTTTGAAGCTCCGGAGTGTTGGGCCTGCTGCTTCAACATCGCGGAGCTGTGGTTTGGGGAGCTTTCAGTGCGGGTGGCGCTGACTTCAACATCGCGGAGTCCTGGGATCCCTTTGTCGAGGGCCGCCAGCGTGAATCTCCGCCCAGCTCGGCCTGTGGACTTCGGGAGCCGCGGACTCCGGTAGGAAGTGGTCGATTCGGATGTCCAAGCCGCTGAGAATGTTCTCCCGTTCTGACGTCGGAGTTCCATCATCCCGGCGAGAGTGCCTGAACATCGGGCCGCCCGTAGCGGCAACAGCGGGGGGCTTCGGGAGGCCCTGCCACGGGTGAACATCAAAGATCATCAAAGAGGATGATGACTGAACTTTGGGCCTTCCCTCACAGTGGGAAACTTTGATTCCGCTGTGTGGGGGATGTTTATGTTAAAGACTATCGTGTTCTGTTCTTCTCTTTTTATTCGTATGGCTGTATGGTGACCCCAAATTTCACTGTACCAATTGGTGCATGTGACAATAAATGTCTCTTGTCTTGTCTTGTCTTCTTGCAATTTGGATCAATAATGAATATTAGATCCAAAATTTCAGGTCGAGACCCTTTTTCAGATCTCTGACCAGTCCGAAGAAGGGTCTCAACCGATTCCTTCTTTCCAGAGATGCTGCATGTCCCGCTGAGTTACTCCAGCTTTTTGTGTCTATCTTCAGTCACTGTCAATATTTAGCAAGTCTCTGGATGGACACGTGAATTGCCAAGGCCGAGAAAGCTATGAGCTGAGTGCTGGACAATGGGATTGCTCTAGATGTGTGCGCACTGATCAACCCGAACATGTGTACTGAGGTACAGGGAAGAGCTTTTTGTTGCATGCTATCTAATCAGCAGAAAGACTACACATGATTACAATCGAGCCATCCATAGTGTACAGATACCGGATAAAGGGAAGTATAGTGCAAGGTAAAGATAGTTTGACGTCTCTAATGAGGTATATGGTAGCTCAAGACCATTCTCTAGTTGTTGATAGAATGGTTCAGTTGCCTGATAAGAGCTGGGAAAAAACTATCCCTGAATCTGAATTTTTCAAATTCTGTACTTCTTGCCTGATGGAAGACGGAAAAAGGAGTGACTTGGGTGAGTGGTCCTTTAGTATGCTGCTGGCCTTGATTTGTTTCCATGCTGTATGACTCTGACTCTCCGATTCTATATGTCAAATTCCTTTTGAAATTGTTCAGGCAGCACTTTGTAAATCATGTCACTAATAAATAAAAGTCTCATCTCTCAGCTGAAAGTTTTGATGAGAATCTTTGGGGCATAATGAATTGCTGGTTTAGCCGGCCTGGAAATTTAAAGGCATAGACCTTCTGGTGGGACAATTATAATTCTAGGTCATCGAGTTCATAAATGGAGCAGCACAGATATCTTGGACATTTGGCCTAAAACAGATTGCAGAGGCAGGGAGAATGGAGTTAAGGATGTTTGCTAAAAACAAGGACAAACTAGCACAGGGACAATGAATTGCTGGGATTTGAGGGGAGGTGGGGCAAAAACTGCAGCGTTGGATTACCTCAAATAAACGGTATTTGGAATGGGAGAAGTTGGGTCTAGAAGTAAAAAACTCATAGGTGTGGCTCCGACAACAAAGGAGCAATCCAAAGAGCTCCACGCTATCCGCGTGGCTGAAGTTCCTCATCCCTGATATCATTCCAATAAATATCCTCTGATCCTTGTGCAAGTTACTGACATCACAAAACCGTATATAGCTGGGGCTTTGCCAATGCTTTTATGCGCTACTTGTAAAGCCAAAGATCTTGCATGCTTCTTATACAGCTTGTCTTGCTACTGTTAAATATTTTGAGATAATGGTTGTTTTATGATCGGGGCATAAAGGCAATTTAGTATATGCTCATGGTAATGCTGGTCGTAATTTCTCTTCAAGGCAACTGTAGCCTGCACTGTCTGCAGCGGATTTCATCACTTTGTGAAACCAAATCCAACTTTCGCATGCTGCCTGACGCCATTGGCCTTCAGCTGGCAGACATCCTCATAGTGCTTCCTTTGAGGCATTGAGTATCAGCACCTGCTGACGGATGGTAGTCTTGGAACAGTCAGTGACAGGTTTAGAATACTGCTCAAATCTGGAATGGATTTCAACATGCAGAAAATGAGTGTGTGCTGTGAGCTGAATGTCAAAGAGCGTGTAGACAGATACAGCTATAAACAGCACTTGTGTAGTCAAATGGTGTGACACATCAAAGTCAGCCTTTCATAGAAACCTGAATGTTTATCTGGAATATTTCACACCTCAAGGTCAGCTCTTGCTTCTCGCAAGGTGATTTACACTGGTCGTTCTAACAATTGAGGATTACTAGCCTTTTAAAATTCAGAAAGGTTGGCTATTTAACTCCTTGTAAGTCATCCTTTTCAATCAATATATAAAATGTTGCTCATTAGAGTGCCTCCTTCCCAATAAGAAAACTCAATTTTAGTGTTATTGATTGTGTGGAGAACAATATCTTCCAGTAATTCATTTGGAATTGAGTCATTTAAAAATATGCAGTCCTTTCTTGTGGTTTAGCTACGATTATAATAGTATCGGTGAGATCAGGTTTCAAGATTTAATGCTTCAAAGGCTTGTGCCTCAGAGCTTGAATTCCAGATGATCACTTCATCCCATTTCTAACTGAACCCATACGGTACATGTCCACATGCTTTGTGTCTGTCAATGAAACCAACTGCTGCTTCTTGATCAACTGGAAGCCTGAGCCACATGCACAGCACAGCTGACAATCACAGTAATTCTGTTTTCTAATGAATGTACACAGTAATCGCAACGTAACAGACAGTCCCCACCGCAGAATGCAATTTGAAGGGGATTTAAAGGTTTCCAACTACAAAGAGGCATAGCGCAAAAGTATTGTTTTGTTCAAATTCTGGTATCTATTCGATATTCGGCAAAACAAAATCTATGTGAACAGCAGGGTTCTGCTTGTATTACACAACATCAGTCAATACAGTTAAAATTATAGTGAATAATTTTGGAGCAGAGCATTTATACTTTGAGAGTAATCAGATGAATGAATACATTATAAAACCTGCAGCTGGTCTACTGAGATCTATTTGAACATTTATCTGCTGCTTCATTGTTTGTTCACAGTTGTTAGTCACAGCTGAATATGTGGTTATAATTTTAAAACAATTTATTTCTGATCTTTCCCTACATATTATTATTATTATTATTATTTTGCATGTATAATTTGCATGAGCGAGATGAGCAGGCAATACATGGACACATTAAAATTGTTGATCAAAGGTAGTTGGGAGAGTAATTCTGTATCCATAAAATGTCTCTTTTATGACAACACGGGTTCAAATTACTGCTGACTCTGGTACAATCTCGGATGAGGGAGCAAATTTAAAACAGAACTTCAGCCAGGTCGCGAGGAGGTTGAAGGAACCTCTCTTGCCTCCTGTCCAGAAGGTGGCGACTTTATACTGCCGTTACTTTATTGGTGAGACCTTCAGGGACTAATACTGAAAGAAAAGCATTGCTCTGCAGCCCGCTCTGATTATTCCCTCTGCATTGTCACTTTGCCTGTTGGAGACAATTAGTCGGACTGAAATTTAACATAATTGTGTACTGTCCGAAGATGGATGCAAGGCAAAAGCTATGGGAAGAGGATGTAGAAGTGATCTTTACAAGGTGACAGTGCAGAGTCATGACAGAGGTGGCCGGTTCGAATCCCGCTTGGAGTGCATACTGTCGTTGTGTCCTTGGGCAAGACACTTCACCCACCTTTGCCTGTGTGTGAATGTGTGTGAGTGATTGGTGGTGGTCGGAGGGGCCGTAGGCGCAGAATGGCAGCCACGCTTCCGTCAGTCTGCCCCAGGGCAGCTGTGGCTACAAAAGTAGCTTACCACCACCGAGTGTGACTGAGGAGTGAATGAATAATGCGATGTAAAGCGCCTTCAGTATTAGAAAGGCGCTATATAAATCCCATCCATTAGTATTATTATTATTAGAGTCATGAGGAAGTACGGTCAACTGTTCCAAATTCTTAATGATGGGATTCATCAAATGATGGGCTGGGACTCTCCCAACATTTCATAAATGTTGGGATAGTCCCAGCCTCAACTACCTCCTCTGGCAGCTTGTTCAATACATTCACCACCCTTTGTGTGAAAAAGTTATCCCTCCAATTCCTATTCAATATCCTGTGGTCCTCGATTCCCCTTCTCTGTGCAAGAGATTCTGTACATCTACTCAATTTATTCCTCTCATGATTTTATACACCTCTATAAGATCACCCCTCTTCATCCTGCACGCCAAGGAATAGTGACCCAGCCTACTCAACCGCTCCCTATAGCTCAGACCCTCTGGTCCTGGCAACATCCTCATACTACTGGTGAACAAGGAGGAGGACTGACTGAACTTTGTGCATTCCTCTACAGTGAAGAATGCTGTGGTGGATGTTTGTGTTAAATCTTATTATGTATTGTGTGTTTTTTTTAAATTGTACCGCTGCTGGCAAATTCATTTCACTGCACCTTTGGGTGTATGTGACGAATAAAATTGACTATTAAATCTTCTCTGAACCCTTTCAAGCTTGCCAATATTTTTCCTATAACATAGTGCCCAGAACTGAACACTTCAACCTTATTTAGTCCTTTCGCCATCAGTGGGCTGTTTACAGTTGCAGGGTGCTACACTCTGGTAATTCTCCCTTAACATCTCCTCCTCACTACCAGCCCTTTACCATTATGCACCACAAAACCTATGCTTGGCCAATCCCTTGATTATCTGCCAGCTGGCTTGACACCGACTTAATGCTGTTAATGCTTGTGAATCAATGTTGGACTATTCATGATATATCAAAGGTGCTTTATAAATGAAGCAGTTGTTTATATAACAAAATTACTGGATGTGTGAAGCAAAATGATTCAATAATTTGTGTTTGCATGCCTTTGCCATACCGCAATGTAAATTAATGCACTGAGTAATATAGTAGAGGTGGCATCTATCCAAATGAGAGACATATGAGATACACATAGGTCCTGAATTTAATGAAGCTTCTTTAAACATTATCTTGCATGTGATACTTGCAATAAGAGACCCACTTATTTTTCTTTGCTAAATTTGCAAAAGGTAGAAGTGCCTTCGCTGGCTATTGTTTCATGCTAGACAATGGTGGTCACCATAACTGAGCCAATTTGCCCACTCACAATATCCACATTTGAATTAATGATGCATTAATGACGTTAATGCATTGACGTTAATACATTAATCCCAAAATCAAAATACAGTTACGTTTGGGAAGCATGTGACTTTTCTCTCCTTTAGTCCAAATGTGACAGCAGCTTTATCACAGCTCCACCATTATATCAACTGAATTGAACAAATGGCACAGATCTGATACATGTGTCTCCATATGTTGTCTATAGTACAATTTTATCCATCAGTTCATTGCAAAAGCACTTAACTCGTGGACACATTGGTGATAATTTTCCAAGTTCTATAGACTCAGGATCAGCTCCTGTGGATTGGAGGGTAGCTAATGTTATCCCACTTTTTAAGAAAGGCGGGAGAGAGAAAGCAGGGAACTATAGACCAGTTAGCCTGACATCAGTGGTGGGGAAGATGCTGGAGTCAATCATAAAAGATGAAATAGCCGCACATTTGGATAGCAGTAACAGGATCGGTCTGAGTCAGGATGGATTTACGAAGGGGAAATCATGCTTGACTAATCTTCTGGAAATTTTTGAGGATGTTACTAGGAAAATGGACAAGGGAGAGCCAGTGGATGTAGTGTACCTGGACTTTCAGAAAGCATTTGATAAGGTTCCACGTAGGAGATTAGTGGGCAAAATTAGGGCACATGGTATTGGGGGGTAGATTGCTGACATGGATAGAAAATTGGTTGGCAGACAAGAAACAAAGAATAGGGATTAACGGGTCCCTTTCAGAATGGCAGGCAGCGACTAGTGGGGTACTGCAAGGCTCGGTGCTGGGACTGCAGCTATTTACAATATACATCAATGATTTAGATGAAGGGATTCAAAGTAACATTAGCAAATTTGCAGATGACACAAAGCTGGGTGGCAGTGTGAATTGTTAGGAGGATGCTATGAGAATGCAGGGTAACTTGGACAAGTTGGGTGAGCGGGTAGATGTATGGCAGGTGTAGTTTAATGTGGATAAATGTGAGGTTATCCACTTTGGTAGCAAAAACAGGAAGGCAGATTATTATCCAAATGGTGTCAAGTTGGGAAAAGGGGAAGTACAACGGGATTTGGGGGTCCTTGTTCATCAGTCAATGAAAGTAAGCATGCAGTTACAGCAGGCAATGAAGAAAGCGAAAGGCATGTTGGCCTTTATAACAAGAGGAATCGAAAATAGGAGCAAAGAGGTTCTTCTGCTGTTGTACAGAGCCCTAGTGAGAACACACCTGGAGTATTGTGTGCAGTTTTGGTCCCCTAATTTAAGGAAGGACATTATTGATATTGAGGGAGTGCAGCGTAGGTTTACAAGGTTAATTCCTGGGATGGCAGGACTGCCATATGGCGAGAGAATGGAACTGCTGGGCTTGTATGCTCTGGAGTTTACGATGAGAGGGGATCTTATTGAAACATATAAGATTATTAAGGGTTTGGACACGCTAGAGGCAGGAAACATGTTCCCGATGTTGGGGGAATCCAGAACCAAGGGTCACTCTTTAAGAATAAGAGGTAAGTCATTTAGAACGGAGATGAGGAAGCATTTTTTCACACACAGAGTTGTGAGTCTGTGGAATTCTCTGCCTCAGAGGGCGGTGGAGGCCATTTCTCTGGATACTTTCAAGATTGAGCTAGATTGGGCTCTTAAAGATAGAAGAGTCAGGGGATATGGGGAGAAGGCAGGAATGGGGTACTGATTGGGGATGATCAGCCATGATCACATTGAATGGCGATGCTGGCTCGAAGGGCCGAACGGCCTACTCCTGCACCTATTGTCTATTGTAACTTGTCCATGCCAGCCAAGACGCCCATTTGAGCTAATCCCATTTGGCCTATATCTCTCTCAACCTTTTATATCCATGTACCTGTTCAAGTGTGTTTTAAATGTTGTTATTCTACCTGCCTCAATTACCTCCTCTGGCAGCTCATTCCCGATACCCACCGTTTGGTCCCGCGCCGGCCAGAACACCACGGCCGGTCGGGAGACTATTCAGAATGGGGCTGTCGACTTTGACAAGTCTAAACGGCAGGAGGCGGGGTGGAACGACGTTCCCCCGTAGTGACAGTTTAAACCTGGACCTGCAGGTAAGTGAAACTGCGGTCTTTATTGTTCCCATACTGTTCTACAGGTGGGGGAAACATGCACAAGGCAAAGAAGTCGACCAGAGCTGCGACAAAGCTGGCGGGGGAAGACCGCGGAGTTGCGGACGCCAGCAACGGCCGGCGGCACAGGAATCACCCGTAAGGGAAAAGCTGTGCCCGACTTCGCCCCCGCACCGGCCAGATTAAACACTGCGTCTGGGCCGGAAGGCAAGAAAAAAACCAAAAGAGTCGTTGACTGATGAGTCCGACTTTGAGCAGCAGCGAGCGGCCAGCGACCGTGAGCGCTGGAGCCGGTTGGAGCGGCTTATGGAGCCGAGCTCCAACATGACAGGCTCTGGGAGATGGAGTCTAGTCACTGTGGGCACTATGTAAAACCCACAGCAGCACCTCTTGTAGGGCTGAACAGTGCATCTCCCTCGTCAGAGGGGAGTACTGGGGGGTCAATTCTGGGCTGACCCTGAAGAGGGGTTTTGACAAACAAAACTACAAGTGTGCAGGGGGTGCAGGAAGGCAAAATCTACTGGTCATGGTGTCCAAATACATACAGCCAGACCACGATGGACACCACTGCAAAAATACTTGGGACCAGGAAACTGCGCATCCCTGAATGTTCCAGTCGTGGAAATAGCATCTGGAAACATGTCGGAACAGGACTTAGGAAAGCCCTGGGGCTCATAAAGGCGACAGCATTAAGGATCTCCTACAGCCAAAGACAGCACCCTTATGCACCCACCAGCAGAACAAGAGAAGCTGGTGAAAGCTCAAAGGCCGAGCATACAGGACAGCGGTCTTTTAGACCATAGCCCAGACCGGCCTTTCTGGAAGATGCGCAAACCCCCAACCCAAAAACAAACCCAGACACCGGTGCCTCAACCTCCATGAAGACCACACAGAAGAAGCAAACTTCCACTGGTAACAATGGAGGTAGGTGGGTCTGGTCCCTTACAAATTATAGGAAGAGTGGATAATACGCACATTGGTGGGAGATTACACTCTTTTGGATACATGGTGTATATTAACTACAGACACTTATATCCTAAGCAGTATCCAGGGATATACCATTGAAATGTGCAAAAGGGGTAATGGGTAAACCCAACACGATTGGCTGGAATTTGTGTCTTATATCTTTACTAAAAACAAAATAGATGGTGACAGTCGCATCATCATCGAATTGACCAAATTGAATACATTGTACTATATATTCAGTACAAAATGGGAACTGGTAACTGCTAAAGGACTGATTTCCAAAGGCTACTCCATGGCTAGCATCGACCTAAAAGATGCTTACTATTCAGTGCCTACACGGACTGATCACAAACGTTATTTTAAAAAATTCAACTGGATGGGGCAGCTCTGGCAGTATAGAGCTCTACCAAATACATAATCATATGATCATACTAATTGTGGGCATAACTTTGGAGTTGGCCTAACTAGCTGTAGCAGCCACCATACAATTGGGTGAAAACTGGGGTTATCATCCATCCAGTTAAATCTAAACTAACGCCTACCAACATAATGGATTATTTGGGGGTTCACTATTGACAGCTCACATGTCAGAGACTTTACCAAAGGACAAGGCTACAGTCTTATCTGAGGCCTGCAACAACCCCACTGACATCAGTGAACCGTCTATCAGATTGGTAGCAAGTATAATTGGCATATAGTGTCTGCCTTTCCAGCCACACAATTTGGACCTTTGTATCACCAAAAATCTACAAAGGGCAAAAATACAAACACTCAAAGTTAATACTGGTCATTTCGACAGACCAATAAGCCACCAATCAAAGCTTATGGAATTAAAATGGTGGAGGGATAACATTCGGCATTGTTCCAACCCTATCGTTATCAGCAAACCCTTAGTGGTGCTACAAACTGATGCCAGTGCGCTTGGTTGGGGTACTACCAATTTCCATCTCCATCTGTGGAGGTAGATGAAAGGCACAGGAGGCATCATTATCACAGACACTGGGCATAAACTACCTGGAAATGTGGGGTGCGTTCTATGGCCTAAAGTCATACTGCTCTGGGATAAATCACCAGCATGTTAGACTACAGAATGACAATCTGACTAATACAATTTGGTAATGGTGTATCCAGAGAAATATTGGAATATCAGCTACTTACCTACCAGGTAACCCAAAATTCAGTGACAGACATCAGGTCACGCAAATTCAATAAAATAAGACTTAATCACCAGTTACCAAACTGTGTTTCTTGGGAACCAGACCCTGGGACAGCAGGGACAGATGTTTTTCACTGCATTGAGGGGGCAATTGTTTATCTATGCATTCTCTCCTTTTCTGCATCATCAGTCGGGTATTACGAAAAATACAACAAGACTCAGCTTCTGTTAATTGGTAGTGCCGATTGGCCTACTTAACCATGGTTCCCTGTGATACTCAACATGGGTTTTAACCATGCATCACCATCCTGAAACAACCAGATTATTGGTTCATCCCGTAACAGGGGAACCCATCCATGTCAAAAACAACAAACCTATCAATTTATAGAGTCTAAAAGAAACCTCTACTGCAACAGGGACTGGCGGAACGAACATTGAACATTATCTCAGCGGGCCACAGACAGTCCACCAAAAACTATATCTGGTATACATCAGGAAATGGGAGATATATTGTCACAGAAACAACATCACCTACAGTTTGATGAACATAACGTCTGTTCTCGAATTTCTGGCAGGCCTACATTATGATAAGGGGCTCAGTTACAGTGCCATTAACTGCATCAGAAGTGCCCTATCAACATATCTATGGCGAGGATCAGAGCGTCATTCTGTTGGGACTCACCCCTGGTAACCAAACTTATGAGGGGAATTTTTAATATCAATCACCCAAGAACCAGGTACTCTCTAAATGGGATATGAGTATTGCCCTAACGTTGCTAAGGAATTGGTCTCCAGCAACAGCTCTGTCCCTGCAGACTGACGCACAAAACAGTCATGCTGATGGCTTTGGTCATGGCACTAAGGGTACAGTCGTACATAAGTTAAGGCTGGACTATATGACTTCTTCAACAGGAATATAACGTTTCATATTACGAATTAGTCAAACAGAACAGACCGGGATCATCAGGCCTCAAAATAGAATTTAGGGATTACCCTACAGATATCGTCTCTGTATAATAAGACAATTATTGTTATATATGGAGAACACCAAAAACATCTGAGGCTATGAGATGGCACTACTAATCAGCCACAAACAAACCCACAAAAAAGTGTCGGTTCAAACTATTTCCAGATGGCTGAAACAGGTTTTAACAACAGCTGGGGTGGATACTAACATATTCAAATCTTATTCCACCAGGGCTGCAACTACATCGGCAGCTATGGAGTTGGATGTACCAATGAACCAAATCCTCGAGACAGCAGGATGGATCAGGGGAAAATGTTCCAACTATTCTACCACAAACCAGTAGTTAAACTGGAACTTTGCAGAGCCAATTTTAAGTTCTGTAATATAATTTCACCCCATAAATAGGGGCTATAATTTGTTGTTAACAATTTATCATGGATTTCAATGTTGGATTCATGTCTAAACATGTTAACACAATTCCTCCCACAGTCAATTAAGGCAGATGTGATGCATGGACTCGTTTCCACAGCATGAAATCACAGAGCTTTGAAATCTTCACGTAGTCACTCACGTGACTCCGAAGTAAAATAGTAAGATTAAACGAGAACTTACCAGTTCGAAGTTTGATCGTTATTTTATGAGGAGTATGTTGAGGGAATACGTGCCCTCCGCTCCCACCCTTGATCACATACTCAACTGGTATTTTCTTCTCTAATCTTACTATGTTCAGTCATTACAGTTATCTGTGATTTCACACCGCTGCTTTGAAGAATGACACGCATGCGTCCTGGCGGGGTTCTTCACGTATTCCCTCAACGTACTCCTCATAAAATAACGATCAAACTTCGAACTGGTAAGTTCTCGTTTAATCTTACTATTAATGGAGATTGGGAAGTTGGTCTGTCCACATTCAACTTTGCATGTCTGAAATTTGTCTGGTGACAGAAGTGCATCTAACAACGGCATCTTGTGCATCGGGGCGATTTCAGATTGTACTTTTAGAGATTGACTGGTTACAGTACAATCTACGCTCAAGGGTCAAGAGTCCCAGACAGAACAATGAACAGTAGAACAGCAGCACAACAGAATATGTAAACATAGTATCCTGTATCAAACAAACTATAATCGTGCAAAAAGACAAAAAACAATGCCCCATCTATGTAGTTCAGAGCTTATTTGGAGATGGCTGTCGAGAAGAAGCTGCTCCTGAACTTGGGTGTTACAGTTTTCAGGCTCCTGCATCTTCTTCCCAATGGCAGGAGTGAAATGAGTGTGTGGCCAGGGTGGTGTGGGTTTTTGATGATGATGGCTGCCGTTTTGAGGCAGTTACTCTTATCCCTTATTATAAAACTTATGATAAAACTATTAGCAAACCCCACAGCATGTTGTTGAGACTTAAAGGGTTCACAATTTCCATTAACGTATTGCTCTCTGCATTTACCAGTTGATTTTTTTTTGCTCAGCATTTCTCAAACTATTTTGTTGGGGTTGCATTACTTATCGCAGGCTTTCGACATAATGCCCGGTAGAGATCAGCTATGATATCCGCCTGTGTGATGATCCTGTGCTTCACAGTGGCGTTTTACCTGTGTAGATGATCAAGGGATGCAGGAAGGATGGAGCTGGGCGCAGCGTTGCCGGATGCACTGCATATGCACGCTCCCCCATATTTTCACCTGGCAGAATTGCTGCTTTTTCTGCAGCTGCTCCCTGGCTTGCCTAGAGAGAGGCTGTTTGAGGCCTGGTCTCACTTCCCATACTTGACACTCACCACCCTGGCCACACACTCATTTCACTCCTGCTACTTGGAAGAAGATATCGGAGCCTGAAAACTGTAACATCCAGGTTCAGGAACAGCTTGTCCCAGCTTGTCCCTTGCATGGGGAGAGGTTGCCAGAGGCCCGGTCTCACTTCCCATACTTTGCAGCAGCAATTAATGCAGCAGATCCAATCCCTCCGCTGAGAACCAGCATTGGGATCTGCATGTTGTATTGTATGATTTGGAATGACAACGACCCTACAGATGTTCTTAAGCATATTTTAAATGAAGAAGGATCCCGACACAAAAAGTCACACTTCCTTTTTCTCCAGAGATGCTGCCTGACCGGCTGAGTTACTCCAGCACTTTGTGTTTATCTTTTGTATAAATCAGCACCTGCAGTTTCTTGTTTCTACACTCTGTTCTGCATCAGCTTGAATCCTGAGCATCATGCCTGCCTATTTGCGGTTCCAATTGCCTAACTACAGTATTTAATTCCACTGAACTGTTCTACTTCCTGAGCCCACATTGCATTCTCCACTCAAGCAGTCTTCTTTCTCATGCTCCGTTTCATTCTTTACTCCGTTGCGTTCAACTCGTGCATTGAAGTATTTGTCACATATTTTATAAGTGTGTAAAACATGTCCGCTGTTCAATGAACACAAAGTAATATTCAACTGCAAACTTTATTATGTAATGACATTATCAGTGGATAAAATATTAAAATCTTGCAAAATCTCAACATATTAAGTATCATTCCCACAAGAGGAATATTCTCAAGGTCCAAACTAGTTTAAGATTTGCATATCAGAACAATTTTTACAGAAGCTCTACTTCAAAAAACTTCAAAAACATAAATGGCCTGGGGAAAATGAATGTTAGTAAAAATATGACAGTTATATAAAAATATGGTATCAAAAATACATGTTTACTGTTTTGAACATTAAACTTTCTGATGAGTATCAGTTTGTAGAAACTTTATTGGCTGCTATTGCAAGCAAAGCTTTCTACTTTAAAAGATGAGGTAATTTTAATCAATCATCTGTGCTACAATGTATGATGTTTGAGAAGTTATAGAAAAGGAGGTATGGGTATGTTTATTAACTTTTGGTTCCGTTTTAAAATGTTTTTATAATGTAATTTCTCTATTTTTATTAGCCATTTAGAAATCACTGAATGTTCCTGAGAGCTTTCCCTTTGAACTACTCCCTGCTCTTGCAGCTGTTGTTTGATGTAGCTTTCATAGGGATTCTGCTGCACATTCAGCCAAGTCTACAGGCAAAGATGAAGGAAGCAACTTCAACATGAAACTCACTCAGCAACTGCTGCCCTTTGATAAAAGATAGCATCGTATTTTTCATGATGACACCACAGAGGGTGGATGAACTTGGCCCGTTTCCACTATCAAGGCGATAATGTTTCTTGCTTTGAGAGACAACCAGAGCTGCCCAGAATCGGGATATGAATGGAACAAAGAGTTTCCATCCGCCCACGCAATCCAATGTTTATATTAGGCTGCAATTATTAACTCCTGGTTTGTTGCAGCCATTGTCAAAGAGCAATATTAATTGGTAACTAAATTAGACCAGCAAGAGATTTTAAATTGTCAAAGCAAAAAAATGGTGTAGTTGACTGTCAATCAGACCATCCAAACCTTACTAAAGCTGAGATCTCCTTGCATCTCTTGAGGTTCCTAGCTTATTAATGGCCATGCCTGAAATACTTCTGTTGTTGTTGCCATATGGAGCTTAGAGGACTATTCTCAACAGCGATCTGCATGATAAGACAGGCAGTCAGCCAACTTATATTTGAAATTTAATATCCTTGCTAACATTTTGGCCATTGAAATGCTGGGCATAGTGAGGTAGTTATGGATTAAAAATCCTGAGTTTACCAAAGTTGCAGACAACAACCTGGCTGTCCAACACCCGGCTTGAGATCTAACTATTCCTTTGGTTTATGTTTCATTCGCAAGAAGAAGCTGCCATTGTAAATAATACAAATTAGGTGATGCTGCACCAAAATAATTCCATTCACTAAAAGGGTGGATATATTGTATGACTAATTTCTGACTGCAGTGAATTAGAATGTAGCCTAAAAATAATTATTAGCTATGACCCTAAATATCATTGAAACACACATAGGTGTAGATATATTTGACATTGTTCTTCTCATTAATTTTCAATATTAACGAGAAATATATATATTTTTTAATGGAAGGAAAAAATCTTAAATGCACCAGTCACTAAAACGAGTGACATTAGTTTCTTAGGACTGAGATGAGGAAAACCTTTTCACCCAGAGGGATGTGAAACCATAGAAGGCAGTGAAGGCCAATTCACTGGACGTTTTCAAGAGAATTAGATTTTGCTCTTTGGAATCAAGAGGTTTTGGGAAAAAGCAGGAATGAGGTACTGATTTTGGATGATCAACCATGATCATATTGAATGGTGGTGCTGGCTCGAAGGGCTGAATGGCCTACTCCTGCACCTATTTTCTATGTTTCTGTTAAATTTTTTATTCTTTTACCTGGATTTGGGGAATCAAAGAGACTATCTTGAATGTAATCTCCAGTTTTCTATATTACTAAAAGTCTGTTCTTGACCGATTTTGGCCGTCTGTGCTGCGATTTCCAAGAGAACGCCGCCACCTACGGCCGTCATTTTTGGCCACCTTGCTCAGAGCCCCCCTCCGCCGCAGGTGTGCTGAGTATTTTCCCCATCGATTAAAAATGACAGAGATATTAATGTTTTTACAAAATTCCCCATTCTCTCTGCTGCCCCCGCTGGCGGCGGGGGGAAGGGACTATAAAACCAGAAAGTGGTGTGCCACACAGTCTCTTCAAGATGGAGGAAGGCAGAGAGTCACGTTTCTCTGAGCTGTGAATAAAACTGAACTCATGTCTACTCAAATGTAAGTGCCCTTAGTGGTTCTAAAATGCTTGCAGAATGTGTCTATTGGTTCTAAAGCTTTCAAAAAAGTGTCTCTATTGGTTCTAAAGCTTGCAAAAAAATGTCAATTGGTTCTAAAGCTTGCAAAAAAATGTCTATTGGTTCTAAAGCTTGCAAAAAATGTCTATTGGTTCTAAAGCTAGCAAAAGGTGTCTCTATTGGTTCTAATGCTTGCAAAAAGTGTCTCCATTGGTTCTAAGGCTTGCAAAAAATGTCTATTGGTTCTAAAGCTTGCAAAACATTGTCTATTGGTTCTAAGGCTTGCAAAAAAATGTCTATTGGTTCTAACGCTTGCAAAAAAATGTCTATTGGTTCTAAAGCTTGCAAAAAATGTCTATTGGTTCTAAAGCTTGCAAAAAGTGTCTATTGCTTCTAAAGCTTGCACCCCCCCCCCTCCCCTCTCCCCTGGTTGGCTTGGCTTGGGTGTGTCTTGAAATTGAAAGGCACTACTTACTGCAAATGGTGGCATGAAGTTGAAAGGCACTACTTACTGCAAATGGTGGCTTGGGAGCTTTGGCTTGAAGTTGAAAGGCACTATTACTGCAAATGGTGGCTTCGTTGCTTTGGCTTGAAGTTGAAAGGCACTACTTACTGCAAATGGTGGCTTTGTTGCTTTGGCTTGAAGTTGAAAGGCACTACTTACTGCAAATGGTGGTTTAGGTGTGGCTTGGGTGTGATTTGAAGTTGAAAGACACCACTTACTGCAAATGGTGGCATGAAGTTGAAAGGCACTACTTACTGCAAATGGTGGATTGGGAGCTTTGACTTGAAGTTGAAAGGCACTACTTACTGCAAATGGTGACATGAGGTTGACAGGTACTACTTACTGCAAATGGTGGCTTGGGTGCTTTGGCTTGAAGTTGAAAGGCACTACTTACTGCAAATTGTAGCTTGGGTGCTTTGGCATTAAGTTGAAAGGCACTGCAAATGGTGGCATGAAGTTGAAAGGCACTACTTACTGCAAATGGTGGCTTGGGAGCATTGGCTTGAAGTTGAAAGGCACTACTTACTGCAAATGGTGGCTTGGTTGCTTTGGCTTGAAGTTGAAAGGCACTACTTACTGCAAATGGTAGCTTGGGTGCTCTGACTTGAAGTTGAAAGGCACTACTTACTGCAAATGGTGGCAAGAGGTTGACAGGCACTAGTTACTGCAAATGGTGGCTTGGGTGCATTGGCTTGAAGTTGAAAGGCACTACATACTGCAAATGGTGGCTTGGGTGCATTGGCTTGAAGATGAAAGGCACTATTTACTGCTAATGGTGGCTTGGTTGCTTTGACGAAGTTGAAAGGCACCTCTTACTGCTAATGATGGCTTGGGTGTGGTTTGAAGTTGAAAGCCACTACTTACTGCAAATGGTGGCGTGGGTGCATTGGCTTGAAGTTGAAAGGCACCACTTACTGCAAATGGTGGCATGATGTTGAAATGCACTACTTACTGCAAATGGTGTCTTGGGTGCTTTGGCTTGAAGTTAAAAGGCACTACTTTAAATGCACTTACTTCCTGTTTGCATTGTATATTGATTTTAGATAAAACGCTACCACTTACGGCTGTGATTTTTGGCCATCTTACTCAGTCCCCCTCCGCTGAGCAGATGCAGAGAATTCTTCCCATCAATGAAAAATAAAAGTGTTATTACTTTTTTTTTAAATGTTGAGAATCTCTCTACTATCAATCACTCCATGAAAGCCACATATTTTCCGGTGGGGGGGGGAGGGGTTATAAAACCCGGAAATGTGGGTGTGGCTCAGTCTCTGCAAGATGGAGGAGGGAGAGGTCACAACTCGCTGTCTTTAGTGGCTTTGCACCCTACTTCAAATGGTATGAAACTGCACTTGAATTTGGTGGCTTTGCACCCTGCTAGAAGTGGTAAGAAACTGCACTTGAATTTGGTGGCCTTATACCCTGCTTGAAATAGAATTTCAAGGATTAGCGGTGAGTCAACTACCAGCCCACCAGCTGTGAGTGAGTGAGTTGCCAGCACAACAGGCTTGATTGACTGAGACGCCAGCCCAAGAATCCATTTGGCGCACAATTTGCACACCAGTCCCTTCAGCCCACAACACCCATACTAGCGCTCCAGAAAGCCCCCCCCCCTCCCCAACTGGCTACCAATATTAGAATTGGTGGAGAGGTGGAATATTGCGTTGGATGACCAGCCCTCCTGTGTGATGCTGGGACCCAACGGGTCCCACTTAGTCTAGTAATTACTAAACCTTCTGGTTTCAGGTTGACTTTGAGTGATTGTGTAAATTCGCAGGAAAAGTGCAAGTAGAGTTTCTGGCTTATCATCATCTAACACACTGCAGTAGATTGTCTCATGCACGGCAGCCATATTTGATCCTTCACAAATAAGGCAAAGTGAATTATGTGCAATAAAGTTGCTGTTTTTGAAAAAGGGCATCAAACCGTGATATTTCACTCCTGATGCAGAATTTTTATTTGGTGAAGACAGTTTGGAGAATTGGATATCAATTTGCAAAATTAATAGCTGGAAAATAAGAAGACCCATAAATAGGAGAAACCCATGTCCACTAAGGTATATAAATCAATACTCTTTCTGGCCCTTGTTTTATCTCAGTTAAGATTATTTTAAGCTGATGGTCTGTTAAAACTTAAGTGTGTACAGATGTACAGTGAAAAGCGTTGTTTTGCATGCTCTTCTAACAGATCAGATATACTACACATAAATACCATCAAGTCCATCTCATATGAGATACAGCAACGGGGAAGATACAGAGTGCAGAATATAGAATAAGTTGCGTAGCACCATCTAGTAATTAGAGGCAGTGTTGACTTCTTAATTTTCTAAAAATTGTTTGCACATATTTTTTCCCTGGGAAGAATAAATTGAGTCAGAAATGACGTGCCATTATGCCCAAATCTTAGAGGAGGTAGAATAGGGCATGTGGAATACATCACGGAGGTTTTCTGAACAAAATTTAGATTTATTACCCATACGTAAAGATCGAAATACTGTCTAGTGTCAGACCTCCTTTTCAAACTATTTCATGATTGACTGCAGCTTGAATAGAGCATATTACAACAGTCAGTTATGTAATGAAGTTGGAAACCAGACCAGTAAGGTTCAAATACAATTAAACCAAGGAACTGCTTGAGGCCTTCACTAGAAAGGTAAGTTTACATGCCTGTGATGTTAGTAAGTGCTTCCACTGGGCTGTTTATAAAATTGTCCCTGACAACTTCCACCATCATTTATCCTTTAACCTTACCGGCGGCACGGTGGCGCAGTGGTAGAGTTGCTGCCTTACAGCGAATGCAGCGCCGGAGACCCGGTTTCGATCCCGACTACAGGTGCTGTCTGGGCAGAGTTTGTACGTTCTCTCCGTGACCTGCGTGGGTTTTCACCAAGATCTTTGGTTTCCAAAGACGTACAGGTTTGTAGGTTAATTGGCTTGGTAAATGTAAAAAAATGTCCCTAGTGGGTGTAGGATAGTGTTAATATGCGGGGATCGCTGATCGGCGCAGACCCGGTGGGCCGAAGGGCTTGTTTCGATGCTGTATCTCTAAACTAAACTAAACTGAAATTCAAGGCAGGCCTGGTGCTGGTATTTCTGGTGTTTACGACTGGACTGTACTTTGGAGAGAGTCTGCCATCTCCACATACTGCCCATACCTTGATGATGACCAATTACCCACAGCACAGTATTCTTTTATATCAATTTTAGCACCAGGGATAATGTTTACTTTTGGTTCATACTGACATTTGCTGTGAACTATTTTCTAAGCTCACAGTAAAGCAATTGTATTTTGGTGCATTAAATCACCTGAGAAGAAAAGCAGGATTATTGCAATTTTGTAATGGAACCTATCAATTTTTCTTTGTATTAAGAGTTATTTTAAACGAAAATTACTGCTCGGGGGAATGCAATAAAAGCTACACACTATTTTGGGTATGGCTTGCCTCGATCGTCCCCATAAAATCAGACACGTGGGAGGAAGTTGAACGAGGGAAATAACAAATAAAGGTGATTTGACTTCTGAACAAAAACACAATTAAAGTTGGAGAATTGTTATTTAATAATCAGACCTAACATTCCAGTGGAGAGCATCAATGTCAAGAGTTAAGAATGTTTAATGGTTATATGTCCCAGAACAATGAAATTCTTGCTTATAGCAGCTTTACAGGCCCATTAGTGCAATTGCATACAATAACCATATAACCATATAACAATTACAGCACGGAAACAGGCCATCTCGACCCTTCTAGTCCGTGCCGAACACATAATCTCCCCTAGTCCCATATACCTGCACTCAGACCATAACCCTCCATTCCTTTCCCATCCATATAGCTATCCAATTTATTTTTAAATGATAAAAACGAACCTGCCTCCACCACCTTCACTGGAAGCTCATTCCACACAGCTACCACTCTCTGAGTAAAGAAGTTCCCCCTCATGTTACCCCTAAACTTCAGTCCCTTAATTCTCAAGTCATGTCCCCTTGTTTGAATCTTCCCTACTCTCAGTGGGAAAAGCTTTTCCACGTCAACTCTGTCTATCCCTCTCATCATTTTAAAAACCTCTATCAAGTCCCCCCTTAACCTTCTGCGCTCCAAAGAATAAAGCCCTAACTTGTTCAGCCTTTCTCTGTAACTTAGTTGCTGAAACCCAGGCAACATTCTAGTAAATCTCCTCTGTACTCTCTCTATTTTGTTGACATCCTTCCTATAATTAGGCGACCAAAATTGTACACCATACTCCAGAATTGGCCTCACCAATGCCTTGTACAATTTTAACATTACATCCCAACTTCTATACTCAATGCTCTGATTTATAAAGGCCAGCACACCAAAAGCTTTCTTTACCACCCTATCTACATGAGATTCCACTTTCAGGGAACTGTGCACAGTTATTCCCAGATCCCTCTGTTCACCTACATTCTTCAATTCCCTACCATTTACCATGTACGTCCTATTTTGATTTGTCCTGCCAAGATGTAGCACCTCACACTTATCAGCATTAAACTCCATCTGCCATCTTTCAGCCCACTCTTCCAACTGGCATAAATCTCTATGTAGACTTTGAAACTCTACTTCATTACCCGCAACCCCACCTATCTTAGTATCATCTGCATACTTACTAATCCAATTTACCACGCCATCGTCCAGATCATTGATGTACATGACAAACAACAGTGGACCCAACACAGATCCCTGTGGCGCCCCACTCGTCACTGGCCTCCAACCTGACAAACAACCATCCACCATTACTCTCTGGCATCTCCCATTCAGCCACTGTTGAATCCATCTTGCTACTCCACCATTAATACCCAACCATTGAACCTTCTTAACCAACCTTCCATGAGGAACCTTGTCAAAGGCCTTACTGAAGTCCATATACACAACATCCACTGCTTTACCCTCATCAATTTCCCGAGTAACATCTTCAAAAAATTCAAGAAAATTAGTTAAACATGACCTTCCAGGCACAAATCCATGTTGACTGTAAATAAATAAAATATACCAATAAAATATACAATAATTAATAATCAGTAATATTGAGAACCAGCCCATAAGAGCTGAATCTCAAGTTTCAATCGCAGATTGGATGCTGAAAAATGTAAGGTCAATCAAATCCATGGGTTGGGGTGAAGAAAAATCGACTCAAGGTCCCATGACAGTATCTTGGCAGCGTTCTCTGTTTTGGCAAATGCCTACAATGTTCAAGATGCCACAAAACTGCAGAGAAAGTTATAAAATACATTTGTAGCACGTCGTTGGACAGATGAACATGATAGACCTTTCAACAATGTATTATTAGATGACAGACCTTGGTGCTGAAAAGCTACGGTGTGGCCATGCATTGGGAAATTAATGTGCAAAAAACAAAAGGATGGAGGGATTCAGCAGGTCATGCAGCATCTGTGGGGGAAAATGGACAGACGACCTATCAGCTGAACACTTGTGCCCTGTCCATCAAGGCCTGCTGGTGCTCGAGGTTGCCAACCATTTTAACTCCCCTTCCATTCACATACCATTCTTTCTGTTCACGGCCTCCTCCATTGGAAGAATAAGGCCACACTCAGACTATTGTCTACAAAGTATTGCACCTGATATTCCACTTGGGTAGCCGACAGCCCAATGGTTTGAACATTGAATTCTCCAATTTCAAGTAATATCCCCCACCCATCCCTCACCCTTTCCCTGCACCCCCACCCTGGGCATGCATATTTCTCCCACCATCCCTCATCACCCTGTTCCTTTCCCATCTTCTTTACACTCACCTCCCATCATTGAATCCTATATTTCCCTTTTTATCTCCCCAATTTCTTCACCTGCCTCCTTCCACCCATATCCCTTCCGACAGCTTTACATTTCGCTCCTCCTCTTCTTTCCTTATCTGACATCTCTTTCACCTCTCGCCTTCGTTTATTTGTTCCATCCATCTGCCAGTTACCCGTTCTCACCTATATCCACCCATCACCCACAACCACCTCTCTTTCCCAGCTTTCCCCTCCCTACTTCAATCAGTTTGGAGGAGGATCCCAACCCAAAACTTAAATAGTCCATTCCCTCCACAGATGCTGCCTCACCCATTAAGTTCCTCCATTTTTTTTTTGCTCAAGATTCCTTAAAACATAGGAGCAAAATTAGGCCATTTGGCCCATCGGGTCTGCTCCACCACTTGATCATGGCTGATCTGATTTACCCCTCTATTCTCATGCCATTTTCCGCTCCAACGTTTGATGCCCTTGCAAACAAAGAACCTATCAATCTTTGCTTTGAAAATACCCAAGATTCCAGCATCTGCAGTTTCTTGTGTTTCCAGGGTAAAATTAATTTTGATTGGCACCACCTCAATAGCAGTATGCCAGTGGAAAAAAGATTGTCTGCGCTAATTGAAATCCACCAGTGGTGTCAATATGTGTAACGTTTTCAGGTGAAATTTATGGAAAGGAGGAAGCAAAAATAAAATTAGTGAAATCACAACAGATGTTAAAAGCTGCTGATTGGAAAAATAATGGACTATTTAGCATGTCCCAGGTCACATCTGACAAGCATGTAATTTGTTTTCCAATTTACTTTTCATTTAGCTTTCAATGAGTACAATGGAAACTCTTCAGTTTTGCTCATCTTGTCTCTATCATCCTCTGTCATCCTTAGTGCATTCACTACATGGGAACCCATCTTCTGATAACATTATTGCCTGCAAAAGATCACTAACTTTTATCTAGATTCACAACATAGACGCAGATACAAACAACATTGGAATCTGAGTTTCAAAATGTTATTCTCGCAAAAATAACGTGTCGATGTAGAAACTTCTCGAATCAGCACTGACGGGTTGAACAACAATTCTACATCTCTGGTGATCCTGGTTCATTGATCTAGCATAAAAGTCATAAAAAAACTATTATACAGAAGGAAATACAGAGAGACAAGAAGAGCAAGGCTGAATAGACACAGATACAAACAATGGAATCTGGGTTTCAACATTTTAAGGCAGAGATAGACAAATTCTTGATTAGAACGGGTGTCAAGGGTTATGGGGAGAAGGCAGGAAAATAGGATTAAGAAGCAGAGATCAGCCATGATTAAATAGCGGAGTAGACTCGATGGGCCGAATGGCCTAATTCTACTCCTATAACTTAAGAACTTGTGAACGTGATTAGTTAGGGTGCAAATATATCTTCAGCTCAGAAAGCTTTCAACACCAGTGAGAGAACAACATACGATCAACTGAAGGAGAATAAGCAGCTGGGGTCCAAATTAATTTAAAAAAAACTACTGTGAAGGGAATATTCTCTAGATTGCCATTTAAATCATTTGCGAATTAACATAGGGGTCAATCTGTTCTAAGAGATGAAAGTCTAGTACAAAGAAAAGTGTGGGAAAAAGTGATTTTCAATTAACGGAGTGCTGGCAGCAGTATTGGGAAACGATGAGACACAAGAGATAGCAGATGCTGGAAAATGAACAGAAAAACAAAATGCTGGAGAAACTCAGCATGCCAGGCTGCATCTGTGGAGGGAATAGGCAAGCAATGTTTTGGGTTGAGACCCTTCTTCAGATCAGTCTGAAACATCACCTATCCATTTTTCCCTTGCATTTACCAGACCTGCTGAGTTCCTTCAGCACTTTATTTAAACATAGAAACATAGAAAATAGGTACAGGAGGAGGCCATTCGGCCCCGAGCCAGCACCGCCATTCAGTGTGATCATGGCTGATCATCCCCTATCAATAACCCGTGCCTGTCTTCTCCCAATATCCCTTGACTCCACTAACCCCTAGAGCTCTATCTAACTCTTTCTTAAATCCATCCAGTGATTTGGCCTCCACTGCCCTCTGTGGCAGGGGATTCCATAAATTCACAACTCTCTGGGTGAAAAAGTTTTTTCTCACCTCCGTCTTAAATGACCTCCCCTTTATTCTAAGACTGTGGCCCCTGGTTCTGGACTCGCCCAACATTGGGAACAATTATCCTGCATCTAGCTTGTCCAATCCTTTTATAATTTTATATGTTTCTATAAGATCTCCCCTCATCCTAGTCTTTTCAATCTTTCCTCATATGACAGTCCCGCCATCCCAGGGATCAATCTCGTTAACCTACGCTGCACTGTCTCAATCACAAGGATGTGCTTCCTCAAATTAGGAGACCGAAACTGTACACAATACTCCAGATGTGGTCTCACCAGAGCCCTATACAACTGCAGAAGAATCTCTTTACTCCTATATTGAAATCCTCTTGTTATGAAGGCTAACATTCCATTAGCTTTCTTCACTGCCTGCCGTACCTGCACGCCAACTTTCAGTGACTGGTGTACAAGGACACCCAGATCTCGCTGTACCTAACCTAACCCCATTGAGATAATAATCTGCCCCCTTGTTTTTGCCGCCAAAGTGGATAACCTCACATTTATCTATATTATACTGCATCTACCACGCATCTGCCCACTCATTCAACCTGTCCAGGTCACCCTGCAACCTCCTAACATCCTCTTCACAGTTCACACTGCCACTCAGCTTTGTTTCATTTATTGGGAAAAGTGGAAGTTCATTCTTTGGGATGGGCTATCTTTGAATTTGCTGGGTCCAGCATCCTATCAAATCAAATAACAAAGATAGACACAAAAAGCTGGAGTAACTCAACGGGACAGGCAGCATCTCTGGAGAGAAAGAATGGGTGATGTTTCGGGTCTGAAGAAGGGTGTCGACCCGAAACATCATCTATTCATTCTCTCCAGAGATGATGCCTGTTCCGCTGAGTTACTCCAGCTTCGGTTTAAACCAGCATCTACAGTTCCCTACTACAAATAATAAAAGGTTTGGTTAGGGGAAATTTGGAATGTTAACGGGAAACAAAAAGTGGTAGTGTGAAATGAGTAATGATAGTCTGTCAGAAAGGGGTGGAGCATATAAACAAATTAGTATGTCAACAATTAGAGTCAGAGCCGGGAAGAATGATAAAAGGACAAAACTGAAAAATCTTTTTCTGAATGCGCATAACATTTCTAACCAGATAAATGAATTGATCCATAAATAAGCACAATCTATTAGCCATTACGCAGATGTAAAAAGATCAATGAAGGGAATTATATATTACACTAGACTAAGTGGGACCCGTTGGGTCCCAGCATCACACAGGAGGGCTGGTCATCCAACGCAATATTCCACCTCTCCACCAATTCTAATATTGGTGGCCAGTTGGGGGGGGGGGGGCTTTCTGGAGCGCTAGTATGGGTGTTATGGGCTAAAGGGACTGGTTTCCAGAGGGCTAGTATGCACATTGTGCACCAAATGGATTCTTGGGTTGGTGTCTCAGTCAATCAAGCCTGTTGTGCTGGCAACTCACTCACGGCTGGTGGGCTGGTAGTTGACTCACGGCTAATCCTTGAAATTCTATTTCAAGCAGGGTATAAGGCCACCAAATTCAAGTGCAGTTTCTTACCACTTCTAGCAGGGTGCAAGGCCACCAAATTCAAGTGCAGTTTCATACCATTTGAAGAAGGGTGCAAAGCCACTAAAGACAGCGAGTCGTGACCTCTCCCTCCTCCATCTTGCAGAGACTGAGCCACACCCACATTTCTGGGTTTTATAACCCCTCCCCCCCCACCGGAAAAGGTGTGGCTTTCATGGAGTGATTGACAGGAGAGAGATTCTCAACATTTAAAAAAAAACTAATAACACTTTTATTTTTCATTGATGGGAAGAATTCTCTGCATCTGCTCAGCGGAGGGGGAGTGAGTAAGATGGCCAAAAATCACAGCCGTAAGTGGTAGTGTTTTATCTAAAATCAATATACAGTGCAAACAGGAAACAAGTGCATTTACAGTAGTGCCTTTTAACTTCAAGCCAAAGGACTCAAGCCACCATTTGCAGTAAGTACTGCCTTTCAACTTCATGCCACCATTTGCAGTAAGTGGTGTCTTTCAACTTCAAGCCACACCCAAGCCACACCCAAACCACCATTTTAGTAAGTAGTGCCTTTCAACTTCATGCCACCATTTGCAGTAAGTAACGCCTTTCATCTTCAAGCCATTTCATCCAAGCCACCATTTGCAGTAAGTAGTGGCTTTCAACTTCAAGCCACACCCAAGCCACACCCAAGCCATCATTTACAGGAAGTAGTGCCTTTCAACTTCAAAGCTCCCAAGCCGCCATTTGCAGTAAGTAGTACCTTTCAACTTCAAGCCAAAGCTCCCAAGCCACCACTTACAGTAAGTAGTGCCTTTCAACTTCAAGCCACAATTTGCAGTAATAGTGCCTTTTCTACTTCAAGCCAAAGCTCCCAAGCCTCCATTTGCAGTAAGTAGTGCCTTTCAACTTCAAGTCAAAACTCCCAAGCCACCATTTGCAGTAAGTAGTGCCTTTCAACTTCATGCCACCATTTGCAGTAAGTGGTGTCTTTCAACTTCAAGCCACACCCAAGCCATCATTTGCAGTAAGTGATGTCTTTCAACTTCAAGCCACACCCGCCATCATTTGCAGTAAGTAGTGCCTTTCAACTTCAAAGCTCCCAAGCCACCATTTGCAGTAAGTGGTGTCTTTCAACTTCAAGCCACACCCAAGCCACCATTTGCAGTAAGTAGTGCCTTTCAACTTCAAGCCAAAGCAACCAAGCCACCATTTGCAGTAATAGTGCCTTTCAACTTCAAACCAAAGCTCCCAAGCCACCATTTGCAGTAAGTAGTGCTTTCAACTTCAAGCCAAAACACCCAAGCCACCATTTGCAGTAAGTAGTGTCCTTCAACTTCATGCCATCATTTGCAGTAAGTAGTGCCTTTCAACTTCAAGCCACAATTTGCAGTAAGTAGTGCCTTTCAACTTCAGGCCAACGCACCCACACCCCCCATTTGCAGTAAGTAGTGCTTTCAACTTCAAGCCACACCCAATCCACCATTTGCAGTAAGTAGTGCCTTTCAACTTCATGCCACCATTTGCAGTAAGTGGTGTCTTTCAAATTCAAGCCACACCGAAGCCATCATTTGCAGTAAGTAGTGCCTTTCAACTTCAAGCCAAGGCAACCAAGCCACCATTTGCAGTAAGTAGTGCCTTTCAACTTCAAGCCAAAGCAACCAAGCCACCATTTGCAGTAAGTAGTGCCTTTCAACTTCATGCCACCATTTGCAGTAAGCCTTTCAATTTCAAGACACACCCAAGCCAAGACAACCAGGGGGGGGGGGGGGGGGAGGAGGAGGGGGCGGGGGGAGGGTCTTTCTGGAGCGCTAGTATGAATCATTTTAGAACCAAGACATTTTTTTTGCAAGTTTTAGAACCAATAGTCATTTTTTTTGCAAGCTTTAAAACAAATAGAGACACATTTTGCAACCCTTAGAACCAATAGAGACACTTTTTGTAAGCCTTAGAACCAATAGACAATTTTTGCATGCTTTAGAACCAATAGACATTTTTTGCAAGCTTTAGAACCAATAGACATTTTTTTTGCAAGCTTTAGAACAATGGACATTTTTTTGCCAGCTTTAGAACCAATAGACATATTTTTGCCAGCTTTAGAACCAATAGACATATTTTTGCCAGCTTTAGAACCAATAGAGACACGTTTTGCAAGCTTTAGAACCAATAGAGACACTTTTTGCAAGCTTTAGATCCAATAGACATTTTTTGCAAGCTTTAGAACCAATGGACATTTTTTTTGCAAGCTTTAGAACCAATAGACACATTCTGCAAGCATTTTAGAACCACTAAGGGCACTTACATTTGAGTGGACATGTGTTAAGTGTTATTCACCGCTCAGAGAAACGTGACCCTCTGCCTTCCTCCATCTTGAAGAGTGAGTGAGGCACACCACTTCCTGGTTTTATAGTCCCTCCCCCCTGCCGCCAGCGGGGGCAGCAGAGAGAATGGGGAATTTTGTAAAAACATTAATATCTCTGTCATTTTTAATCGACGGGAAAAATCCTCAGCACACCTGCGGCGGAGGGGGGCTCTGAGCAAGGTGGCCAAAAATGACAGCCGTAGGTGGCGGCATTCTCTCGGAAATTGCAGCACAGATGGCCAAAACCGGTCAGGAACAGACTTTTAGTAATATAGGTAGATAGATGATGCTTACTTTGTGGAGACATAAGCAATATGGAAAATGAACCGTGATAATGAATATGAAAAGACCCGAGAAGAGAAAGGATGATAGCACAGAATACTAAGAAGTAGAAATAATTTGAATGGAGCAAAAACCCCACAATAAGGGGCAGAATCTATCCTGTCCACGTACCTGTCTAAATGTCTTTCAAATGTTGTTATACTCTCTTTCAAATGTTGTTATAGTATCTGCCTCAACTACCTCCTCTGTCAGCCACTCGATTCTCTGCGTGCTGGTCCCAGAAGTGGATCTGCAATCATTCATTACAATTGCTCCACTCTTTTAAACCTCTACTCGAATAGCAGTATTCCGTACTATATTCCCTTTATCCTGTCCCTACACCGGAAGGTAGACGCTCCCGCCCCCACGAGTCTCGGGCAGATGGGGCTCATCAGCCTGGGAAGGCAGTCCATCTAGGAGAGGGAAAACTCAGATTTAAAACCTCCACTGCCTTGTGGCCATATCCAGTCATGGAAAAGGCTCCAGGAGTATATCTCATGGAAAAATCCGGAGTTGGAGTCCCTAAGGCAGTTCGTCGTTGTCTACAACCTCGCTCTGGCAGCTCCTGTGACGGCGCTGGTGCCAAACTGTAACGGCCCTGCTGTTCCTTTGGATCGATCAGCAACGTGGAGAGGAGGGACGTGCTGCGTGGGCAACAGCCTGTCATCCATATGACATCGCCCAGGCTTGCATCCGACTACACATCACCTGCAAACCTACACCTACATGGTCTCTTCAGCCACAAGTGATGCTGCTCTAGCAAAGGTTTGGAGCAAGCAGCCAACAACTAGGATGCATCACCCATGGTCAGTCATGACCGAGGGAGGCCTACTACATGTGGATTGCTTGATTTTAATCATGTATAGTTGTTCCACTAACTGGATGTCACACAACAAAAAAGCTTTTCGTTGTGTCTCAGTACAAGTGACAATAAACTAAACTAAACTCAACCCACCATCCTCTGTGTGCAAAAGTTACCTCTCAGATTCCTATTAAATCTTTCCCCTCTCAACTTAAACCTCTGCCCTCTCATTCTTGATTCCCCAACACAGGATAAAAGACTCAGTTCATCTCCTCTATTTATTCCCCTCATAATATTATACACATCTAATAAGATCACCCTCAACCTCCTGCACTTCAAGCAATAACGTCCTAGCCTGCCCAACCTCTCCCTGTAGCGCAAGCCATCAAATTCTGTCATCATCTTCGTAAAATCTTCACTGCGCTCTTTCCAGCTTAACAACAACGTTCCTATTGCAGGGTGACTAAAACTGGACACAATACTCCAAATATAGTCTCACCATGACCATGCTGACCAGATAGGCAAACTATGTTTGTCCTATTTGCCTGGATCTAGCCCATATCCTTTTAAACTCTTCCTATTCATACATCTGCCCAAATGTCTTTTAAAAGTCATAATTCTGTACGCTTCTACAGCTTACTTCATTCCAGATATGGACTATCCTCTGTGGAAAAAGTTGCCTCTGAAGTCCCTCTTAAGCCCCTTGCCTCTTACCTAAGCCTATCCCCTCCAATTTTAGAATCCCCTATCCCCAGGGAAAAGATTGTGAGCGTTCTCCTTATCCGTACCCCTCAAGATCATGTACATCTCATTAAGGTCACCTCTCGGCCTCCTACGCTCCAAAGAGAAAAGTCGTAACCTCTCCCTATAACTCAAGCCTGCGAGTCCAGGTAATATCTGGGTGAATCCCTCCATACCCATACCAATTTAATGATATCCTTCCTATAGCTGGGTGATCAGACCGGCATCCACTACTCCATGTGTGGTTTTACCAACAACTTGTATAGCTGCATCATGTTGCCCCAATCTTTGTACGTGATACCCTTGCCAATGAAGGCAAGCATGTCAAATGCCTTCTTCACTGCACAGTCCACCTGACTTCCTTTTTAGGGAACCATGCACATGTTCTCCTAAATCTCTCTATTCCACAACACACATCTTTGGAATTTGATGTTCCAAGGGCTGTGGACTTACTGATTCAAGACTAGACATCGATAGATTTTGGGAATCGAGGAAAAGAAAGTGGCGAAGAGTTAAACGACCACTCATGATCGTTAGTGGCGCTGCACTGGCAGCAGCCTCTACCTACAGCCTGTCTGTTATTTCTATCTTTTTTATTATTTTTAGTTAGTCTAAAGTCTTGTGTTGGGGGAAACTTTTACTTTTCCATGTGGGGGAGGGGGGCAGGGTAAGGGGGAAACCGTTTCCCAGTCTCTTCCTGGCGGGGACGCGACTATTTCTCCGAGTCGGGTCCTCGCCCCCCACCTCGCGGCCTACCAGCTGGATCGGAGCGGCCTTTCCTGCCGGGGGCCGGGGACCGGGAACCGGACCAGGGCTGCTACAGCGGCGGCGCAGCGCTGGAGTCACCGCGGAGCGGGCGATGCCTACCTGGGTCGCCGTTTGGAGCTCCGGAGCGTTGGGCCGCTGCTCCAACATCGTGGAGCTCTGGTGTGGAGAGCTTCCAACGCGGGCGGCGCTGAACGGCATCGTGGAGACCTGGGGCGCCTTGCAGAGGGTCTACAGCAGCAGTCTCCACCCGGACTTTGGAAGCCGCCGACTCCGGTAGGAGGGGGCCGACTCTGGTGTCCACGCCGCTGAGGACGTCCCGCAGCCCCGACGTCGGACTTACAACACCCCGGCGAGCGGTCCTGAACATCGGGCCGCCCGTAGCTGCAACTGCGGAGGGCACGGGGAGGCCCTGACCACGGGGAACAATGGAGGAAGAGACTGACTTTGGTGCCTTCCCACACAGTTGGAAACTTTGATGCTGCTGTGTGGGGATGTTTTATGTCAAACCCTATAGTGTGTTGTGTCCCTTTTTTTTAATTGTATGGCTGTATGGGAATTTCATTTCACTGTGCCATCTGGCACATGTGATGAATAAATCTATCTGGTATCTTGTATCTTGTATCTTGAAAGGTAGCGGGGTAGATGTGAGGGGCTGAATTGCCTACAGTTACTTTTACTTTAATATTCTGCCTGCACTAAGTATGATTTATATGTTGAACAGTGACCATTGGCCTGGGACTGTCTGGGTGTGATCCATCTGACTGTGGTTGACATTTCGTTGGAATCGAGCACACAGATAGTGATAGCATTTCTTGGTGCAGTGACCATTCCCACTTTAAGAATTAAAAAAAACCCCTCATCTTTTACAGTCAAAAACCTACATTTATAACCCCAAGTAAACCAAAGAACAGACTCTGCTGCAAGTCAGCAAAGACATTAAAGGTTCTCAACATTTATTGCTACATTGCTTCGTTCATCCTTCAGCTTAGTTTTTATTGCTCAGCAGCTTTGATACTATAATTCTGGATCTCCCATTATTCTTTCCTGCCCTTTTATCGAAATTCACAACAGAAATCAATGCAGGATTGTTTGCCAACGCTGTTATTTTTGTTCCCAGGGCAGAGATAGACAAAGTTTGATGGTCTGGAAGCTGAAGATGGCAAAAGTCCAAGATTCCCCAGTTAGTGCTCAGTGTAAAGCAGTGAATATAGAACTCCTGAACATGCCAAGTTACCCTGGGGCTGTCGTTACAACAGGTAGGTGTAAATCTGCTGGGCTCTATTCACAGCTGCATCGGCCTCTCCTTCTCTTCCATCTTCCTGACAGGAAAATAATTTGGTAAATTAAAGTTCATCCCATGCAATGGGAGCTACGTTGCTTCAATGGCAACTTGCCTAATGGTGGTTTTCACACAACAAAGAGGATATTTATCAGTAAGCTTAATTTTCCTTTACCTTGGGGACCTGCTGTTCATGGTCAAAGCATGGCTCTTCCATCATCAGTGTCATCCTCAACTAAATATAGTGTTTAGATGGTGCCAGGTACCTAACTTTCTATGGTTCTTAGCAGTCGCTATCAGGCTAGCTCCAACTGAAAATATGTGGGGTCAACTTGCAGCTAACCTGTTGACTTTTTTGGAGCTGGCGTCATTTAAATATTAATCGGGTGCTCTGACGTTGCTAAACTGTGTAGGCCCGAGCACTTTTTGGGACGTCTGGAAACCACCCCAACATCATTGAACTTTCTTTCCTGCTCCCCTTACAATCAGTCTGAAGAGGGGTGCCCGTTCCGATCCAGCATTTTGTGTCTATCCAAAATCATTGGCTGTAGGTTTTGTAGTTGGACCAATGGAAGCTGGGGCTCATAAATGTTTAACGTGGTGAATAGGGATGGAAATCATGCAGGCTACGGGTGGCTAGTTAGTTCCTGAAGGATGATATAACCATATAACCATATAACAATTACAGCACGGAAACAGGCCATCTCGGCCCTACAAGTCCGTGCCGAACAATTATTTTCCCTTAGTCCCACCTGCCTGCACTCATACCATAACCCTCCATTCCCTTCTCATCCATATGCCTATCCAATTTATTTTAAAATGATACCAACGAACCTGCCTCCACCACTTCCACTGGAAGCTCATTCCACACCGCTACCACTCTCTGAGTAAAGAAGTTCCCCCTCATGTTACCCCTAAACTTCTGTCCCTTAATTCTGAAGTCATGTCCTCTTGTTTGAATCTTCCCTATTCTCAAAGGGAAAAGCTTGTCCTCATCAACTCTGTCTATCCCTCTCATCATTTTAAAGACCTCTATCAAGTCCCCCCTTAACCTTCTGCGCTCCAGAGAATAAAGACCTAACTTATTCAACCTTTCTCTGTAACTTAGTTGTTGAAACCCAGGCAACATTTTAGTAAATCTCCTCTGTACTCTCTCTATTTTGTTGACATCCTTCCTATAATACCAGATCGCTGGTATTTGACATACTGTTGCAGTCCAAGTTGCAGATGCGGTAGGTTCTGGCCAGTGGTGGTCCCACATGACTCCAGAAATACCTCTACATCATTTTGGGTATAAGATACCCATGTACTCCTGCGAGTTGGATTGATGATGTCATTCTTTTGGAGCACTTCAGCAGAAGTTGGACCTTTTTAAACTTGGAAACGTTGTCTTTGACCGTTCCAGAGATTAACTAGGCATACCTTAGTGCCAGTTCAATTTCCCCCAGGTGTTGATTAATTACCATCTCTCCCCAAACCCTATCTTCAACAATGCAGTGCACTGTACAGCACCAAGTGCTGATCTCAAGCTTGTCTAGCTTATATGTAAATCCGGCCCTGATCTCAACACTCTACTGTAGCATCACATGCAGGCAAGAGGTACAGAAGAGTGAAAACGCACACATCCAGATTCAGGGACAGTTTCTTCCCAACTGTTATCAGGCAACTAATTCATCCTACCACAACCAGAGAGCAGGGCTGAACTACTATCCAACTCATTGGAGACCATTGGACTATAATCAGACTTTACTGGACATTATCGTGCACTAAACGTTATTCCTTTTATCCTGTAGATGTACACTGTGGGTGGCTCGATTGTAATCATGTAAAGTTTTTCTGCTGACTATTTAACACAACAAAAACCTTTCCACTGTACCTCAGTGCAAGTTACAATAAACTAAACTAAACTATGTAGAACTATATTCTGCATTCTCTATCTTTCCCTTTGCTCTACCTAGTTGAGTGTGGTTTGGATTGTATTTATATATAATATCATCTGATTTGATTGGATAGAATGCAAAAAGCTTTTCATTGTACATTGGTACACATGACAAGAATAAATGTATGAGATGGCACATGTTCAGTACCTTAGTCATTGGATGCAACAGAGGTTTTCAATAGAAGGCCAATAACTTACAGAATAATGAAAGGCTTGGATAGAGTGGATGTGGAAAGGATGTTTCCACTGGTGGGAGAGTCTAGGACCAGAGGTCAGTAGCCTGAGAATTAAAGGGCGCTCTTTTAGAAAGGAGGTGAGGAGGAACTTCTTTAGTCAGAGGGTAGTTATTCTGTGGAACTCATTGCTGCAGAGGGCTGTGAAGGCCAAGTCAGTGGATATTTTGAAGGCAGAGATAGACAAATTCTTGTTTAGAATGGGCATCACGGGTTATGGGGAGAAGGCAGGAAAATGGGATTAGGAGGCAAAGAGCAGCCATGATTGAATGGCGGACTAGACCTGATGGGCCGAATGGCCTAATTTTACTCTTATAACTTGTGAACTAAGATGCACATTGACACCGGACTCTTATACCCAACTGCTGGCCCCATTTGGAAGCAGCTTTGATTCTTAGCGTATTACTTTACTGCACTGCAAAATCTGTAATTCTTTACTGACCGAATTCAGTATTAAACTGAATACTGTTTGAATATCTCTGCACTTCTAATTCAGAAATGCTGCTGGTAATTCTACAGTAACTCTGCAATTCTGTAAGCATTGCCAACTCTTCAGATATTACAGTGTTATTTTGCCATGAGACCATTGCCAAAGTCCAAATGAGGGCTGATCCAGGAACTGAGAATGACCCTTTGGGAAGTATCAGAGGAGTGGGTTGAAGTTTTGGAACAACACTACAGGGAGGGCAATCTAACACACATGTTATCCTTCCACCTTCCATCTAAGAAGTTAACATGGAGAAATTAAATTGGTCATGAAAACTGCATGGAAGGTCAGCTCTAAACCACAATGGATGATTAATATTCAATGACTTTGTGCGAGACCAACACACATTGAGGATGAGCTGGCAGATGTGACCGCTATTTTCTACCTTCCAAGAAACCTATAACAATTGCAAATTTACAACATGCCATTGCTGGTGTTCACTGATCCATTTACAATTTAATAAATCTGGCACTTTACAGCCTAAGTCACAGTCTAATAGAATTTCAAAATTGAGCAGGGTCATATGGAACCAGTAAGCCAAAGTAAAATGACACGTTTTCAGTTTGATTTCTGTTCTTGCTGCAATTAACTGGATGTTGGAAATTTGACGTCATATTCTGATTTGAACACAGCGCAGCTTGTTAACGTATACTCTCGAACATTTAGCAGTACTAATCTTGGGATATTGTTTCACTGAATTGTGCTGTCAATTTTACTGCAGCAGGAGAGCCACATTCTGATCTGACATTCTCTGCTAACATTGCCGTGAATGAAAACAATGGGTGGAGGAGCGCGACATTTGCAGCGGCCTGACTTCTCCGGTCACTGTGCCCAGACAACTGAGCTTCTCAATGCTCCTTACCTTTTCTCATGCACTTCTGAATAGTCAAGCTCCAAACTGAGTGAGAGTCCAAGGGTGTTTAATTGTCATATGTTCCGGCAATGAAACAATAAAATTCTTCTATGCTGCAGCTTAACAAGCCTGTAAACACAAGAACACACAGATAATGCATAATAATCCAAGCTTCAATAAACTAATATTTTGGTAATGATAATGGCGCAAAAACCAACATCTGTTGAGAGCAAGATTGTTCTGGTGCCATTCAATCTGATTTCCAATCTCCCTCAGACTCATCAATACCTGTTATTCAACCAACAACGGTGGTATCGCCGGTGAATTTAAAGATAGTGTTGGGGCTGTGTCTGGCTACACAGTCCTGTGTGTAGAGAGACTGGAGTAGGGGACTGAGCACATAGTCTTGAAGTGATTCTGTGTTGATGGTTATTGGAGTGTTGTTGCCAATTTTTATTGATTGTGGTCAGACGATGAGGAAATTGAGGATCCAGTTTTAGTTTAGTTTAGAGATACAGAGTAGAAACAGGCCCTTCGACCCTCCGGATCCACACCGACCAGTGATCCCCACACATTAACACTATCCTACACACACTAGGGACAATTTACACTCATACCAAGCCAACTTACCTACATGCCTATACGTCTTTGGAGCATGGGAGGAAACCGAAGATCTCGGCTAAAACACATGCAGGTTACGGGGAGAACGTGCAAACTCCGTGCAGGCAGCACCAGGATTGGAGACGGGTTTCCAGCGCTGCAAGCGCTGTAAGACAGCAACTCTACCGCTGCGCCACCATGCTGCCCCAGTGGGGTGGAGAGGGATGTTGCAGAGGGATGAGCAGTGACCCAGTTCCCTGAGTTTGATGATAAATTTAGAGGAGATGATGGTGTTGTGCCGAGCTGTAGTCAATGACCAACAGCCTGACATTGGTGTTCTTATTGTCCAAGTTGTTTAGTGGCCAGTGAGATGGCATCCTCTGTTGATCTACTGCGGCAGTAGGCGAATTATAGTAGGTCCAGGTCATCTTTTTCATCTTCATTCTGTAGCAGTGGAATATATTTCCAGCAAATTTCACTTCACCACAAAGGTGATAAAGCCTTCATCAATCTAATGAATGTGGCCATTCCACTGCAAATGTTATTTGCTCAGAAATGATTATTTGCTGATAGATCTACTAAATTCCTGGAGGCATTGCCTTCAAAACAACCATCTTCAGCTGCTGCAATAAGGTCACAAATGATGATATTTACATGATTGCATTCTGTTTAGATTTTAGAGATATAGCATGGAAACAAGCCCTTCAGACCACCGAGTCCACGCCGACCAGCGATCACCTCACACGCTAACACTGTCCTACACACTAGCAACAATTAACAAATTACAATTTGTCAATTAACTTACGAACCAAAGTCGATTAACCTACAAACCTGTATGTCTTTGTGGGGAAGAAACCAGAGCAGCCAGAGAAAACCCACGCGGTCACAGGGAGAACATACAAACTCTGTACAGACAGCACCCGTAGTCAGGATCGAACTGGGGTCACTGGCACTGTAAGGAATCAACTGTATTGCTGCTCCACTGTGCTGCCCCTTTGCAATTCCTTCAAAAATGGAGCAGCCATTTCTGCGTGCAGCAAGTCCGAAACAATATTAACATTTATGGGTAACATTCATGACACAAAAGTGACAGTAATGACCATCTCTAACTAGAGACAATCTAAAACCCTACTCTTTACATTCAGTGGCAACCCTGTCACTGAGTCCTACATCATTAATACCTTGAGGAAATTGCTAATGACCAAAAACACAACTGGACCAGCCACATAAATACTATGGCGATACAAAAAAACTGCAGACACAAAATGTTAACAGAAGGACTGTAATGTGTTACCATATTAAGAAGATGGTTCACCATTGCCTTCGCAAAGCAATTTCAGACTTTTAACTTCAGACTTTCGACTTTAGAGACACAGCCCGGAAGCAGACCCTTCGGCTCACCAAGTCCGCATCAACCAGCAGACACCTCATACACTAGCAACTATCCTACATACTGGGGACAATTTACAATTTTTTTACAAAAGCCAATTAAGGAATCAAGCGCTATGGGGAAAAAGCAGGAATGTGGTACTAGTTTTAGATGATCAGCCATGATCATATTGAATGGAGGTGATGGCTCGAAGGCCTATTCCTGCACCTTTTAAAAAATGTTTAAAAAAATTATTTATTTTAAAATTTCATTTAATTTAATTTAATTTTATTTTATTTTTTTATTTTTTTATTTTATTTTTTATTTTACTTTTACAAACCTGTACGTCTTTAATAATAATAATAATACATTTTATTTAATGGGCGCCTTTCAGACATCTCAAGGACACCTTACATAGTAATCGGAATAAAAACATATAATCGGAATAGAACAGGTAAAAAAGACATCACAGAGACACAAATTAAAAACAGAATTCAGTCCAAAAACAGAAAATCATAAACACAGTGTGAAGATCTTTGGAGTGTGGGAGAAAACCGGAACCCAGAGAAAACCCATGTGGTCATTGGGCGAACATACAAAGTCCATATAGACAGCACACTTCATCAGGATGGAACCCGGCAGCAACTCTACCACTGTGGCACTGTACTGTTCCTAATCGGGGGATTGCTGTAACTGGGGGTAGGCAATAAGTTTTGGCCTTGCCTGGTCAAAAAAGTGAATGTAAAAAAAACACACCTGGATATCTAACTTGGTGGTGGATTGTGCCTAGTTAGCAAAGGCTGAAATTGTATGCTTTTTATTGTGCATGGCACAAATGGTGTAGATCTTCCTGCTGCAGATGAATGTACTGGAAATATGGTCTTGTTGATCAACACTTTGCTGATGGTTCACACTCTTGTTCAGCTTAGACATTGCAGCTGCAGCTTATGCAATGTGCACATTGATTTCAACATTAAGTGACAGATTGCTGGTGATTGCAGAACATAGATTTGTGATTCTGTCAATGACCTCCAGTAACACATTTTCAATGCTAATTGTTAGTGGTATGGCAGCGAACTGGCCCGTGACATTTGGCTTGAATCCAAACTCCTAACCAGTCTGAGAGAGTCTGTCTATTAGGCATGGAGATGTCATATGTCATCGTCAGCATAGACTAGTTCCCTGCTGGGAACTTCATTCATTTGTAGCTTGCCTCTCAGGTTGGCAAGGTCATGCAGCCAAAGACTGTTGCTGCCAGATAATAAGCATGCTGCAGATATTGAAGGTTTCTAGTGTTCCCTGCCCTAGCCAGCCTAACTTTCCATATTGACATAAAAAGCTGGAGTAACTCAACGCGACAGGCAGCATCTCTGGAGAGAAGGAATGTGTGACTTTTCGGGTCGAGACGCTTTTTCAGATGAAGAAGAGTCTCGACCCGAAATGTCACCCATTCCTTCTCTCCAGAGATGCTGCCTAGGTACCCGGACATGGCGCCGACGGACGAGAAGCCGAAGCGAAGAAGTCGAAGCCAAAGAACCGAATGAAAACGAGGCCGAAACCCCAATAAACCGAAAGAGTACGAAGACGAAACGCCTACTAGCCGAAAGGATGGGACGCTTAAATGCAAACTAACCGAAAGGGCGTGACGCCTAAAAGCCAACAAACCGAAAAGCTGCATCGCCTAAAAGCAAACGTACCGAATCGCCACTTTGTCGAAACGCCACCTACCCGAAAGGCGGCGTTGCCTACATGCCAAAGGACTGACTGCCGCTCAACGGATAAGTACAATAACGGACATGACGTTGCCGGGGGGCGGGGCTTGTCAGCGATTGGTCCAGACCCCCACGTCCATCACATCGCTGTGAATGAATGAACATTGTCCCACACCTCCTGGGAGGGGCGGTGGGATGTGGGGGTGGCAGTGAAGGGGTGGGCAGTCATCAAGTTACTATAATTGGAAGACAATTTTAAATTCAATGTATAGTAGCGATGTTACAATACTTACCTTCAGCAGCGCTGCAGTTCTGCCACTGGCCGTGTGCTCAACTTTGGCGTCTTTGAGGGGGAGGGGCAGGATTAAAATGCTGTTTTCTCCTGCCTGTCGGAGGCGAACTTCCTCAGGCTGTTAAGCTGCTGCAGAAAAACCGTTACGACTCCCATTCTAGGAAGTTAAAAAAAAAAAAATCGCAGGACAATTTAATCGCTGGAGTAAAATAAAAAGCTACTTCTAACGCCGTCAACGCCTACAACGGTAAGGATCTCACGTAGGGGACAACACAAAATGTAAGTCGTGTATTTTACATAAAAACTTGCTTCTTAGGTTAACTTTAATTAAAATTTCCTTGGCATAAATGTGATTTTGGCCCCATACGAACCGGCAGTGTTTTTCCTGCCGATATGGGGTTCAAATTCACCACAAATGCAACGTTCCGATCGATCGCATTCCACAAAAACCAACTCGCAAGATGATTAAAATGCCCATTAATTTACGGGAATTAAACATTAAATTCCTTCCATTTGGCCTATAAATTAATTACAATTAGATTTAAAAATCATGTTATATTGTGAATTCTTGTGTGAATGTTATTTGGACACTTCGGCTATTTAAAAATGTTAATCTTTTCTTAAGAAATGGATAGATGTTTAGATCTAGTAAATGAATTTTGTAATTAACTACAATTAGGTAACTAACTAATTATATGCTTTAATTTTAGGTCATCTGAGTAAGATTGTTTCATATTTGTTTCAGAATGCTTCAATCTATAATAACATAGAAACATAGAAACATAGAAATTAGGTGCAGGAGTAGGCCATTCGGCCCTTCGAGCCTGCACCGCCATTCAATATGATCATGGCTGATCATCCAACTCAGTATCCCGTACCTGCCTTCTCCCCATACCCTCTGATCCCCTTAGCCACAAGGTCCACATCTAACTCCCTCTTAAATATAGCCAATGAACTGGCCTCGACTACCCTCTGTGGCAGGGAGTTCCAGAGATTCACCACTCTCTGTGTGAAAAAAGTTCTTCTCATCTCGGTTTTAAAGGATTTCCCCCTTATCCTTAAGCTGTGACCCCTTGTCCTGGACTTCCCCAACATCGGGAGCAATCTTCCTGCATCTAGCCTGTCCAACCCCTTAAGAATTTTGTAAGTTTCTATAAGATCCCCTCTCAATCTCCTAAATTCTAGAGAGTATAAACCAAGTCTATCCAGTCTTTCTTCATAAGACAGTCCTGACATCCCAGGAATCACTGGTGAACCTTCTCTGCACTCCCTCTATGGCAATAATGTCCTTCCTCAGAACATTTCATTCAGTTCTCTTAATTTTTAAGAAAGTTATGGGCTTTTGACTGTCCTCGATCACAGCTTTTGAGAAGTCAATGGAAAAGCAATAGGGAACAAGATGCTAATTTCAGTATGAAAATGGCCATAATTTTTTTAATACTGAAGATATGAAAGTGAATTAGGTGTCAAATTAAACTTATTTTTATGCTTTATCTGATGGGATAAATTGCAGACTTGATTTTTAAAATCTCAAAATTTTGTAACATTGCTATTAATATGCTCTCATTAATTATATGCACTCATCTATGTCAAAATTAGTAATTGTAGCAGCATTTGAAGTAGAATCATGACATACTTGCATTGAAATGCAGGTATATAAAATACATAACAGTCCATACTATCTTAAATATAAAGCTAATATTCCATCATTGATGTAACTATATCAGTAAAAATGTCCTTTTTGGTTTTGTCTCGTAATTGCAAGTTATTTTAATTTCATTTTACAATCTGACTGTTAGTTTGTTTTAAAATAAGTTCCATGGCTGCTGACATAAGAGAACACTTGTTATGGTACTCACCTGATGCAAGACATTTTTGATTTTGTCCTAACCATGATCCAGGATGGAACCCAGATTGATTCACCATATTTCAAAAGTTATAGAATGGAGACACAATGAACTGCAGGTACTGGAATCTTAAGTAAAACACAAAGGGCTGGAGGAACTCGACAGATCAGGCAGCAAAGATAAACACAAAGAGCTGGAGTTTTTTTTTAAACCACCTGGGGCGTCAAACGATTGGCAGCCTGGCCAACAGTCTGTTTGTTTTTTAGTCTTATTTTTCATTTTTTGTGCGTTTTATAAGTTTGTGTAAATGTTCTCTGGTTTGTATTATGTGGGGGGAGGGGGGGAGTGGGTCGGGGGAAACTATTTTCTTACCTTGCCGGAGATGTCTCCGGGTTGCGTCTCCGGTTGCTTCGCTGCCTACCATCGATGGAATGCAGAGGCTCGACCAGCCCCGACAAGGGGTTCGATCGCCCGGCGCGGGGGAGCTGACATTCCTCCCCGATGCAGGAACTGGATCACCCAGATGCAGAGGGCCTGCCGCCGGCTACTGGAGTCAAGATCGTCCCGTCAACAGAGGGCTCGAGGCCCCCGACTGCGGGAGAGCTAAGGGAAGGTATTGAACTTTTTTTCGCCTTCCATCACAGTGAGGAATGTGGTCATACATTGTGTATGCAAGCTCACTGTGCTTAGTCACATGTGACAATATAAAGTATTCCTATTCCTATTCCTATGAATGTTTATGTTAAAATGTATTTTGTGTGTTCTGTTGCTTTTATAATTTGTATGACTGACTTGGCAAATGAAATTCCTCGTATGTTGCAAAACATACTTGGCTAATAAAGTATTATTGTGATTGTGATTGTGATTGTAATCAGCGGGTCTGGCAGCATCTCTGGAGAAAAATGAAGGATAACATGTCGGGTTGGGACCTTTCTTCAGACCCATTAGGCAGCATAGCCACAAAATGCTGGAGTAACTTAGTGGGACAGGCAGCATCTCTGGAGAGAAGGAATGGGTGATGTTTCGGGTTGAGACCCTTCTTCAGTCAGCATCTCTGGAGAACGTGGATAGGTATCGTATTGGATTGGGACTCTTCTTTTCCAGCCTCTTGCCCGGCTTTCCCCTCTCCAATCAGTCTGCAGGAAGGTCCCAACCTGAAACATCACCTATCCATGTGTTCCAGATATATGCTGCCTGTCCTGCCGAGTTCCTTCAGCACTTTGTGTTTTACCTCTGAAAGTTGTGATTCTCTGGATGAATCCAGGGTAGAATTAAAGAAGAATCTATCTTGAAAATTGCATTTCCCCCAAGACCTCAAATTCCAATGTTCGAAGCAAGTGGAGACCTGCTACAAACAGCCCACTCATAAATGTTGCAGTAGGGAATGGGAAATGACATATTCAGGTGCAGATTTAATTCCTTGGCATTCTACTTAATTCCCAATAGATATAAAGCAGGCACTCCCATAAAATGTTGAAGCCAACATGCAACCTGTATTATATTTCATGCAGGCTTTGGCTAGGAAAACCAGATGATGTGTCTGAGTAAATAAATCATAGCAGATAAATCATTGTTTTATCAATTGTCTGGTAGTAACATTTGTATGAGAAATTTTACAATTACAGCTGAATGGATCAACTTCCAAACATTCATAACAGTGGGGTACGTGACATTTGCTTAAGAAGAGTGAATGGATTGTTATTGGCAGTGCAACATAATGAATTGTTACTGCTAATAAAATTATATTATCAAGAAATGTACATTTTTACAAATCTACCAGTGGCTCATTATTTTAAATAGACAATAGATTATTTTTGTCACTTGGAAAATATGTTGAAACGTTGGTATCTGAATACTTAGTAGACTGTGTACAAAATATTGGTTGACAGTTCTAATCTGAATGGTGTTTGCCTAGAAAACAGAAATGAATGCAGTCTGAAGAAGGGTTCTGACCCAAAACGTCACCTAATTGTTTTCCCAGTGATGCTGCCTGACCCATTGTGTTACTCTAGCATTTTGTGTCTTTCTTTGGTATAAGCCCAGCATCTGCAGTTCCTTCCGACACAATGAATACTCCACACTTGGGATCACAAATTAAATAAATAGCCTTGAAAAAATTGATGGTCCAGACAGCTGACGTATCTAAACATCAGCGATAAAGTGAAAAATGATGCATTTAACATGACAATAAGTTTTTGTCTGGTTACACTGTCAATCCTCATAAAATAACTCCCTCTTAATATGCTGCAATTAAATTATTCCTCACTCCAAACGACTGCTCTGTACAAAGAGTGATAATCAATAAAACACATTACCCTTGAGATGAAAGCACCTGTGCATGTGGCTGCAATATGCTAACAGGAAATGAAGTGGGTTTTATGCGAATCTTCCACTGTGAGTGAACTGTAAATTATGGTAAATTCCATTTGAGAAACAAAACAGTGGGGGTATATATTATATATTTTTTAGACATATGTTGTCAGGTTTACAGGTCATGTGTTGTCATCTGAGATTAATATTACTTTTACGTTATGTCCATTGGACATACTATAGATATTTCTCTCAGCAAAATAACTATTGGTCAATAACTTAGACAGAAATTGCTTAAACTGTCGAGCAACACTGTCTAGCTTTGCCTTAAAATATGATTATTTGTTGCCATAAAATGTTTAAAAATAACTGAAATATTCAAGGACAATAAATTAAAGGAATATTCCATGACAATCTCTTGAGGACGTTTATATTCTTGATGAATTATAGATACATAGAAAATAGGTACAGGAGTAGGCCAATCGGCTATTCGAGCCAGCACCGCCATTCAATGTGATCATGGCTGATAATCCACAATCAGTACCCCGCTCCTGCCTTCTCCCCATATCCCTTGAATCAGCTTGCCCTAAGAGCTCTATCTAACTCTCTTTTGAATGCATTCAGTGAATCAGCCTCCACTGCCTTCTGAGGCAGAGAATTCCACAAATTCACAACTCTCTGGTGAAAAAGTTTTTCTTCATCTCAGTTCTAAATGACCTACCCCTTATTCTTAAACTGTGGCCCCTGGTTCTGGACTCCCCCAACTTCAGGGACATGTTTCCAGCATCTAGCGTGTCCAATCCCATAATAATTTTATATGTTTCTATAAGATTCCTTCTCATCCTTCTAAATACCAGTGAATAAAAGCCCAGTCGTTCCATTCTTTCACCAATTAACCTCGTGAACCTACGCTGCACTCCCTCAATAACAAGAAAGTCCTTCCTCAAATTAGCAGACCAAAACTGCACCCAATACTCCAGGTGTGGTCTCACCCTGTACAACTATAGATGGACCTCTTTGCTCCTTTACTCAAATTCTCTCATTATGAAGGCCAGCATGCCATTAGCTTTCTTCACTGACTGCTGAACCTGCTTGCTTACTTACAGTGACTGACATACAAGGACACCCATGGCTTGTTGCACTTTCCCTTTTTGGGAATCTGACACCATTCACATAATAATCTACATCTTGTTCTTGCCACCAAAATGGATAGCCTCACATTTATCCACATTATACTGCATCTGCCATGCATCTGCCCACTCACCCAACCTATCCAAGTCACCCTGCATCCTCATAGCATCCTCTTCACAGTTCACATTGCCACCCAGCTTTGTGTCATCTGCAAATTTGCTAATGTTACTTTTAATTCCTTGATCTAAATCATTATTATATATTGTAAATAGCTGCGGCCCCAGCATCGAGCCTTGAAGCACCCCACGAGTCACTTACTGCCATTCTGAAAGGGACCCATTAATTCCTACTCTTTGATTGCCGTCTGCCAACCAATTTTCTATCCAGGTCAATACCCTACCCCCAATACCATGTACTCTAATTTTGCCCACTAATCTCGTGTGTGGGACCTTTCTGGAAGTCCAGATACACTACATCCATTTTATTTGTTACATCGTCAAAAATTTCCAGAAGATTAGTCAAACAGGATTTTCGCTTCGTAAATCCATGCTAACTTGGACCGATCCTGTTACTGCTGTACAAATGCGCCGCTATTACATAGAAACATAGAAATAAGTGCATGAGTAGGCCATTCGGCCCTTCGAGCCTGCACCGCCATTCAATATGATCATGGCTGATCATCTAACTCAGTATCCTGTACCTGCCTTCTCTCCATACCCCCTGATCCCCTTAGCCACAAGGGCCACATCTAACTCCCTCTTAAACATAGCCAATGAACTGGCCTCAACTACCTTCTGTGACAGAGAATTCCAGAGATTCACCACTCTCTGTGTGAAAAATGTTTTTCTCATCTCGGTCCTAAAAGACTTCCCCCTTATCCTTAAACTGTGACCCCTTGTTCTGGACTTCCCCAACATCGGGAACAATCTTCCTGCATCTAGCCTGTCCAACCCCTTAAGAATTTTGTAAGTTTCTATAAGATCCCTCCTCAATCTTCTAACATCTTTAATAATTGACTCCAGCATATTCCCCACCATCAATGTCAGGCTAACCGGTCTATAATTCCCTGCTTTCTCTCTTCCTCCTTTCTTAAAAAGTGGGATAACATTAGCATCCCTCCAATCAACAGGAACTGATCCAATATCTATAGAACATTGGAAAATGATCACCAATGCGTCCACGATTTCTTGAGCCACCTCCTTGTGTATCCTGGGATGCAAACCATCAGGCCCTGGGGATTTATCAGCCTTAAGTCCCATCAGTCTACCCAACACCATTTCATCTGGGAGATTGTTTGTGTCTTCCTTAATGAAGACAGAATCAAAGTACCGTTTCAACTCATCTGCCATTTCCTTGTTCCCCATAATAAATTCACCTGTTTCTGTCTTCAAGGGACCCACATTTGTCTTAACTAATCTTTTCCTTTTCACATACGTAAAGAAGCTTTTACAATACTCCTTTATATTCTTGGCTAGATTACCTTCGTACTTCATCTTTTCTCCCCGTATTGCCTTTTTAGTTACCTTGTGTTGTTCTTTAAAAGTTTCCCAATCCTCATCTTTGCTATGTTATACGTCTTCTCTTTTAGTTTTATACTGTCCTTGACTTCCTTTGTCAGCCATGGTTGCCTCTTACTCCCCTTAGAATCATTCCTTCTCTTTGTAATGAAATTGTCCTGCATCTTCTGGATTATTCCCAGTAATTCCTGCCATTGCTGTTCCACCATTATCCCTGCTAGGGTCTCTTTCCAGTCAACTCTGGCCAGCTCCTCCCTAATGCCTCCATAGTTCTCTTTGTTCAACTGCAATACTGACACTTCCGATATTACCTTCTCCCTCTCAAATTTCAGGTTAAAACCTATCACATTATGGTCACTACCTCCAAATTGTTCCTTTACCTTGAGTTCCCTTCTCAAATCCGGTTCATTACCAAACACTAAATCCAGAATTGCCTTTTCCCTGGTCGGCTCTAGTACAAGCTGCTCTAAGAATCCATCTCGGAGGCACTCTACAAACTCTCTTTCTTGGGGTCCAGTACCAGCCTGATTTTTCCCAGTCTATCTGCATATTGAAATCTCCCATAACTACCATAGCATTACCTTTGTTACAAGCCAATTTGAACTCCGGATGCAACTTGCACCCTCTAGCCAGGCTACTATTTGGGGGCCTGTAGATAACTCCCATTAGGGTATTTTGCCCGTACAATTTCTCAGTTCTGTCCACAATGACTCTACATCTTCTGATTCTATGTCACCCATTGCAAAAGACTGAATTTCATTCTTTACCAACAGAGCTACCCCACCCCCTCTACCCATCTGCCTGTCTTTTCGATAGGACGTATACCCTTGAATATTCAGTTCCCAGCTCTGATCCTCTTGAAGCCATGTATCTGTAATTCCCACAACTAATCATACTAACCAATCTCTAACTGAGCCGCAAGCTCGTCCACTTTATTTCATATATAACACTTTAAATTTTGTATTCACCTACCCTCTCACACCAGTTCCTATTTCACATGACCTTAGTCTCATCCCTTCTTGAACGATCCATCCAATTAATTTGGGTGTCGAAACCTTTCCTGTACTCTCTTTTCCTTTAACTCCATCCTTATACTTCCAATTTGTCGATCCCTCATCCCACTATTTAGTTTAAACCCACCATGTAGCACTAGCATGTAGACCTGCCTGCCATAAAGTTGGTCCTCCTCCAGTTAAGGTGCAACCCGTCCCTTTTGACCAGGTCGCCCCTACCCCAGACGAGTCCCAGTGGTCTATAAATCTAAAGCCCTGCCCCCTGCACCAGTTCCTCAGCTACACATTCAGATCCCCTATCTCCCTGTTCCTGCCCTCACCAGCATGAGGTACTGGAAGCAAACCAGAGATAACCACCATAGAAGTCCTCCTTTTCAGGCTTCTTCCTAACTCTCTGAACTCACGTTGCAGAGCCTCCTTCCTCTTCTTCCCGATGTCTTTTGTGCCGATGTGCACAACCACTTCTGGCTGCTCCCCTTCCCCCTTGAGGATGCCCAGCAATCGGTCCATGATGTCTTGGACCCTGGCACCAGGGAGGCAACACACCATCCTCGAGTTTCGCCTGTTGCCAAAGAATCTCCTGTCCGTACCTCTCACAATTGAGTCACCTACCACAACGGCATTATCAATATACATTTTTAAAATGATGTTCAAAGTAGTACTTTAGTCACTGATCTAGTCCAGTTTCACAATAAATCACACTAATAAGGTGCACAACATTATTCCACCTGGTCCAAAATTATCAGACCAGCATGGTTTGAATATAATGCTCAGTCAGATTACGACTATGACATCAGCATTGCTCCAAGTTTGTATCTGAGAATTAAAACAAGTTTGTGATATAAAGTTAGAACCTTACAGAAACATCAAAAGTTTTGTGAGTGTGTTGCAGCGTGATAGCATCCTGTGTGATAGCATCCCTGTCCCGCCTGCAATTGGTCCAAAACGCCGCAGCGAGACTTCTGACGGGCACCCGAAAAAGAGACTTCATCACCCCGATTCTGGCCTCTCTCCACTGGCTCCCTGTGCGGTTCAGAATCAATTTCAAGCTCCTCCTTTACGTATACAAAGCCCTTAACAGGCTTGCCCCCACCTGCATCAGAAATCTGCTAACCAACCATACTACCTCCAGTTCCCTCAGGTCGGCCTACTTGGGGTTTCTGACCATCCCGCGGTCCAGGCATGAGCTCAGGGGTGACCGCGCTTTTGCGGTTGCAGCACCTAGACTATAGAACAGCATCAGAACTGCCCCCTCCATCAACTCTTTTAAGTCTAGACTTAAAACTTATTTTTACTCACAAGCGTTTCTTGAGGTCCTCTGAGGGAGCACTGTATGTATGTATTTATGTATGTATGGTTGATCTATGTACCACTGTTTGTAGAACATCAGTACCTGCACTGATGTAAAGCACTTTGGTTAACAAGAGTTGTTTTTAAATGTGCTATAGAAATAAAATTGACTTGACTTGACTTTTGATCCAAGTCCTCCATGCACAACCTCCAGAAAGAGAATGTGACATCTTACACTACGTAATAGACACAGAATGTGACATCTTACACTACGTAATAGACACAGAATTTGACACCTTAGACTACGTAATAGACACAGAATGCTGGAGTAACTCAGTGGGACAGGCAGCATCTCTGGAGAGAAGGAATGGGTGACATTTTGGGTCGAGACCCTTCTTCAGATTGATGTCAGGGGAGTGGGAGGCACATAGATAAGGAAATGATAGATAAGGAAGTGTAAGGTGTGAAAACAGGACAAGGAGAATGGAGATCAAGGAACGTGTAGAATAGATCATTGTTAGTTGGGAGAAGGTAACAGCAAAGCAAACAGAGATAAAATGCAGTCGGAGACATTAAAGGGCCTGTCCCACTTAGGCAACTCTTGAGGGGATTGCCAGGGTCTAGTTTTAATGGAATTCGCTTAGGATACCTGGCGACAACCTGTGACAGCACCTACGACAACCTACGACAACACCTACGTCTACCTACGACAACCTCTGACAGCAAAAATTGTCGCCATTTTCGCCGAAAATTTTTCAACATGTTGAAAATTTCGCGGCAGTCGCCTGTAGTTGCCCAAAAAATCGACGACCATTTTGATAAGACCATTTCGATCAAAAATCGATCAAGCCGAAGCCTACACTACATAATGTTGATTTAATTTCACCATTCGATTGCCATTACTGAGTCTAAATCCTGAAAATCCTTAGCCAAATGTATCACAGGAAGACCATCACCAGAAGGATTGCAGCAAACCCAAAATGAGGGGAAATCTCATAGAAACCTACTGAATAATGAAAGGCCTAGATAGAGTGGATGTGGAGAATATGTTTCCAGTCCTGGAAGAATCTAGGACCAGAGGACACAGCCTTGGAATATAAGGACGTACCATTTGTAATGAAGTTGAGGAGAAATTTTGTTAGCCAGAGGGTGGTTAATCTGTGGAATTCATTATCACAGATGGCTGTGGACGCCAAGTCATTGAGTATTTTTAAAGCAGAGAATTATAAATTCTTGACTAGTGAGCGCATCAAAGGGGAGAAGGCGGAAGAATAGGTTTGAAAGGGAAAAATAGATCATCCATGATCGAATGGTGGAGCAGACTCGATGGTCCAAATGGCCTAATTCTGCTCCTATCTCTTGTGATCTTATGAAATCAAACATTGAACTTTCTTTAGGATAATTAATGATAAGCTTCTAGAATAGAAAGATAAATCCATGGGTCAAAGTCCTTCTGAATTTCAGTTGTTCTGAAGTTGTCCACGAGAACGGTCGCAACATCCTGTTTTACTCTCGTGATGGAGGATTCCTGTTCTGATTATTGACACAATCATTTCATTTGTTTAGTTTAGAGATACAGTGGGGAAACAGGCCCTTCGGCCCACAGGGCCCGTGCGGACCAGCGATCCTCGCTCATTAACACTATCCTACACCCACTAGGGACAATTTCCACATTTACCAAGCCAATTAACCTACAAACCTGTACGTCTTTGGAGTGTGGGAGGAAAACGAAGATCTCGGAGAAAACCCATGCAAGTCACGGGGAGAACGTACAAACTCCGTAAGGTCTGCACTCGTAGTCGGGATCGAACTTGGGTCTCCGGCGCTGCATTTGCTGTAAGGCAGCAACTCTACCACTGCGCCATCGTGGCCGTTCATAAGGGAACTTCTGGGAAGTTAATAAAGTATGTCCTTTTGTGTTGAAAGATTCATCTGAGCTATATTTTGGTGGGCACATTCTCACAATTAAATAAATATTTGCTGTTGAGACAAATGCAAAATTTGGATGTAAATTCAGCCATTTTCTCCATATCTACCCATGTATGAAATTATGACAACAATTATAAACATTTACATAAAATGTTACATTTACCATAATTCCCTGAAGGCTTATGAGTTTTAAACTGCTGACAATTGCTTCTAATTCACAATAATTTTTTTCTCCTTCAACTTTAAATTAACAAAATAAGAAGTTGAGACACAAGAGACTGCAGATTCTGCAACTTGCAGTAAAACAAAACATGAGAGAGCTACTAGAGAAACTCAGTAGGTCAGCCGGAGTCATGGATAGTCGATGGTTTAATGCCAAGGCCCTTCAAATAGGAAATTAAAGCAGGAGTAGTTGATTTGTCCCCTCATGCCAGTTCTGCATTAAATGGCCGATCTTTTACTTCATCGCCACTGACCTCTCAATATTTAAAAATATATCTGTTTTTTTCCTTGAATATACTCAGCAACTACCACCCTCTTGGATAGGGAATACAAAAGATTTGCTACTTTCTGGGTGAAAGAATTTCTACTCATCCCAACCCCTTATTCTGAGACAGAGTGAGGAAAAACATCTATTCAGCATGTGCACTGTTGAGCCCTGTGAAAAAGTGGTGCAGCGATTCTCACTGCCGCTGCACAGCTCCAGTAAGCTGATCTGAAGAAGGGTCGTTACCCAAAATATCACCTTTGCTTTTTCTGCAGAGATGCTACCTGATCTGCTGAGTTACTCGAGCACTTTGTGTCCAACTTCAGTAACCCAGATCTTGATCTTCGGATGCTGTATATGTGGAGTTCGGGCATTTTCCATGTAACGCTGTGGATTTTCTCCAGCCCTCTTGTTTCCTCCCTCATCCCGAAGATGTGTTGTTTGATAAGTTAACTGACTACTGTAAATCATCCCCAACTTAAGTTAGTTAAGTAAGGAGAATTAGAGTGGTGCCGATCGAAATGTAGGAGAAGAGTTTACTAGGAAATAAATGTGTGAATGAGACTGATGAGGATGCTCCAAGAGTTGACATGACCTTCGTGGGCTGAATACTATGTCTTAAAGATAAAAATAAGTTGAAGGGTGAGTGTGTTGCTGTGAATGATGTGAAATAGCGCAGGTTGAATGGTAGTGTATAGCCTCCAGAAAATTCTTCAGGATGCTAATATTTATATTGCAATGGGTTGAGTTTTACATTGTAATGAAATGACAAAGGTGTTCTACACTCCAAAATATTACTGCTCACATTTAAATTGAGAAATTCAGATCCCACAATTTTCTTCTCTCTGATAAACGCCATGACCACGAAAAGAACAAAATATATTGAAAATATTGTTTCCAAACTTAGACCATCTTAACTCTATGAATGAGAGACTGTTCAGTGACATTATTGATCTTTGCTTTCCTTATGGAATCACCCAATAACAGGGTAACCTTAAAGCCCCTGGCCCACAGGCAGTTTATTTGGTGACTACAGGCGACTTGGTTGTCACCACATGGTCGCGGGGTGACGCCTGTATGGTCGTGAGTAGTCCCCTCAAGTCGCCTAAAGAGTCGTAACGTTTTTCTGATCGCTGCTGGAATTTGGAATGTTCAAAACTTTTCGGAGACTGTGGGCTTGACATAGCTTGTCAAGATACAAGATACAAGATACATTTATTTGTCACAGGTACCAATTGGTACAGTGAAATGTGTTGTCGCCATACAGCCATACAAATAACAAAGAGCACAGAACACAATAGACTCTAACACAGACGTGTCAACACGGCGCCCCATTGTCTTCTCCTGTCGTAGGTGGTGTCGTTGGTTGTCTCCGGGAGCTGACTTCGGTGAATTCCATTGGCGACTACCTACGGCAACCTACGTCGACTGGCAACAGGTACCAGCGACTGAATTGTGTTCAGTTGTCTTCAGTTGTCACCAACAGGGTCGTTGCTTGTTGTGCGTGGACGTAGGTTGACTTCGGTTGTTGTAGGTTGTCACCTGTGTGGTCATAGGTTGTCGTCGGTGTGGTCGTAGGTGGACGCCCTAATGGGCCGCTGGTTGTCGGTAGCTTGCTGTAGCTTGACGTCAACTAGGTGGTAGGTTGACGTAGACATCGTCATAAAGGGGTCCAGTTGCTGTTTTTTCAGCAACCTGCTACGACTGTGACAGTCGCCGAAAAAACGTCTAAGTGGGAGAGCCTCGTAGATATTGGCCGTTTAGAAATGGCCGTTTTCAGCTATGAGTCAGGACACTTCATTTTGCATCTAGTAAGCTATAATGTGAAATTGGAAGATACACTATTCCATCCCTCGAATTTTTTAATATAGCATTTGTAAGTTTATTGTGTGCATTTTGTACATTGATCATCGAAGCTGGACTGGAACAGAATTTATACAGCAAAATAAAAGTTTAATTGCTAATCCCAATCCACATAATCAAACGTGTGTTTATATAATCAGTGTACTTCCTCTCTTTGTTGTGAAATGTTCTGTGCACTCTTTACATGTATAAGATTCCACTAATTAGGAACTGGTTTATTTCTCCGACTTTTCAAACTATTTTGAGCAAAACAATTTTATTACGTTGCCATCAGTGGCATTTTAACAATTGCACAGCTTCCAGAACGTACCTAATTTATGTTGCTGAGCCTCCTGTTGACTTCCAACCATGTCCACTATGACTTCAGCAATGCTAAAGGTTGCCAATGCATCTCTTTATTTCCAATTACGGTAGTTTTTTGTTTTAATTGGCTCACGCATTGCAAACATTGGAAGATCTGTACATGTTTTAAGGAAATAGCTAAGTACACAATTATTCTTAAACTCACAAGCGTCATTTAATTGCTCCTCTGTTAGAAAGACTGAAACATAACAGCTATTTGACATTTTTTTAACCTCAACCATCCTTCAAATCAGCACCTTTAAAAGTCTATATTGCATGAAAGAATAAGATTCAAACATTACATATCAATATCAGTCTGATGTCAAACACTACAGTAAATACTGACAGTTCTATTATGCATTTTATTCATAATTACATAGAAACATAGAAACATAGAAATTAGGTGCAGGAGTAAGCCATTCGGCCCTTCGAGCCTGCACCGCCATTCAATATGATCATGGCTGATCATCCAACTCAGTATCCTGTACCTGCCTTCTCTCCATACCCTCTGATCCCCTTAGCCACAAGGGCCACATCTAACTCCCTCTTAAATATAGCCAATGAACTGGCCTCAACTACCCTCTGTGGCAGAGAGTTCCAGAGATTCACCACTCTCTGTGTGAAAAAAGTTCTTCTCATCTCGGTTTTAAAGGATTTCCCCCTTATCCTTAAGCTGTGACCCCTTGTCCTGGACTTCCCCAACATCGGGAACAATCTTCCTGCATCTAGCGTCCAACCCCTTAAGAATTTTATAAGTTTCTATAAGATCCCCTCTCAATCTCCTAAATTCTAGAGAGTATAAACCAAGTCTATCCAGTCTTTCTTCATAAGACAGTCCTGACATCCCAGGAATCAGTCTGGTGAACCTTCTCTGCACTCCCTCTATGGCAATAATGTCCTTCCTCAGATTTGGAGACCAAAACTGTACGCAATACTCCAGGTGTGGTCTCACCAAGACCCTGTACAACTGCAGTAGAACCTCCCTGCTCCTATACTCAAATCCTTTTGCTATGAAAGCTAACATACCATTCGCTTTCTTCACTGCCTGCTGCACCTGCATGCCTACTTTCAATGACTGGTGTACCATGACACCCAGGTCTCGCTGCATCTCCCCTTTTCCTAATCGGCCACCATTTAGATAATAGTCTGCTTTCCTGTTTTTGCCACCAAAATGGATAACCTCACATTTATCCACATTATACTGCATCTGCCAAACATTTGCCCACTCACCCAGCCTATCCAAGTCACCTTGCAGTCTCCTAGCATCCTCCTCACAGCTAACGCTGCCCCCCAGCTTAGTGTCATCCGCAAACTTGGAGATATTGCCTCCAATTCCCTCATCCAGATCATTAATATATATTGTAAATAGCTGGGGTCCCAGCACTGAGCCTTGCGGTATCCCACTAGTAACTGCCCGCCATTGTGAAAAGGACCCGTTTACTCCTACTCTTTGCTTCCTGTTTGTCAGCCAATTCTCTATCCACATCGATACTGAACCCCCAATGCCGTGTGCTTTAAGTTTGTATACTAATCTCTTATGTGGGACCTTGTCGAAAGCCTTCTGGAAGTCCAGATACACCACATCCACTGGTTCTCCCTATCCACGCTACTAGTTACATCCTCGAAAAATTCTATAAGATTCGTCAGACATGATTTACCTTTTGTAAATCCATGCTGACTTTGTCCAATGATTTCACCACTTTCCAAATGTGCTGCTATCCCATCTTTAATAACTGACTCTAGCAGTTTCCCCACTACCGATGTTAGACTAAAAATAAAATGTTTACATTTTATTGATCTCAGTATTAATAATCTCAGAATCCCAATATTTTATTGTAATTTCCTTGTTTATATATTTTTCTCATTTTCCCAATAATCTAACTGTTGTAGTTTAATGAAAGCATCTTTTCCTTTGCAAAATTGGGAGAATTCAATGTTAATGCCATAAGGACGCAAGGTCCCCAGACGGAATATGACGTGCTGTTCCTCCAATTTCCGCTGTTGCTCACTCTGGCAATGGAGGAGACCCAGGACAGAGAGGTCGGATTGGGAATGGGAGGGGGAGTTGAAGTGCTGAGCCACCGGGAGTTCAGGTAGGTTATTGCGGACTGAGCGGAGGTATCCGGCGAAGCGATCGCCATACCTACGCTTGGTCTCCCCGATGTAAATCAGCTGACATCTAGAGCAGCGGATGCAGTAGATGAGGTTGGAGGAGATACAGGTGAACCTTTGTCGCACCTGGAACGACTGCTTGGGACCTTGAATGGAGTCGAGGGGGGAGGTGAAGGGACAGGTGTTGCATTTCTTGCGGTTGCAACGGAAAGTGCCCGGGGAGGGGGTGGTGCGGGAGGGAAGGGATGAATTGACGAGGGAGTTGCGGAGGGAGCGGTCTTTGCGGAAGGCAGACATGGGGGGAGATGGGAAGATGTGGCGAGTGGTGGGGTCACGTTGGAGGTGGCGGAAATGGCGGAGGATTATGTGTTGCATTTGCCGGCTGGTGGGGTGAAAGGTGAGGACCAGAGGGACTCTGCCCTTGTTGCGAGTGCGGGGATGGGGAGAGAGAGCAGTGTTACGGGGTATGGATGAGACCCTGGTGTGAGCCCCATCTATGGTAGCGGAGGGGAATCCCCGTTCCCTGAAGAACGAGGACATTTCCGATGCCCTGGTATGAAATGTCTCATCCTGGGAACAGATGCGGCGTAGGCGGAGGAATTGGGAGTAGGGGATGGAGTCTTTACAGGGGGCAGGGTGGGAAGACGTTGCAGTGTTACGGGGTACCATTCCTTGACCTCACCATCTCCATCGCAGGGGACAGACTCCTGACCGACATACATTACAAACCCACTGACTCACATGGCTATCTGGACTACACGTCTTCCCACCCTGCCCCCTGTAAAGACTCCATCCCCTACTCCCAATTCCTCCGCCTACGCCGCATCTGTTCCCAGAATGAGACATTTCATACCAGGGCATCGGAAATGTCCTCGTTCTTCAGGGAACGGGGATTCCCCTCCGCCACCATAGATGAGGCTCACACCAGGGTCTCATCCATACCCCGTAACACTGCTCTCTCTCCCCATCCCCGCACTCGCAACAAGGGCAGAGTCCCTCTGGTCCTCACCTTTCACCCCACCAGCCGGCAAATACAACACATAATCCTCCGCCATTTCCGCCACCTCCAACGTGACCCCACCACTCGCCACATCTTCCCATCTCCCCCCATGTCTGCCTTCCGCAAAGACCGCTCCCTCCGCAACTCCCTCGTCAATTCTTCCCTTCCCTCCCGCACCACCCCCTCCCCGGGCACTTTCCGTTGCAACCGCAAGAAATGCAACACCTGTCCCTTCACCTCCCCCCTCGACTCCATTCAAGATCCCAAGCAGTCGTTCCAGGTGCGACAAAGGTTCACCTGTATCTCCTCCAACCTCATCTACTGCATCCGCTGCTCTAGATGTCAGCTGATTTACATCGGGGAGACCAAGCGTAGGTTGGGCGATCGTTTCGCCGAACACCTCCGCTCAGTCCGCAATAACCTACCTGAACTCCCGGTGGCTCAGCACTTCAACTCCCCCTCCCATTCCCAATCCGACCTCTCTGTCCTGGGTCTCCTCCATTGCCAGAGTGAGCAACAGCGGAAATTGGAGGAACAGCACCTCATATTCCGTCTGGGGACCTTGCGTCCTTATGGCATTAACATTGAATTCTCCCAATTTGGCTAGCCTGTGCTGTCTCCTCCCCTTCCTTAACCCTCTAGCTGTCTCCTCCCACCCTCCCATCCGCCCGCCCTCGGGCTCCTCCTCCTCCTCCCCTTTTCCTTCTTTCTCCCACCCCCCATCAGTCTGAAGAAGGGTTTCGGCCCGAAACGTCGCCTATTTCCATCGCTCCATAGATGCTGCTGCACCCGCTGAGTTTCCCCAGCAATTTTGTGTACCTTAGCTTTTTAACTTACCTGGTTCTCATTTTTAATGTTCATCCATTTATTCAAATCACTCCATTGTTTCTCACTCACCACTTAGTCCATAGCCTCTTTTGCTATCCTCCGAATCTGTCATTGTGAGCATCCTTAAGTTTAATCAGTCCCCATGCCTGGTTGTCGAGTGGGTCAGAAGGAACTGCAGATACTGGTTTAAACCGAAGATAGACACAAAATTGCGGGAGTAACTCTACGGGACAGGCAGCAACTCTGGAGAGTAGGAATGGATGACGATTCGAGTTGATGCCCTTCTTCAGACTCAAAGTCATGGGAAAGGGAACCGAAAGATATAGACAGTGATGTAGAGAGAGATAGAACAAATGAACGAAAGATATATAAAAAGGTAATGATGATAAAGGAAAAAGGCCTTTGTTAGCTGTTTGCTAGGTGAGAACGAAAAGCTGGTGTGACTGGATTGGGGGAGAGATGGAGAGAGAGGGAATGCAGGGATTACTTGAAGTTAGAGAAATCAATATTTACTATACCTGTGTTGTAAATTCTTCATTTTGTAAGAGCTCTAAGCTGTGGGTTGCTGTCTCATAGCACCAGAGACCTGGGTTTGATTCCTGGCTTTGGGTGCTGTATATGTGGAATTTGAATATTCTCTCTGGGTTTCCTCTGGCTTTCCTCTGAATATTCTCCAGTTTCCTCCTGCAAAGGCATATGGATTTGTAGGCTAATTGGCTTCTCTAAAGTACCCACAGTATATAGAGAGTGGCTGAGAAAGTGGGATAACATAAAACAAGTATGGAAGGGCAACCGATGTGCGGCGTAAACTCTTTGGGACGAATTACTGTTTTTATGTTGCACCTTTCAACCCATCAATCAATGAATGCCCTCCTTAAACTGACTCGCTGCTTCTCATACTTCCTGTAAACCGTTCTTTGATCAAGCCTTTGATCACGTCCCAGATATCTTTATAAATGGCTTGCCATCAACAATTATATTAATAACCCTCATTTGAAATGCCTTGGGGTGATTTTTGCTCTGTTAAAAGAGCTTTGCAAAGAAAAGTTACCATTCAACTTTTCCCAACATTCCCTGTGTTTGCCCATTCCTCTTGTCTCACTTTCCTCATTGAGTGTGTTGTCTCTTTTACGAGGCATCAAGAAGAATTAAGCAGATCAAACAAGACACTGATCAAAGGGACATTGATTCAGACGGTGAGCTTATTGGGCCAAATGGCTTCCTTCTGTGTTGTAATGATTCTATGAGATGAGGTAATTTTACATCAAATGCCATAAAATGCACAGCACAGACACTCCTCATTTAGCTCACAAGTCTACACTTATCCTTGCATTATTCCGCATCTAATTCTATTAACGTGAACTTTGTTCTCTTCATTTGAATCCTTACTAAGATTCCCCTCCAGAGCATCTACAACTATTTACTTTGACATGGAGACACAAGGAACTGCTGATACTGAATTGCTGAGCATAAAACAAAAGGCTGAAGGAACTCATTGGGTTAGGTAACATCTGTGGCGGGAATGGACAGATGATGTTTTAGGTCGAAACCCTTTTTCAGACATGGGGTGGGGAGGAATGCATAAAAGAGAGGTGGCGTGAGGGGTGGGGGAGGGGAGCTGGCAAGTGATGGGTGGATGCAAGTGAGTGAGGCTGATTGGCCAATGGGTCGAGTAAGTGACAAAGGCTAGAAATGAAAAAGATACAAAACAGTGTCAGATAAGGGAAAAAAAAAGACGAGTGAAATGTAAAGTTGGAAGATGTGATATGGGTTGGAGGGTATGGTGAGTGGAAAGAGACAGTATAAAAGGGAAATATGGGAGTCAAGGATGGGAGATGAGCATACGGAGGAGGGACAGGAAGCAAAGGGACAAGGATGTGCAGGAAGGAACTGCAGATGCTGGCTTAAACCAAAGATAGGCACAAAATGCTGGGGTAACTTAGCGGGACAGGTAGTATCTCTGGACAGTTGAACAAAGTGGTCTATGAAGGCATGAGTGGGGAGCTGGCCAAGGTAGACTGGAAAGGGATCCTAGCAGGAAACGGTGGAACAGCCATGGCAGGAATTTCTGGGCATAATCCGGAAGACGCAGGATCATCTCATTCCAAAAAGGAAGAAAGATTATAAGGGGAGTAGGAGGCAACCGTTGCTGACAAGAAAAGTTAGGGATAGAATAAAACTAAAAGAAAAGATGTATAACACAGCAAAGAGTAGCCAGAAGCCAGAGGATTGGGAAAATTTCATAGGACAACAGAAGGAAACAAAACGGGCAATAGGGGCTGAAAAGATGAAGTACGAAGGGAAGCTGGCCAGGAATATAAAGAAGGACAGTAAAAGCTTCTTTAGATATGTTAAGGGGAAAAGAATAGCAAAGTCAAACGTGGGTCCCTTGAAGGCAGACACGGGTGAAATTATTATGGGCAACAAGGAAATGGCAGAAGAGTTGAATAGGTACTTCGGATCTGTCTTCACCAAGGAAGACACAAACAATCTCCCAGATGTACTGGAGGACAGAGGATCTAAGGGGGTAGATGAACTGAAAGAAATTTTCATTAGGTGAGAAATAGTATTGGGCAGGCTAATGGGACTGAAGGATGATAAATCCCCTGGGCCTGATGGTCTGCATCCCAGGGTCCTCAGGGAGGTGGCTCTAGAAATAATGGACACATTGGTGATCATTTTCCAATGTTCAATAGATTCAGGATCAGTTCCTGTGGTTTGGAGGATAGCTAATGTTATCCCACTTTTCAAGAAAGGAGCGAGAGAGAAAACGGGGAATTACAGACCAGTTAGCCTGACTTCGGTGGTGGGAAAGATACTGGAGTCAATTATTAAAGAGGTAATAATGGGCCATTTGGATAGCAATAAAAGGATTAGTCCAAGTCAACATGGATTTATGAAAGGGAAATCATGCTTGACTAACCATTTGGAATTTTTTGAGGATGTGACAAGTAAAGTGGATGAAGGGGTGCCAGTGGATGTAGTGTATCTAGACTTTCAGAAAGCCTTTGATAAGGTCCCGCATGGGAGACTGGTGACTAAAATTAGAGCACATGGTATTGGGGGTAGGGTGTTGACATGGATAGAAAATTGGTTGGCAGACCGGAAGCAAAGAGTAGGAGTGAAAGGGTCCTTTTCAGAATGGCAGGCATTGGCGAGTGAAGTGCCGCAAGGCTCGGTGTTGGGGCCGCATCTGTTTAACATATATATTAATGATTTGGAAGAGGGAATTAGGAGCAACACTAGCAAGTTTGCGGATGACACAAAGCTGGGTGGCAGTGTGAACTGTGAAGAGGATGTTAGGTGGTTGCAGGGTGACCTGGACAGGTTGAATGAGTGGGCAGATGCGTGGCAGATGCAGTATAATATAGATAAATGTGAGGTTATCCACTTTGTCGGCAAAAACAAGGGGGCAGATTATTATCTCAATGGGGTTAGCTTAGGTAAGGTGGAGGTGCAGCGAGACCTGGGTGTCCTTGTACACCGGTCACAGAAAGTTGGCGTGCAGGTACAGCATGCAGTGAAGAAAGCTAATGGAATGTTGGCCTTCATAACAAGAGGATTTCAGTATAGGAGTAAAGAGGTTCTTCTGCAGTTGTATAGGGCTCTGGTGAGACCACATCTGCAGTATTGTGTATATTTTTGGTCTGCTAATTTGAGGAAGGACATCCTTGTGGTTGAGGCAGTGCAGCGTAGGTTCACGAGATTGATTCCTGGGATGACGGGATTGTCATATGAGGAAAGATTGAAAAGACTAGGTTTGTACTCACTGGAGTTCAGAAGGATGAGGGGGTATCTTATAGAAACATATAAAATTATAAAAGGACTGGACAAGCTAGATGCAGGAAAAATGTTCCCAATGTGGGGCGAGTCCAGAACCAGGGGCTACAGTCTTAGAATAAAGGGGAGGTCATTTAAGACTGAGGTGAGAAAAAACATTTTCACCCAGAGAGTTGTTAATTTGTGGAATTCCCTGCCACAGAGGGCAGTGGAGGCCAAGTCACTGGATGGATTTAAGAGAGAGTTAGATAGAGCTCTATGGGCTAGTGGAGTTAAGGGATATGGGGAGAAGGCAGGCACGGGTTATTGATAGGGGACGATCAGCCATGATCACAATGTATGGCGGTGCTGGCTCGAAGGGCCGAATGGCCTCCTCCTGCACCTATTTTCTATGTTTCTATGAGAGAAGGACGAGGTGACATTTCGGGTCGAGACTCTTCTTCAGACTAGTCAAGGGAAAGGGAAACGAGAGATATAGACGGTGATGTAGAGATATATACAACAAATGAATGAAAGATATACAAAAAAGTAACGATGATAAAGGAAACAGGCCATTGTTAGCTGTTTGCTGGGTGAGAACGAGAAGCTGGTGCGACTTGGGCAGGGGAGGGATAGAGAGTGAGGGAGTGCAGGGATTACTTGAAGTTAGAGAAATCAAAAATTCATACCACTGGGCTGTAAGCTGCCCAGACAAAATATAAGATGCTGCTCCTCCAATTTGCATTTAGCCTCACTCTGACAATGGAGGAAGCCAAGGACTGAAAGGTTAGTGTGGGAATGGAAAGGAGAATTAAAGTGTTTGGCAACCGGGAGATCAGGTGGGTCCGGGCGGACTGAGCGAAGGTGTTCAATGAAACAATCGCCCAGTCTACGTTTGGTCTCGCCGATGTATAAGAGTCCACATCTGGAAAATCAGATACAGTAGATGAGGTTGGATGAGGCGCAACTGAACCTCTGACTAACCTGAAAGGACTGTCAGAGTCCCTGTACAGAGTCGAGGGAGGAGGTAAAGGGAGAGGTGTTGCATCTCCTGCGGTTGCAGGGGAAGATACCTGGGGAGGGGGCGGTTTGGATGAGAAGAGATGTTAACCTGGGAGTTGTGGAGGGAACGCTCTCTGTGGAAGGCGGAAAGGGATGGAGATGGGAATATGTAACTCATGGTGGGATGATGGGTTACCATATGTCAAATGTGTGCATATCAGGAGGGGGGAGCAGGGATAAGTGAGGGGATTGAGGGTATTACTTGAAATTGGAGAATTTGTCCTTATTCCATCTGTCTTTCAGTTTCAGTTTAGTTTATCAGTTTCAGTTTAGGATATTGTCAGGTTAAAAGCTTTTGTTGTGTGCAATCCAGACAGCGGAAAGGCAATACATGATTACAATTGAGCCATTTACAGTGTATATATACTTGATAAGGGTATAGTGCAAGGTAATGTTTAGTGCAAGGTAAAGCCAGCAATGTCTGACACATAGATACATAGACAATAGGTGCAGGAGGAGGCCATCAAGGATAGACCGAGGGTTAGCACTGACGTAGATAGCTGTTCAGCACTGGTGTCTGGTTGTGGTAGGTATCTGTCAATCACCCCGCACCTATTTCCATCTATCTCTTTTCCAACTTTCTCCTCTCTACTCCATCAGACTGAAGAAGTGTCTTGATCTGAAACAGTGTTTGCTCATTCCCTCCACAGATGCCGCCTGGCCCAATAAGTTCTTCCAGCACTTCAGATTTTTATCTTCTTTAACAGTTCCACATGACACAGGTAAGATAGGTAATGGGGAAAATGGCGGCGGCGGGAATTTCAAATTAACAACGGTCCCTTACCGCGAATCGGCTTCATCTCCTTCAATTGCCGACTGCGGTATATTTTCATCCCGGACGAGGTCTTGATCTACCACTGGAGGGTCACTCCAGTTGAGGTGGTCTGTGGTCTTTTTTGGCCGTTTTCGGCCGTTGAACGATCGTCCCCCTGCGGCCTATACAGCTAGCCGCCAGAACCGCTAGAATCCCTGCACGCTGCCCGGAGAGGACGCTGGCGTTGACTGTTCGCCGCTTCTCCGCCCGCTGTCCCCCACCCCGACGTCTGTTACCTACCTGTTAACTGTTACCTACCTACCTGCCTGTACCTGTGCCTGTGCACCATCGACGCTGGACACCTCCTGTGCCTGTTCTCCATCGATGCTGGACGCTGGATGCTGGGCACCTCCTGTGCCTGTGCACCATCGACGCTGGACGCTGGACACCTCCCTGCACCAGCTGGATCATCTCTACACCCGCACTGCTGGACAACCTCTCTGCACCTGCACTGCTGGATACTCTCTTCACCTGCACTGCTGGACAACCTCTGCACCCTCATCACTGGACTACCTCTACACCTGCTCTGCTGGACAACCTATTTGCTCCCTCAATTGCTGGACACCTCGCTGCATCTGCACTGCTGGTCAACCTCTTTGCTCCCTCACTGCTCGACACCTCGCTGCACCCGCTCTGCTGGACAACCTCTCCGCTCCCTCACCGCTGGATACTCTCTCCACCTGCACCTGCACCGCTGGACACCTCTCTGCACCCTCACCATCATGCTCAAATACTCGACTCTGCAGATGGCTGGTTTCTGCAACAACCACATCCCATCCTGCATCCAGGTCGTTAAACAGCTTGGACTTCTGCGTCGACCCCGTTACATCCACAGAGGCTCTCGGCGCAGGCGTGTTTGCTTCAACCACGGACGTTCCATTCCATCCCTCTGCTCACTACCACGCTCTGCCCCCCCTCAACCGCGTCACCCCCCACCCCAGCTGACCGCACGCACTGTCAACCGGGACAACCTCAGATTTCTCCAGCCTGCCCCCATCCCTCCACCCTCTCACAATGCCAACTTTGCCCTCCTCAACACCAGGTCGCTCAACAACAAAGCCCTTGCCCTCCATGAACTAATCATTGACAACACTCTGGACTTCCTTCTGCTCACTGAGACCTGGCAACAACCCAATGTCTTCTTCTCCCTCAATCAAACATCCCCACCTGGATTTAATTACATTTCCAAACCCCGCCCCTCCCGCCATGGAGGTGGCCTCGCTGTTATTTTTAACCAGAATTTTCGTATCACTGAACTCACCTTCCCCCCAGTAGCATCATTTGAATTCCTCGCCTTCAAAGCCCTTTCCTCCATGACAGTCATCCTCATTTACCGGCCACCTAAACCAAACCCCTCCTTCCTATCTGACTTCACTGAACTCCTCACACTTGCCTCATCCCTCTCCTCACGTCTGCTGCTACTTGGTGACTTAAATATTCACATGGACTCCCCCACCTGCAAGCTCGCATCTGAATTCGCCTTTTTACTGGACAACTTCTCTATCTCTCAGCACGTCACCTTTCCCACCCATGACAAAGGTCACATCCTTGATCTGGTCTGCTCCATAAATCAACCGGTACTCGACCTCCATCCTTGCCTCTTCCCCCTCTCTGATCATAAGCTTATACGGTTCACCATCCCTTCTCCGACACCTCGCCCCCGCTTCCTCCGAGAAATCACCTTCCGGAATCTAAAATCCATTGATCCCCTCCATCTCTCTGACCTGCTCTCCACCACTCTCCCACTGGACTCAGCCCCCATCTCACCTGATGATCTCACAAACCATCTCAACTCCACCTTTTCTACCTCCCTTAACACTATGGCTCCCCTCAAAACAAGAACCGTAACTTTCAACACATCCTCACCCTGGTACACACCTGCACTTCGTAAACTGAAACAGACTGGTCGCCAACTCGAACGACTAATTAAAAAAAAAAAAAAAAAAAAATCATCTCTCACAGTCCACCTTGAAGCTTACAAACTCCACCTCACTGACTACAAAGATGCCCTCATTGCTGCAAAATCTGCCTACCTCTCCTCCATATTCACCGATCCCTGCCTAAACCACAGAACCCTCTTCTCCACAGTGGGCAACCTCCTCAAGCCTCGAGCCAACACTCTCCCTACCTCTACTCCGGATCTCTGCAACTCATTCCTCCACTTTTTCGCTGATAAAATCAGCACCATCTATCAATCTTTATCCCCTGTACCCGACTCCTCAGCATCTACTCCACCACCTACCACGGCCCCTCCTTTCAACATCTCCACTGACCTCCTTACCCCTCCTCCACACTGCTTCCTCTCCCAGTTTGACCTGGTCACCCCTATTGAAATCTCCAAACTCATCAGCTCTTCCAAACCCACCACCTGCTCCCTCGACCCTCTCCCCACTCCCCTGCTGAAGTCCTGCCTCCCCGTACTCTGCCCCTACCTCACTAATCTCTTCAACTCCTCATTGTCCCAAGGAATTGTCCCCTCCGCTTTCAAAACTGCTGCCGTTACACCAATCTTAAAGAAACCTGGTCTTGATCCCTCCTCTCTCATTAACTACCGCCCAATCTCAAACCTCCCCTTCCTTTCAAAAACCCTGGAGCGTATCGTTGCGTCACAACTTCATTCCCACCTCCTTGCGTATAACCTACTTGAACCCCTCCAATCTGGCTTTCGCCCCCTCCATAGCACAGAAACTGCTCTCCTCAAAGTCCTCAACGACCTCCTCACCTCTGCTGACACTGGTTCCCTCAACATCCTCATCCTCCTCGACCTGAGCGCAGCCTTCGATACAGTGAACCATAACATCCTGCTCACCAGACTCAAGGACCTCGGCATTGAAGGCTCTGCACTCAGCTGGCTCCGTTCCTACCTTTCCAACAGATCCCACTTCATCTCTCTCCACAACCACACCTCTGCTACAGCCGCAGTCACTCAAGGCGTTCCCCAAGGCTCCGTACTCGGCCCCCTCCTCTTCATCATCTACATCCTCCCCCTTGGTCAGATACTCCGCCACTTCAATCTGGACTTCCACTGTTACGCTGATGACACCCAGATTTACCTTGGCACCAAATCCCCCCACAACCCCCCCCTCTCCCATATCAACTCCTGTTTGTCAGCAATAAAAACCTGGATGCAACATAATTTCCTCAAACTCAACAGCGATAAGACAGAATTTCTCCTCATAGGCTCCAAAGCCACACTTAGCAAAATCAATAACCCCACTCTCACCATCGACGGCACCACTGTCTCCCCATCTCCCCAGGCCCGCAACCTTGGCGTGATCTTTGATTCCACCCTCTCCCTTGAGCCTCACATCCGCCATGTCATTAAAACCTCCTTCTTTCATCTCCGCAACATCGCCAAACTCAGACCCTCTCTCACACCGCCTGCTGCTGAAAGACTCATCCATGCCTTCATCTCCTCCCGACTGGACTATTGCAACTCACTTCTCCTTGGCATCAGCTCCACCTACATCAACCGACTCCAACTGGTCCAGAACGCAGCCGCCCGACTCATCACCCACACCAAATCCTGGCATCACATCACTCCAGTCCTCAAAAAACTTCACTGGCTTCCCGTCTCCCACCGGATCACCTACAAAATCCTGGTCCTCACCTACAAAGCCCTCCACCATCTGGCCCCCACATATCTCATTGACCTCCTCTCCCCCTACCAACCCTCACGGTCCCTCAGATCCACATCAGCCGGTCTCCTCTCCATCCACAAGTCCAACCTCCGCAGTTTTGGGGACAGAGCCTTCTCCAGGGCAGCTCCCAGGCTCTGGAACTCCCTCCCCCAACTGATCCGCAATTCCGTGTCCCTCCCCATCTTCCAGTCCCGCCTCAAGACCCATCTCTTCACCTCTGCCTATCCTTAGCCCCACGTCCCCCTCCCTTTTCATCTGTGCATTAATTGCCTCATGTTGTGTTTTGTATTGAATTCTGTCTTTACTTTGTGTACTAGTCATGTCTCTACTATTTATTTCATTCCCCTTACATGTTTTTCCTATACATGCTCAATTTTTGTAAGGTGTCCTTGAGACTCTTGAAAGGCGCCCATAAATAAAATGTATTATTATTATTATTATAGGTAAGGGAATACTCTCCGATTTTATGGAGAAGCACATAACCAACAATATTCAAAGCCTGATCCCTTCCATTTTAGTTTCAATTCAGTTTATTGTCACGTGACCGAGGACCAGTGAAAAGCTTTTGTTTCATACTAACGAGTCAGTGGAAAGACTGACCTCCTACCTGACCTCCCGGTGGCTCAGCACTTCAACTCCCCCTCCCATTCCCCGTCCGACCTCTCTGTCCTGGGTCTCCTCCATGGCCAGAGTGAGCAACACCGGAAATTGGAGGAACAGCACCTCATATTCCGCTTGGGGAGTCTGCATCCTGCGGGCATGAACATTGAATTCTCCCAATTTTGTTAGCCCTTGCTGTCTCCTCCCCTTCCTCAGCCCTCGGGCTGTCTCCTCCTCCTTTTTCCTTTCTTCTCCCCGCCCCCCCCATCAGTCTGAAGAAGGGTTTCGGCCCGAAACGTTGCCTATTTCCTTCGCTCCATAGATGCTGCTGCATCCGCTGAGTTTTGTGTACCAGCGGAAAGACAATACATGATTACAATTGAGCCATCCACAGTGTACTGATATATGATAAAGGCAATATACAAAATGCTGGAGTAACTCAGGCAGCTATGATAAAGGGAATAACGTTTAGTAAAGTCCGATTACAGAGTACTAACTAAAAAAACTATTAAATGCCATATATAAAATGCAAATACAACTTTGAATTGGAAGGTGTCATTCAGACAATCGAGTCTATGCCTGCTCTTACTTTGTTCAGGTAGTCCCACTTTCCCATTTACTTCCCTGTAACCTGTTTCTCTGCCGTTTGTCCATCAATTCCCCAATTCTCCCGGCACCCACCTACGCGGGGCACGATTTGGAGTAGACAGCTATCTGTTAACGCATCTGTGGGAAGTGGCAGGTAAAATGATTCCTCAGGGAAATGCACATAGTCATAGGAAGAATGTGCACATTCCATACAGATAGCGCCCGAGGTTAGAATTGAACTGGGTTCATTGGAGCCGTGCAGTAGTAGCAGTATCTGCTGTGCCACCCTACTGTTTACAAAGAAAGTGACATCTTGCATGAAATTACTGAAGGTACGATATAAAATATTACATTTTCATTTTAAAAAATACATCAGGATTTTGCATCTGACACAGCTTTAACACTGAATTCTAACTCGTGATACTTCCTGCTCTCTCTACAGATGGTGAATTCCATTTGCAATTCCTTTGAAGCAAGCCTTTAATACCAAATATTACTTATTCTTTTTGATTTTAGACAAAACTCTCATAGGAGCCATTTGGGTCTTTTGTCTTTACCTTCTTACAAGTTGCCCCCCTCTCTATCTCTTTGAACCCGCTTATATAATCCTAAAATCACACATATGACAATTTGATTCGTGCAACTTTTTCTTTTGATTGTAATATCTTCATTCCGTTTGTTTAAAATAGAGGAATATTTAATACCCAGCCATTAACACACTAAAGATTATCAGCAGTCCTCAAGTCACTAAGGAATATTCCCCCTAATATAATTACACTTGCAAATGCCCGTTGAAGGCAGGATGATGCTGATCAAAGCAAAATGATTATTTATACCACGACTTGTCACTTGGTGACATTGTCACACAGGAGGGGTCCAGAAGAAAAGCTCGCTTTTGCATAAACAAAAACTTCATCGTTTCCTTTCCAGCTTATAGCCCGTTTGAAAAGTTCTGCATTGACATCAGGTTTTCTGCAGTATCCTGGAATAGGAATTTCAATGAATCTTATTGAGACTTTGATTACACCAGCAGATTGATTTTCCTCTTCTGGTCATACTTAACTTTTTGCATACTCTTCAGTCTTTCTGTGCCCTCTATTGAAATGGAATTCAGAAGGATAGATAGAACCCGTTTCAAGTCTGGTCCAATTCGGATTCCACACTTTTCACACAACGTATCAATTCCATCTTTTTAATAGTAAAGGGTAGCCTTTAGTTATATTTTTTATTAAGTCATTTTATTACATTTATATGACTATAAAAACATACAAATGAGGAGCAGGTTAATCCTACTTGGCTCCTTGAGTAGGATCTGATTGTAACTCTTATTCTGCACTCCTATCTACCAATGGCAATCTTTCACTGTGTACCTTTTGAATGTTTGTCATATAGTATTCAAATACGCTGTTTTCACCACCTTTTGGAGAAGAAAGTTCAAAAGTCTCATTAGTGTTCTATATATCTGAAGCATAATTTGTATTAAATTATCTTCTCAATTAACAACATTGAACTGGAAAAATGCGTCAACACCAACGCTCAAAATGTGGATTTCAAATATGTCGGAAACGGCATATCTTGAAGAAATGCGACTCCTCCTCGCAGGTAAAGCAGACCAATTCTTAGTGATTTGGTCTCCTTTTATCGACTTTTTACAAGCATGTGGTGCAACACAACTGTAGAAATCAAATGTTTCAGAATTAGGTGACGGGTGGCCAAGAACATTAAATAGGTATATCTCCCTCAATCTCCTTTTTTTCCTACTTCGTTTATTTCTCTTTCTCTCTCTATTTCTTCTTTTCTATCTCTCTCTCTTCTCCATTCTTCTGTACCTTTTTGTGTGCTTCTCTCTTCTTTCGGGCTACCTTACTATCTCACTCACCAATCTCTATGATAATCTTTCTTTTTTTCTTCCTTCTGTTTTATTATTAAATTAAAAATAAGAAATTGTATATGAAATGTAATATGTCAATATGTATTAGGTACTGTGGTACCACATTATTGTACTAACTTCTAACAAAAATTAAAACCCACCCCCCAAAAAAAAAACCATTGAACTTTGCAAATTGCTTGCTGTACCTGTAAACTAGCCAATTGTGACTCACGCATTAGGGTACCTGAAAACTTTGCATCTCAAATGTCTATAGTCTCCCTTCATTTAGATAATATGCTCCTTATATATATATTTTTTTACATTTTACATTTTCCCCACATTGTATTCCTTTTGCTAGATTTTTGCCTGCTTACTTCATGCATTCTTCATCCTTTTGTAGTTTTCCTATTCACAAACTACATTCCTATTTATCTCTGTGCCATCAGCAAATTTAGCAAACAAATCTTAAATGCCCTGCTCCAAATCATATATGTATGTAATGAAGTATTGAGGCCCCCGCAATGTTTCCTGTGGGACACCATTCACTACATTTTGCCAAAAACAAAATAAAACATTTTGTCTCCGTTATCTGTTCATCGGCTAATCATTTATCCAAAATAAAGTGTCACCTCTAACTTATTTTCCATGATATCCTTTGATACAGCACCATATCAAACATCTTCTGGAAATCTCAGTACCTGTGTTAATTGCCCTTTTTTCTGCACTGTTACACATGGATTGTTTTCTCTCCGTTATTTGTACTATCTATAATATATAACCTTCCTCCAAAATAAAATTTAAACTTTGTATGAACTGTGTTGATATTCTGCTGCCAATACATACTGATTCTTTCAGCTTATTGTTTAGATATTGTTCATGCAATGTGTGACCAAAAATAACTTCCAGATAGGATAAAGGTGGCAACAATTCTAAAATAATTTAAAGGAACAATTGCAAATGCACTGGAGCTGTTTTTGAAAGCAAAGGGTAGTCAATCGTTTATTTATTGTCACGTGTACATTCATACAGTGAGTTGATCGTCAGGTTTGGTGTCCAGTGAAATCATACTGTATGAACAATTGATCCTCTTCTGGAACACCGTGCAGGGGGTCACGACCTTCTGGCATCACCTTGTAATTTCCTAGTCACCGAAATGACTGATCATAGTATGTGGAGATATGCAATTTCTTACACTTCTCAGGTTAAGGCCTGGTGTCCTGAAGGCACTGGGTTGAAGTAGGGGCCAGTCTGTCCCAGTGTAATGCCCATTATCTCCTAGAGGGTAGTGATAGCGTTGCACACAAGGAGACGGTGTTAGGACCATTCAGTATGGAGATCAGCATTTGGGTCACATATCTGAGGAAGGATGGAGAGGGTCCAGAGGAGGTTTACAAGAATGATTCCAGGAATGAGTGGGTTAGCATATGATGAGCGTTTGACAGCACTGGGCCTCTACTCGCTGGAGTTTAGAACATTGAAGTGGGAGGTTATTGAAACTTACAGAATAATGAAAGGCATAGATAGAGTGGATGTGGAAGGGATGTTTCCACCGTTGAGTGGGTCTAGGACCAAAGGTCATAGACTCAGAATTAAAGGGCGCTGTATTAGAAAGGAGGTGAGGAGAAACTTCTTTCATCAGTGGGTAGTTAATCTGTGGAACTCATTGCCACAGAGGGATGTGGCGGCCAAGTCAGTGGATATTTTGAAGGCAGAGATAGACAAATTCTTGATTAGAATGGGTGTCAAGGATTATGGGGAGGGCAGTTAAATGGGATTAGGAGGCAGAGATCAGCCATGACTGAATGGCGGAGTAGACTTGATGGGCTGAATGGCCTAATTCTACTCCTATAACTTGTGAAGATCCCAGAATGAGGAGAGATAAGGCACCTAAGGTTAGCACAAAGCAGAATAAAAAGATGTAATATGGGTGCTAGCCTGATGATTCAAATTAAGCTGCTGTGAAAGAACAGCACTCAATGCATCTATTTTATCGCAAATGGTATGTTTAGTTTTTAAATGAAAGTAGCATTATCAAAGGCAAATAAGAATTAATCAGTTTCCCATCTTTACTACTATAAAGGAAACAATTATTCCCAATGGGTGAAAAGGACGAACATCAGCTTTAACAAACACGCACAGTAGTTACTGGCATCCTGCAAGAAAAAGCGGAAAACACACACCATTGTGTTTCATCTATCAGCCTGCTTCTTCTGGGAATCTCATAATGGATGAAAATTTAAGAGGTTTACTTTGAATTTTAAAAACAACAAACTGCTTCCTATCCATTTTTATATAATATTCAGACAGGGTTAGATGACTATTCATTTGGAAATGAATCGTTTACAGTCAGGAAAAGGAAGAGAACAGTGACAGAGAGCAGCCTTAAGATTCTGTGTGTGGAAGCAAATTCTTCGCTTCATGGCATTCTTTATTCAGTGCTTGCCAGTGTTGAAACATAGAAACATAGAAAATAGGTGCAGGAGTAGGCCATTCGGCCCTTCGAGCCTGCACCGCCATTCAATATGATCATGGCTGATTATCCAACTCAGTATCCTGTACCTGCTTTCTCCCCATACCCCCTGGTCCCCTTAGCCACAAGGGCCACATCTAACTCCCTCTTAAATATAGCCAATGAACTGGCCTCAACTACATTCTGTGGCAGAGAATTCCGGAGATTCACCACTCTCTGTGTAAAGCATGTTTTTCTTATCTCAGTCCTAAAATATTTCCCCTTTATCCTTAAGCTGTGACCCCTTGTTCTGGACTTCCCCAACATCGGGAACAATCTTCCTGCATCTAGCCTGTCCAACCCCTTAAGAATTTTGTACATTTCTATAAGATCCCCCCTCAATCTTCTAAATTCTAGCGAGTACAAGCCGAGTCTATCCAGTCTTTCTTCATATGAAAGTCCTGACATCCCAGGAATCAGTCTGGTGGGCCTTCTCTGTACTCCCTCTATGGCAAGAATGTCCTTCCTCAGGTTAGGAGACCAAAACTGTACGCAGTACTCCAGATGTGGTCTCACCAAGACCATGTACAACTGCAGTAGAACCTCCCTGCTCCTATACTCAAATCCTTTTGCTATGAATGCTAACATACCATTCGCTTTCTTCACTGCCTGCTGCACCTGCATGCCTACTTTCAATGACTGGTGTACCATGACACCCAGGTCTCATTACATCTCCCCTTTTCCTAATCGGCCACCATTCAGGTAATAATAATAATAATAATAATGGATGGGATTTATATAGCGCCTTTCTAGATACTCAAAGCGCTTTACATCGTAATAGTCTACTTTTCAGTTTTTGCCACAAAAGTGGATAACCTCACATTTATCCACATTATACTGCATCTGCCATGCATTTGCCCACTCACCCAGCCTATCCAAGTCATCTTGCAACCTCCTAGCATCCTCCTCACAGCTAACACTGAAGTTGACTTGACTGCCAGCATTTCCCAATTCAGTATCTATGATCTGCAGCAGCCTCTCTAAAACACGGGTAGATGTCCAAATTTATGTGGATAATTAACAACTTACTGCTTGTATCTTGTATATCTGCTTGTATACCCGATCTGTTTGGATGACGCGCAAAACAAAGCTTTGCACTGTAGTTCAGTAGACATGACAATAATAAAACCAAGATTAAACCTCAATTTAAGTCTGCTTCTGACCGCTGAGGTTAGCATAATCACATGGAGAAGATGCAAATTAGCTTCCTTTGGTACTTTGGTGATATCTCTGCTTTTCTTCCTCAGTGAAGAATGTCAAAATAGGGGCCAATGCCATTATAATGAAAGGGGGGAGAGGTAGCACAAGGTGTTTCTATGTATTTATATTTAAAAAATAGTTGTGACAAAAGACATGAGAAAAGTCCAACAACATTGAAGCAGCAAGTAGGGGGAAAGATTTAATAGGAATCTGAGGGGTAACGTTTGCACACAAAGGGTGGTGAATGTATGGAACGAGCTGCCAGATGATGTAGTTGAGGCAGGGACTATTGCAACATTAAATAAACAATTAGACAGGTACATGGATAGGACAGGTTTAGAGGGATATGGGCCAAACACAGGCAGATGGGACTAGTGTAGATGGGACATGCTAGTCAGAGTGGGGATGTTGGGCCGAGAGGCCTGTTTCCACACTGTATGACAGTATGACTCTCTAGATGTGCTCAGATGTAAAGTTTTAGTAAGGTATAGGAATGTACAAAAATGTACATTCTTCTTCTTCTTTGGAGTTGTACATTGTTTCTATGTTCAGTTTAAACCAGCATCTGCAGTTCCTTCCTACACATCCCTCTTACTACCATGCCAAGCTCTGTAAGAAATTGTAAGTTTCAATAAGTTCACCTCTTATCCTTTTAAATTCAAGTATATATAGTGCGAATCCTCTTCATCTCAGTTCAAAAAATCTTACCTCAATCTCATCTCACCCCACATTGCAGATATCAATCTGATGAATCTTTATTCATATGAAAATAGGTGGAAGGACAAGTGGTGCAGAGAAAACAGGGAGTCTGCAGAAAGATTTGGACAGTTTGAGAGAGTGGGCAGAGATGTGGCAGATGGAATATAGTGCAGCAAAGTCTGGTCATTCATTTGATGGTAGGAATAAAGGTGTAGACTATTTTCTAAATAGAGAGAGAATTCAGAAATCCGAGGTGCAAAGGGACTTGGGAGTGCTGGTGCAGGATTCCCAAAAAGTTAACCTGCAAGTGGAATCGGAAGTAAAGAAGGCAAAATGTACTGCTAGCATTTATTTCAAGAGGGCTAGAATATATAAACAGGGATGTAATGCTGAAGCTCTAGAAGGCGCTGATCAGGCCGTATTTGGAGTGTTCTGAGGAAAGATGTGCTGGCCCTGGAGAGGGTCCTGAGGAGGTTTACAAGAATGATCCCAGGAATGAGTGGGTTAACATATGATGAACGTTTGTCGGCACTGGGCCTGTACTCGCTGGAGTTTAGAAGAATGAGGGGTCCTCATGGAAACATACAAAATAGTGAAAGGCTTGGATAAAGTGGATGTGGAGAGGATATTTCCACCAGTGGGAGAGTCTAGGACTAGAGGTCAGAGCCTTAGAATTAAAGGACTTTCACTGGTAACCATGAAATAACATCATAGGTAGTTTTAAGTGAAATGGAGATGCTTATGATGATGACACTTTTCATCACAATGGTCCTTCGGACATAGCTGAAACAACACTTTCAAGTGCACCAAACAAGAATTCTATGGTAAGTTAGAAACATAGAAATATAGAAACATAGAAAATAGGTGCAGGTGGAGGCCATTTGGCCCTTCGAGCCAGCACCGCCATTCATTGTGATCATGGCTGATCGTCCCCTGTCAATAGCCCGTGCCTGCCTTCTCCCCATATCCCTTGACTCCACCCGCCCCTAGAGCTGCTGCTGCTTCTTCTTCTTCTTCTTCTTCTTCTTCTTCTTCTTCTTCTTCTTCTTCTTCTTCTTCTTCTTCTTCTTCTTCTTCTTCTTCTTCTTCTTCTTCTTCTTCTTCTTCTTCTTCTTCTCCTCCGCCTCCGCCTTCGCCTTCTCCTCCTTCTTCTTCTTCTTCTTCTTCTTCTTCTTCTTCTTCTTCTTCTTCTTCTTCTTCTTCTTCTTCTTCTTCTTCTTCTTCTTCTTCTTCTTCTTCTTCTTCTTCTTCTTCTTCTTCTTCTTCTTCTTCTTCTTCTTCTTCATGTTGCATTGCTGCCACCTTCTGGCTTCATTCCACAGTCCTCATGTCTTTACATTATATCCTTTTTATAAGGCCAGAGGCCCTCAAGAAATTAAACATCACCTTTACTCCTTTTCCTTCCCCTCCATACTCTAGAATGTTCTTTTCTGATATATCTGTCATTCCAATTTTCTTCATTTCACTGATCAAAACTCTTCTTTCTGTTTCATATCTTCTACATGCAACTAGAGCATGCTGAACTGTTTCCGGCTGATGGCATTCCTCACACATCCCAGTAGGGTGTTTTCCCAACATTTTTAATGTGCTGTTCAGGTGAGTGTGTCCTATCCTCAACCTTGCTAATACTACCTGTTCTCTCCTGTTCCCCCCTCTTCTAGAGGTGTCTCCCCTTTGTCTCCTGTTCCCAGTATTGTTGCCATTCCTGATTTATTTTCTTCCACACAATGTGTCTTCCTTCAGATCTGGATAATTGTAGGTTTACCTCTATGTTCTCTTTTTTAACGGCCTCTTTTGCTAATTTGTCCACTTTTTCATTTCCTAGCACACCAATGTGTGCTGGGACCCACAACAAAGTCACGTCACTGCCCTTCCTTGTTACTTGGCTTAATAGTAGTAGAATTTCATACACTAGGTCAGGCCACCTATGGGATGCACCAGACCCAATACTCTGGATTGCAGACAATGAGTCGCTACATATTAATACTTTGCATGGTTGCACCTGTTCTATCCACCAAACTGCCATCAAAATAGCGTATAGTTCCACTGTATATACTGCCAAATAGTTATTTGTTCTTTTGCAAATCTCAACATTCATCCCTTGCTCTACCACAGCTGCCCCTGTTGTTTCAGCTACTGGGTCCTTTGATCCATCTGTGAAAATTAAGAGGTGTTCCCTGTATCTATTATATATATGGTTATGGTATTCTGTTTTTAGGTCCGAATTTTCTTCCCTCCTTTTTGCCTCCCATATCTCCAGATCAACTTTTGGGATGTTTAGTAACCATATTGGGACAGATGGCCACAATACTGCAGGGCAGAACTCTTTGTCCTCTACTTCCATGTCCCTTGCCACATCTCCTCCAACCCAGCCGAAGCTTCCAGACTGAGCAACCCCTCTCTCCCAGCACTCCTGTACTACCTGTTTTGTTGGGTGGTTCTCTCCATGACCCTTAAGGCTTAGCCAGTAATTAGCCATTAGTTGTCTGCGGCGCAGTCTCAACGGCATCTCCCCAGTTTCCACCTGTAGTGCACATACAGGTGACGTCCACACACCTCCTATACAGATTCTTAGAGCTTCCGCTTGGACTTTGTCCAACTCGGACAACACTGACTTAGATGCTGATCCATAAGCTATACTGCCATACTCTAGTCTGGATCTGATCAGTGATACATAGATATGTTTAAGAGATAATATATCTGCTCCCCACTTTCATTGCATTTTCCAATTATTTTTGTAATGTGGACCCTCCATGTTAATCTGGAGTCAAAATGGACTCCCAGGAAACGGAAATCTTTTACTCTTTGCAAATTGTTGCCGTATAGTTTTAACTGGACATCCTCTTTAATTTTCTTCCTTGTGAAAACCATTGTCTTTGTCTTCTCTATAGAGAATTTAAAACCCCATTTCACTCCCCACTCTTCCACCTGGGCTATCCCTTGCTGCATTTTTTCCACGATAAAATCTATATTCTTCCCCTTTCTCCATAGGCTGCCATCATCTGCAAAGAGCGATCGCCCCATCTCTGGTTGAATGTTTGCAAATATATCATTGATCATGATTGAGAATAGGATCGGGCTTATCGCACTTCCCTGGGGAGTTCCATTCTCGACTACACATTTACTAGAGATGTCTGACCCTATTTTAACTTGGATACTTCTACCGTTAAGAAAATCCATTATCCAGTTAAAAATATTTCCTCCTACTCCCATTAAATGCAGCTTTATTAGAAGACCTTCTCTCCACAACATATCATAAGCCTTCTCTACATCAAAAAATACGGTAAATACAGATTCTTTTTTAACTTGTGCTTTCCTTATATCATCTTCCAAGCACAGAACTGGATCATTAGCACCTCTCCCTTTTCTAAAGCCACTCTGATAATTAGCCACTATACCATTTTCTTCCATTAGATGCCTTAATCTTTCATTTACCATTCTTTCCATCAGTTTACACATGTGTGCTGTTAAAGCTATAGGTCTATAATTTACTGGATTACTTGCACCTTTCCCTGGTTTCCTAATAGGCACAATGATTGCTTCCTTCCACCTCTCCGGTATTCGCCCTTCTTCCCACACCTTGTTATATAGTGCAAGTATCTTTTGGAGTCCCTCCTCACTTAGATGCTTTATCATTATGTAACAAATACCATCCTTCCCTGGGGCTGAGTTCTTACACTTGGCCAGAGCTCTCTTTAGCTCCCCCAAATTAAATGGAATATTGTACTTGTCCTCTGTGATACCTTTCCTTTGTAAGGCCTCAACATTTTCCTCTCTTGTTCTTTCCCTACCTCTTCTTCCTTCATCTGACAAGTTGTGGGAGCTGTGAACCCTACTAAAAGTGTTAACCATTAGTTCTGCTTTGTCTTTATTTGAGACTACAGTTTGATCTCCATTTGTTAAGATAGGATAACTCCACTCCCTTTTATCACCTTCCATTTTTTTAATCATCCCCCATATCTCCCCTATCTGTGTTGTGTTTCCAATTGAATCACAATACTTCCTCCAATATGCTCTTTTTGTTTGTCTTATAATCCTCCTTACAATTGCCTGAGCCTGTTTGTAATTAATCATGTGTTGGTAGTTATGAGTTCTTTTTAATAATCTGAATGCTCTGTTTCTATTCACCACCGCCTCTTTACATTTATTGTCCCACCATGGCACAGCTTTCCATTTTGATGTTCCTTTACTTTTAGGTATGGAAACTAATGCTGCTCTTTTGATACCTTCTGACAATTTATTCTCAAAGTTTTCTATATCTGTCTCTTCTTGTATCGATTTTACATATCTATCACTTTCCTCCTTAAATTTCTCCCAATTAGCCTTTCCAAACACCCATCGTCCACTTCTGTTTTCTTTACTCATAGTTAAAGTAATATTTATTTTGCATAGCACAGGATGATGATCACTTCCTATGGTACCCTTTTCATATACTTCCCAGTTACATTTAGCAGCAATCCTATTAGAAACAAGTGTAAGGTCCAACACAGACTGCTTCCCTGTCCTAACATCTACCCTGGTCTTCTTTCCATCATTTAGACATACTAGATTACCATCATTTAATAATTCCTCAATTACCTGTCCATTATTATCTGACTTTCCACTGCCCCATAATGTATTATGTGCGTTAAAGTCCCCACACCAAATAACATTAGATTTGCTCTGGCCTTCTACTTCCTGCAACTTATTGACCTCTAATCGCTTACATGGATTATAGTAATTTATTACCACTATTTTCCTCCTCTCAGACCACACTTCTATTACCACATATTCCTGTTCCTGCCCAATTCCTAATAACTTGTATGGTATCCCTTTTTTAATGAAAGTGGCACAACCCCCTCCTCCCCCATTTCCCCTATCACATCTCACTGCAACATAATCATATAGAACAAAATCTAAACTTGGTTTCAACCAGGTTTCCTGGATACATACGACATCTGGTTTTTCCTTCCTACTGTCTATGAATTGCTTAAAGTCTTGCCCATTGGCTAACAAGCTTCTTGCATTCCATTGTAGGATTAACATTAATATTATTAACCCACACATGTTGACTCTTGGCTCGCCTGGATACTGAGACCATCATGTATTTCCTCCCACTTCAATCCTGCCATGCCCAAGTGGTGGACTGCAGCCTTTACAATGATTTGGATCCTTTCTGTTTTGGATTTTACTTCTGCTGTCGCATTTATTACTCCTGCTATAAATATAACCAGGTTTTTCTTTTCTTTCCATATACTCTTTTCTTTTTCTTTTATTGTTTCCATTATGCCCATATCTTGCTCCCTCCTGATCCTTCTTTCATTCATCTGTATTGTAGGGTCAGCCCTTTTTGCTGCCTCTGCATAGGAGACCTTTTCCTTCACTCTTATGTTTTGTACTTCAGCTTCACGTTTCATCACCTCACAGCCCCAGTAAGCCACACTATGCTCTCCTCCACAATTACAGCACTTTGGTCTGACCCCCTCTCCACACTGACCATATTCATGGTCCCCACTACACCTTGCGCATTTCCTCGCCCCCTTGCACATTTTAGCTATATGCCCACATTTCTGACATTTGAAGCACCTCATTGGTTTGGGTATGTACTCTCTTACACCAAATCGCATGAATCCAAAATGGACCACTTTTGGAAGGGATTCTGTCTTGAATTCAAGCAGGACTGACTCAGTTTCCTCTTTCTTTGCTCCTTTGGTCATTCTTTTGGCACTCATAATTAATTCACATCTCTTTCTGAGTTCCTGAACCAGTTCACTCATATTGACTTTGAGAGGGATTCCATAGATAACCCCTTTACACCCTGCCCTCCTCCGTTCTCCCACTCTCACTACTTTGATTATTTTGATTTTGTCAATCTTGTTCATTTTCATTGCCTTTTCAACTTGAGCCTCACTGTTGCACCCTATTAGCATGTTTCCATCTTCCAGCACTCTTGCATACTTTACTTCCCCAACCTGGGCTCTGATTATTTTTGTCAGCTTCATTGGCTCTATCTTCTTTACTCCTCCTTCTCCTTCAAACCTCACCACTACATTTAACGACATTTCCTTTTCTGGTTCCTTTTCTGGTTCCTTGTCTTCACTCTCCGATCCACCAATATTGCTTTTCCTTCTTTTACGGCTGCTCTTCCTGGGGCTACCCCGTGTTCCCACGGTTTCCCACTCCTTCTCAACATTTTCTTCATTATCCTCTCCTCCACTGGCCTCCATACCACTAGACCCACTCTCGCCTGTCATTTTGTAACAGCAGGGAATATTCTGCTCCGGCCTGTTGCGTGCGTACGACGGCGCCGTCAGCCACGCCTCACCTCGCGCCCAGACGCTTCTGTCGAGCCAAAGCTGCCCGCCCCTAGAGCTCTATCTAACTCTCTCTTAAATCCATCCAGTGATTTGGCCTCCACTGCCCTCTGTGGCAGGGAATTCCATTAATTCACCTCATTATGACCAAAGGGAACAATAAGTAATGTCCATTTGCTTCAGGTGATTCCTCAATTGCCCTACAGGATATTAATACAAACAGGTGACTACTCCAGCAGTAATCACTCATGTTTTGCAAGACTTTGAACATTAGGCATGAATTATTCTCATTCATATGTTGTACCCAGTCAACAACTGTAACAAAAAAGAGTATTATTAGATCATTGCAATATATACCAGATACAGAAATTTACAGAAATCAGCTGCAAACTATTAATCAATTTATTTTCCATTCAATCATAAGACCTCTGTGGACATGAATATCATGGGAGACAATATCCATTGGTGTCTTGTTACAAATAGATGAATGGTCTGTGGCAATACATCAAACAAGCAATTTTACGCCTGTGTCTAAACCTAAAAATATAAAACTGAATATCCTCACATTGTATCAGACACATAATCCCCTGCACTTGCACAGTCCATGTTTATTCCAGGTAGTTGCCTATTGTGTTGATGATTTGTTGTTGTGTAAAGTGAATTAATAAAGGCACCACACTTAAGCTGTACTTAGGCAGGACAGCTATTTCCAGCAGTTGAGGCAGCTGTTTAGGGTGACCTTCTGCCTAATCTTTTCCTTTACTGTTGGCTCTGCAGCACTGTTTTAAGTATACATCACTATCAAGTTGACAGTTGCAGACCAACTGTACCAGCCGTTATTTCACTTTGAATCAACTCCCTCATTATGTCACTAACTCTGTTGCAATGGCTCAAGAATTTTGAAAGCGACCAATGATATACAGTTCGAAGTGGAATCCTAAGCCGCCAACACCTACTATATAATAATAATAATAATAATTTTATTTATAGAGCACTTTAAAAACAATCATAGTTGCAACAAAGTGCTGTACATCACTAATCATTGACAAAAAAGTTAATACACACCAATAATAACAATTAAAAGATGGAGTAAGTAAAGATATTCAAAATAAAGAAATATTAAAAACACTAAAAACAGGAGCAAAGTCTCATGCATGGTCAAAAGCCAGGCAGTATAAATATGTTTTAACACTGGCTTTGAAGATGGACAGTGAGGGGGCCTGTCATGATGACAGGCTTCAGATACAAGTCTTCCAAATGGCTAAACAGATGCTGCGCGTGATGCAAAGCTGCATTGAAATGCATACACACTCGTATCATGTTCTTTGAAAAACAGATCGCAGTCTCTTCAGCTGATCCCTTGGATTATCTTCACTTAAAAACATCATGCATGTAGCATTTCCCCCTAAAGCCATCTTTACATGCGACCTCCAAAAGAATATCCTGCCACTTAGTATTCAAAGTCGCCAATTTGTTTCTTTGGCAGTTTTGGTGAGCTGCCTGCAATCTTGTTCGTTGATTCTACATTATCATCATGAGTCCATTTCAGAAGTACTTAGTTAGCTGCTTATGGAACATCCCTGTAAGCAGTAATGCCAATGTTTCGATGTATGTTATCCTGTTACTCAGCGACAGAGAGGCTAATGCCCCTGTCCCACTTAGGCGATATTTTAGGCGACTACAGGCGACTAGGCTGTCGCCAGATGGTGCCTCAGTCGACCGAAGAGACATACCTTTTTTCTGGTCGCTGCTGGATTTTGAAATGTTTAAAACTTTTCTGAAGACAGTTGCCGCCCGTGGGCTTGATGCCAACGATCGTAGCCTGATGGATGTGTTGTCGTAGGTTGTCGCCAGGATGATGTAGGTTGTTGCTGGTGCTGACTTTGGTGAATTCAATTGGCGACTACCTACGTCAACCTACGTCAACCAGCGACAGGTACCGGTGACTGAATTGTCTTACCTTGTCGTAGCTTGTCGTGGGTGGACGTAGGTTGTCGTAGGTCTGGTCGTAAATGGACGTTCTAATGGTCGCCGGTTGGCGGTAGCTTGCCGTTGACTAGGAGGTAGGCTGTCGTAGACATTTTCGTGGGGGGGGGGGTCCAGTCGCCGTTTTTTTGGCGACCTGCTATGACTATGGCAGTCGCCGAAGAAATTGCCTAAGTGGGACAGGCCCATAATGGTTTCAAATGCTTCTTTCAGATGAGGGGGCAATAGGAGGATAAAATGTAGAAATTTATGGGGAAAATATTACTGGCAGCTGCCCTCAAGCTTCTTTGTTTCGAATTTGTTTTGTAATTGACTGTCAAGGATGTTGGACTGATGTTGAGCTTTTCCCACGGGCTTGTTTCAAAGCTGTTTTCTTCAGAAATCAGAATGCAAACAGCATTAAAAAAAGTCTATTTTTGGCTGAGTATACAGGCCAAGCAAATGGATCTGATGACAGATGCTGCTATCAAAGTAGGAAGTCCCAGATGTGCCTTTCAGCAGTAAAGGTTGTGAGAGAAGGAAGGTTCGATTATAGCTTGCTGCACCTGGGGGAGTAAGACCATTGAAGCCATAAAATCACAGTGCTGCACTTATTCATCAAATGATTTCATGGTCTTATCCCACCCATTCAGATAACAACTTGCAGCCTCCTGATGTCAAACTTGGTGCTTACTATATTCACTTTTATTTATCTGGCTATGTTACCAAGTTATGTCTCAGCAACAAGTACATTTTCAGACATGAGGGTGAAATGTGTGAAACTGAATATTTTGTACAATAGTTAATGTTGTCCCACAGTATTTCGCAGGGGGAATTTAAACTGTGAATAATTAGCATTCATTATATACCTTTTTTTATATGGATGCTAAAGCTGCAAGGATGTGTTCTATAATTCACAGAATCAATTGAATGTGTTAAAGACAGGGTGGTCTGTTGACAGGGATGATTTATGTAACTCCCTCTTTAGAGAGTTCAATTATACTTACTTATCTTTTTAATTAATTAAACATACGTCCTCCATCCTCACTGCAAATCTCAGAATATCATGAGGTCAATTACAAAATGCCACCTACCCACCACGATGCAAGTGGAGGTAATGCGATAGCTTAAACCTACATTCTGCCACATGGAAATCATTTGATGATTTTGGATCAAGGCCACTAATATTTGGCAAATGTATTGAATGATGATCTATCTTGAAAATTAGGAAATGGACATGACATTTTCTCCTGAAGCAAAGTAAAGTTGTGAAGAAATAAAGTCAATGTCCTTGACATGGTACACCAGGCTAGATAATGGCCACAGCTGGTTTTGAGATACCCATTCCAGAGGTCAGACTACTTGAAATTTGGCTTTGAGCCTTATTTGCAATTTCAGGACAAGCTATGTCTTCTTCTTGCGTATGACGTGCACAGCCTAAAGTTGGAGGTCAACTTGTTTTATTTGGTCTTGTTTGTGCATGTCGGGTTGATTGCATTAGTTGAAACAGGGTGGACCACATGAAGGTTGCCATCTCCCACCCCAAGCTATCAGTACCCGTGATAGACACAAAATGCTGGAGTAACTCATCGGGTCAGGCAGCATCTGCGGAGAAAAGGAATAGATGACATTTTGGTTCGGAATGGAAGGGTCCCAACCTGAAATGTCACCTCTTCCTGTTCCCCAGAGATATTGCCTGGGTCGCTGATTTACTCCAGCACTTTATGTCTACCTTCGATATAAACCAGCAACTGCAGTTCCTAATGTACATTTTGCCTGTACTCCTTATACCATCTCAAGAAGTTCCCTCATTTTACTTAGAAACATAGAAACATAGAAAATAGGTGCAGGAGGAGGCCATTCGGCCCTTCGAGCCATCACCGCCATTCATTGTGATCATGGCTGATCGTCCCAAATCAATAACCCGTGCCTGCCTTCTCCCCATATCCTTGATTCCACAAGCCCCCAGAGCTCTATCTAACTCTTTCTTAAATCCATCCAGTGATTTGGCCTCCACTGCCCTCTGTGGCAGGGAATTCCACAAATTCACAACTCTCTGGGTGAAAAAAGGTTTTTTCTCACCTCAGTCTTAAATGGCCTCCCCTTTATTCTAAGACTGTGGCCTCTGGTTCTGGACTCGCCCAACATTGGAAACATTTTTCCTGCATCTAGCTAGACCAGTCCTTTTATAATTTTATATGTTTCTACAAGATCCCCCCTCATCCTAAACTCCAGTGAATACAAGCCTAGTCTTTTCAATCTTTCCTCATATGACAGTACCACCATCCCAAGGATCAATCTCGTGAACCTACGCGGCACTGCCTCAAACACATGGATGTCCTTCCTCAAATTAGGAGACCAAAACTGTACACAATACTTCAGATGTGGTCTTACCAGAGCCCTATAGAAATGCAGAAGAACCTCTTTACTCCTATACTGAAATCCTCTTGTTATGAAGTCCAACATTCCATTAGCTTTCTTCACTGCCTGCTGTACCTGCACGCCACCTTTCAGTGACCGGTGTACAAGGACACCCAGGTCTTGCTGTACCTCCCCATTACCTAACCTAACCCCATTGAGACAATAATCTGCCTCCTTGTTTTTGCTGCCAAAGTGGATAACCTCACATTTATCTATATTATACTGCATCTGCCACGCATCTGCCCACTCACTCAACCTGTCCAGGTCACCCTGCAACCTCCAAACATCCTCTTCACAGTTCACACTGCCACCCAGCTTTGTATCATCCACAAACCTGCTTGTGTTGCTCCTAATTCCCTCGTCCAAATCATTAATATATATGGTAAACAGTTGCGACCCCAACACCGAGCCTTGCGGCACTCCACTCGCCACTGCCTGCCATTCTGAGCCGTTCACTCCTACTCTTTGCTTCCTGTCTGTCAACCAATTTTCTATCCACCTCAACACCCTACCCCCAAGACTATGTGCTCTAATTTTAGTCACCTGTGTCCCGTGCGGGACCTTATCAAAGGCTTTCTGAAAGTCTAGATACACTACATCCACTGGCACCCCTTCATCCACTTTACTTGTCACATCCTCAAAAAATTCCAAATGGTTAGTCAAGCATGATTTCCCTTTCATAAATCCATGTTGACTTGGACTAATCCTTTTATTGCTATCCAATGCCCCATTATTACCTCTTAATAATTGACTCCAGCATCTTTCCCACCACCGGTCAGGCTAACTGGTCTGTAATTCCCCGTTTTCTCTCTTATAGAAACATAGAAACATAGAAAATAGGTGCAGGAGTTGGCTATTCGGCCCTTCGAGCCTGCACCACCATTCAATATGATCATGGCTGATCCTTTCTTGAAAAGTGGGATAACTATCCTCCAATCCACAGGAACTGATCCTGAATCTATTGAACATTGGAAAATGATCACCAATGCGTCCACTATTTCTAGAGCCACCCCCCTGAGGACCCTGGGATGCAGACCATCAGGCCCAGGGGATTTATCATCCTTCAGTCCCATTAGCCTACCCAATACTATTTCTCGCCTAAAGAACATTTCTTTCAGTTCCTCTACCCCCTTAGATCCTCTGTCCTCCAGTACTTCTGGGAGATTGTTTGTGTCTTCTTTAGTGAAGACAGATCCAAAGTACCTGTTCAACTCTCCTGCCATTTCTTTGTTCCCCATAATAATTTCACCCGTGAGTGCCTTCAGGGGACCCACATTTGACTTTGCTATTCTTTTTCCCTTAACATATCTAAAGAAGCTTTTACTGTCCTTCTTTATATTCCTGGCCAGCTTCCCCTCGTGCTTCATCTTTTCAGACCGTATTGCCCGTTTTGTTTCCTTCTGTTATCCTATGAAAGTTTCCCAATCCTCTGGCTTCTGGCTACTCTTTTCTTTTAGTTTTATTCTATCCCTAACGTCTCTTGTCAGCCACAGTTGCCTCCTACTCCCCTTAGAATCTTTCTTCCTTTTTGGAATGAAATGATCCTGCCTCTTCCCGATTATGCCCAGAAATTCCTGCCATTGCTGTTCCACTGTCATTCCTGCTAGGATCCCTTTCCAGTCTACCTTGGCCAGCTCCTCTCTCATGCCTTCATAGTCCCCTTTGTTCAACTGCATCACTAACACTTCCAATTTAACCTTCTCCTTCTCAAATTGCAGATTATGATCACTATCTCCAAGCGGTTCTTTTACCTCTAGTTCTCTTAACAAATCTGGTTCATTGGACAACACTAAATCCAGAATTGCCTTTTCTCTGGTTGCCTCCATTACAAGCTGCTCTAAGAATCCATCTCGGAGGCATTCTACAAACTCTCTTTCTTGGGGTCCTGAACCAACCTGATTTTCCCAGTCTACCTGCATTTTGAAATCCCCCATCACCACAGTGCCATTACCCTTGTTACATGCCAGTTTTACCTCCTGCTGCAACTTACACCCTACATCCGGGCTACTATTTGGGGGTCTGTAGAGAACGCCAATTAGTGTCTTCTTGCCTTTATAATTCCTCAACTCAATCCACAGTGACTCTATCTCATCAGTCCCTATGTCTTCCCTCGCAAGGGTCGGAATTGCATCCCTCACCAGCAGAGCTACCTCCTCCTCTGCCCACCTACCTGTCCTTTCTATAGGATGTATAACCCTGAATATTAAGTTCCCAGACCCGATCTTCCTGCAGCCACGTCTCAGTAATCCCCACAATGTCATATCTACCAACCTCTAACTGAGCCTCAAGCTCATCTACTTTACTTCTTATACTTCGTGCATTCATATACAATATTTTAAATTCCTTACGCATCTCAAGTTCAAGTTCAAGTTCAAGTGAGTTTATTGTCATGTGTCCCTGTATAGGACAATGAAATTCTTGCTTTGCTTCAGCACTTCAGCAGCATCTCACCTTTTACATGCCTTTTTTTCTTCTTTCTTTTACCACAGTACTAACAGAGGTAGTAGTGGCAATCAGCATAGTGGCGTGTTCCTTCTGTGAAATATGGAAGATCAGGGTGAAGTGTTCCCACAGACCATATTTACAGGAAGTGTGTCCAGCTGCAGCTCCACTCAGGCTTCATGAATCAGTTGGAATGGCAGTTGTCTGGACTCACTGAGAAGCAGGCAACAAGCAATGTGCTCTAGGTAAGAGGTTGAGGAAGGTGGTTTCGTTTTTTAGTTTAGAGATACAGATCTTAACAGGCCATTCGGCCCACTAAGTCCGCGCCAACCAGCGATCCCCGCACACTAACACTATTCAACATGCACTAGGGACACTTTACAATAATACCAAGCCAATTAACCTACAAACCTGTACGTCTTTGGAGTGTGGGAGGAAACCGGAGATCCTGGAGAAAACCCATGCAGGTCACGGGGAGAAAGTACAAACTCCGTACACACAAGCACCCATAGTCAGGATTGAACCCTCTGGCCCTGTAAGGCAGCAACTCTACCGCTGCACCACAATGCCAGCCTGTGGTCTCGCAATATATTCAGGCCGATAGGTGGGTGACTGTCAGGAGGGGCAGACACATAGTGCAGGAGTCCCCTATGGCTATTCCCATGTATTGTTTTGGATACCACTAGCAGGATGGCCTAAAGCAATAGCAGAAAACATATCAGAAGCATCATGGCTGGCCCTGTGGTACAATAGGGAAGGTTATAGTCTAGGTAGCAATGGTGACAGGTGATTGCATTGTCAAGGGCACAGATAGGCATTTCTGTGGCACCAAGTCAGACTCTAGAATGGTGTGTTGACTCTCTGGCACCAGGGTCAAGGGCATCTCTGTGTGGGCACAGGGCATTGTGAAATGGGAGGGAGAGCAGCTAGAGGTTGTGTTCCATATTGGTACCAATAACACAGGCACGAGGTAGAAGAGGTCCTGCAGAGTGAATATACGGGGTTGGGCAGAAGGTTGAAAAGCAAGACTCTCGGAGTATATAATCTCAGGATTACTTTGTATGCTGAATGCAGGCAAGGGTAGAAATAGGTTTAGGTTTATTATTGTCATGTGTACCCAAGTATAGTGAAAAGCTTAGTCTTGCATGCCATCCAAACAAATCAGATAATGATGTACATAAGTACAATCAAGTCAGACTCAAGTTCAATATGTAGGGCAAAGGGTTAGATGCAATGTGCAGAATCTAGTTCTCAGCACTATAGCGGATCAGTTCCATGCATAAAGTCCATTGTCCACAATGGGGAAGGGCTGTAGTGGACAGCATCCAAGCTTGCGGAAGGATCGTTCAGAAGTCATAAATGTTCGATTAATCAAGACATAACTTAATTCAATTTAAAATTCTACACAGATTATATTACTCGAAAACTAGACTGCACAAATTCTACCCAAATACTTTCCCCATTTGTGACAAATGTTTATCTCAAAATGCCACTATAACACACTCTTTTGTCGTATAAAACTACATAAATTTTGGAGCAAAATCTTTGAAATGTTCACAGATTTGCCACCCTCTGGCTAAATTAATTCCTCCTCATCTCCATTGTAATGGCATGTCCTTTTATCCTGAGGTTGTGCCCTCTGATCCTAAACTCTCCCACTAGTGGAAACATCCTTTCCACATCCACTCCATCCAGCCATTACAACATGGTTGAAGGATGGACAAGACTAGCAGCTTGATGTTCCAGGATATCAATGCTGTGGATGTTACAAAGGTGGAGGTAGGATAGGAGATGGTGATGCCCCATTGACTAGGAAGAACATCACGGCAGTAATTAGAGATGATATTACAATAGAACAGACCTGTTGGCCACATGGGTAAAATTTACAAATAAGAAAGGGAGAATCATTTTGATGGGATTTTCTATAGCATGCCCCCCCCCCCCCCCTCAAATTAGTGGGAATTTGAGGAGTATGTCTGGGTCAGGTATAGGCAACTGGGATCAAGTGTGTCCCCAGAGGAGCATAAGCATAGAGAGCATACTTAAGAAGGAATTCAGGAGTGTGCAACAGGGATTGGCAGTGGGCCCTTCATTGTTTGTCAAATATATTAATGGTTTGGATGGGAATACAGATAACATAATCAGTAAGTTTGCAGATGATACTAAAATTAATGGTATAACAGGATTAGTTCAGTTAGACAACTTAGTTGGCATGGGCCTGTTTCCATGATGTTTATCTTTATGAATCCGATGGATAGGAAGGAACTGCAGATGCTGGTTTAAACCGAAGTTAGACACAAAAAGCTGGAGTAACTCAGCGGGTCAGGTAGCATCTCTGGAGAGAAGGAATGGGTGACGTTTTGGGTCGAGACCCTTCTTCAGACTAGTCAGGGGAAAGGGAAACAAGAAATATAGATGTAGAGAGATGTAGAGAGATAAAGGACAATGAATGAAAGATATGCAAAAAAGTAATCTTGATAAAGGAAGCAGGCCATTGTTAGCTGTTTGTTGGGTGAAAACGAGAAGCTGGTGCGACTTGGGTGGGGGTGGGTATAGGCATGTAGAGTGAATCCAATGGATGTTGAAGATGGTTATCTGAGGTTACAACAGGATCTTGATCTATTGGAAAACTGAGGAAAGGAACGGCAGATGGAATTATTTCTCAGACAAGTGTGAAGTGGTAATCTTGGGAGGTTACACAAGGGCAGGACACATACAGTTAATGGCAGGGGTCTGGCAGGCATCGTTGAACTGAGAGACCTAGGAATAGAAGTGCATAGTTCCCTTAAAGTGCAACACAGGTAGACAGGGTGGTGAGGATGACGTACAACATGCTTGCCTTCACCCGTGAAGCATTGACTTTAAGAGGTGGACCATCATGTTCCAGTTGCACAAAAGTGTGGTCTGATGGCATTTGAATTATTGTGTGCAGTTGAGTATAACAGTTCACCGTGAAAATAACATTAGGATTAGGAGAGAGAACATGGACTTATGAAATGGAAATTAATTTGACAATATGAGGTTCTTTTATGGTGGTAACCAGCATATTAAAATAATGCAATCTAGTTGATGTGGTGCATTTGGAGTTTCAGTAGGCCTGAGACATAATGCCATATAGGTTTAAAGGGTGGTGGAATTTTAAAAGAGCATTTGGAAGAGGTACCTGAGGATGCACATCAATAGTTTTGTTAAAAAAAGGGCGAGCTGGACTTAATGAAGTCAGGCAACTAGCGTAACTATCGATGGGAGACCATATTGGAGATAGAGAATGTAGCTCCTGTCAGTTTTATAGTACAAGGATGGACTGGATGACCTGACCTCTATGACCAACACCACAGCAGTGATCAAAAGAGCTCAGCAGCGGCTCCACCCTCTCCGGAGACTAATCTCCAGCTCTCCCTACTGTTCATCTAAGGACTTTCTACAGGGGCACCATCGAGAGTATATTGACCTACGGCATCACTTCCTGGTTTGGGAGCTGCAAGGCTTATGAGCAAAACCAACTTAACAGGATAGTGAAGACAGCCAGTAGGATCATAGGTGCCCCACTCCCTTTCCTGTTGGAGATCTATCAGAAACGGAGCATCCGCAGAGCCATCTCCATTATCAAGGACCCCTATCATCTATCACACCACATCTTCTCCATTCTGCCATCTGGGAAGAGGTACAGGAGCATCTGCTGCAAAACCAGCAGGATGCTACACAGCTTCTTTCCACAGGCAATAAGACTGGTTAACGGACTGTGTCCCCTTCCCATATATCATACACCAACACATCTAACCTCGCCCATACTTTGACAGCTAGGCACCTGTCAAAGCAAAGCCACTATTCGGTCTGAATGTTTGTTTTTATTTCAATTTTTATGCCTATTTTAGATATGGTAATTTGTAATTTTTAAAGCTATATGTATTTATTCTGTTTTTTATTAACCGCACTGATGGGAACTGATTGAGAAACAATTTTTTTCATTTCATCTGTGTATGTAAGTACTCAGTTAAAATGACATTAAAGTAAATACTGATACTGATACTGATAGTGGATTTGGGGGAAGGCCAATTTCAATATGATAAGACTGTGCCATTAGTGAGAGTCATTCAAAGAAAAAATAGTGTGAGCTCAGGGCCAACGTTTCTGAGTAAGTGTGAGGCTTTTGTTCGAGAGGCTTTTTTGGCGTAGAGGTTGATAGTGGGTTAAGGTATAGTCTATGTTTTCTTTTCATCCATAATCTTTCCATGGTCTAGTACATTAAATATGGCAGGTTGTAAACTCCTCCTGCAGGATGTGGGAAGTTAGGAAAACTTCCAATGGGCCTGAGGACTACATCTGTGGGTGATGCGTCCCGGCAGCTCCTTACAAACCACGTTAGGAGTTACACAGGAGAGGGGCAGAAAGTAAATCGGTGACCACCAGGAAAGGGAGTAAGAACAGAGCACCGGAGTCCTCAGTGCATTAGGCCCATCAGGAAAACCATGAGAATAAATGTATTTGCTTAAAGATTAGCAGAGAATCAGTTGCTCAATATATTAAAGACAGAGATGGATAAGTTTTTGGATTTAAAAATGCCAAGGGTTAAGTGATTATTTTGAAGAAAATAACACTGGAATAAATGATTACCTATGACCTTATTGAATGACAGATTGGGCATGTGGAGGCCAAATGGCCAAATCCTTCTATTTTTTTTTAGTTCTTTTAATCTTATGATGACAAATACGCCAGCTGGAATGCATTGAAATTGGATTTGTGGAACATCAAATGGGCTGCTACATCATAACTTGATTTATAAAGTAGTTTCACCATGATGTTGATCGATGGCTATTGTAAAATTGCTGAAAAATGGTCTGTGGTTTTAGATTAGAGCTGCTGAAAAACATTACCTGGGGACTGAGAGCACACACTCATATACGGGTTTGATGCAGATAGGAAGCAATATTTGCTGAACTACTATTATTAATGTATTCTGGGATGTCTGAGAAGTATAGTTTACATATTCACTATAAACTGTGTTGTGTTGTTTGCCATTTTGTTTCTTCTTTGGTGTCCACTTATGTCAGACTTCTTGCATCAATTATATATGGAATGACAAAAGGCTCCTCTCTGAGAAAGAAGCCTTTGAAACTGCTTACTCCAAGATGTAATGGCTTTCAGATGGGATTTGAAAATGTAGTCTCCCTGAGTCACACAATACAGGGCCTGTCCCACTTGGGCGTCTTTTGCGTGTCATTTACGCAACATCATTTATGCGTCACGACGCATGACGTGCGCATCGTGATGTGCACGTGATGCGTGCATTACGCACGCATGGTGCGTGGTGACGTAGGCAGTGACGTGCGGTCGCGTGCGGCGCCCCAGGATTTTGGGATTCACAAAATCTTCGTGCGCCACCTGCGTGACGCGCAAATGACGCCCAAATGGGACAGGCCCTTTACACAGCACCTAATCGAGGAAGATAGCCAGTTGCTCAGGCTGTTGAATGAAAACTGGAGGATTGTGGAGTGAACTTTCACTTGCAATGGAAATATTCCCATCTTGCTTCAGGCCTGCAAATTGTGGTCCTACTTCATATTTTTTCAACAGTAGAAGTCAAATTGACTGTGCTAGGAAGATTGAGCTTTTAATGATGGAACTCACTCCTGTGGCAGTGGAAGCCTTGTTTTTTTGTCAAGTTGGGAAAATCATTAAAGAATAAGCATTCTTCATTAGACAAACAGAAATGGGCTTGTATCTTAATCGGCCTCTGTAATGTGTAGGGAGTGGATGTGAAAGTGGGATACCATAGAAGAAGTGTGAACAGATGATTGATGGCCAGTGTGGATTTGGTGGGCTGAAAGGTCTGTTTCTATTCTGTATCTCTGAACTAAATAATACCTGTGTGAACTTTACTGTCATTTGTTTTAGAGACTGTAATACTTAGTGAAAGGTACACTTATCAGCTATTCGACTGCTGAAAAAGATTGACCATAAAATAATAAACCATCATGAATCTGTCCAGCATACCATATCATGCTTGGTAGAAGTTACTGACTCCCCTGATGCCATTTCTTTCATTTTCAACTTTCCCTTCCAAGTGGCTTTTTATTGTTATCTTTGAGATGTTAAAATTACTTTTATCATTACTAACTTTCAATGCAGTCTTTGCCAATTATTGTCTGTTTCACCTACTTGTCCACCCAGAGTTTGTAGTAATTTATTCCCTTTCTCTGCCCCAAATTTTCTGGATATTTCTCTCTGTTCTTATGGGAATTATATCACGAGTAGTTATATTAATTTTGAACATGCTGGCAAAACTTATCTTTGTAATTGAGTTTGTCACACTTTCCCATCACTGTTCCATTTTCACTTTATAACATTTCAGTGATACATTAATCATCAATGATTTAGCCAGCTACACATATATCTGATTCTGAATTTCAAATGCGCACAGAAGGTCACAAAAATACATTAATACTTTTGTTAATTGCAGAACTGTCGGATCTATTTTGGATCTCAGCCTCAGCATCAGGTAAATCGAGTGTCCTGTTTATGGTTTACACGATGTGGCATTAACTTTCAGTCTTGCTCCCGTCTATGCATCACCAGGAAGGACCGAGAAATTTATTCTTTGTCCAAAAACTAATTAACGTCTAGAGCTGATTATGAATTGTATTAAAATTATGCAAGAATTAAAGATCAGCTGAATACTTTAATCGAGAATTTGCAAATTTGCTCCTGGATGAATAAGTTAGATGAACTTAACAACCTTCTTTATATTTTACTATCTTGCCGTTTTTCACCTCCAGCCTTTATTTCTTACTTTTTAACAGAATTACATTTTTGACATTAATGGCAGTGACATTTTTGAGGTAAGTGAGAGGAATTGAAGGCCAAGGATTAGATATTCCCTTACACTGTTTTTTTTAGGTACAACTAAGTATTAACTTTATAATAGCAGAAGAAAACATTATTGAAGTTAAAATCTATTGAGAGAACAAATTAATATTTGGCATAAAGTAATGATTTGTGTTTATTGCAACTGCTTAAGCAATGAAGCATTATTCATTTAATCAAAGGAGATGAGAAGGACATGAAATAAGGACAGATAATGAGTTGGTGCACATGTGTAGCATTGAAGCATTGGTGGTATTGGTACTGGTATTGGTATTCATTTATTACTGTTACGTGTACCAAGGTACAGGGATAAACATTGTTTACCATCCTATCCAGGCAGGTCATGCCATGCATGAGTGCAATCATACTCTTCATGAGTACAAGAGAGAGTATAAATAGAGCGCAGAAAGTAGTGTTACAGCTACAGAGAAAGTGCAGAGATGAAACACTGTGCAAGGGCCACAGCGAGGTAGATAGGAAGAAAGGGAATATGTACGTAGCATATGTTACAGATATATGTAACATATATATGGATGGGAAAGGAATGGAGGGTTATGGTCTGAGCGCAGGTATATGGGACTAGGGGAGATTATGTGTTCGGCACGGACTAGAAGGGTCGAGATGGCCTGTTTCCGTGCTGTAATTGTTATATGGTTATATGGTTATATGTTTTTGGTCTTTTTCAGATAAATCCACATCAGCTCAGAAAGAAGTCAATGTCAGATTTTGGATTGTAAGCACAACTACACTGCTGGTGCAGAGCGACATGTTTGCATTGATGAGTACAGGGATTTTTAAACGCAGCATTGAGTATGTACCATCAAATATAAAAGATGAAAGATCAGTCAGAATATTGAGTATAGAAGTATAGAAGTTGGGAGGTCATGTCACAGTTATATAAGACAGGTGAGGTCACATTTGGAGTATTATATTCAGTTTTGGTCACCATGTTATTGGGAAAGATGTTGTCAAGCTGGAAAGGGTGCAGAGAAGATTTACGAAGACGATACCAGGACTCAGGGGCCTGAGGTATAGAGAGAGGTTGAGCAGCCTAGGAATCTATTCCTTCAAGCGCAGGACATTAAAAGGGTGCTCTTATAAAGGTGTGCAAATTCATGAGAGGAATAGATCAGGTAAATGCAGAGACTTTTGCCCAGAATAGGGGAATTAAGAACCAAAGGTTTAAGGTGAGGTGGGAAAAAATGTAATAGGAACTTGAAAGGTAACTTATTTACTCAAAGGGTGGTGGATGTATGGAATGTGCTGCTGCAGGAGGTAGTTTAGGCAGATAAGAAACATTTAGACAGGCACATGGATAGGATAGGTTTAGAGGGATTTGGGCCAAATGCTGGAAGGTGGAACTAGTGTAGATTGGACATGTTGGTCAACTTGGGCAAGTTGGGCTGACGGGCATGTGTCCACTTGGTATGACTGTATAGATGTTGATCAGTTTTATGAAAACGTGGAAGATAGGAATGTATCATTTAATGCTTGTGTTAAATACAAATGATGTTCGTGCATGCATATTATATTCACTCTATTGATTTCAATGGAATTGAATGCCAGAGGTAGTGCATGATACTAATTTACAGCTATAAACAACAATTGGTATAAGGGCCAAAGTCGAACTAGTGTCACCCTGTGAAAATGAAACAAAAATTGTTGATGCTGGAACTCCGAAACAAAAGCAGCGAATGTTGGAAACACTGATCAGAGCAGGTGGCAGCTAGGGAAAGGGAAACAGAGTTAACATTGCAGGTCCAAGAACCACTGTCAGAACTCAAGATTAGTGAAAATCTTTGAAGATCTGTGAAAAGTTTTGATTAAATGCATCACGGGTGGACACAGTTTGATGAGGAGATGAATGTCTGGAAATTAGAAACTAAATTGGTTTCACTGCTACTCTCTTTGTTTTTGGGCCAATTACTGATGCCAGTGAACTCATTCTGGGGAAGCAGGCTTCAGAATCCCCCTGTACATTGCATAGATTTAAATTAATCTACTTTAAAGGAGTCAGCTGTCTGTACTGTCAAGGTGGTTTTGTGACCTTTACACATAAAAATTGCTTAATATTCCAGCATGCTGCGTTGAACCAAGAGGATCAATAATGAACTAAAAATAAGCTGCGAGTTTAAAGAAATATTAAAAGACACAACGCTTATTTGCTGAAGATTAACTACGTGTTTCCTTATCTGAACCCCTGTGGTTTGACTGTCCGCAAGGCAAACAAATCCACAAAAAAGTAGCAACCCTTATTTCCCTTAAGTCTGAATTCATCTCCAACATCCTCTGTACTTAGAAAATTAGAACATATGAATTTGTGTAGGATTTGTCAATTCAGCCTCTGGTTCTGCCAATTGGCAAAACCTTTATGCCCTTGTCCCACTTAGGAAACCTGAACGGAAACCTCTGGAGACTTTGCGCCCTACCCAAGGTTTCCGTGCGGTTCCCGGAGGTTGCAGGTGGTTGCCGGAGGTTGCAGGTAGTGGAAGCAGGTAGGGAGACTGACAAAAACGCAAACAAAAGCTTTTCACTGTACCTTGGTACATGTGACAATACTAAGCTAAACTAAACTAAATTCTGTTATTCAATAATTTATTGATCTTTGGTTTGATTTTAATGAATGATTAAGTGTGCGCAATCCACCCAGATAGCCGATTCTCAACATTCACCACTCTGTGAGAAAGGAAATCTAGCTGAGATGGCTCTTCCAGCAGTGTGGGCAGAGTTCTGGACTCCCAATCACTGATGGTGTGGCACTGGTTGTGGAACAGTGGGTGAGAAACATCCATGGCAATGTGCTTAAAAACGTCGTTCATGAGGGCAGCACAGTAGCGCAGCAGTGGAATTGTATATTCTCCCTGTGTGTTTTCTCCAGGTGCTTCAGTTTCCTCCCACACTCCAAAGACGTACTGGTTTGTAGGTTAATTGGCTTCGGTAAATTTGTAAATTGTCCCCAGTGTGCAAGATAATGTTAGTGTACCGGGTGAACGCTGGTCGGCGCAGGCTCAATTGGCCAAATAGCTTGTTTTCGTGCTGTACCCGAAAGTCTAAAAGGTCAAAGGTTTCAAAGGTTTCAAAGGTCTTTTATTGTCATGTGTACCAACTAAAGTACAGTGGTATGCAAAGTCCAAAGTCATTCCGACTGCACTGCTTTTTACTTTTGTTATGATGTGAAAACCTCTGCTGCAATGAAAACAAAGGTTTTCACTGTACCTCGGTACATGTGACAATAATAAACCGAATCCTGCAGCCTGGAAGACCTGGCTAACCATCAATGGTGTGAAAATCAGGTTCATTAATTGGGACTCCATCACTCTAATACAATTAGATCTACAGGTATAGGCCAGCTTCCATGATTATATTTATTGACCATTTGGCTTTCAGTCAATTAAAAGGACATTTAAAGACACAAAGTGCAACATCTTTGGAAAATATAGATAGGTGATGTTTAGGGTCAGACATTTCTTCACTGATTGTGGGGGAGTGGGGGTAGGGGGAAAGTCAGATAGTCAGATGGTTGGACATGGGCCAGAAATTAAAAGTCAGAAGGTGTGAGACAAAAGGATTGAAAGCGTTACAAATTGTGAAGCTAGAGGAAGGAATATAGGTGGAGGGGAGAAATGGATGCGAGCCCTGGTGGAGCAGAAGGAAGAGGGAGGGGGGGGGGGGGGGGGGGGGGGGGGGGGGGGGGGGGGGGGGGGGGGGGGGGGGGGGTGGGAAGAAAGGTTGGCGGGGGATTGTCATGTTAATTAGAATTAATTAAAATTGGAGAATTCACTTGAATTCATATGAATGTTGAATTGTCCAACTTTGGGGAGCTTCAACCCCCCCACCACCCCCCCACCCCTCCCCACCCCCACACCTTCTTCCCCACCCACTCTTTCTTTCCCCCCATCTCTCTCCTATGTGCCCCTTCTGCTTACACCTACTTCTCCTCTCCCCAATTCCTTCCACCCATATTCCCTCCTCTAGCTTCACAATTAGCAACTCTTCAATGCTTTTGACTCATCTGTCCTTTCAACTTTGGCCCTTGTCCCAACAACTCCCTACGAACCCCCCCCCCCCCCTCCCCCCCTCACCCGTATGCTCCTGCTGCTGTGTAAGAAAGAACTGCAGATGCTGGTTAAAATCAAAGATAGACATGAAGAGTACCTCAGCAGGTGAGGCAGCATCGCTGGAAGGAAGGAATGGGCGATGTTTTGGGTCTAGACCATTCTCTCCTGCTGCTTGACAGGTTATGTCCTGCCCCTCGTTCTTCTTGTGTTTGAGGCAGCAGACGTCTGCAGCAGGGTGATGCCATCCGGTCCGACATCCGTAGGTACTCGCCCTAAAAAGGGCGCATGCTCCGGGTTGGTGCCAAGCTGCGGCGACTGAGGTTGCATTTCTGCTGCTGTCTCTGTTTGTTGTCATTCGCTGACTGAGATCAGTTGACAGGGCTCATCACGGGGAGGTCGACAACATGAGCCCCTCCTGCCCCTCCTCTCTTCCAGCATTCCTTCCCCCAACCCCTCCCCAGTCCACAAGCAATCGAGCAAGGGTTCTAAACTGCAATGCCATCTATCTATGTTCTCCAGAGTGGTTGCCTGACCCACTGAGTTACTCCTGCACTTATGTCTTTCTTTGTAAACCAGCATCTGCAGTTTCTTGTTTCTACAAGAGGACATTCATCCAGTTCACAACAACTTTCTTTCCAACTGAAAGCATATGCAAACAATTTTCTATTCACAATGGCAATCATTTATTAATAACTAAATGTATTTGACTGAAGGGTGTTGATGGGAACAGTGTAATGGCAGCTGAATAATGATTTATATTAGTTTTGCTAATAGCTCAGATGAGGGACTTCCTGCAATTAAAACAGAAGGTCATCAGAAGGAATAGTGATAACTGCGTTTGTTTACAAAACTATTACAAATAACAGGTGCCTGTTTTAATTCCTCCTTCAAGCTTCTCCCCTCTTGGTTTGAACCTGCCGAGGCATAAATTTGCAAGCACTGGCAGCTGTTTCATTTCTTGCTCAAATGTGGCCATTTATCATGTGTGAAGCTTGGCCCTGAATGTGAACAGAATATTCATTTGTGGAGGACATCACAGCACATCCACTGTCTCTCGCACAGACATCGGGATATGTTTTCAATTCTAGCTTAGGGATGCTGAGACCAATTTTAATGCATCACACTGGTGCCATTTCAGTGGAGGTCATCCAATTCAGCTCAAATCAACACAGCACATGTTTGTTGAATATTTCTACTTCTGCACAATTAGTTGGCAAATCTGACAATTAGCAGTTGGGAGATGAGAGTTAATCTCGCTCCTCAGAGCTCACGGAGTGTTAATTTACTGGTCCTTATTGATGTGGTGAAGATGATTTTTTTTACCAGAATCTCTCAGGACCTCGCAGTGGGAGTTGAAAGTCTTGGAAAATCAGACCACCATCGAGAACTCATAGAAACACATCACGACAAAATAAATAACAAACGGAATTCTGGGGAGAGGAGGGAAACCGGATGTGAACATGGTCATGAAATGGAGGTATACCCATGTCAAAAGATGCACAAGCGCCTAGAACTTGGGTTACAGAGGACATAGGATTAAGTTGAGGGGGGGAAAGATTTAACAGAAAGGTGAGGTGTAACTGTTTCACACAAAGAGTGATGGGTATATGGAACGAGCTGCCGGAGTAGGTAGTTGAGGCAGGTACTATCGTAACGTTTAAGGAACATTTGGACAGGGACATGGATAGGACCGGTTTGGATGGATATGGGCCGAACGCAAGCGGGTGGGACAAGTGTAGGTGGGACATGTTGGCCGGTGTGGGCCGAAGGGCCTGTTTCCACACTGTAAGTCTCTATGACTTTCTATGACATCTTGTTTGGTGCACCAAAATATTGTGTGGAGCTTATGCCAATTCAGATTCCCAAAAGGATAGAAAAATCCATAAACAGGTGTGGAGTCATTAGTATGGTTTCTACCACAAAGGATCGTCTGTATCTGATGAGGCATGGACCGCCGTCCCCCGCAGGCTCTGTCCCATACATCTCCGTGTCTCTTTGGCAGAAGTCTGATCTACTTTCACAAGAGTGAACTCTCAAAAAGCAATGGGTCCAAATGGAATCCTTGGACGGGTTCTGAAAGCATGTGCCAATAAACTGGCCACAGTCTTTGCAGGCATTTTTTAAACCTCTCCCTTCAACAATCTACTGTCACCATCTGCTTCAAGAAAACTTTCATCATTCCAGCCAAGAAAAGTAAGCAGACCTATCTCAATGATTACTGTCTAGTAGCTCCAACTTTTGACCACCATAAAGTGCTTGGGAAGATTAGTAATGGTCAGCATCTGCGCCAGTCCCCCAGACCCTTTGCAATTTGCTTGCAGGAAAAATAAGCCTTGCACTACATTCAACTCTGGATCACTTTGAAAATAAGAGTAGCTATGTCAGGCCTTCCTCATTGATTGCAGCTCATCCATCAACTCCATAATACCAAATAAAACTATATCTAAACTCATGAAAGTTGAGAATTGGGGCCTCCATCTGCAACTGGCTTCTGGATTTCCTGACCAGCAAACCTCAGACCCTCAACACTGGTGCTCCTCGAGATTGTGTGCTGAGTCCTCTGCTCTACTCCCTGTATATCCATTACTGTATGGCAAAATTACAGTTACTAACTTGATCTTTCAATCTGCTAATGATACCATTGTTGTTGGCTTAATCAACAATTATGTGTATAATATGGGAAAGAGATTGTGAACCTTATATCATGGTGTCAGAACAACAACCTGTCCCTTAACATCAGCAAGGCGAAAGAGTTGGTTGTTGACAAAAGGAAGTGGAAGGGTAAACACAACCCTGTCTTCGTTATTGTCAACCATCCAGTAGAGTTGGTTGACAGCTTCAAGTTCCTAGTTATCCATATTACCAGCAACCTAAAGGGCATGTCCCACTTTCACGATCCAATTTGTGACCTTTTTTACTCGTGGACATTTTTCATCAGGCTAGAAAAATCGCCCCAGCCTACTTGATGCCACGAGTACCTACGACTAGCATCATGACCTACCTACGACCTACCTACGACCTCCTACGACCTCGTGACGACCATGCTGCGAGTATGAGTCTCGGGGAAAATCAGCAGAGGTCGTGAATTAGGTCGTGGAAGTGGGACAGGCCCTTAACCTGGCCCTTTCACCCTAATGCAGTGATCAAGGAAGTGCTTCAGGATGATTGTTTTCTTAGGCATCTGAGAAAACCCGGCAAGTCTGCAAGGATACCTGCCACTCTGACCATTCCATTTTCTCTCTTCTACCTTCTGGTAGAAGATGCAGGAGCTTGAAAGCCCCAACATCCAGACTTAAGAATAGCTTCTTCTCCAGAATCTGAGGATCAGATTCCTGAACCAATCATTTCTTTCACATCCCCTTTCCAGAGGAGCTGCCATGCACTCCCTTTTAACTCTACCTTGTTTGGTTATTCCATTATTGTACTTTACACTTTTTTGCACTACTTCTAATTTCACTGCAATCTTTTCTCCCCATTCTGTTGTTTTTCTTTTGTCATTGTATTCAGTGTCATATCTATGATTACTATGCATCCTGTTTGCTCTATTAGTTTCATGTGAACGAGAAATTTCATTGGACCCTGGTGTATATGACTATAAATTAATCTGACTTTTAATTTAATTTGAATTTAATTTTTGGCCTGCAGAATCCATAATGGGAGCAGAGGCACAATGAAGCACCTTCTACCAATGTGTTGCATAACACTCAGATCATTTTTCGCTGAGAAAATTAACATCATTTATCAATCTTTACCCCCTGTATCTGACCCCCCATCATCTACTCCAGCACCTGCCAAGGCCCCTCTTCTCCCCATCTCTACTGACCTCCCGACCCCTCCTCCACACTGCCTCCTCTCCCAGTTTGACCCGGTCACCCCTCCTGAAATCTCCAAACTCATCAGCTCTTCCAAACCCACTACCTGCTCCCTTGACCCCCTCCCCACTCCCCTGCTCCCCGTCCTCTGCCCCTACCTCACTAACCTCTTCAACTCCTCACTGTTCCAAGGAACTGTCCCCTCCGCCTTCAAAACTGCTGCAGTCACCCCAATTTTAAAGGAACCTGGTCTGGATCCCTCCTCTCTCAACAACTACCGCCCAATCTCAAACCTCCCCTTTCTTTCTAAAACCCTGGAGCGTATCGTCACCTCACAACTTCAATCCCATCTCCATGCCAATAACCTATTCGAACCCCTCCAATCTGGTTTTCGCCCCCTCCACAGCACAGAAACCGCTCTCCTCAAAGTCCTCAACGACCTCCTCACCTCTGCTGACACCGGTTCCCTCAACATCCTCATCCTCCTCGACCTGAGTGCAGCCTTCGATACCGTGAGCCATAACATTCTGCTCACCAGACTCAAAGACCTCGGTATTGAAGGTACTGCACTCAGCTGGCTCCATTCCTACCTTTCCAACAGATCCCACTTCATCTCTCTCCATAACCACACCTCTGCTACAGCCACAGTCACTCAAGGCGTTCCCCAAGGCTCCGTACTCGGCCCCCTCATCTTCATCATCTACATCCTCCCCTTGGTCAGATACTCCGCCACTTCAACCTGGATTTCCACTGTTACGCCGATGACACCCAGATCTACCTCAGCACCAAATCCCCCCACAACCCTCCCCTCTCCCATATCAACTCCTGTTTGTCAGCTATAAAAACCTGGGTGCAACATAACTTCCTCAAACTCAACAGCGATAAAACAGAATTCCTCCTCATAGGCTCCAAATCCACACTCTGCAAAATCAATAACTACACTCTCACCATCGACGGCACCATTGTCTCCCCATCTCCCCAGGCCCGCAACCTTGGCGTGATCTTTGATTCCACCCTCTCCCTTGAGCCTCACATCTGCCATGTCATTAAAACCTCCTTCTTTCACCTCCGCAACATCGCCAAAATCAGACCCTCTCTCACACCCCCCGCTGCTGAAAGACTCATCCATGCCTTCATCTCCTCCTGACTGGACTGCTGCAACTCACTTCTCCTTGGCATCAGCTCCAGCTACATCAACCGACTCCAACTGGTCCAGAACGCAGCCGCCCGACTCATCACCCACACCAAATCCTGGCACCACATCACTGCAGTCCTCAAACAACTTCACTGGCTTCCCATCTCCCACCGGATGACCTACAAAATCCTGGTCCTCACCTACAAAGCCCTCCACCATCTGGCCCCCCCATATCTCACTGACCTCCTCTCCCCCTACCAACCCTCACGGTCCCTCAGATCCACATCAGCCGGTCTCCTCTCCATCCACAAATCCAACCTCCGCAGTTTTGGGGACAGAGTCTTCTCCAGGGCAGCTCCCAGGCTCTGGAACTCCCTCCCCCAACTGATCCGCAATTCTGAGTCCCTCACCATCTTCCAGTCCCGCCTCAAGACCCATCTCTTCACCTCTGCCTATCCTTAGCCCCACGTCCCCCTCCCTTTTCATCTGTGCTTGAATTGTTGCTCATTTTTTGGTTTGTTTTGTTTTGTTTTTGTTTTTGTTTTTGTTTTTTGCCTTGCCTTGTTTTTGTTTTTTGCCTTTGAGTCCCTGAAAAGCGCTATATAAATTCAATTTATTATTATCCATCCTTAAGGACCTGTCCCACTGATGCGACTTTTTAGGCGAATGCAGGAGACTCTGCGCTCGCCTCATGGACGTTACATGTACGCTGGTGGTCTCTGGTGAGTCTCCTTCATGGTCGCGAGGAGTTCCCGCATTTTGGGAATTAGTCGCGGCCTCCGTATGGTCGCCACAAATTTTTCAACATGTTGAAAATTTTTCTGCGACCAAAAATTGGTCACCATGGAGAAAATCAATAATCCTGTAGTCGTAGGTGCAGTTGTAGTGGGGTTGCCATGTGGTTATGGGTAGTCGGGGTAGTCGTAGGTAGTTTTAGTTAATCGCCTTTGCTGACCGGGCATTTTCATTGGCTCATTGGGGGGAAAAACGTAAGCACGAGTTTTCAGAAACAAGGAGAACCGTTAAATGTCCGCCAAACTTCACAGTTGTGTATCTCTAGCTTCTTAAAATTGTCTCCACTCCTTCTCCCCCTTCTCCCCCCCTTTCCCCCCCTTCTCCCCTAACCCCTCCTCCCCCCCTCCCCCCCTCTCCCTCCCCCTTCTCCTCTCCCCCCTCTTTTAAAGGACTTATCATACACTGTGCTAGCCGTCTTAACCTTCCTGTTCATCGCGGTGTGTGTCTGTATCACCTTGGATTTGCACCGTGTGAATTTCAGACAGCGCTTTCCCTGGCCCCCACCTTTGCGATGTGTTTGTGTGTGTGTGTGTGTGTGTGTGTGTGTGTGTGTGTGTGTGTGTGTGTGTGTGTGTGTGTGTGTGTGTGTGTGTGTGTGTGTGTGTGTGTGTGTGTGTGTGTGTTCCATTCTGACAGTCGCCCTTCCAGTTCCCGGTTTTTCAGGCGAGTGCCGCGAACTTGACAGTCGCCGGCAGTCCGCTGGAAAATCGGCTCAGTAGGACAGGCCGTTCAAAGACACAATCCCCAAGGTGGCCAAACTCCAGCCAGCAATTATGCTGCCATGGATGAGGGAAGCTGTGGGGGAGAATGTCTTCATAGTCTTCATAATTCTGCATTTCTGTAGCTTCTCTCCCAGGTTGAACCAAATTGCCAGACTGACAGGACATGTATACAGCCCCATGCTCTATTATCTGCAGGAGTGGGCGGTGGTAGAGTTGCTGCCTTACAGTGCTTGCAACGCCAGAGACCCAGGTTCAATCTCGACTACGGGTGCTGACTGTACGCAGTTTGTATGTTCTCCCCTGCATGGGATCTCCGAGATCTTCGATTTCCTCCCACACTCCAAAGATGTGCAGGTTTGTCGGTTAATTGGCTTGGTAAATGTAGAAATTGTCCCTAGTGGGTGTAGGATAGTGTTAATGTGCGGGGATCGCTGGTTGGCGCGGACCCAGTGGGTCGATGGGCCTGCTTCCGCACTGTATCTCTAAATGAAACTAAACTAAATAAATGAAATGATTGTGTCAATAATCAGAACAGGAATCCTCCATCACGAGAGCAAAACAGGACAAGTTGCGACCGTTCTCGTGGACAACTTCCGAACAACTGAAATTCAGAAGGACTCGGTGCCGACTCTATAAAAGTGGATAAGTCTCCAGGTCCTGACAGAATATTCTCTAGGACATTGAGGGAAGTTAGTGTAGAAATAGCAGGGGCTATGACAGAAACATTTCAATTGTCATTAGAAACGGGAATAGTGCCGGAGGATTGGCGTACTGCGCATGTTGTTCCATTGTTTAAAAAGGGTTCTAAGTGTAAACCTAGCAATTATGGACCTGTAATTTTGACGTCAGCGGTGGGAAAATTAATGGAAAGGATACTTAGAGATAATATATATAAGCATCTGGATAAACAGGATCTGATTAGGAACAGTCAACATAGATTTGTGCCTGGAAGGTCATGTTCGACTAATCTTCTTGAATTTCTTTAAGACGTTACTCGGGAAATTGATGAGGGTAAAGCAGTGGATGTTGTCTATATGGACTTCAGTAAGGCCTTTGACAAGGTTCCTCATGGAAGGGTGGTTAAGAAGGTTCAATTGTTGGGTATTAATGGTGGAGTAGCAAGATGGATTCAACAATGGCTGATTGGGAGATGCCAGAGAGTAATGGTGGATGGCTGTTTGTCAGGTTGGATGCCGGTGATTAGTGGGGTGCCACAGGGATCTGTGTTGGGTCCACTGTTGTTTGTCATGTACATCAATGATCTGGATGATGGTGTGGTAAATTGGATTAGTAAGTATGCAGATGATACTAAGATAGGTGGTGTTGTGGATAATGAAGTAGATTTTCAAAGTCTACAGAGAGATTTATGCCATTTGGAACAGTGGGCTGAAAGATGGCAGATGGAGTTTAATGCTGATAAGTGTGAGGTGCTACATCTTGACAGGACAAATCAAAATAGGACGTACATGGTAGTGAATTGAGGAATGCAGTTGAACAGAGGGATCTAGGAATAACTTTGCACAGTTCCCTGAAGGTGGAATCTCATGTAGATAGGGTGGTAAATAAAGCTTTTGGTGTGCTGGCCTTTATAAATCAGAGCATTGAGTATAGAAGTTGGGATGTAATGTTAAAATTGTACAAGGCATTGGTGAGGCCAATTTTGGAGTATGGTGTACAATTTTGGTCACCTAATTATAGGAAGGATGTCAACAAAATAGAGAGAGTACAGAGGAGATTTACTAGAATGTTGCCTGGGTTTCAGCAACTAAGTTACAGAGAAAGGTTGAACAAGTTAGGTCTTTATTTTTTGGAGCGCAGAAGGTTAAGGGGGGACTTGATAGAGATCTTTAAAATGATGAGAGGGATAGACAGAGTTGACGTGGATAAGCTTTTCCCATTGAGAGTAGGGAAGATTCAAACAAGGGGACATGACTTGAGAATTAAGGGACAGAAGTTTAGGGGTAACATGAGGGGGAACTTCTTTACTCAGAGAGTGGTAGCTGTGTGGAATGAGCTTCCAGTGGAAGTGGTGGAGGCAGGTTCGATTTTATCATTTAAAAATAAATTGGATAGGTATATGGACGGGAAAGGAATGGAGGGTTATGGCCTGAATGCAGGTAGATGGGACTAGGGGAGAATAAGTGTTCGGCACGGACTAGAAGGGCCAAGTCGGCCTGTTTCCGTGCTGTAATTGTTATATGGTTATATGGTTATATAGGTTCAAGGTGAAGGGGAAACATTTAATAGGAATCCAAGGGGTAACTTTTTCACACAAAGGGTGGTGGGTGTATGGAACAAGCTGCCGGAGGAGGTAGTTGAGGCTGGGCCTATCCCATCATTTCAGAAACAGTTAGACAGGTACATGGATAGGACAGATTTGGAGCAATATGGACCAAGCGCAGGCAAGTAGGACTAGTGTAGCTGGTTCATTGTTGGCCGGTGTGGGCGACTTGGGCCGAAAGGCCTGTTTCCACACTGTATCACTCTATGACTCTATGACTCGGTGGGCCGAATAGCCAGTTTTGGCGCTGTACTAAACTAAACTAAACGAGTATCACTACTATTGTCTATTTTTTTTGTCTGTTTCTTTTTTTTAATATATATACTGAACTCTTTTTGTTGCTTATTATGGGTTTCACATCTTAAAATGTTTACATATATATTGTGCGGCTGCAAGTAAGAACGTAATTGTTCCGTTTCAGGACATATAACAATAAAACACTCTTGAACAAAACATTACATTTTTTTGTCATTCATTCCATTCTCCGTAAAGACCTTGCTGCTGTTTCCAGCACAGACTGAATATCTTGGATTGTGTATGAACAATCTGCCGTGAGTTTTACAAATGTCTTGCGAAGTGTCCTAAAGTCAGCAGATTGTCGCTTTAAATAGCACCTAATGGTTTAAAAAAAATTTTAGTCACTGTTCAACTAGTTTTCTGGACCTGGGAGATGCAAATGATATCACAAAGGTTGAAAAGTGCACATTGGCGTCATTCACCATGTGTCTGATGCAGGAAAATGTCAGGAGGCTAACGCTGGTCAAGCTTTGTGTTTGGCATGATTTCATATGGAAATAACCATGCTACAAACAGCACTACAAAATCCAATTTCTAAGCAAAAAATTTCAACAATTTTCTGAATAATTATTTTCTATCTTTTTTGTAGTTTGGCCCCTTGTGGGCATGAATGAGGCATTGCAATTAACCCATGTGGATTTTTTGAATGCAGAAATAAAAATGTTATGCAGTAGTAATTAAGTCATCAAATTGCAGTTTTAAGCCCACAGTTCCTGACAGCCAAAGGTGGGCTTATTCCAGAGTGAGAGAAGATGAAATGCCACCAAGTGGGAATGTAATGCCTTTGGATTAGAATATGATTGATCATTTAAAAACACTTTCTCTGCATCATTTATTCCAAACAAAGTGACTACAACAGATACCTATCGTTCAGCCTGTGCGTAAGTGCATGGGAAGGAACAAAAAGATCCTTAGCTGTTGATGGCTGCCATTCATCTTGGCTCTGGGTACAGTCTTCTGCTTGAAACCCAGAGCCTTAGTGTGAAGTGGTGTGAACTCACTATTTCCAGCTCTTGATCCAATCCTATGATAGTTTGTAGACAGATTACTGATGCTGATTTACCAAAAAAAAACAGAGAGTCTCAATGGGTCAGTCAACATCTCTGGGGGGCATGAACATGTGATATTTCAGGTCAGGACTCATCTTCAGACTGGTTGTAGTTGTGCGGAGGAAGCTGGAAGAGAGAAGGGGGCATGACAAAGTCTGGAAAGTGATAGGTGGATACAGGTGAGGGTGGTTCGATTGGCAAATGCATGGACAAAGGCCAAAGGTGAAAAGACTAAAAGGAGAGAAGAGATGTGAAAAATGGGCCAGAGGAAGGCAGGACGGGCAAAGAGGGAATGGATTGTGGGAGAAATTAGTGTACATGTAGATGGGGAACTGGGAAGGTTAGGAGTGTGTGTTATATTTTAGTTACTAAAATTGGAGAATTTAATGCTCATACCGAGGGGTTGTAAGCTACTCAAGCAGAATATGATAGAATCACTTGGTAAATTTTGAGTTATTCCAGAAATTAATTAAGGAATGCAGCACCATTGCATCCATGTCAGCGGTGCATAGAATGATGTTTCTTCCAGGCAAAACTCATTTTGGAGCATTGAAGGGGAATGTTGACCATTTTGGTCCAGAGAGCACTCCTCTCAAGGCCCCGGTTTACATAATCGGCACGTCTCAAAAAAATATTGTTGATCCTACTTGGCTTGCTGCTGTGGCATAAAATGGCCCCATGGTTGCTGGCCATCCTGAATGGAATACTGGGCAATATGTATTTGCAGCCTTTGCTTAAGTGAAGTTTAAAGAAGCCAGGTTACCATGTACACTAATTCTACATCCAGTTGTCTGAAGAAGGGTTTCTATACACAACATCACCTATCCATTTTCTCCAGAGATGTTGCCTGACCTACTGAGTTACTCCTGCATTTTGTGTTTATCTTCGGTGTAACCCAACATCTGCAGTTCCTTCCTACACATCCAGTAATCTGCACTACCACTTCATGAAGGATAATTAGCAAGGAAGAGGCAGAGTCTGAGGTAAAGTAACCACACTGGTGAAAGATAATAGTGCTAGGCTTTGCTGGGTATAAATGTACAAAGGACCATGTCCACAATGTGGTGCCCAACTGAGCATCAACAACAGACATTAGTAACACAATGTCCAGTTAGCTGACATATTTCAGGGTTTATTAATTTTCATTTCAAGTGCAGTCAAAGTATCATTGACAGTTAAGATTCCTCCCAGTTGTTATGATGTCACATCGTTTGTAGCAAAGTAGATAATTGTTTCAAGCTGACGGTTCTTTTGTATTAATTGGTACCTGTTGTTGATGCCCAGTGGAAACCAGTGTGTTGGTCAGATACTGTATTGTTTCAGTGTCTAGATTAAGCTATGTCCGAGATAGCCAAGAGCAAAGTTAAGTTTAGGGTTTAAATAAAGAATTATATTGTATAATGGTGTAAAAAATCCTGATGTAAAAATGAAACAGTGATGAATTATCAAGTAAATTAACAGCAAGATTTTGAATACAATGAATAACTGATGGTAACATGTTTGTAACTTGAGAATGGGTTCTCAAATTGTTGACCTAGCTTTCAGGAATGACCTTGCAGCTGAATCATAACTCTCTGTGGAAAACACCTGGGAAGTGATCATAAAATAATTGGATTTATCCTCTTTAGTTAAGCCAATCTCTAAACTAAACTAAACAAAGCCTGTTGACAATTTAATACCAGTTGCTTATTTCAGGTGTGCTCAATAAACTGGCTAAAGATTGAGGGGAAAAAAAAAAGTTGATTGGATGATCTTAATGGGAAATTATACATTTGTGCTGTTAAATAGAATTTGCATGTTTTACAAGAGGTTAAAGTACATAGTGAAAACTACATCAAAATAGTTCTCTGGTAATAGCTGAAACAGGAATGTGTCTGCAGATTAAAGAGAAATAATTCATAGGTAAGTACTAATAAATGTTATGCACAATTAGCGTAATAGAGCAGCTAAGTGATTTATAGGGATGGTTATCATTGATAATTATGATAGCAATAGCAAAGATTATTTTTTTGTTAACAAGAAAAATGAGGAAAATTAAGAGCAATTTAACTGCACTGCAGACCCATTCAATGATCAATCTAACAGTGGATAATGCCCCCCCCCCCCCTGAAAAATTGGAATAAAACATGATTGAAAGTAGATCAGACTGCATATGGATGACCCCCAAATAACCAAGGGTGTATCAAGATGAATGGTTTGAAAGGCATTTCCCTTTTATCATTACGCTGGATTCTGGATTTATTCAAGTTAAAAAAAAATGGTGCTGATTTTTCAAAAATGATGACAAGTACTTTGAACTATGGTCCAATGAACTGCTGTTGATAATATATGAAGTGCAAGAAGGCATCATAATATTTGTTCTATCACCACCTGCATGGTGTAGATATTATCACATAATCGATGGAAAAGGATGCAGGTCTAACTAATTCTATTTAACATTTTTTTAAAGGAAGTTGTACGAATGAGGAATCCCAGTTGATATTATCTGCTTGGATTACAAAACAGTCTTTGATGTACTGTATCAAAGATTTATTGTGTTAAAGGAAATATTATAGTTTTAGCAGAAAGTTGTGATTTAAAAGTTTGAGATTTTTTTAAAGAATGTTTAATGATTGCAGTTATTAATATATTTTTTTGTGATAGAAGTTAATTATAAGAGAATTTCCCTGGCATGTTTAGAGGAGTTGCCTCCAAATTGGGGTCACAGGAGGTCTTGGCCTATTTCTGACCTTAATCCCTAAAGACTGGCATTCATCAGTGTCAAAGAAGATTGACTGTCGATCATTTCTGACAACGAATCTAGCCTTGGATGACCTCCATGTTCAAAGAAAAAATAGGAACAGACGAGAATTAGTCAATTAGCCATGAAAGAAAGGGTAGGGAATTTAAAGTGTTTCTTTTTCATGACTGAAGTTATCTTGGCGATCGAATCATTGAACGCATTAATTTGTGGATTCCATGATTGAAATCATTGGAATAGCAAAAATGTTTGTTGTGTCAATTTTGCTTAATATTTTGCCTTTCAACCTTTGCTCCCATTTGTAATTGTAGGAAGTGGTAGAGTAGGAAGTATGGATTGATGTATACTAAATAATAACTTATCAGTAATTAATTTTGATTAAAATTACATTTGATGAAGCAATTTGAACTTTTAAACCTTCAAATCTTTTCTGAATTTGTTGCCCCAAAGATCTAAGCTAGTAATGTTGAGTAACAAGATGTTCCATTCATAAGAGTGCTATTATTTAACTCCTGTTTCCATAGTTATATTTTTTCCAAGTCATTATTTTTGGGGGGCTTTTCGTTATTATGGTGACTCGGTCATTTCATTCAAACACCTGCAATTGAAAACATATTGATTGGCGTTTGTTACCTCTTAGACTTTATTTCAGCTGGATTCCTGTGAAACGAGACTTTAGAAAAATATATACGTATAATTCTGCCTCAAGTTATAAAAGAATATGCTTTTGAAAATTTGGATCTAACCTTTTTGATGATTTTTGGAAGTGTAATTAATTTGTTGCTTTCAAACTGCCAGCTGTCCAATGGATTGTGCTTTGTTTTCTTGCGCTGTTGGTTTATTTGGAATGTTTGCTTACCTGAAGTCATTGGATTAATTGTCAATTCCAAAAGGTGGGAATATATCTACCTTGATATTCCTTGAGTTTTTATTGTATTTAAATGATGAGTATCTGCAGAATGCTGCTCTACATGGAGACCTGAGTGTTGCTGAGGCGCAGAAAGGTAACCTGCAATAAGTCATTAGGAAACCACACAGAATATTGGCCTTTAGTGCAAATGTGTTGAACAGAAAACTATGCATTCAATAGGTAGGGTGTGAATTGTATTCCAAAGATTACATTGGAAGCAATTTCACTGTAAAGTTCAAAAAGTACTGGATAAATATATGGAAACAAAAATATAAAATGGAGGAGAAGATAGAGTAATGGAGCCAACTGGATTGATCTTGATTTGAGCCAGGTTCGACCCAAATGATCAGATGATCTTCATCCATGTTATAAATTGTCTTTACGCCTTCCTCCGATACTCTTATTATTGATGGTGCCAGCTGAGAAATAGTCAAATTCCTATTTGTCTTCACCCATCACAGACTTTTCTTTTGGTTCTCTACATTCCTCCCACTTCTCTGCAAGAACTTTTTCTAAATCTCTAATTTTTTGATGAAAATCATTATCCTTGCATAATAGAGAAATAAACTATTTATTTCACTGCAAACACTGTCTGATAGAAACATAGAAAAAAGGTGCAGGAGTAGGCCATTCGGCCCTTCGCCCCAGCACCGCCATTCATTGTGATCATGGCTGATCGTCCCCTATCAAATACCCGTGCCTGCCTTCTCCCCATATCCCTTGACTCCACTAGCCCCTAGAGCTCTATCTAATTATCTCTTAAATCCATCCAGTGATTTGGCCTCCACTGCCCTCTGTGGCAGGGAATTCCATAAATTCACAACTCTCTGGGTGAAAAAGTTTTTTCTCACCTCAGTCTTAAATTACCTCCCCTTTATTCTAAGACTGTGGACCCTGGTTCTGGACTTGCCCAACATTGGGAACATTTTTCCTGCATCTAGCTTGTCCAGTCCTTTTATAATTTTATATGTTTCTATAAGATCCCCCTCATCCTTCTAAACTCCAGTGAGTACAAGCCTAGTCTTTTCAATCTTTCCTCATATGACAGTCCCGCCATCCCAGGGATCAATCTCATGAACCTACGCTGCACTGCCTTAATCACAAGGATGTCCTTCCTCAAATTAGGAGACCAAAACTGTACACAATACTCCAGATGTGGTCTTACCAGAGCCCTATACAACTGCAGAAGAACCTCTTTACTCCTATACTGAAATCCTCTTGTTATGAAGGCCAACATTCCATTAGCTTTCTTCACTGCCTGCTGTACCTGTAAGCCACCTTTCAGTGACCGGTGTACAAGGACACCCAGGTCTCGCTGTACCTCCCCCTGATTTGCTAGGTATTCAAAGAATTTGTATTGTTCGGATTCCCATTATTTTGCTTTTAGCCAATCTTGCTGCATGAAGCTTCTTGAATCGGGGAGAGTAAAATCTATCCATGGGAAATGTAAGATGCGTTGACCTAAATTCACAGGCTATCATCATCTTTGGAAGATATTGGTCATTGCAATCTCAATATCTTTATCCATGTTACCCATCAGCAAAGGTCTCAGTAGTTGACATTGCTGAGTGTAGTTAATGATAAAATCTGTGTATACTTGTAAGAGAGGGAAAAGTAGATTGAATCAATTTTGCCATATGTTTGTTTATGCCAGCCCTACCAAACTGTGCATGATCAGTTATGAAATAATTGCACCACTGAAGCAGATTGGTCCCAGCAACTAAATAAATGGAAAAAAAACTAAAAGCAGGGACAAGCAAATAGACTAGAAGCTATAATTAAAAATCATATTTATTCTGACTGTACATGGTGCTCTGTCTTCCCAAAGCCATCTGGACACTTGATTTCCCCCAGAATTTGTTTCTGGTATTTTTGCAAACTCTCGACAAACTGACAAAAAAAGCTCCAGATTTATTGATGTAAGACCTTGAATTTACATTTATTGGAGATGAGTCATTTTTCCAAATCCATCAATTGTATTACGTTCAATAAGATATATAAATAATGTTTATGGTCAAATAGTTTCAACTGCATGCAATTTATAACATCATTGATCCTTATTTAGTCACAGGCTGACACATTGCATTTGTTGTGCTGATATATGTATACACTTTAGATGTCTGTTGCCTTGGTAATAGCTTTCCACACATTTCTAAGCAGAAAATAGCATCAAGTTTAACCTCTCATTGCTTTCATGATGGGGAGTTCTTGTTTCAGTTTGAAACTCCTCACAATTTAACTAAGCTGGTATATGTTAACATTTCAGATGTGATTTCAATCTTACTAGTTGGGTTCCCACTGAATTGCTTGAGTTGACTGAAAGCTTCTCTACCTCAGAGAAACTATTTTCTAGCTGATCAGCTGGAGGTTTTCCTATTTAAACTGAATCGTAAGTTAAGATTGAATTTATTTCTAGTTCCTTTCCGCTCCTGAGAGGAGGAAGGAGAAACTATCACGAATTCCATGGCTGTCCTTGGGGTCTTAGAAGTTTTCTTGAGGAAGAGGTGATGATGACCTCCAGAGGAGTTTCTGTTCCTCAATACCAATAAGATAGCTTCCACATATTTGACCCACCAGACATGGAAAAGGGTTTTCAGAGTCACCCATCCTTGGAGTGTGGTCCTAATACCTAGGTACAGAACAGGGATTGTTTTAATTATCTCGGGAGAGTAAAAAGACAAAGAGATAAGAGGTGAAACTAGAATTTTTCGCTAGAATTTAGAAGATTGAGGGGGGATCTTATATAAACTTACAAAATTCTTAAGGGGTTGGACAGGCTAGATGCAGGAAGATTGTTCCCGATGTTGGGGAAGTCCAGGACAAGGGGGTCACAGTTTAAGGATATAGGGAAAATCCTTTGGGACCGAGATGAGAAAAACATTTTTCTGGAATCTCTGGAACTCCGTGCCACAGAAGGTAGTTGAGGCCAGTTCATTGGCTATATTTAAGAGGGAGATAGATGTGGCCCTTGTGGCTAAAGGGATCAGGGGGTATGGAGAGAGGGCAGGTACAGGATACTGAGTTGGATGATCAGCCATGATCATATTGAATGGCGGTGCAGGCTCGAAGGGCCGAATGGCCTACTCCTGCACCTATTTTCTATGTTTCTATGAAACAAGTATGTAGGAAGGAATTGCTGATGCTGGTTTAAACTGAAGATAGACCCAATACTCAGTGGGTCAGACAGCATCTCTGGAGAAAAGGAATAGATTACATTTCAGGTTGAGACCCTTCTTCAGTTGAAACAAGTTCCTTGTGTATTGGTGTAAGCCATGTGTATTGCTTATCATTATTCAGTCCATAACAGTTTTAAATAATTCTGCTGATTTTTTTTTTTCAATAGCTTTCTTCTCCCATTTCTGCTGATTTCCAAAGTTCATATCAGAACCAATGCTTTTATGTAGGAAGTCAATGTTTTTACTTTGAAGTAATATTTTATGTTGTGAACCTCTTGCAGTGTTTGGGAATCACTTGACAGTATGAGTAATTTGATAACATCTTTTTTAGACAATGGTTTAGTCACTGCTGTTTGGTTGCACTCCACACACTGTGACTACCCTGTTGTTGAATGATGTTATGAGTTACAGGCTTCAGATATAAAGGCCAATGTAAAGGAAGTAGGTGAAGTATATTTCAAGGGGAATGACTATATAGACTTCTTATATTTTAAGTTCTAAACATTTCATCTATTAGCTTTGATCTAATTGATATAAAAAACAATTGCAAGGTTTCTTTTAGTGCTGATATTTGGGGAAACAAACCCCATGAAGCAATGACACTGAGCAATGGAAATTGATACTAAAGCGCCTGTCCCACTGACGCGACTTTTCAGCGACTGTCTTCGTCCTTCAAGCTCGAGGGCACTCGCCTGAAAAACCTCGAGCTGGATTGACCGTCAGCGATGCAACCATGCGCCGGATCGTCCGTCTGCGCACACACACACACACACACACACACACACACACACACACACACACACTCACCTTCGACTACCTTCGATTGACTTTGACTACCTACAAATAGCATTATGACCTACTACAACTTACCTCGACTAAACCCACGAGTAAAACATTTTTTTATTTTTTTTATTTATTTTTTTTTTTCCACGGCCATCTTTTTTTACTCGCGGGCATTTTTCAGCAAGTTGAAAAATTCGCCACAACCTAGCTGTGGCCTCGAGTATGCGGGGAGTATTTTCGAGCATGAAGGAGAGTTACAAAGACCTCCTAGGACCTTGTGTCGACCATGCTGCGAGTGTGAGTCGAGGGCAAACTAGTCTGAACTCGCGAATTAGGTCGCCGCAGTGGGACAGCCCTTTAACACTACATGTAACCAAAAATATGGCAATGTAATTTCTGCAGAAAGAAAATAAATGATATCCTCTTGCTGACATAGCAATTCAAAGCAACATTAAATCTCAAGTAGAATTTTTATGCGAGGTTAACATGACTTTGAGACGAAGGAAATGACCCAGAGTGTGAAAAAGGAACCTTCAGCCTTCATCTATGGAACATTCTCTCTGTCACTTCAGCAACTTGGCACAGCCAATTGATACTTGCTCAAGATGCAGGAAATCTTTTCTGGCAATCTAGCAAGGAAATGCATTGTTGCATGAAGCCCAGGTAAAACTAGAAAACAGTAAAGATGCAACGTGGAGTGTAATTTTAATTTCCCCTCTTGTCGTTTTGATGATTCTGTATCGCATAAGGAAGCCAGTGGCTACTTATTCAAACCATTGCATTGCACTATCGTTGCATGACTGTGTCTGGGGGGTGGGGGGTGGGTCGGTTTGAACCATGATCATGATAATTACTCGTTTGATTCATTTCAACTTCAACGTCTATCCAACACTGCATCGGTAAAATTTGGGAACTTGGCAGAATAAAATCCAGATTTAAAAATGTTCTCTGCTTGTTAATGATGGTGCCTTGGATGTAACTATGACGGGGGTTGGCAACCTACGGCCTCTGGGCTGAATGTGAAATCATCCAGCGCGCAGGCGGATTTTTTTTCCCGTAATCATCCGGCCCGCCGAGCTCTGGCTGTACAGCATCCTGCGCAAAGCCGCCGGCACGGCCACGCACCTTCTGTGAACACGTTTAAGAAAGAACTGCAGATGCTGGAAAAATCAAAGGTAGACAAAAATGCTGGAGAAACTCAGCGGGTGAGACATGCGAGGGTTGCATGAGGCTGCCTCGCCTGCTGAGTTTCTCCAGCATTTTTGTCTACCTTCTGTGAACACGTGATTTGATGCCTGCCATCCGAGGCGGTATGGGGACGGGATCCATGTGTACACGTGATAGATGTGGTCCGCCATCTGCTCACAGACATGCGTCCTGGCCCCTATGCAGAACAAGCTTGCTGACCACTGGACTATGACGATGGCAATCTGGTTGGAGGTAGCCTGGTGGCGAAACTAACGTTGTAGCTGTAGACATAGCCAATGAGCCAGTGGCCATGCCTTGGGCTCAACACCAAATGTGCTGATTAGGCCTAGCAAAGCAGGAAAGTGAAGGAAGAGACCTGAACCTCATGTTCTCCAGAGATGCAGCCTGACCTGCTGAGTTACTGCAGCACTTTGTGTTTTTTTAAAGCAAAGGTGGTGGCAGATTCACTTGCATTCTGAACTGTGTAATAGCAGGCAGCCACCAAGGAGCAGTTATTAAGTGTGGCTGGGAGCTGTCAGTATATATTGTCCCATACCTTGCTTAAGTTTTCAGTCAATTTCTACAGTATTCTTGCTTTGATTTTACTAACTTTCACCAATGCGAAATGACTGCGTAGCCGGTCACAGTGCAAACTCCATCATCAATTTCGCTGACAACGCCACTGTTGTGGGACGTATCACTGAAGAGTCAGAGTATAGAAGAGAGATTGAGCAACTGTCCATATGGTGCCAGCACAATAGCCTGGCCCTCAACACCAGCAAAACAAAGGAACTGATTGTGGATTTTGGAAGGAGTAGGATGGGGACCCACAGCCCCGTTTATATTAACAGGTCGATGGTTGAAAGGTCAAGAGCTTCAAATTCCTGGGCGTGCACCTCTGAAGATCTTTCCTGGTCCAAGAACACTAATGCAATTATCAAGAAAGCTCATCAGCGCCTCTACTTCCTGAGAAGACTACGGAGAGTCGGTTTGTCAAGGAGGACTCTCTCTAACTTCACAGATGCACAGTAGAGAGCATACTGACTGGTTGCATCGTGGCTTGGTTCGGCAACTTGAGCGCCCTGGAAAGGAAAAAACTACAAAAAGTAGTAAACACTGCCCAGTCCATCATCGGCTCTGACCTTCCTTCCATCTAGGGGATTTATCGCAGTCGCTGCCTCATAAAGGCTCGCAGTATCATCAAAGGCCCACACCATCCTGGCCACACACTCATCTCCCTGCTACCTTCAGGTAGAAGGTACAGGAGCCTGAAGACTACAACAACCAGGTTCAGGAATAGCTACTTCCCCCCCCAGCCATCAGGCTATTAAACCTGGCTCGGACAAAACTTTGATTATTAATAACCAATAATCTGTTATTTGCACTTTATCATTTATTTATTCATGTGTGTATATATTTATATTATAGTATATACAAGATACAAGATACATTTATTCGTCACATGTGCCAGATGGCACAGTGAAATGAAATTCCCATACAGCCATACAATAAAAATAAAGGACACAACACACTATAGAATTTAACATAAAACATCCCCACACAGCAGAATCAAAGTTTCCCACTGTGTGGGAAGGCACCAAAGTCAGTCTCTTCCTCCACTGTTCCTCGTGGTCAGGGCCTCCCCAAGCCCTCCGCAGTTGCAGCTACGGGCGGCCCGGTGTTCAGGCCTGCTCGCCGGGGTGTTGTAAGTCCGACGTCGGGGCTGCGGGACGTCCTCAACGGCGTGGACACAGAGTCGGCCCCCTCCTACCGGAGTCGGCGGCTTCCAAAGTCCGTAGGCCGCGCCGGGCGGAGGCTGCTGCTGTAGACCCTCTGCAAGGCGCCCCAGGACTCCACGATGTTGTTCAGCGCCGCCCGCGTTGGAAGCTCTCCGCACCAGAGCTCCACGATGTTGGAGCAGCGGCTCAACGCTCCGGAGCTCCAAATGGCGACCCAGGTAGGCATCGCCCGCTCCGCGGTGACTCCAGCGCTGCGCCGCCGCTGTAGCAGCCCTGGTCCGGTACTCGGTCCCCGGCAGGAAAGGCCGCTCCGATCCAGCTGGTAGGCCGCGAGGTGGGGGGCGAGGACGCGACTCGGAGAAATAGTCGCGTCCCCGCCAGGAAGAGACTGGGAAACGGTTTCCCCCTTACCCTGCCCCCCTCCCCCACATAGAAAAGTTAAAGTTTCCCCCAACACAAGACTTTAGACTAACTAAAAAAAAAAAAAAAGATTGAAATAACAGACAGGCTGTAGGTAGAGGCTGCTGCCAGTGCAGCGCCCCTAGAGGACACATTGATCTGTTTTGTATTAAATGCCTACTATGTTCTGTGTGCTGAAGCAAAGCAAGAATTTCATTGTCATATCAGGGACACATGACAATAAACTCACTTGAGCTTGAACTTGAACTTGCTTCCAGGATGACCAATGTACTCATGTGGTGTCAGTTATGCTCCATACGCCCTATTAACCAAACTGCCATAAAGTGACATTTTAAAACATTTTGAAATAGGCAGCTTGCATCTCCCGATGGAGACTTCTTACTCCCAGTGCTGCAGTTACATATGGAAGTAACTGAGAACTGCACGTTGTTTCCTTGGCTTGGTTTTAAATTCCCCAATGACTCTTAAGACTCTTAAGATCTTGCAGTAAAATTTGATCAGAAATGGAGGCAGCATCTGACGCAGACAGGTTTGCAATGGAAGGTAGCAAAGACAATGTCATGTCTTAGCAGAAGGTATGTTGCAGTGTAGTTATGCGAGTTATGTTGGGTATTTTTACTTACTAACATAGAAACATAGAAAATAGGTGCAGGAGGAGGCCTTTCAACCCTTCGAGCCAGCACCGCCATTCATTGTGATCATGCTTGATCATCCCCTATCTTATTCTTTTAGATTTTAGATTATTCTTTTAGATTTGGAGTGCATGTGTTTGCATGCCCAATTGAATGAACTGCAAATTGTCCAGTATAGTCAAGCAGGGAGAAGGAATCAGTAGCTGAGTCTTTAGTTGAGCCTAATGGGTTCTGTTTTCCCGAGAGTGAATTGTAGGAAATCTTGTGTAATATTGGAAGGGTACATAGCAAGGTGAGAAATCGGAAGTAGTTTAGAGATTAGAGAGGTAGCAGTGATTTAAACCGTAAGATATTTTGTTACAGTGGCATGTTTATTTTTAAAAGAGCGTATGGGTATCATGGCTTTTTTTTGTTACAGTAAGAAAGAATGTCATTACAAGAAATTTAGCTTATTCAGCTCCCAGGTCATTGATTTTCTTTTGACACTGCTACCACTGCTTAGCATAAACCTGCTTTGGCATCAACCTACTCTGCAGCAGGTTATTAGATGGATTCTCAATTACTCTTTGAGAGGGTAAAACAAATGTAAATATATTCCTTCCTCATCGTTACTACTTTTGCTAAAATAAGTACAAGGCAAGACCGAAAGCACTGCCAGCAGCAAGCTGAATAGTAAAATTGTGCAGTGTGATGGTTAGTTCGACATAGTAGACAGGAACAAATGGATGTTCAGCCTATTGATCCAGTATTGGGGAAAGGTCTGTGAATTGGCTTAACTGGATCTATATAATTGCTTCCCATTTGGTCTCCACATCATATTACTTCTTCCATGTAATCCAAAGGAAAATAATTTGAAAGTAAGAATTGAATATGGGATTAATGACCCTAGGAACTCATCCAGGCAAGAATTTCCACTTCTTGCAAGATAATGATGTGATGTGGCAAATGGGCAAAAGGGAATTAATACAAGGCAGTTAAAAAAATTTTTTTAATGATGCATAGAGACCAAAGTTTATGTTCCAACAATACAGAGAAGAGTTTAGCAGAAATTCTAATCAGAATTTCTTCTCATATTTTCATTATATATATTGTGTTCAGAATCATTGGCGCATTGTTCACCTGATTTAACAAAAATACAATTGTTTATTCATTTTGATGTTTTTATGCAAGAGAAAAAATAAATAAAGGTAAATAAAAAATAAATAAAGATATAAATATGTTTTGATAAATTATTGCCATACTCATTATATTCTGAATAATATTTACATACTTATTATATTCTGAATAATATATTTCCATTAATATATCTACTAAATGTTTTGTTAACCAAAAGATAATATACCCATTAAAATATGGTACAATGAACTAAGCACTGATATGATAACATGATTTCCAGGGTCATACCTCCATATAATTTTCAACTAATGTGATTATGTGGGATGTTTTGCTTCATTTACAGTTGATGCGATTTCAGAACTGACATTTAAACATTGAACGAATTTGCACAAGTTAATCTTTCCAGTTGTGCCACTGAGATGCGGAACTGAGGAGATGTCTCTCTTGCATTCCTGCTGAAATCTTGCAATTCACAATGCAAAGAGATGATTATGATTTTAAATTAATCCAGTGACATAATTTTGCAAGTGGTGCGATTAAAATATTTTTGCAGATTGAATTTAAATGGTTTTTCCCTTTACCTTCTAAAAATATATGGAAATATTAATATTTGGTTTCAGCAATTTAATTGCTAATATGCATTAAAACATCTTGATGTAATGTCATTGTATTTTCATGGAAAGGGGAACAGCAATTATAAAAGTTATGAACCATATGCATACTGAGTACTACTTCTGTTTATAATGTTAACGATTACTTTGATAACATTTCCTGAGCTGTTGCTTTTACAAATACGGATTGGTTCTTTGCACAGTACTGGGCCGATAGTACTGTGGTAGGGTAACTCAAATTTCACTGTACCTTAATTGATACATGTGACAATAAACTGACCTTGAAACCTTGATAGTAATAGACCTCTGAATGCTGTGTCTTTGACCAGCTGGAGTCTTTGCCAGCTGGCCCCTTGCACCTACTACCATTGTTCACCAATCTTTAAATTTTAGTTCTCGGACTGTTCGATCTATTTTCAGGTCTGGCAATCCTTCTAATCACCAGGAGCAACTGACCTACTGGGCCTGAATGCACCCAACTAGTAAGACCTAGAGCGAGGCCTGCTCTGAGAACAGAAGGCCCCAGCTCTTGAAGCACCCGACCCCATATCCTGACAAGGATGTTGCCACTGGACCCGACCAGAGCGACTGGTGTGCTCGACTGCATAAACTGATGCAAAGCAACTGCTCATGCTTGAACCATGACCTATGGCTTCGGGACAAGCCAGCAACCTAGCAGGCCTTCGAAGGCCTGACCTGGACAAGCATGCTGATCGGCAGCAGTAGCCGACAACATGAGACAACGCTCCTGTAATATCTTACGATGCAGTGTCGTCAGGCTACTTACTGTGGGTATTCACTATGTTGATTGCAGTTTGCATCCAACCCCATGCGGGTGTGAGGTTTGCACAGGATGCATTGAAACAACGTATCCTGAGGTGTTGGACTTTAACCAGGCCAACCTCAAGAATGTGCTACCAAAATCCCATCAAACATAGAAACATAGAAACATAGAAATTAGGTGCAGGAGTAGGCCATTTGGCCCTTTGAGCCTGCACCCAATTCAATATGATCATGGCTGATCATCCAACTCAGTATCCCGTACCTGCCTTCTCTCCATACCCTCTGATCCCCTTAGCCACAAGGGCCACATCTAACTCCCTCTTAAATATAGCCAATGAACTGGCCTCAACTACCCTCTGTGGCAGAGAGTTCCAGAGATTCACCACTCTCTCTGTGAAAAAAAGTTCTTCTCATCTCGGTTTTAAAGGATTTCCCCCTTATCCTTAAGCTGTGACCCCTTGTCCTGGACTTCCCCAACATCGGGAGCAATCTTCCTGCATCTAGCCTGTCCAACCCCTTAAGAATTTTATAAGTTTCTATAAGATCCCCTCTCAATCTCCTAAATTCTAGAGAGTATAAACCAAGTCTATCCAGTCTTTCTTCATAAGACAGTCCTGACATCCCAGGAATCAGTCTGGTGAACCTTCTCTGCACTCCCTCTATGGCAATAATGTCCTTCCTCAGATTTGGAGACCAAAACTGTACGCAATACTCCAGGTGTGGTCTCACCAAGACCCTGTACAACTGCAGTAGAACCTCCCTGCTCCTATACTCAAATCCTTTTGCTATGAAAGCTAACATACCATTCGCTTTCTTCACTGCCTGCTGCACCTGCATGCCTACTTTCAATGACTGGTGTACCATGACACCCAGGTCTCGCTGCATCTCCCCTTTTCCTAGTCGGCCACCATTTAGATAATAGTCTGCTATCCTGTTTTTGCCACCAAAATGGATAACCTCACATTTATCCACATTATACTGCATCTGCCAAACATTTGCCCACTCACCCAGCCTATCCAAGTCACCTTGCAGTCTCCTAGCATCCTCCTCACAGCTAACACTGCCCCCCAGCTTAGTGTCATCCGCAAACTTGGAGATATTGCCTTCAATTCCCTCATCCAGATCATTAATATATATTGTAAATAGCTGGGGTCCCAGCACTGAACCTTGCGGTACCCCACTAGTCACTGCCTGCCATTGTGAAAAGGACCCGTTTACTCCTACTCTTTGCTTCCTGTTTGCCAGCCAGTTCTCTATCCACATCAATACTGAACCCCCAATGCTGTGTGCTTTAAGTTTGTATACTAATCTCTTATGTGGGACCTTGTCGAAAGCCTTCTGGAAGTCCAGATACACCACATCCACTGGTTCTCCCCTATCCACGCTACTAGTTACATCCTCGAAAAATTCTATAAGATTCGTCAGACATGATTTACCTTTTGTAAATCCATGCTGACTTTGTCCAATTATTTCACCACTTTCCAAATGTGCTGCTATCCCATCTTTAATAACTGACTCTAGCAGTTTCCGATGTTAGACTAACTGGTCTGTAATTCCCCGTTTTCTCTCTCCCTCCCTTCTTAAAAAGTGGGGTTACATTTGCTACCCGCCAATCCTCAGGAACTACTCCAGAATCTAAAGAGTTTTGAAAGATTATTACTAATGCATCCACTATTTCTGGAGCTACTTCCTTAAGTACTCTGGGATGCAGCCTATCTGGCTAATTAAGCCCTTTGTCCTCCTCTGCTGGTCTCTGAATTTCTCCCAGTCCTCCGGTATGCTGCTTTTTCTGGCTAATTTGTACGCATCATCCTTCGCTTTGATACTATCCCTGATTCCCCTTGTTATCCACGGATGTGCTACCTTCCCTGATTTATTCTTTTGCCAAACTGGGATGAACAATTTTTGTAGTTCATCCATGCAGTCTTTAAATATCTTCCATTGCATATCCACCGTCAACCCTTTTAGAATTAATTGCGAGACAATCTTGGCCAATTCACGTCTCATACCCTCAAAGTTACCTTTCTTTAAGTTCAGAACCATTGTTTCTGAATTAACAATGTCACTCTCCATCCTAATGAAGAACTCAACCATATTATGGTCACTCTTGCCCAAGGGGGCACGTACAACAAGACTGCTAACTAACCCTTCCTCATTACTCCATACCCAGTATAAAATAGCCTGCTCTCTCGTTGGTTCCTCTACATGTTGATTTAGATAACTATCCCGCATACATTCCAAGAAATCCTCTTCCTCAGCACCCCTGCCAATTTGATTCACCCAATCTATATGTAGATTGAAGTCACCCATTATAACTGTTTTGCCTTTGTCGCACGCATTTCTAATTTCCTGTTTGATACCATCTCCAACTTCACTACTACTGTTAGGTGGCCTGTACACAACACCCACCAGCGTTTTCTGCCCCTTAGTGTTTCGCAGCTCTACCCATACCGATTCCACATCCTCCAAACTAATGTCCTTCCTTTCCATTGTGTTAATCTCCTCTCTAATCAGCAACGCTACCCCACCTCCTTTTCCTTTCTCTCTATCCCTCCTGAATATTGAATATCCCTGGATGTTCAGCTCCCAGCCTTGGTCACCCTGGAGCCATGTTTCCGTGATCCCAACTATATCATAGTCATTAATAGCTATCTGCACATTCAACTCATCCACCTTATTACGAATGCCCCTTGCATTGAGGCACAAAGCCTTCAGGCTTGTTTTTACAACACTCTTACCCCTTATACAATTATGTTGAAAAGTGGCCATTTTTGATTTTTGCCCTGGTTTTGTCTGCCTGCCACTTTTACTTTTCACCTTGCTACCTATTGCTTCTACCCTCATTTTACACCCCTCTGTCTCTACGCTCACACATTTAAGAAACCCTTTCCCTTTAACTCCATCCTCCACTATCAACATGTGTCCTGTCCCACCACAGGCCCGGACACCATATTTCACTACTTTATAACCATCAAACACAAGTATCACTCCAGCTCCTTCGCATCTTCTACAAAATCTGACCATCAGGCTGTGCTCCTACTCCCTGTTTACAAGCAGAATCTAAAGTGTGACCATGCAGTACAGACAATCAAGAAAATGCAGATGCTGGAACCTTGAGCAAAGCTGCTGGAGGAACTCGGCAGGTACGTCAGCATCTGTGGAGGGAATGGATATGCGCTGTTTCAGGTTGGGACCTTTCTTGTGTTGGCTCTTTAAAACAGTTTCAAATGAACCTAGGTCGTAAAAGAAGGGGTGTCAGTAGGTAAATTAGACCTATGAGATTTACAAGAATAATTCCAGGAATGAGTGGGTTAGCACATGTTGAGCATTTGACAGCACTGGGCCTCTACTCACTGGAGGGTTGAGGGGGAATCTCATTAAAACATAGAATAATGAAAGGCATACACATGCTTTTTATTTGGAGTGGATGTGGAAGGGATGTTTCCACTCGTGGGAGAGTCTAGGACCAGGGTCATAGCCTCAGAATTAAAGGACGCTCTTTTAGAAAGGAGGTGAGGAGGAACTTCTTTAGTCAGAGGGTAGTTAATCTGTGGAACTCTTTGCTACAGAAGGCTGTGGAGGCCGTCAGTGGATATTTTGAAGGCAGAGATAGACAAATTCTTGATTAGAACGGATGTCAAGGGTTATGGGGAGATGGCAGGAAAATGGGATTAGGAGGCAGAGATCAGCCATGATTGAATGGCAGAGTGGACTCGATGGGCCAAATGGCCTAATTCTACTCCAATAACTTGTGACCTGGTGAAGTTGAGAACCTCACCAGAGTCAAATGTTTGTGTTAACCTTCAGTTGGCTTCATTTGGGGGAGTTTAACATAGGAAAAATATTAAGGAGAATGAAAAATCTGCCAAAAATGAGGATTGAATTTCTAGGTGGGAACAATGATACCAAGGATATTGCTTGACCTTGGGTTAATCTGTAATTCAGCAGCAGTTTTTATTTGTTTTGGAGCAAAGTTCCAGCTATACTTTTTGATAAGAATGTGATAAATGTATCCCTGCTTTCAAACAATCATTCCTTCATTTGACATGCAGAGAGTGGTGTGGAGTGGTAGTGGAAAATTCCTCAGGTTTCAGTGGTCAAATACCACTAACATTTCATTCCTACTGTGTTAAGCTCAGATTCTAATTCAAAATATGCAGTAGAATTGAAAAAAATAATGTTTTGCTTGATGTTATTTTTTATTTTTCTGTGGCATTTCATTCGAATATTTTAGCAGTAATTGAGTCAGCGTTTCTCTGATTTAAAGTCAAACTGCATCGAGAGGTAATCATGATTGAGCCATTTAGAACAGATGTGAAATAGCTACAAAGTGACAAGCAAGATGCTGAAAGCAACATTATAACTGTGGATGAATGCAAATAAAATACATAATAGCTATTCTCATCAACACCAAGGTTTACACATGCTTTTTATTTGGAACACATAACCTGAAGACTAAAATATTACCTGTACTATTCCTATTTAATCCAGACAAACAAGAAATGTTTGGTCCATTTTATATTCATCCTCTGGGAAATGGCCAAATGTCCTCTTCACTCCTGTTACATGGTAGTTAGTGAAGACTAGGTCAAACTGGCTTTCAAAATTGATACAACCTCTGCACACTCTGCTATGAGATTACCGAAGACTCATCTCATTTCAACATGGAATATGTAGATTTCCCGTTCAGCTAAGGCATGATTGCATTACATGAAAGCTCTGAACAACTTGCATCCGCAAGGGCATCATTACAGTGCTGATTTTGTGCAATATAATAGGAGAAATAGAAGCTGATATTCCCCCCCCCCCCCCCGTTCAAAGGTATTTTATTGTCACATGTACCAATTTAGATACAGTGATTTGCGAATTACCATCCGCAGAACTGACCATCGAAGGCCAATGAACGGTTTGGTGACTGCTTGGTGTTGGTAGAGTGGGCAATACCATATGGACCTGAAACAGAACATTGATATTCTAATTTGCCACCGCTTTACAGGCCCATTAATGCAATAACCACACACATAACTATACAACAATCAACAATACAAAAAGTTAATAATCACCAATACCAGGCAACCAGACTCTAATAGTGCAAATCAAAGTCCACACTGCAAACAAACATGGATACTGACATTGAGTGGTGGTTAGTATTTTTTAATGTTCAAGAGGCCTGATGGTTGCTGGGAAGAAGCTATTCAAGAACATGAAGGTCATATGGACCTGAAACAGAACATTGATATTCTTATTTGCCGTCACTTTACAGGTCCATTAATGCTGTGTAATTGTCACCACTGTAGGTAAACACTTCAGTCGCTGCCTAAATGCAGGAAGAAGGAGCAGTACCAGGTGACCTGATTTTTTTTATTTATTTATTTATTTATTTTTAAACCAGGGTAAGGGATGGTGTGATTGGCATCTTTGGTGGATTATAATGGCTGAGAGTATTTGATCCTCTGGTGATGCCAGACATGTGCTGGTGGTAGTTTGGAATAAGGTCTCTTGATCTCTTGCCGCACTGCAGCTTTTTAAAAATTAATTCCATCCATCTTGATTTCCTTAACATCCAAGAAACTATCAATATCTTGTCATGAATCTAGTCGGTACAAAGCCACCACAACTGTTTTGGAGAGAATTTCAAAATGAAAATCTTTCCTCTCTCGTCCAGTTCTATCTAAACATCTCTGAACTGAAATTTTAATTGTTACTCTTGCCACAGATGCGTCCTGGCCTGCTGAGTTGTTTCCGCGTTTTCTGTTTTTTAATGGAGAATGCAAACAATTCACTTCTGTGTGAAGGAGTTTCACCTTCTAAAAGGTGAAAACTGTATTTTGATTTTCATACCTGGCGTTGGACATCCAGCGAGGGAATCCATTTACCTAGTCAAGATGCCTAAGAATTTACTATGTTTCTTATTTTTCTAATCTCACCTGGCTAATATTTTTTCATGGAACAATACCTTTTCCTCCCCATCCTCTACTCCGGGAATCAAAATTGGGACCTGTTCTGCTTCAATTAGTCTATATCAAGTATAACTAATTTTCCTCAATTTTCCCCTTGAGATCGTACTTTGACTTCTTGTATGTCTCTGTATTGCGAGGCAATAATGCCTGAGATCTGTCTGGTCCTTGTCTACTCTGTGTCGCTAGATTTGAATGTCTGAGAACTGGTCCCCTGTAGATTATGAACCTCCTGATACATATATGGCTTCTGATTAGGGAACACCCGGATGGTCTTGGTGGGAATGTATTCCTCAACATATCCTTGGGTAGGGAGGCCAGACGTGCATAGTATTCCAGATGTGGCCTTGCCAGGGCTCTGTGGAGTTGCAGAAATGTCCATCACACTTAAGTATTGCTTTTGGAATCTGGCAAGTGGCAAAGTGATTGAGGTTTTTAAAAATGTTAATCGATCTAACTTAAGCAAATGATAACATATGAAGTTCCTAAACTCTGCCTTGGCTGCATATACAATACAATACAATACAATACAATACAATACGGTTTATTTGTCACATTGCACAAAAAGTGCAAGTGAAATGGATATGTCAGCAGCGATACAATGATAAAGAGCACACACAAAAACACAATAAAAATTTAACATAAACATCCACCACAGCATTCATCACTGTGGTGGAAGGCACACAATTTGGCCGGTCCTCCTCCATTTTCCCCCGTGGTCGGGACCTCAACCCTCCGTAGCCGCCGCTGCGGGCGTCCAGATGGTAAGGACAAGGTACGAGTCCAGGTAAGTCCAGAGTCGGCTCTTCCCCACCGGAGACCGCGGCTTTAAGTTGGTGTAGGCCGCAGGCCAGCGGCTGAAGATTTAAAGTTCCCTCCACATCGCAGCCAGAAGCACCGCAGACTGCAGGGCCGGTGGTCGAAGCTCCCCTCCAGGGGTGATGTTAAGTCCATACCGCGCCCGCGGTAGAAGTTGGCCGCGGGCCGGCAGTGATGGCTTCTTCTTACCCCGGGTCCCCTACGAGGGATCCCGGGCTGTAGATGCTGTGCCAGCTGGAGCTGTGCAGACCGCGGCTTCAGGCTGCCGGCTGCTGCGGGCCAACGAAACGGAGCGCTCCCCTCCAGCGAGCCCCAGCGAGGGCTCGCCCGCTCCGCGTTGACAGTCCACGCTGCACCCGCCGCCGGAGCCCCGAGCCCCGGGCGCGTCTCCGGGAAAGGCTGCGCCGATCCTCGCTGTTAGGCCACGGGGGAGGCGACCTGGAAAAAGTCGCCTCTCCTTGGAGGAGGCGACTGAAACGGTTTCCCCCTCACCCCCCCCCCCACACAAAACACACAAAGAAACATTAAAAACATACTTTAAAACATACTAAAAAAATTAAAAAAGTTGAAAATAACTAACGTGCTGCTGACAGGGCTGCCACCATTGCAGAACCATTGTATAGAACAGTTGCAATGAAATATGAGGAAAACCTTCAATCATAGATTTAAGTGCATTAGATGCTAAAGAGTAGTTGAAGATACACTTGAAGATATGAGTTTATAGTGCCCAGCCAATAATGATTTTTAATTGGACAGGATATTTCGAGCTACAAGCCAAGCATCAAATGTATACTTTCATTTAATAAATACAACAATGAATGTGCAACAGCAGAATTTTGCAAATATTGTAGTGCAACTGAAATAGTGCAAACAAAACTAAAAGGAGATAATGGAATAATTGAATGAGGTAGAGTTAAGAGCAAGAGTACATGGCAATAAATCTGGGGGTGGGGTGTGAAAGAGGTGGGGTGGGTCAGGAGTCTGATAGCAGCAGAGAAGAAGCTGTCCTTCAGCCTAGAAGTCCTGGCTTTTAAGCTTTTACATCATGTCCCAGAAGGGTGAAAAGGAAATAGACGGAGTGGCAGGCATCCTTGATAACACTTCCAGCCTTCCTGATGCATTGAGCCAGGAAGATGGACTGGATGTAAGGAATTGATGAGCCCATGATGGACTGGGCTCTGTTCAATGCTCTCTGCAAGTTCCAGTGGTTAAGAGCAGATCAGTTGCCAAAAGGGTTACATCCCATCAGAATACTTCCCATTGCTCATCAGTCGAAGTTCAAGAGAATCCTTGTAGATGTGCCATATCTTTTCAGTTGCTTTATTGATCACCTTCAACATGAAGGGGCCAGGTGGTATGGTTGCCTTGGATCTTGAATCAGTCAGCCATAACATCCTTGGTTCAAAAACCAACTCTTGTATCTTGTTGATGTGAAGGAATAGATTATTATTCTAATCCCATGACACAAGTTTCACAATCTCTTTCCAGCATTCCTTCTCATCATTATTATTGATCTTGCTGATGATAATATCATCAGGGAACTTAAAGATGGTGCAGTACTTGGCCATGCAGTCATGGGGTGTACAAGGAGTAAACCAAGGGTCTGAGTGCACAATCCTGAGGAGCATTATAATTGTGAGTCAGGGTGGAGGGAATGTACACAAAAATGCTGGAGAAACTCAGCGGGTGCAGCAGCATCTATGGAGCGAAGGAAATAGACAATGTTTCGGGCCGAAACCCTTCTTCAGGGAATGTTATGCCCATTTCTCACCAACTGAGGACTGCCAGTCGGCATGTCCAGATGTTGATGGAGACCTCAAAGGAAAGGTCAAGGACTTTAGAGATTTGCAGCAATGGTCGCCATTACAGTGCCTGTTGCTCCAAATTGCATGTGGCACATTTTGATAACCAAAGCAATCATGGAGCTGAGCAATGAGGGCCTGTATGCTGCACAGGGCTCCAATTATGTGATTGGATAACCTGGAGGGGACAGGCCAAGACTGGGCCATGAAAATCCCCAGGGAACAGTGAAGCTGCGATTACAGATTTGCAGTTTTTCAACATTGTTTCCTGGCACTTTGATTTAAAACAGTCTACAAACAAATAAACAGGGACGGTAGAGTTGCTGCCTCACAGCTCCAGAGTCCCGGGTTCGATCCTGACCACAGGTACTATCTATGCGGAGTTTGTACATCCACGTGACCGCGTGGGTTTTCTCAGGGTGCTCCGGTTTCCTCCTACATTCCAAAGAGGTGCAGGTTTGGAGGTTAATTGGGGGTTTGGTAAAATTGTCCCTAGTGTGTAGGATAGTGCTGGTGTACATGGATCACTGGTCGGCATGGGCTCAGTGGGCCAAAGGGCCTGTTTCCACCATCATCTGTCTCGTTGTCATGGTCACTATGTAGGTGCCAATGTGTGAGTCTACACTAAACTAACCGAAAGAAAATAAACTAATCAAATGTTAAGAATTAAAAGAAAATATATCTAAAAGTATTTTGCACAGGCTAGCTAGCTTGTGGATCAATGACACATCTTTGTTTGAACATGGATGTTTCTGCAAGCTTAAACAGCATACTTTGCCAGCCATTGCTGTTGACAAAGGATTACCGGTTACACCAAGCACCTTTAGTGTTTGCATTTCTGAATTATGTTGACATAACAATGAAGACCATTATATCTCTACGTGGGTGCAAACAAAATTCAACATAAGTGAGGTCTGTTTGAATAGTAAATGCAATCACTGCACATTGTGCAAGAAAATATGCCTGCATATGCGTTTCTCATCCATTGCATTAGAGCACCTGGTTTGGCATTTACCACAAGAATTATTTCATTCTCCATTCATCTTTTTGGGTTTCAAAATTGGATCATGAATTATCCGAGTTTGTCAGTTTTAGCTGAAGCACTTGACATTGCATTCTTTCTGCATCAACTATAAACTTGGAATTTATACACAGATTACATTTTTTACAGAAAGATATTTTATAGAAAGTCATGGTGGTGCAGCGGTAGAGTTGCTGCCTTACAGCGAATGCAGTGCCAGAGATCCGAGTTCGATGCTGATTACAGGTGCTGTCTGTATGGAGTTTGTACGTTCTCCCCGTGAACTGCGTGGGTTTTCTCCGAGATCTGTTTCCTCCCACATTTCAAAGACATACAGGTTTGTAGGCTAATTGGCTTGGTAAATGTAAAAAAATTGTCCCTAATGGGTGTAGGATAGTTTTCATGTGTGGGGATCGCTGGTCGGCGAGGAGCCGGTGGGCCGAAGGGCCTGTTTCCACGCTGTATCTATAAACTAATAGAAACATAGAAATTAGGTGCAGGAGTAGGCCATTCGGCCCTTCGAGCCTGCACCGTCATTCACTGTGATCATGGCTGATCGTCCCCAATCAATAACCCGTGACTGCCTTCTCACCATATCCATTGATGCCACTAGCCCCTGGAGCTCTATCTAACTCTCTCTTAAATCCATCCAGTGATTTGGCCTCCGCTACCCTCTGTGAGCAAACAAGTCCAATAGTGGTAGGAAACTATGTGCAAATTGTCCAATGTCCATGGTGCAGGATGGCTCAGGAATCCAATGTCCGATGAGAAGCTGTGCTAGAAAACTGGAGATTGCAGTAACACCATCCGACCTGAAGTGGCGCTGTTGACGGCGGTCAGAGAAGGTCGAGTGTCGCTTCTGGCCTACCGTGGTGGCCATTTTTGCAGTCGCAGCGGCGGCCATGTGGCAGTAGGCCGCGGCGCCCATTTTGGTGGCCAACTGAGGCGGCCTTTGAAGGCGGCCAACTGAGGCGATTACTGGATGCGTGCGGGGCAGCCGGCATCAACGGATCTCGCCCCCCCCGCTGCAGGTAGGGACTCTACCCACCGTCGCCGGTGTCGTTGGACCTCGGCTGCGCTGCCGCGGAATCCGCCGTGGGACCACCGACTCACGAATGGCCAAGGCAACACGCCGATGCTGGGCCGACCACAGCCCCGCCGGACGGGCAGCCAGCGGCCCGGCATCTTCGGGGTCCACGCTGGCGAGGAGTAGGACGTTTTCGTGCAGCCGCCCCAGGTAGATCCGCTCTATCGGGAGGCTCGGCCTTGAACAGCGTCCGGCGGGGTAATGGGCGGGTCCGCTCTCTCCCCACACCCGGGGTGGGCGGCGGTGATGCTGGGGGCTCGGACCACGCCCATCGACCCGGGCGACCTGCGGTAGGGTTGGGTAGGCCAGGTGAGATCTGCTTAAGTAGCAGGACACTCCCCTTAACCCATGACGTCATGTGACAGCCCTCGTAACTACTGACGAGGATTTGACTGTAAGTCGTCTGACTATCAGCTGATCCCACACCAAACTATTATCGGGCCAATTTTCCCTTAAGTACTTTCCCTAAGCAGTCGAAAGCAATATTTTTGAGGAATCAAAATGTGCTCCAATCCTATGCAAATTCCAGTGGATTATAGGAGAGATTACAGAGATTTACAGCAGTTTGGAGACTCATCTGGAGCAGATCCTTGCTGATGTGGGAAAATCAGTAGGGCTATTACAACTTATCCTGTTAAACATATTTTTCACTGTTCATAAGGTTACCAGCATATCCTGCTCAAATCATCTGTCTCACTGTCATGGTCTCTATGTAGGTACCAATGTGTGAGTCAATAAGACTATAAAACACAAAGGCATAGGGGAAAAATAAACAAAGTGCATAATACCTTATTAAATTCCAATAAGGTGCTACGTTATTAGGTTTATTGGGTGATGTTGGACTGCAAATATCAATGCTCACCAAAAAATCTAAATGCTGGAGGATCTCGATGGATCAGGCAGCATCTGTAGAGGGAAATGCAAAGACTACATTTTGAATCGGGACCTTTCTTCAACCTGACCTGAAATATCATCTGTGCATTTCTTTTGCCAGGTGATACCTGACTTTTTGAGTTACTCCAGCACTTTTTTTGCTCAAAATTCGAGTTATCTGCAGTCTCTTGTTTCTCCAAGTATCTATCAGGTAATAAGCCATTTTTGTTTCCAATTTACTCCTATTTGCAGTTCATTATTGAATCTTGTGATTTATTTCAGTATAGGAATAAAGAGGGTACACAAAAATGCTGGAGAAACTCAGCAGGTGCAGCAGCATCTATGGAGCGAAGGAAATAGGCAACGTTTCGGGCCAAAACCCTTCTTCAGACTGAGTTCTTCTGCAGTTGTATAGGGCTCTGGTAAGACCACATCTGGAGTATTGTGTACAGTATTGGTGTCCTAATTTGAGGAAGGACATCCTTGTGATTGAGGCAGTGCAGCGTAGGTTCACGATATTGATCCCTGGGATGGCGGGACTGTCATATGAGGAAAGATTGAAAAGACTAGGCTTGCATTCACTGGAGTTTAGAAGGATGAGGGGGACCCTTAGAGAAATATATAACATTATAAAAGGACTGGACAAGCTAGATGCAGGAAAAATGTTCCCAATGTTGGGCGAGTCCAGAACCAGGGGCCACAGTCTTAAAATAAAGGGGAGGCCATTTAAGACTCAGGTGAGAAAAAACATTTCACCCAGAGAGTTGTGAATTTGTGGAATTCCCTGCCACAGAGGGCAGTGGAGGCCAAATCACTGGATGGATTTAAGACAGTTAGATAGAGCTCTAGGGGCTAGTGGAATCAAGGGATATGGGGAGAAGGCAGGCATGGGTTATTGATTGAGGACGATCAGCCATGATCACAATGAATGGCGGTGATGGCTTGAAGGGCCGAATGGCCTCCTCCTGCACCTATTTTCTATGTTTCTATTTTCTGAATTCTGCTTGATTAGCTGTTCCAGGCACAGCCTGCAACTCCTTGCATTAGGAACACCAACAACAACAATTTGTAATCTGTTTTGTTATTCCCTCATTGATAACACCATCCTGAACTCTCAAGTAAGACTTCATCTTTTAATCTATTAGCGCTTGCTGGGACTTAACTGCAAGTGAATCATTGTGGAAGTTTTGTATTTTTATTGTGGAATCAATGACTTCTCCCCAGTGAAAGTGAACGTGTGGAAAACCTACCACAGGACTTCAAATTGCTCCACTTGGCAATGTTATATCAATCCCTGGTTCAGACATTAGATGAGGAAAATGTGGCACAATGTTTAAAAAAAATAAATTTGGATAGGTACATAGATAGGATAGTTTTATAGGGATAAGGGCCAAATGCAGGCAGGTGGAATTACTGTAGATATGACATATTGCTCGGCATGGACAAGTTGGGCCAAAGGGTCTGATTCTACTCTCTATGAATCTATGACACTGTGACTATGGTGATTCTCTGTCTGTCTTTCATTCACCTGAACCTTAGCTCGCCCAAAACTCTTCCTGCCCACGTTCAATTTTGTGCACTTATTATGCTTATTCAATGATATTGAATCATTATTAAACACTAACTCAATTTGAACATGGTTATCTTTGAATTTCATTACATTGTAAACTGTTCAAGTCTCGTGTGTGTCCAGGGGATGAAGCTACTTCACTTCCAACCTGTTTAATTATCCCTGATCTTAATTTCTGAATATCAAATTCCCTCTAAAACCTCTCCCTTTTTTTGGTACCCTTGTCATCTCTGTAAAAATGAATAGTAGTCTTTGATCAAGTTGTGGCTGATTAACCCCAATATCTCCTCATCTGACACTGTTCCAACAGAAGTTCAGATCTTCCAATGAGCTGTAATCAGCCAAAGCTCACTGTCAGAGTACAGTGTTTCATGCAGTGTTTCTTCCAGCTTGGTTCCACGAAGTAACATTGGGTTCCAGCTGATGAGTGTTATACAATGCAAGACCTTTTTGTTGAAGTGTAGATGACCCAGATCATGAATGGCTTTTCTTGATGGAGGAGACCCTGCCTTCAGTTATATATTTAACTCTCATCTTGTTTGTTTGTATGCGTGCGTGTTCTGGTAACTCTGCCAAAAAGGTACACGATAACGCTACAATATTTGGCCCACCGTACTCACCATTGTCCTCGGGTCTGCATTAGCCAAGTTTTGTTCAGATTGATACAATACAATACAATACACAATACAATTCAATTTATTGTCATTTGGACCCCTTGAGGTCCAAACGAAATGCCGTTTCTGCAGCCATACATTACAAACAAATAGACCCAAGACACAACATAATTTACATAAACATCCATCACATTGCTGTGATGGAAGGCCAAAAAAACTTAGCTCTCCACTGCACTCCCCCCCCCCCCCCGATGTCAGAGTCAAAGTCAAAGCCCCCGGCGGGCGATGGCGATTGTCCCGCGGCCATTAAAGCCACGCCGGGTGATGCAAGGTCGCGCACCGGGTCTTGGTGTTAGAGCCCCCGGCGTGCGCTCGCAGTCCCGCAGCCATTCCAAGCCGCGCGGGGCGGTGGTGTAAGGCCCCGCTCCAGGAGCTCTTCAACCCCGCAACTCGGGCGGGAGAAGTCGCCGTTGCGGAAGCCCCGAAAAGCGGTCTCCCTCCAGGGACCCGCGGGCTCCCGGTGTCACTCTCCGCCAAACCCGCAGTTGCAGCCACCGAATCTCCGGAGGTCGGGCTGCAGCAGCGTCCACCACAGCTCCACCCGCTCTGGACTCGGCCAGCCCCGTGACGGTGAGGTGAGTAGTCGGCACCACAGCTCCCGGTCTTCCTGTTGGAGGCCGCTCCTCGTTGCAGCCCCAACGACAACGGAGACCCGACAAAGAAAGGGTCGGGTCTCCCGTGCAGGGAGAGATTTAAAAGTTACCCCCCACACCACCCCCACCCCCCCACACACATACCCCAACAAAAAATAACAAAAACTACATAAAAACATAGACATAAAATAATAAAAACGCAGACGGACAGCAGAGGCCGCTGCTGACGAAAGTCGCGCCGCCCACCGAACAAGATATGTATTGTATTGATGTTATGTATTGTATTGATGTTATATTTTACGAGTTATTGACATTTTAAACTTTACAAAAAACTTTTCCACTTGCCCTGCCCGTCACCGTTCAACATCACAACATCACAATAACATCACAATGGGATCCCGAATTTTATTTCCATAACATTTTTTTCGATAATATTGATTTTATTCTTTAAAAAAACTCAGTTTTGATCAAATTCTGTTTTCACTAAAGCGGCCTTTTCACGGGGCGACTTGACGCAAGAGTTAACCAGAGTTTAACATCGTGGGAACCTCGTGCGATAACAGTACGGCATTCGTGGACCACCGTGGCCCACCATAGCGCTAACGGCAGGTAATCGTGTATCTTGGTCACTCGGGAGAAAATTCAAGAAAGTTTGAATTTCTCCAAGAGTGACTTGTACACTTGTGGTTGAGCATTGCAACATTATATGGACGTAGTGGCCAGTGCGATATCCGTAATAACTCTTGCGGGTACCGTGGGAACTCCTGCGAACGGTGAACCCGGAAGCTGGACAGAGGGGACAGAAGGTGAGTAAAAATTGTCTTCTGTGGGATTGAATTTAAAAAATAAATAAAAATAAAGATTTGCATCCGCATATGGACATCAACTTATTCATGAGTTATGTTAATGAGAGTCAAGAAAATAACTATAATCTTTAAAAGGGACTTTAAAAGGGACTTTACTGAAAGGTTACGTATTTTTATGGTCCGTGAGAAATTTTTCACATGTACTTCTTTGAGAGATACAGGTCGGAGTCCTCGCCGACTAGCGAACGATGCCTTTCCGAAGCAGGGTCCGAACACTACCAATCAATGTTGTACAGAGACCCGTGTAAGGAGTGAACTGCACATGCTGGTTTAAACCGAAGACAGACACAAAAAGCTGGAGTAACTCAGCGAGTCAAGCAGCATCTCTGGAGAAAAATAGCTGATGTTTCGGGACGAGACACATCTTCAGACTCAATTCCGATTAGGCTGTCTGAAGAAGGGTTCCGATTCGAATCGCCACCTATTCTTTTTCTCCAGAGATGCTGCCTGACCCGCTGACTTACTCCAGCTTTTTATGTTTTTCTTCCCAGATCTGACTTACTTGCTGAGTTACACCAACATTTTGTGTCCTTCTGTGCGTATTAACCAGCATTAACCAGCGTCTGCAGTTCCTTTAGACATTACCTAACTTCAGATTTTAGAGATATAGCGCGTGGGAACTCCTGCGAACGGTAAACCCGGAAGCTGGACAGAGGGGTCAGAAGGTGAGTAAAAAAGGTGTTCTCAATATCGACAAGGGAACATGTGTCCTTCGAGGACGTCCCACCTAATTGTCATTGTTGGATAATCTTTTTAACAGGAACACTTGCAGAGATGGCTCCCAGAAAATCTCAAAGAAAGGGGGTAAAGCGTGTCAGAGATGTTTTTGCCATGTTGCTCTATTCAGTTTCTATATTGTTTCAGTTTCTATATCTATATTGTTGCTCTATTCAGTTTCCCAGGGGGTCGGGACGGGACTGGAGTTGGGAGGGAAAGGTGGGGGAGTCGAGGGAGAGGAGGGGGAGACAGATGGGGGTGTCTTCATTTACTGGCGGCGGGTGTCTGTCACTGAAACAGGCAGGTGAGATTTCACATCCACCTTGTGTGTGCCTCTCTCTCTCTCTCCCTCCCTCTTACACAGGCTGAGAGACTCTGCCTCTGTGAGTGTACGTCTCTTTCTCCCCCTCTCCCACACACAGTAAGACCGAGGTACTGTGCTCAGTCCATCTGTGTCTCCCACATACACAGTAAAATATGTCTCCAAATGAGCCAATTCAACCAAGGGAGGATATTTATAGTGTGTGAAAAAAAAAGTTACATCATTTGTGTCACGATGTTCATTCAAGATTTAACGCGAAAGCTCGGGAGACGGACAAGTCACTCGCACAAATAACAGAAATGCCGAGTACCGTGGGAACTCTTTATCTACCTCCCGTTATATCGTGCGAGACTCGTGCTGGACCACGACCACTTCACTCTGGTGACATCCTTGCGTCAACTCGCCCCGTGAAAAAGCCCCATAACAGCTAACATTGTGTTTAGGATATTTTAAAGAAAAAATGCTATTTTCATGGAGAATTTAAAAAAATGTTTTAATGCGATTTTCATTGTGGGGGGGAGGAATAAGGGGGAGGTGAGCAGTGGGGAGCAGGGGGATAGAGCGAGAGAAGGGGGTTAGGGAGGGGAGAGGGGTTAGGGAGGGAGGGAGTCACTGAGGGTAGGGGAAGGGAGAGGGGAGGGAGTGGGGGAGGGGAGGAGGAGAGGGGAAAGAAGAGGGAGGGTGAAGAGGAGGGGGAATGCTGGGGGGTGAGGGAGAATGGAGGAGGATAGGGGTAGGAATGGATGGTGAGGTAATGGAGGGGAGGGAGGGGATGAGGGGAGGAAGCAGAGGAGGATTGGTGGAGGGTGGGGAGAAGGAAGATAATGGAAGAGGGGAATAGGGAACTGAAGAGGGAGAGTGAGATGTGTTCACATTAATCTTATATTTTATAAGTTATTGCCATTTTGAACTTTAAAAACATCGCAGTATGCTTCCATTTGCCGGCCACGTTTGCGCAGTTGGGGGAGGGTTGCCATGACTCCCGTCACAACAGGGATCTCTGCCATCACAACGGGAACCCGTCAGTCCGAACATTCACTGTTTGGTGAAATAATGCGTTGGGGAAACGAGACCCAATGGGTCCGCACTTGGTCTAGTTATTTGTTGTTACTTATTTTAAGGAGCAGTAGATATTATACTTTTATATAGCTTTGTTCTCATGAGACTAAGGTTAAAATTAATCAATGTTCAAAATTTCTCTAATGCAGCATGATGACCGGAATTATGTTAGGAATAGCTTGTTCCTAAGACTGGCAGACTACAGAAGATATACAGTACCATGTTGTTTGGGAAGTTATGCATTAGAGGTGCATTGTTGTTGTGGCTGGACTGCTTGGAAAAAATAGTAAAAGTAGCTCTGCTCTCTATATTTGAGTTTGTTGTTGAAGATGTTACAGATATATTAATAAATACTTTGGGAATATTTTTATTCTCTTTTGAGAATTGATAACTTCAACATTCTGTGCCACTTGCTAGCAAGTGATTGATTTATGGTGCAAATGTTTGCAATGTAATTGCTGTCATGGAAAATTATTATCACTTTTTTTAATTTGGGTCTCAGCACACTTTCCCTTAGAAATTTTAATGTAGAATTTTTGTCAATTAACAATTTTGAAAAACTGTGATTTGGGTCGTGCTGTTGCTGAGTTTACAGGATGGAATTTTGGTAACATAACCTAAGTTCCTGATATGTTCCCATGTCAACCGCATTTTCCAATAACATGACAACTTTTACAAAATAATAATATCCAGATGCACAAATATACAAGATTCACAATGATTTAGTTCCTTGCTCATTTAGTGTTCTGCTTCAGGCTGATTGCTTATCGTAATGCTACCCCAGATGGATGTTTAAAATATGTTGCAGGTATACTGCAACGATGAATGTTCAAATTAAATATCAATATTAGTTGATCATCAATTCTAAGAAGTCAAAACTATGACTGTAATTTCAGTTACAGCTTGTGGAGTTCACTCCTTGGCCTGTCTTTACTATATCAGGCTGTCTCAATGGAATAGAATGTCATTTCAGTAAACAGATGTTTGAGATAGTTGGCAGTAATTGAAAACTCTGCAAGTTTGCACCACTGCATAATCATCATCCACTGAATCTGTAATTAAAAAAGATAGATACAAAATGCTGGAGTAACTCGGCGGGACAGGCAGCATCTCTGGAGAGAAGGAATGGGTGACGTTTCGTGTCGAGATCCTTCTTAAGGATTCATGTGCGTGATATCTCTCAATTTTTACAAATGATAAAATAAAAGATCTGAACATGGGTTGTGTGAGTCTGACCAATTACTCATCCTGCTGGAGTGAGCTGGACTCTCAGTGGCTGCAGGAAGCAGAAGCACCACCTAAGAATTACAACGATTTGCAGATTCCTGCACTGTCTTGAAAATATACAGATGCTGTTTCTTGTTGCTCAACCTGGTCATATTTAAAATACTGGGTACATGGAGGAACTTAATCAGGGCGAACCACATGCCCTTCCTCATCCTGCCAGTAGTTTTGGAAGATTTTGCAGGTCCTGAGTTGGCGGCATCTCTTTAATGTATTGGCAAATGTGAATTTAATTATCAATGTCTTTTCAACTGGGAAGTGGTCCAGATTTTCAAACCCAGATTTTCTATCTCATCACTGATGTTAGATTGATTGACTTGGCCTTGCAGCCCTTCATAAATACAGTCTTCTGGTACGTACTCCAGGGCTAAAGTTGATGCAATTGTCATACAGCACGGACATTCACATTGTGTAATAAACCGGATTTGATAAGGGAACTCAAGGTAAAGGAACTGCTAGGTAGCGACCATAATATGATAAGATTTAACCTCGAATTTGAGAGAGAGAAGGTGAAATTGGATGTGTCGGTATTACAGCTGAGCAAAGGGGACTACATAGGCATATGGGAGGAGCTGGCCACAGTTGACTGGAAAGGGACCCTAGCAGGAATAATGGTAGAACAGCAATGGCAAGAATTTCTGGGAATAATTTGGAAGATGCAGGATTTTTTCATTCCAAAGAGGAAGACAGATCCTAGGCAACTGTGGCTGACAAGGGAAGTCAAGGACAGTATAAAATTAAAAGAGAAGTCATATAACATTGCAAAGATTAGTGGGAAGCCACTGGGAAGCGTTTAAAGAACAACAGAAGGTAATTAAAAAGGCAATATGAGGACAAAAGATGACATACAAAGGTACTGTAAGCTAGCTAATAATATAAAGCAGGATAGCAAAAGTTTCTTCAGTTATATAAAGAGTAAGAAAGAGGCAAGTATAAAGAAATGACAGATTTGAATAACTTTTTTGCATCAGTCTTCACAGTGAAAGACACCAGCAATGTGTCTGAAATTCAAGAGAGTCAGGGGATGGATGTTCTCGGGACCCTTCTTCAGACATATTCCAGCACTTTGTGCCTTCTTATCACCTGCAGGTACTTGTTTCTCCTCTTCGGATCGTTTACCTTGTCGTAGTGAAGAGGCTTGTGTGACCCCATGATTCCGAGAGCGATGCCGTAGAAAGCACCAGCTTCTGGTAGGGCCATCCATAGTGGTAAGGTTGAGGATGAGGGTCCAGACTAAGAACGATCCAACCTACAAGACCTCAACGGCGGACCAGGCGGACAAAGTTATCTTGAACTCAACGGCTGTGAAGGCAGATGAAGGTTGCAACAGATCTATCAGCTCCAATCATCTTGGTTCCCTTGCCATTGACAATAGACAATAGAATACCATGCACTGATCAACCAAGCAGTGACCTGGTGCACAGACCATGACCTCTCACTCAATTCATCAAAAACAAAATAACTCATCATCGACCTCAGACGCCAGCCACCCCCCAAAACTCCTGTGCTCATCAACGGTGAATCTATCATCATCACTGACACTTTCAAACTCCTTGGCACCCACATCAGCAACAATCTCAAATGGAGGACAAACGCAGACCAGATTTATGGAAAAGCCCAGCAAAGACTTTTCCATCTTCGGCAGCTTAGGAAGTTCAGAGTAAGGCCTCATCTGATGCTCTGCTTCTATACAGCCATTATTGAAAGCATCCTCACTTCATCTATCACAGTTTGGTTCGGCAGCCTCGACTCACTCTCCCGGAAGAAACTACAACGCATTATAAACAGAGCTTCCAAAATTATTGGCTTACCCCTTCCATCACTTGAATCACTCTACCATAAACGGACACTTCACAAAGCCCGCAAGATCATCACTGACCCCACTCACCCTGCACACTATGCCTTTCAGCTACTGCCCTCTGGAAGGCGTTACAGGTCAATTGCCTCCAAAACAACCCGTTTCAAAAACAGTTTCATTCCTACCGCAATTAACTTTTTAAACTCCGTACGGTGAGGAAATACGAATAAGCATGGCCCTTATGTATTATGAAATGTGTCTGTTTGTATGTATATCTACGTTACGAGTTGAATGTTTGATGAAATGTTGGAACCTGTATCGAGCTGTACTGAGAACAAATTCCACCAGCCTGGCTGTGTGGTCATTAAAAAATACAATACAATACAATACAATACAATAGGTGCAGGAGTAGGCCATTTGGCCCTTCGAGCCAGCACCACCTTTCATTGTGATCATGGCTGATCATCCACAATCAGTACCCCGTTCCTGCCTGTCCCACATATCCCCTGACTCCACTATCTTTAAGAGCTCCATCTAACTCTCTCTTGAAAGAATCCACAGACTGGCCTCCACTGCCTTCTGAGGCAGAGAATTTTCCTCATCTCCGATCCAAATGGCTTACCCCTTATTCTTAAACTGTGGCCCCTGGTTCTGGACTCCCCCAACATCGGGAACATGTTTCCTACCTCTGGCATGTCCAAACCCTGAATAGTCTTGTATGTTTCAATAAGATCCCCTCACATCCTTCTAAATTCCACAGTATACAAGCCCAGCTGCTCCATTGTAACATATGACAGTCCCGCCATCTCGGGAATTAACCTGGTGAACCTACGCTGCACTCCCTCAATAGCAAGAATGTACTTCCTCAAATTTGGAGACCAAAATTGCACACAATACTCCAGGTGTGGTCTCACTTGGGCCCTGTACAACTGCAGAAGGACCTCTTTGCTCCCATACTCAACTCCTCTTGGTATGAAGGCCAATATGCCATTCACTTTCTTCACTGCCTGCTGTATCTGCAGACTTACTTTCAGTGACGTATGAACAAGGACCCCCAGATCCCGTTGTACTTCCCCTTTTCCCAACTTGACACCATTTAGATAATAATCTGCCCTGTTGTTTTTGTTACCAAAGTGGATAACCTCACATTTATCCACATTAAACTGCATTTGCCATGCCACTGCCCGCTCACCCAACAAGGCACCCTGCATCCTCACAGCATCCTCTTCACAGTTCACAGTCACCCAGCTTTGTGTCACCTGCAAATTTGTTAATGTTATTTTTAATCCCTTCATCTAGATCATTAATGTATGTTGTAAATAGCTGCGGTCCCTGCAACGAGCCTTGCGGTACCTTGCGGTACCCCACTAGTCGCTGCCTGCCATTCTGAATTAGCCATTGGAATTAGTTGATTGATTTGTGAAGGACCGTGTTCTTCTTGCAACATCAAGTACACGTTAAACAAACACACGCACATGCGTCTTCGTTCTGTGAGCCGCACAAAACTTCTTGAGACTTTCGGCGATCGGGGAAGGGCGACGGGAGCAGGCCACGTGATGGCTCGAAGCTTCTATTCAAGAACCGGCACGGAAGCGTTGAATACTTCATTCAATTGCTCAACTTTGGACAGAAGCAGGAAAGCTGTTCGGTGGCAGTATTAAACCAATGCCAAGGACAGGAATTCTGGCAAACCATCATCCAAGAAGGAACAGCGACCTTCAAAGCCAACAGATGTGCAGAATTAGAGGCAGCAACACCAAAGCCCAATCTGCCATCTGGAACTACCTGTCCTTAATGTCAAAGAACTTTCAAAGCCAGGATTGGTCTCATAAGCCTCTTGAGAGTCCATAAAAACTATGGAACCAAGACCATCATCCTCGACCTCAAGGGATAGCCACTACTTGTTTCTACATTTTGCATGTTACTTTGGTTTTATTTCTGCATTTAATGTTTTACATTTTTTTTCTTTTTCAAAATAACTATTTAATTCTTAATACCAATTCTAAAAGTATTAAAATATCTCTGTATATCACAGGGTCAGGAGCGAAAGGATGTGCGATCAGTATCGAGTTAGTGTTAGCTTGGATGGCTTTCATCTCAGAAGTTGAGTGAAGCTGGTAATAATGGAGTCTGTGTATTGATTTACCATCTTGCTGAACAGGCAGTGTAATGAAATGCTGGTATCTGGGTTCGCACCATTAGCCAAGCTTTAGAGAGATGCAATCTGCTCACTCACTCGGCTTTGGAATGTGCCGTAGTCTGGTGTAACAACATAAGGAAAGAAAATAACTAAAAGTAAAACATTTATTCCTATGGGAATAATTAAAGTTGGCACTTCTTCATGAGAAATTTCAAAACACAATATATTTGATTTTCCAAACATCATTATTTGTGTTTAAACTAAACATCGTACCTCATTCAGCCATTCATATTTTTCCATAGCATAAATCATAACTTTGCTCATGTTAGTGTTGTATCAAGTGTTTATTTGTATAATTTATAAAAGTTATTTCCAATTCAGACCTGGAACATTTATGGTATTGCTTAGTTCTGTTCAATAGGTCTTGAGCAGTAGTTCACTGCTCTGCTTCTTCCCTGTTGATGTTCAGTCTTGTACATTAGCCAGGGGCCAACTCTCAGACACCTCCTCCTACTTATCCTTGGACAATGACCCCACAGACAAGCACCAGCCCATTATCTCAAACACCATCACTGGCTTCATCGCTTCCAGCTCCCTGCCCCCCCCAAGCCTCCAACCTCATTGTTCCCCAGCCCCGCACGGCCCAATTTTACCTTTCCCCAAAATCCACAAATCTGACTGTGCTGGCAGACCCATTGTTTCTGCTTGTTCTTGTCCCACCAAACTTATTTCCACATACCTCGATTCTATCCTATCCCCCCCCCCCCCCCCCCCCCCCCCCCAGGTCAAATCCCTCCCTACCTAGGTCCAGGACACATCACACGCTCTTCGTCTCTTCCATGACTTTCGTTTTCCAGGCCCCCACTCCCTCATCTTCACCATGGATGTCCAGTCACTCTACACCTCCATCCCCCATCAGAAGGGCCTTAAAGCCCTCCGTTTCTTCCTCAACCGCAGAACCAACCAATCCCTGTCTACTAATACACTCCTCCGCCTAGCGGAGCTGTCCTTACTCTCAACAACTTTTCCTTTGACTCCTCCCATTTCCTCCAAATCCAAGGCGTAGCTATGTGCACGCGCATGGGCCCCAGCTATGCCTGCCTCTTTGTAGGGTACGTCGAACAATCCTTGTTCAAGGCGTACCGTGGCCCTATCCCTGAACTCTATCTCCGCTACATTGATGACCGCATTGGTGCTACCTCCTGCACCCATGCAGAACTCACTGACTTCACTATCTCCATCGCAAGTAACAGACTACTGACCGATATCAACTACAAACGCACTGACTTCCATGGCTATCTGGACTACACTTCTTCCCACCCTGCTTCCTGTAAGGATTCTACTCCCCTACTCCCAATTCCTCTGTCTACGCCCCATCTGCACGAGGTGTTCCAAACCAGGGCATCGGAGATGTCCTCATTCTTTAGGGAACGGGGGTTCCCCTCTTCGACTATAGATGAGGCTCTCACCAGGGTCTCCTCTATATCCCGTAGCTCCGCTCTCATTCCCCATCCCCCCACTTGTAACAAGGACAGAGTCCCCCTTGTCCTCACCTTCCACCCTACCAGCCGTCACATACAACAGATAATCCTCCGACATTTTCGCCACCTCCAATGGGATCCCACCACTGGCCACATCTTCCCATCTCCTCTCCTTTCGGCTTTCCGCAGAGACCGCTCTCTCCGTAACTCCCTGGTCAATTCGTCCCTTCCAACCCAAACCGGTCCCTCCCTCACCTGGTACTTTCCCTTGCAACCGCAGGGAATGCTGCACTGTCACTTTACCTCCCTCCTCGACTCCATCCAAGGACCCAAGCAGTCGTTCCAGGTGAGGCAGAAGTTCACCTGCACCTCCTCCAACCTCAAGTTCTTTCTTAAACATTCTGTCTTATACATAATCAGAGTTGGATTGAAAATGATCAATTCTTGCATGGTCTCAAGCCTGTATAAGGTCCACCTATCCCTTGTTCCAACCAGATCTGGCCAAATATTGTAGGATAGTTGGGGGAGCTGAGGCGGGCTGCAGCAGACATCAATTATAACTGTTTAACATTGACACATAGCTGTTAGGTACCGGGATGCCTGGAAATATTAACATTTCTCCTATAATCACTGACAATTAGGGCAATTTGCCTTCACTTAGTCTTAATCTTTCAGCATCAATGCTTAAATATCCATTCCTAATGTCTCACTCCCAAACATTGTTTTTAGTTGATGGCCTCAAAGGCCAACAATAGCAGTGTTATTACTTTTAGGAATCCATATTGTCCTCTGTGGATAATTGCAAGTTACAATCGCTTCACTTTATTGGCAAGAATTGAGTACGGAGCACTTTCAAATTGATTTATATTTAACTGTCTTCAGTGAATTGCCTTAATTTTGAAGAAAGGTTTTTCAACCAGGTGTCCCTGCAGGACATTGCCGGACATTGCAGGACATTGCCAGTGCAGTGTACCAAGGAACGATCTTGTCAGACAATATTTTCGTTTATAACCTTATTTCACCTTTAGTGTTTTATAGTTTGCTTTCCAAGTCTGAAGCCGTAAAAATTTATTTCCCCTATTCTTTATTTACGACTTCAAGAAATAGGAACTTTGAAAAGATAGTTGAAACCACTTAGGAATTAATAGCACTTTTACAGAAATTGGTAATGGCTCTACTAATCCACTGCAGATGAAAAAGCAGCAATGGATAAGCTGAGTGAATGTAACTAGCACAGCAGTTATCACTCTTGGTACAGTGCATGTCTGTTTCACGATGGATTCCGAGTTACATTCCTTGTTGTCTTATCTGTGTATAATTAAGACAGATTTCTGCTGCTCACACTCATGCATCCAGATAAATTTAATTGTGCGAACATCATTTCATTAAGGGAACATGATTTGCAGCAGAGTGAAGGACAACCTGGAAAAATAACTCTTAGATTTTACTGCAGACATTTTTCTCAGGATGAATGCATATATTTCCATCTGGTATTCCCTTTCTCAGTACTCCCAGTAAAATGCTGCAGATATTCTATCAATCAGTGCCCATCTTCTTTGCTGCCATGTGTTAGGCAAGCAGGGCGAAGGCCGTGGATGCCAACAGAATCAACAAGCTCATCAGTAAGGCTGGCTCCATCCTGGGGGTGGTTGGATTCACTGGAGATGGCCTCGGAAACGAGGATGCTCCTCAAACTACGGAGCATCTTGCACAATACATAGAAACATAGAAAATAGGTGCAGGAGTAGGCCATTCGGCCCTTCGAGTCTGCACCGCCATTCAATCGGATCATGGCTGATCATCCAACTCAGTATCCTGTACCTGCCTTCTCTCCATACCACCTGATCCCTTTAGCCACAAGGGCCACATCTAACTCCTTCTTAAATATAGCCAATCTACTGGCCTCAACTACCTTCTGTGGCAGAGAATTCCAGAGATTCACCACTCTCTGTGTGAAAAATGTTTTTCTCATCTCGGTCCTAAAAGACTTCCCCCTTATCCTTAAACTGTGGACTTCCCCATCATCGGGAACAATTTTCCTGCATCAACCCCTGAAGAATTTTGTAAGTTTCTATTAGATCCCCCCTCATCTGAATTTCCCCTGAATAAGGGGATTAATAAAGTCTAATCTAATCTAATCTCATCATCTCCATGACACACTGGTCAACCTGAAGAGCACGTCTGGACCCATCAAGGTGCAGCACAGTATGCCACAGGAGATCCTTTACCCCTGTGGCTATCAAACTGTTGAGGTAGGGTAGACTGACCCAACCCCCCACCCCCCATCCCCCCCCCATCCAATCTTTGTACATTCCTCATCCTGGACTTTTCCACTTAATAACAATAAATGGTCACTTAAATTTCATTACTATGGTGCACATGACATTTTCAATGCCTTCTAACTGTATCTTTTGACTGTTGGCAGACCAATTTCCTTCCAGAATAAATTATTGTATCGTATCGTGACAATATAGCACCATTGAAGAAACAGGTCATGTTTTAAGTGTGAGACAAAGGTAAATTGTGTAAATTAACTCTGTTAGTTTTATCCCTTTAAGAAGAAAGTCTCGACTGAAGAACACATTTACCCAAAAGTATCAGTCTTATTTATTTGTTATGCAGTGAAAGAACAAAGCAGAACTATATAAAAGTTTTATTCCAGAGTAAATGTTTAATGAAGCCCAATGCAAACTAATTAATAAATATTTGCAGCATGATCTCAGCTGCCTAATGAGCGGCCCCTGTATTCCATAGACTCTTGGCATCTTGTAAATTGAAATTGACAAGATTTTTTTTTCTTTCTCCATCATGTATGAAGATTAGTTGTCTGCTGATTGGTGCGGAGCCTCTAAACATTTTTATTGGCTGCAGTACAAAGCTCGACAATACCCATAAATCAGCTTTCTCAAGAGAACGACTGCAGCGTGAGAATACAATGTTCCTTTCTGATTTGTAATGGTGCATAAAATATCTAACTATGAACAATTCCCTGTCAGTGTTGCAAGACTGTAAACATTCTTCACACACTGAAGCAGAATTTTAATGCAATGTGTATTCTCTGTGGAGTGTTGCTTCCCTCTAAACTGCCTGCAACACCTGTTAAGGTTGTTAAATCTGCAATATATCTTTTGGGTGCCTATTAGGTTTGTTTTAAAGCACTTTATCTGTCTTTTGGAACACATTCCCTCAACATGATGCAGCCTCTCTGATTTCAGATGTTTGACAATGTCAATGTAGAGGAGTAGAAATCTATCTTGAGTGGTTATAAATTTGTTGCAAGCTTTACAGCTCAACACTTTCCCCATTGGAAAGAAAAAATAGTTTAAAAAACAGCTACACTGTGTTCCTGATTTTGGTACTTCATTGCGAAATAAAAATTGAATCTAATGATGTGTGATATTATGCTTTTCAGTAATAAAGAAAAATTACTTATTCTGAAATTTAAGTAAATGCGAAAAGCGGCGACATAGTGTTGTAGCAGTAGAGTTGCTGCCTTACAGAGCCCAAGACCTGTGTTCATAGAAACATAGAAACATAGAAAATAGGTGCAGGAGTAGGCCATTCAGCCCTTCGAGCCTGCACCTCCATTCAATATGATCATGGCTGATCATCCAACTCAGTATCCTGTATCTGCCTTCTCTCCATACCCCCTGATCCTTTTAGCCACAAGGGCCACATCTAACTCCTTCTTAAATATAGCCAATCTACTGGCCTCAACTACCTTCTGTGGCAGAGAATTCCAGAGATTCACCACTCTCTGTGTGAAAAATGTTTTCCTCATCTCGGTCCTAAAAGATTTCCCCCTTATCCTTAAACTGTGACCCCTTGTTCTGGACTTCCCCAACATCGGGAACAATCTTCCTGCATCTAGCCTGTCCAACCCCTTAAGAATTTTGTAAGTTTCTATAAGATCCCCCCTCAATCTTCTAAATTCTAGCGAGTACAAGCCGAGTCTATCCAGTCTTTCTTCATCCTGACTATGGGTGCTGTATGTACGGTGTTCGTACATTCTCCCTGTGACCGCATGGGTTTTCTCCAGTGCTTCGGTTTCCTCCCACACTCCAAAGACGTACAGGTTTGTAGGTTAATTGGTTTTTGTAATTTGTCGCTAGGTTGTAAGATGTTCTTACATCACCATCACCAGTATGGGTGATCATTGGTCGGTGTGGGCCAAAGGGTCTGTTTCCACCCTGTATCTTTAAAACTAAAACATAAAGCTAAAATGCATGTCTGAGAAAATATACAGATGTGGACATTTAAGTAGCAAATGGGAGAAGCAGGTTAGAGGCCTAATATGTGGTGAAACACACAGCCGGTGAAAGACACAGATTGGTAGTGGCAGTTATAGCCCTGCATATGACTTGCTGGAGAATGACATCCTACCCCTGTACTGTTCAGTTGGACAGAAATGTCCTCACCGCAGACCAAAAATGGATCTTTGCATAATACGCTCATGTGTTGTTGCATAATGTATTGGAAGACTTGAGAACATTTTCTGGGCATCTTATTTATCGTACATCAGTCGGCAAATTAATTGCATGTGTGACAGAAGCCCTTGTGGTTAATGTTAAAGCCACTAGCTTGAGTCTTCTGAAGTTAGTCATGCTTGCCTACTCTACAATGCCCTAGAGGCCATCTCCCAACACATTACAATGTCTGAAGACACGAAGTGGCCCATTTGTAGCATGTGTGGTGTTCTGTCGCATGTATTCTTCTCAGAACTGTCTTGATTGTAAGATTACTTGGAATAAAGCATTCAGCTCTTCAGAGATATAATTTATGTCACCTATTGTAATGCATCCAAAAGCACAAAATATGCTGTTGTCTCTGTATCCTTGTATGTGCTTTACATTGTAATCTCTTGGACCACGGAGCCATATGATGCACCTGGTTCTCAAGCAATGCAACAATTTCGCAGACATTTTATTGCAGCAATTTTTACACCAAATGTTTAGAGACTCAACATGCAATTACTCAGTGTTCTGTCTTAGAAATGGGGACGTCTTGAATCAATTAATTGTGCGACTTAGTACATTCAAAATATATCACAACAGTCTTTTCAGATTCTGCAGTTGAAACTCCAGACTCCCAAGTCTGCTTTACATTAGTGGGACTGGCAGACCAGGCAAATAGACCACTGGACAATGGTACACAATGTGTGGCTAAATTTACTAGAGGCAGTTTAGATGGAAGCAACGCTGTCCAGAGAAAACGGATTGCAGTAAAATTCAGCTTCAGTGTGTGAAGAATGTGCATGGTCTTGCAACACTGACAGGGAAATGTTCATAGTTACATATTTTATGCACCATTACAAATCAGAATGGGAGTGATGGGAGATAAATGTACAAAGGATGGTGGGAAAGTGATGGGGGGGGGGGGGGGTAACAATGTTCGAGTCATGAGTTTTTTATTGTCATATGTCCCAAAACAAAACAATGAAATGCTCTGTGTGTGATGATTTGGCATAACTATTGTATATGCATGGCCATTACACTTATGTATTATTGTATTGCATAGTGTAACAAGGTCTTATATTGTATTATGTCACAATATCATGAAATAATATATCATGTAATAATGTTGATAGTATGTATTAACGTACGATGTATGATAGGTGGTATATGGTATTATGCATCAACATTATGCTGTAACACATAACTATTATTATTATTGGATATGTAAAGCCAATTAACAATTGTTATAAACTATAACAAGTGGGGATGGAGGGGTTTTGGGATTGGTGTGTGGGTAGGTGGGTCAATGAGAGCCTCTATGTATGTTATGTCTTGTGCTGTATGTTCTATGTTGGACCCCCTCGAAAACGAGATGACTGTCCATCTCAAGGGGTTATCCATGAATAAACTTGTTTCAAATTATTTGAGTTTTGCACAGGATTTCAGCAGCTGTTGCTTGCGTTCCCCTTAGAATCTTGTACGTTTGATTAAGGTATAAATGTAAATAATTTGGTGTACATATAGCTGCTGGTGTACATATGGTGTACATATAGCTGCTAAATTTGTATAAGATAACTATAAGCAGTTGAATAAGGGGTAGGAATTAATAAGCTTTGGCTTCTTCCTGCTCCTTTTCAGACACATATGATTTCATTTATTTATAGATATTGTTTATGACACTTTATAAATATTCTTGTTTTGTTTTTTGTATGCTGTTTCACACTTGCTTTTTATTCTGTTTGAAATAAAGAATTAAATAAATAAATAAATAAAATAAAAAAGGTTATTCCTCAGGCTTCTAAACTCCAAGTAATATCGAAACAGACTATCAAGTTCAAGTTCAAGTGAGTTTATTGTCATGTGTCCCGGTATAGGACAATGAAATTCTTGCTTTGCTTAAGCACACAGAAAATAGTAGGCATTTACTACAAAACAGATAAATGTGTCCATATACCATGATATAAATATATACACACATGAATAAATAAACTGATAGTGCAAATAACAGAAAGTGGTTGGTAATAATCAGAGTTTTGTCCGAGCCAGGTTTAATAGCCTGATGGCTGAGGGGAAGTAACTATTCCTGAACCTGGTTGTTGCAGTCTTCAGGCTCCTGTACCTTCTACTTGAAGGTAGCAGGGAGATGAGTGTGTGGCCAGGATGGTGTGGGTCTTTGATGATACTGCCAGCCTTTTTGAGGCAGCGACTGCGATAAATCCCCTCGATGGAAGGAAGGTCAGAGCCGATGATGGACTGGGCAGTGTTTACTACTTTTTGTAGTCTTTTCCTTTCCAGGGCGCTCAAATTGCCGAACCAAGCCACGATGCAACCGGTCAGCATGCTCTCGACTGTGCACCTGTAGAAGTTAGAGAGAGTCTTCCTTGACAATCCGACTCTCCGTAATCTTCTCAGGAAGTAGAGGCGCTGATGTGCTTTTTTGATGATTGCATTAGTGTTCTCGGACCAGGAAAGATCTTCAGAGATGTGCACGCCCAGGAATTTGAAGCTCTTGACCCTTTCAACCATCGACCCGTTGATATAAATGGGGCTGTGGGTCCCCCTCCTACTCCTTCCAAAGTCCACAATCAGTTCCTTGGTTTTGCTGGTGTTGAGGGCCAGGTTATTGCGCTGGCACCATATGGACAGTTGCTCGATCTCTCTTCTGTACTCTGACTCATCCCCATCAGTGATACGCCCCACAATAGTGGTGTCGTCAGCGAACTTGATGATGGAGTTCGCACTGTGGTTCGCTACGCAGTCATGGGTATAGAGTGAGTACAGCAGGGGGCTGAGCACGCAGCCTTGAGGTGCTCCCGTGCTGATTGTTATTGAGGCTGACACATTTCCACCAATACGAACAGACTGTGGTCTGTGGACGAGGAAGTCAAGGATCAACCTCTTTATCGCAGCAATTTATAACAAGACAAAAACTGTAAACCCTATTCCAGGCATGGCCTTCACAACTCACTGTACAGCCAGCAAAACCCCCCTTTTCTTAAACTATTGCTCCTTTGCAATAAAGACCAACGTGCCATTTGTTATCTTAACCACTTGTCCGAGCTGTTTGGTAACTTATTTTGATTCATACAGTTGAAAACCCAGGTCCCAGGTTCACTTACGTGCAGTCTCTTTTCATTTTATCTTATGCGTGTTTTGATTCCTTTCACAGAAGTGCATACTTTTCTGTATTAAACTCCATTTGCCAATTTTCTCGAGTAACTCCAGCATTTTGTGTCTATGCCTGGTCTACACTCGGTCTCGCTAATGTAAAAGAGGCCACATTGGAGCATCAAAAGCAGTAGATGAGGTTAGAAGAGATGCACATGAACCTCTGGGAAGGACTGCTGGGATCCCCGGATGGATGTGAGGGAGGAGGTATAGGGACATGTGTTACATTTCCTGTGGTTGCAGTGGATTATACCTGGCGACAGGGTCATTTGGGTGGGAAGGGATGAGTGAACCCAGGAGTTGTGAGGGAGTAGTTTCCGCAGAAATTTGAAAAAGGGGCAGGGATGGGAAGGTGTGACTGATGGTGGGGTCACTGAAGGTGGCATAAATGTTGGAGAATGATGTGTTGCATGCAGAGGCTGGGGGTGAAAGGCAAGGATCAGGAAAACCTTATCCTAGTTCCGCTGGGAGGGGGGGGGGGGAGGCGGAAGGAGAGGGAGTGAGAGCAGAACACAGAGGGCACTTATATTATACCTTGTCAAATTCCTTTAAGACATCTGACTACACTACCTTTACAGGTACCCCTCTGTCAACTCTCCTTGTCGTATCCTCAAAGAATTTGAACAAATCTGTTATGATTTATCTTTCATAAAACCAATTTGATCAGGATTGATTATATTCAGATTTTTACAGATTAGTTATTTCTGCTTTAATTATTGACTCTACCATCTTGGCAAAAGATCTTTAACTGGACTATAATTCCTTGCCTTCTGTACTCCTCCCTTTTTGATGCCACATTGGTTGGTTTCTAATCTTCTGATACCCTCTTGTGAATTTAGTGGGTTTTGAACAATTTAAACCAATGGGTTCACTATGTCTGCAGCCACTTCCTTTAAAACCCTTGGGTTCGGATCATCAGGTTGTGACAAGGTCTGCCTTTAGCTCTGTGAGTCTCTTTATAATTTACACTTGCGATTGGAATTTTTACATTCCAATAACAAGGATGGAAAGAACTTTGATTATGTTGGCTGCTTATTTCCATACTACTTTCCCAAAGTAACATGGAGCATCATAGCTTGGTTTGAGAACCACTCTGTCCAAGACCGCAAGGAATTGCAGTTGTAGAAGTAGCCCAATCCATCACATAGACCAGACTTCCCACCATTGACTCCAATTACATTTCATGCTTCCCCGGGAAAGCAGCCAACATTATTAAAAACCTTTCCCACCTCGGTTATTCCTCCTTCTCCCCACTCCAGTCATGCAGAACTTACAGAAGCTTGAAAGCGTGACCATCAGATTCAGGAACCGCTTCTTCCGCTCTGTTATCAGGCTTCCGACCAGTTCTACCATAAACTAGGGTCCAGTCCCAATTCTCCAACCTATTTCACTGTGAACATTAGACTTTGTTCTGGAACTGTTACGCTGCAATGCTGTGAATTATATTTTTCATTGTATCTTGCTCTTTGCTCCACCTATTGTAGCCGAGCTTAGCTTGATTGGTTTTTATGTATAGTATTATCTGTTTTGTTTGCATAGCATGCAAAACAAAACTTTTCATTGTACTTTGGTACACGTGACAATAAGCGTCTCAACCCGAAAGGTCACCCATTCCATCTCTCCAGGGATGCTGCTTGTTACTCCAACATTTTGTGTCTACCTTAAAATTAACCTAATTGTCCTGCAGGTTATTTGTAAGTTGCTCATCCGTTTATTTGGTTCATTTGCAGTGGTCTTCCATGGCATAAAATCCAATGCAAAGAATTGATTGAACATACTTCCCATTTCTTTATTTCCTGTTATTAATTCATCAGCCTCCTCCTTTGCAGCCCCCATACCTAACTGAGACACCACCATATTTATCTATCTATAGCAACTCTTATTTTTGTTTTGTTAAGTAAGTAAGTAAGTTTATTGGCCAAGTATTCACATACAAGGAATTTGCCTTGGTGCTCCACCCACAAATAACAACATGACATACAGTGACAGTTACGAATAACTCAGAAAACACTAAACATTAATAATAATAAAACATTAATGATGAAACACTATTGATCAAGCATGTGAACAAATAAAATACCAGATCAAAGGGAGGCTACAGATTTTTGGCTGTTGAGTAGAGCAACTGTTGCTGTTATACTGTTTTGTTATACAGTTTGTTTTGATATTGTGTGGGCTGGACTTCAACATGCACTAAACGTTATCCCCTTTATCATGTATCTGTACACCATGAATGGTTCAGTTGTGATCATGTATTGTCTTTCTGTTGAATGGTTAGCACGCAGCCAAAGCTTTTCACTGTACCTTAGTAAATGTGGTAATAAATTTAACTAAAACTAAAGCATGCAAGCTTTCTCTCAAAATCAACTTTGTCTATTCTTGTGAGCTTCTTCGTTTTTGGCTATTGGATCCTAAAAACGTTCCCGTCCTGTAGCTTACCACCAGCCGTTTCCACTTTGCATGCTCCAATTTTCAACGTAATATTATTCTTGACCTCCTATGTTAACCACAGATTTATGCCTCTTTATAAATGGGATAAATTCCAACTGTGCATAACGGACCAGCTGTTTGAATACTACTGTCATCTCTTGGCTTATTTTCTCAGTCCCCTTTGGACAACTCCACCTTTCTATCTTTATAAGTGACCTTATCTAAGTTGAAAATGGTTGTTTTGGTCCTCTGGAGCTCATTCCTCACTTAATAAACTACTCTGTGCCCTTGAGGCAATTACAGCGCTCCTCTCCTCTGCATTTGAAAGTGGAGGTTGAGTCCAACAATACATTGCCTAAATCATTTCATTAACTTCTCAAGGCATGGTAAAGTTCTGTCACTTACTAAACTATTAGTTTTTCCAGAAAACAATCCTTCTGAAAATAAGAGAGGAAATTCTATAATGTTAATAGCAATTACCCAGAATACTGTTTCCTTGATTTAAGTCCATCATGTAGAAACTATCTACCTGAACACGATGGTGTTTGAGGCAAATGCAATCTTAGCACTCGAAGAGTCGCATATGCGTGTGATTGTCTTTTCCCCATGCATATTTTAGGAAAAGGAGTCACAACTGTATCTAAACTAATGAGAGTAATGTTGGCATCAGCATAAAAATCTCTCTTGAGATTTTCCTTGCTGCTTCAGCTTTCCAGAAGCTATTCTGATTAATTAAATCCCTTTTCAACCACATGCCTCCCTGCAGTCTCCTTGCAACCCCTTTGGTTGTATATTCCCTTCACATAAAGTTGGATTGTGTCCAAATCGGGATACAAGCTGCAAGGGTTCATAGAAAATTTACGAGGATGTTGCCAAGTCTTGAAGACCTGAACTATAGAGAGACGTTGACCCATCCAGGATTTTATTCCTTGGAGCGCAGGAGGCTGAGGGGTGATCTTAGAAGTGTATGAGATCATGTAGAAAATGGATTGGGTAAACAGAGTCTTTTACCCAGTGTAGGGGAATCAAGAACCAGAGGACATAGGTTTAAGGTAAGGATGGGAAAAAATTTACAGGAACCTCAGGGGAAGCTTTTGCACAGAAAGGGTGGTGAGTATATGGAAGGAACTGCCAGAGAAGGTAATTGTGGCAGGTACTAAGCCAGTATTTAAAATACATTTGGACAGGTACATGGATAGGAAAGGTTTAGAAATGCATGAGCCAAACGCAGGCAGATGGGACAAGTGTGGATGGGGCATGTTGGTCGGTGTGTGCAAGTTGGGCCAAAGGACCTGTTTCCATGCAGCTTTACTCTATAACTTAATGAATCTAGTGAAAGGGCTAATAGGTTTGCCAGTCTCTCTTGTGTAGTATAGATGGTGGTGACATTGGGGCCAGATGGATTTCTTTGGTTGGAAATGAGTAGTAAATAAATTGATTGTGATGCCAATCAAGTGCTTGGGGTGAGTCAAGGGAAGTTGTACCTCTTGGTTATTGATTATTTTTTTTGGTTTCCCCAAATCAGACATGAAATTGGATCCAATTGTTCCACAATGAGTTTTATAAACTAGTTCCCTGTTTACTTTCAGAGTACAAGTCAATGCTGCTGAATTTTGTCTTTGTGTTCAGAGAGGGAAGTGAATGTGTAGGTTACAATAGACAATAGGTGCAGGAGTAGGCCATTCGGCCCTTCAAGCCAGCATCACCATTCAATGTGGTCATGGCTGATCATCCCCAATCAGTACCCCATTCCTGCCTTCTCCCCATATCCCCCGACTCCTCTATCTTTAAGAGCCCTATCTAGCTCTCTCTTGAAAGTATCCAGTTAACCGGCCTCCACTGCCGTCTGAGGCAGAGAATTCCACAGACTCACAACTTTGTGTGAAAAGGTGTTTCCTCATCTCCGTTCTAAATGGCTTGCCCTTATTCTTAAATTGTGGCCCCTGGTTCTGGACTCCCCCAACATCAGGAACATGTTTCCTGCCTCTAGCGTGTCCAAACCCTTAATACTCATACTCTGCATTCTATTAGATTGTTGCTGATCTGTTACTCATTTACCTACATGATGCATCAATGCCTCACATAATTACATCACCATTTCAAATATCTTCATTGATTTAACATCTGAAGTATATTCATGGTGTAAAAGGCAGACCTCTGGGGCAATTTGTTTTGTAGGTGAGGTGCGTTTGTGTGGAGTTATGAAAATGTCACGTCAACAGAGGAGATATGTCAGCATCATGCATAAGAATTATTTGCTGTTAGGATATTTGGGTGGCTTAGTGGCGCAGCGGTGGAGTTGCTGCATTACAGCGCCAGTGACACAGGTTCGATCCTGACTACGGGGGCTGTCTTGTACATTCTCTCAGTGACCGCATGAGTTTTCTCTGAGTGCATCGATTTTCTCCCACGCTCCGAAGACGTACAAGTTTGTAGGTTAATTGATTTTGGTAAAATTGTAAATTGCCCATTATATGTAGGATGCTGCTAGTGTACGGGATGATCACTTCTTCTTCTTGAGTATGGCGTGCACAGCCCAAAGTTGCAGAGCAAAACACTACATCCATTTGCACGTCGGGTTAATTGCATTAGTTGAAACAGGGTGGACCACTTGAAGGTTGCAATCACCCATCCCAGGATGAACACTGGTCAGCACGGACTCGGTGGGCCGAGGGCCAGTTTCCATGCAGTATCTCAAGTCTAAATATGCTTCCTTTCTCAAAGCTCCTGTGTCCTGCAACTGTTGTCCCTGTAGTCCAGCAATATCCGGACACATCATAGCCAGGGCTGCATCTACCTGCATTTCAAATGCTGCAATTTTGTGAGGCTTTCCTGCAGGTGAGGTGGTGGGGAGATGTGGGTTGATATTAAATGTAGTTTGGTTTGAGGAAAATGGGGGGGGGGGGGTGCAAAATGGGGGCACATTTGATAATGTAAATTAATCGCAAAGAGATTTCCATTTCCATGTTTTAGATCTGAAGCATGAGTGCTGTCAGACTCCTTTGTGCCTTTCAGCATATTGAAGATTTCTTTTTTAATTATTAAGCATATCTTTTGGTATGAAACCAATTGGTGGCTGCTCTCCAGCAGCATTTGCAATGTCCTGAGGGCAGTGGGAAATTAAGTTCTGCTCAAATCTGTTTATCTCCTTATTGAGAAATACCAGCACTCCTGTATCTATTTGCAGTTGTAAAGATAAAGAGCTCGGTGTGAATATTTGAGCATCAATATGGTTTTATCACTAAATAATTGAGTTGTGTACAATGAGGGGAAAAAATAATGAAGGATTATTTCAAAGAAGTAATAACGTCAGGTGTGTGCGAAATCTCTATAATACTAAAAGTCTTCTGTGTGTGTGTGTGTGTGTGTGTGTGTGTGTGTGTGTGTGTGTGTGTGTGTGTGTGTGTGTGTGTGTGTGTGTGTGTGAATATCTAGTTATTTTCTAGGCCACAGCCTTCCCATTTTCACACATCCTACTCACATTTTTCGCGTCGAGGTGATAAACATCTTCCCATCGCATTCCCACCTATATTTCCGAAGTTAATAATCGTTTAAAGTTTTATAAACAGCCTGAAAATGCACCCATTTCGGGAAAAAAACCCTATTGACATCACAATGCACTCGCAAGGCAGGACGGGACACTCTGGAAGGGAGGGGCACTCCGGCGCTCGCGGTGAATAAGGAGTGGCGGCGGCTGCCGGCGTCCGACGCCCGACACCTGGTGGGGAGGCTGGTGCTGGAGCTGGAGTGAGGGCTGAGCCCAGGGTTTGGGATGGGGCCATGACTAGGGCTGAGAAAGAAGCCACTGCTGAAACTAAGGATGAGCCTGGGTCTGGGGTCAGGGACGAGCCCAGAGATGAAGTCGGGGCCTGCACTGGAGCCCAGGCGGCGGCTGAGTTGACGGCTGAAGTCTGCAGCCAGGGCCGGGCCAAGTATGAGAACCAGGCCGAGTACCAGGCCCTGGCGCTGCTCTACCACCTGGATAGGTCCTGGAGCAGGGAATGGGAGTGAGGGGAAGAGGATGAGGGAAATGAGGAGGAGGGAGATGGGGTGGGGAGTGGGGTGGTAGAGGGAGATGGGGGGTGGAGGAGGGAGATGTGGAGGTGGGAGATGTCCCCTCACTATTTAACCTCACTCCCACCCTCTCTACCCCATCCCACTCTACCCCCTCCCATTCTACCCCCCTATCTCTCTACCCCCTATCACTCTACCCCCCTATCTCTCTACCCCCCTATCACTCTACCCCCCCATCACTCTACCCCCCCTCCCCCCTCTACCCCCCCTACCCCCTCCCCCTCTACCCCCCTCCCTCTCTACCCCCCTCCCTCTCTACCCCCTCCCTCTCTACCCCCTCCCTCTCCCTTCCTCGCCCATTGTCAAAGACGGTGACCATTCACTTTATCTATGTTTAAGAAAGAACTGCAGATGCTGGAAAAATCGTAGGTAGACAAAAAATGTTGGAGAAACTCAGCGGATGAGGCAGCATCTATGGAGAGAAGGAATAGGTGACGTTTCGGGTCGAGACCCTTCTTCAGACTGATGTGGGGGGGGGGGACAACTGGCCATATCTTCCCATATCCTCTCCTTTCGGCTTTCCGCGGAGACCATTCCATCCGTAACTCCATGGTCAATTTGTCCCTTCCCACCCAATCCACCCCCTCACCGGGTACTTTCCCTGGCAACCACAGGAAATGCTACACTTGTTGCTTTACCTCACCCCTCGACTCCATCCAAGGACCCAATCAGTCGTTCCAGGTGAGGCAGAGGTTCACCTGTACCTCCGCCAACCTCATCTACTGCATCCGCTGTTTCAGGTGTCAAATTCTCGACATCGGCGAGACCAAGCGCAGGCTCGGCGGTTGCTTCGCCCAACACCTCCGCTCAGTTTGTATTAAATAATGTGATCTCCCAGTTGCTCAGAACTTCAATTCCCTCTCCCATTTCCAAACTGACCTCTCTGTCCTGGGCCTCCTCCATTGCCAGAGTGAGGCCCAGCGCAAATTGGAGGAACAGCACCTCATAATTTGCTTTGGTAGTTTAGACACCAGCGGTATGAACATTGACTTCTCTAATTTTAGGTATCCCTTGCTTTCTCCCTCCTTCCCCTCCTCCTTCTCAGCTCTCCCACAAAGCCCACTGTCTCCACCTCTTCCTTTCGTTTTCCCGCCCCCCACCCCCCCCGGCATCAGTTTGAAGAAGGGTCTCGACCCGAAACGTCGCCTATTCCTTCCCTCCATACATGCTGCCTCACCCGCTGAGTTTCTCCAGCATTTTTTTGTCTACATTCACTTTATCTATGCTGCTGTTGAATTCATAAACTTCTGTAAGGTTACCCCTTAGTCTCCTGTGCTCCAGAGAAAAAGTCCTGGCCTATCCAATCTCTCAATCCAACATAAACCCTCTAGTAACATCTTTGGGGATCTTTTTCAAACTGTTTCCAGTTAAATGACATAATTCCTTCCAACAGTAGGGCAATCAGAACTGTACATCATCGGGTGGCGCTGCGCGCGGCAGCCTCGCCAGCAGTCTGTTCGTCCTTTCACCCTTTTTGTTATTTTTAGTCTGTTCCTGGAGGTTTCTTAGTCCTTTTTATGTGGGTGAGGTGGGGAGGGGAAGGGGGAAACCGTTTCCCAGTCACTTCCTGGTCGGGATGAGTCTATTCTCCGAGTCGCATCTTCGCCCCCCCCCCCCCCCCTCGTGGCCTATCATTTGGATTGGTACGGCCTTTCCTGCCGGAGACCGGCCAGAACTTCAGCAGCGGCGCAACACTGAATTCCATCGCGGAGCGGGCGATGCCTTACCGGGGATCGCCGTGTGAACCTCCAGAGTGTTGGACCAGCTGTGTCAGAGACCTGTGTTCAATCCTGAACATCGTGGAGCTGTGGTTTGCGGAGCTTCCAGCCATGGGCGGCGCTGACTTTTAACATCACGGAGCCTGGGATCTTTGCCGAGGATCGCCAGTGTTGGAGCTGCGCCCAGCTCGGCCTGTGGACTTTGGGAGCCGCGGTCTCTGGTAGGAAGTGGCCGATTCTGAAACTCCAAGCCGCTGAGAGAGTTCTCCGTTCCGACGCCGGAGCTCTAATCATCACGGCGAGAGGGCCTAAAACATCGGGCCGCCGTAGCGGCAAATGCAGAGGATTCAAAGGCCCCGACCACAGGTGAACAAAGAGGAAGAGGACTGAACTTTTTTGACTTTCCCTCACAGTGGGAAACGTTGATTCTGCTTTGTGGAGATGTTCATGTTAAATTCTATCGTGTATTGTGTTCTTTTTATTCGTATGGCTGTATGGTAATTCAAATCTCACTGCACTAATTGGTGCATGTGACAATAAATGTCTCTCTTGAACTCTTGAACACAGCACTCCACATGTTGCCTTGCCAAAGACATGTAGATTAGATTAGATTAGATTACCTTTTATTGTCATTCAGACCGAAGTCTGAACGAAATTGAAGCAGTCATACATACAATACAATACAATAAAAAACAACAATAAACACATATTAACATCCACCACAGTGAGTCCACCCAACATCTCCTCAATGTGATGGAGGCAAAAGTCTTAGGTCTCCAGTCTCTTCCCTCCTCTTCTGCACTGAGGCGATACCCCCCGGGCGATGTTACAACTGTCCCGCGGCTCAAACACCGCGGCCCGGGGTGGTCGAAGCTGCCGCCCACCAGTCCTGCTGACGCAGCCGCTGGCCCGCGGCTGAACCCCGGACTCAGGCCACCACCGCCAGAACACCGTCCCAGCCCCGAGCCGGATCGCCCTCACGTGAGTGATGTCACATGTGATGTCCTAACTCCTGTACTAAGTTCCTTGACCAATGAAGGCAAATACGTCAAACCATTCTGCCTGCCTGTGTCACTATCAAGAAGCTACATAGCTGACCCACAAGTTTGACAACACTCCTCAGGGCCCTACCATTTACTGTGTAAGTCCTGCCCTGGTTTGTCTTACCTAAATGCAACACCCACATTTATCTGAATTAAACTCCATCTGAGGTTCCTCGGCCCATCGGCCAAGTTGATGACGAACTTGTTGCAACTCTGGCTTCTGAAACTAGACCTGCAGTTATGTGGTGGATTCCTTTTAGCCTCTGAAAGGACTGCCTGTACCTTTAATTCAAGGGTGTGTAGGGCTGGGGAGCAAATATTGCGCAAACTGGGGATTTTTGCATTTTTGAATAACACCATTTCAGTAAAAGGGTGGCACAGTGGTGCAGCTGGCAGAGCCACTGCCTCACTGTATCAGAGACCCACGTTCAATCCTGAACTCTGTCACAGTCTGTGTGGAGTTTACACGTTTTCCCTGAGACTGCTGGGTGCTCGTGTTTTCTCCAACATTGCAAAGATGCGTGAGTTTTTTAGGTTGATTGGCCTTTGAAAATTGCCCCACAGTGTGTAGGGAAAAAGTGTGATGACCTAGAACTGGTGTGAACGGGTGATCAGTGGTTGGCGTGGACTCAATGGGCTGAGGTGCCTGTTTCCGTGCTGTGTCTCTAAAATTCTCCTAATGGGTTATAAATGCAATGATTGGAATCAAGGGTTTTCTGATTTAACAATCTTGCATCAGAAGGAAAACAGCATGTGGCGTACTGAACTTGCTAATAATCAAGGTTAATGATAATCAGAGAAACAGGTTGCGAGCTTCTCAAATAAAAAAGGAAAATAATTCGACAAATAAGCACATCTCCATTTGGCTCAAGTTGAAGTAAAAAATAAATTGAAATGCAAGGTAACAATTGCACTTGGATGATAGTCAAAATGCACAAAATCAGGGCTTTCAGCCTAACTCATCATGCCAATTAAGTTGCCCCATTTAAACTAATCCCATTTGTCTGTGTTTGGCCCATATGCCTCTAGGCCTTTCCTGAACATGTTTGTGTCCAAATGACTTTTAAAATGTTGTTATTGTACCTGCACCGACTACTATCCTGTGTGGAAAAAGTTACCCCTCGGGTTCCTATTAACTCTTTCCTCTCTCATTGCTCCTGATATCCGGGAAGAATCTGTTCCTCAGTCTGGTGGTGTGTACGTTTTCAGGCTTCTGTATCTTTTGCCCGATGGGAGTAGGGAGAAGAATGAATGACCAGGGTGGAACAAGTCTTTGATTACGTTGACTACATTTCCGAGGCAATGTGAGGTCTAGCTAGAGTCAATGGTGTAATCATCTACTTCTGGAAAGATAGGAGTCACAACGTTCTTTCTAAAACATAGTGCTTTTAACTGAAAAAGTAGGAACATATGGACTGACTTTATTATTGAGAAATAAACAACATTCTACATCAAATACTGATTTAATAATTTATGAAAAAAGGGATTATCAATGCCAGCTGACTGAGCATTTTGACTTGAGTTATGTTATTCACCAGTCTTGCTTTGTACTGTAAACCTGCAAGCTAATTCCAGGAGAAGGACTGACAGAATGAAATAATGATTATTCTGTCCTGTGCTGAGTCAACAGGAGATTTGTCTGTGGTGGAGTCTGATCATTCGCATCAATGTGCCTCCTTGCCCAAAGCCACCTTTCTCATTACATTTAATAACTGATAGCATTTAACAGTCTGATGCTGATTAATTTAGATTGTTGTATTGAACTTGTAAACAGTGGATGGAGAAATGAGTATTCTTGTATGTACTTTATTAACTTTAGTAAGCTCTTGTAATTTGTTCCAGCTCCTTTTTGGATTGTACCAAGTTATTAAACAATAACTCAGTGAAAAGGATCTTGCGAGCTGTTGCAAGGGATTCCGTTTTCGGGTATTTAAAACTGCTGTCAGTCTTGGAACTCAATGCGTGCACTGCTTTAGGAATGATGTTACTCCTGCCTATCTATTTTTACAGGAGCCGGTTGCACAAGAATCTGACCTAGGGATTTAATGCAATTTTAGTTTGTTACATTCGCAGTTTGAATTGCACTCCAGGTAGAAAAACACAATTCCAATAGTCACAATGAAATTGTATATCAAGCCGAGAAAACACAAACTCGATAAAGTGATATGCCAAAGGGGGAATATTTACTTCAAAGGGGGAATATATATATATTTTCTAAGAGGTCCGATCGCTTTCAATCTCCCATCGAATCGTTCTGTCTTTATTTTGTTTGTTCTGTTGTGCTAGCATGTGTTAAATGTACTATTGTTAGTGCGAGAGTGCTGTATTATAAACAAACCCTTGAGACATGGCAACATTTCATTTGGAGCAGCTTCCTGATCGGTTTGCCTTGCGAAGTGCTGTCCGAAAGGTTTTCAACTCAGCAAAGATCCAACTATTTAGCTTTTCCAAAGAATTTGGGCACAAATCCAAATACTTTGGACAGCTGGTGATAACTGTCTTGTGAATTTTGTAGTTTTTGTGGACAGTCAAAAATCACAAGGGCTCATAGAGAACGGGGTCTTCCCCATTGCACTTCTTTGTCCTGACAACTTGTACATTTTCAGAGCATTTAATTTTATCACAACATCCAAGGCTATAAAATGTTGGTCATTGTTTCTGGCTTTGTGGGTCACAAGCTGCCTTTACTGTACATCCATTGGATGATTGGCACACATAGAAACATAGAAAATAGTTGCAAGAGTAGGCTATTCAGTCCTCACAGCCACTGGCCAATGAAAAAGGTGATTTAATACTTCTACCATGACGGACCTCAATAAGTCAAAATTGTAATTATTCGCATAAATATTTAGGGTGGAAAATGTCAATGACTAGAGGGCATTGCTTGAAGGTGAGAGCGTCAAAGTTTGAAGGATAAAGGAGGGAAGTCAGGGGATGTAGATGAGGTATTAAACAAGTACTTTACATCTGTTTTCACCAAGGAGGAAGGACGTGGAGGACACTAAGATCAGTATGAGATTTCTTGACTAATTGAGATTTTTTTAAATAAAGCAAAGATAGGGTAGTGGTGTAGTATGTGAAAGGACGTTAAAGGTCTCTATACTAAAAGAGATTCCACAATGCATGAGGTTTAGTATAGAGATACAGCACAAAAACAGGCCCTTCATCCTACCGAGTCCGTGCTGACCAGCGATCCACACACATTAATGCTATTTATGCACACTAGGCGCAATTTGCAATTATATCAAGCTAATTAACCTACAAACCTCCTAAGTCTTTGGAGTGTGGTAGGAAACTGGAGCACCCAGTGAAAACCTACACTGTCACAGGGAGAAGGTACAAACTCTGCACAGACAAGGACCTGTAGTCAGGATCGAGCCAGTGTCTCTGGTGCTGTGAGGCAGCAACTCTACCGCTGTGCCACTGTGCCGTTCTAAGTTGTGTAATGGGAGAAGAATTCATCATGTCAGCATCATGTGCTCTCACTCTTTGTGGTTATAACTGAAACCACTGCTGCTCCATTCAATGTGAGGAATCTTCCACCCAAGGTAATTGTCCAATGCAATTCACTACAGCCCACACAGTGGCACAGCGGTAGAGTTGCTGCCTTACAATGCCAGAGACCCTGGTTCAATCCCGACTGCAGGTACTGCCTGTACAGAGTTTGTACATTTTCCCTGTGACTGCATTGGTTTTCTCTGGGTACTCCGGTTTCCCACACTCCAAAGACACAATTTTTTTTGTAGGTTAATTGGCTTCGGTAAAATTGTAAAATGTGCCTAGTGTGTAGGATAGTGCTAGTGTACCAGGTGATCGCTGGCCGGCTCAGACTTGGTGGGCTGAAAGGCCTGTTTCCATGCTGTATCACTAAAGTCCAAAGTCCAAAAGACTCCATTTATGTCCAAGATTGTGTAACACCTTTTCTTGTAAAAGAGAGAGGTTAGTGAGTATGGTATCCTTTGAACCATGCATCTTAACTAGCCAAATAATTGGCAATTAATGGAATTATGAGGAGAGTGTGGTAATCATGGAGGATGTTAAGTGTGTGAGGCTTCAGTGAATGTTGTTTCTAAATTCTGTTTACTGCAGATTGATGTTGGGTGACTCAGGGCTGTATGGCCTGGAGCAGTCTCTCAGACTAGTGCTTCATCAAGGGGTAAGTAAGATGAAGATCTCTTTATGCACTACAACAAGATTTGTGAGCTTATTAAACTTCCTACATTGCCCTTGGCTAGATTCAAAGAGTTGCCCTTCACTGATACGCCTTGTCTTGGTGCAGTCATTGTGTCTCAGCTGATGTTTCCCCTCCGCCAGTACATCAGAGGAGGAGTATTGGATATTCAGCCACCTGTCCAACGACAGAAGGGGTCATCCCCTGCTACTCCTTCCACATGTGGGAAATCACCCAACATTGTTTCCAGCCATAAAAGATCTCCCCTTTTAAGAGGTTCAAAAGTTAAGAGGTTCTTTACATTGTCAAACATCTTTAACTTGTGTGGACTGAGATCTTGAGATCCTTTGAGTCGTTTGAGATTATTTGAGTCCTTCCTCATTTTCGGGTGCTGTCTAGCTTCTCTCCTTTCTTTAAGGTGTGATGGCTGACACTGTACCATATTTTATAGTGAGAGGGCCGCACAGCAAGGAACAGGCCTTTCAGCCCAACTTACCCAGGCAGACCAACATAACATCTACGCTAGTTCCCCTCTGACTGCGTTTAACCCATCTTCCTCTAAATCTTTCCTATCCATGTATCTGTCCAATGTCCTTTAAATACCATTATTGTAAATCCATGAATGACCTCTGGTAGATCGATCCATATACCCACCATCCCCTGTTTGTGAAAACTTTACCCCTCAGATTCCTATTAAATCTTTCCCCTTTCATCGGAAATTTCCTCTGGTTGTTGATTCCTTTACTCTGGGTAAAAGACAATGCAATCCTCCTATCTATTCCCCTCATGATTTTATACACCTCTCTCAGATCATGCCTCACCCTCCTGCACTCCAGGGAATAAAGTCCTAGCCTGCCCAACCTCTCCTAGAGGTCAGTCCCTCAAATCCGGTAACATTCTCGTGAATCTTCTCTGCATTCTTTCCATCTTAACAAAATCCTTCCTGCAGTAGGGTGACCAAAACTCAACAAAACTCGACTGTCATATGCTGAGAGAATGGAGCAGCTGGGCTTGTACACTCTGGAGTTTAGAAGGATGAGAGGATATCTCTTTGAAACATATAAGATTGTTAAGGGCTTGGACACGCTAGAAGCAGGAAACATGTTCCCGATGTTGGGGGAGTCTAGAACCAGGGACCACAGTTTAAGAATAAGGAGTAAGCCATTTAGAATGGAGACGAGGAAACACTTTTTCTCACAGAGAGTGATGAGTCTGTGGAATTCTCTGCCTCAGAGAGCGGTGGAGGCAGGTTCTCTAGATGCTTTCAAGAGAGAGCTAGATAGGGCTCTTAAAAATAGCAGAGTCAGGGGATATAGGGAGAAGGCAGGAATGGGGTACTGATTGGGGATGATCAGCCATGATCACATTGAATGGTGGTGCTGGCTCGAAGGGCCGAATGACCTACTCCTGCACCTATTGTCTATTATCAATATTATCTTAACACTCCAAATGCGGCCTCAACATACTCTTGTACAACTGAAACACAGTATCACAACTTCTATACACAACAGAAGTTTCACCTAGTTTGGTATAGCTTTGGCAAAACCTCATTTTCTCTCTCTGTTCTGACTCTTATCAAGGAAAGCAGACCATTACCCTCCTTGATTAAGTTTTGCGCAACTTTATGCTATTTGGTTACACTGCTTCCAGCTTTTCACATTTTAAACATTACTGGGTCTTAACTTTTTGGTTTTGTTTCAAAATTGAACAAATCCAAGCTTAGTTTAGTTAGTCAAAGAATTGTACAGCATGGAAACAGGCCCTTCGGCTCAACTTGCCGTTCCATGTCCCATCCACAAAAGTCCCACCTGCCTGCGTTTGGCTGATACCCCATTAAACCTGTCCTATCCATGTATCTGTCTAAACGTTTCTTAAACATTGAGATAGCACCTGCCTCTACTACTTGCTCAAATTTATAGATACAGCATGGAAACAGCCACTTTGGCCCACCGAGTTCCCACTGACCAATGATCATGCATACACTGGGTCTATCCTTTGCACTAGGGACAAATTACAGAAGCCAATTAACCTACAAACCTGCATGTCTTTAGAATGGGGGAGGAAACCAGAATATTTGGTGAAAACCCACGCTGTCACAGGAAGAACGTGCAAACTCCATACAGACGACACCCAGAGTCAGAATTGAACCCGGGTTTCTGGCGCTGAAAGGCAGCAACTCTACCGCTGTGCCACTGTGCCACCCTCCTTATCAAATTTACAGATGATGGAAAATCAATGCTTTGGTACCTGCAGAAGCATTTCCTGACTTGCATTCCTTCCCTCAAGCAGTGCCATTAAGAAAAACACTAACTGGCCATTTTTGACATTTGCCATAACAGAACCGTAATGTGTGTGATTGATTTACTTAAGTAGATGCAGCTTCTGCATGCTAAAGTAATTCAATCATAGTGAAACACTGCAGGACCACGTTCAGATGAGATAAGGAGTTATTTAAATGCAAATTCTTACTTTTACTTTCCTAACAATGTCTAATGAAGAGGAGAGAAAATTGGATTTTTCTTTAGGAAATATAACATAGTATTTAGCCAGTTCTGCTGGATCTACTTTCAAAGTATTTTTAATTGATTGATGAGAATACATTTGATTTTTAAGTAGACACAGACTGCGGCCATTTTAAAATGACAGATTACATGCTTCTTCTACCCCATTGTTCATTGGATTTTGTCAGTTCTGTTTGACACTAGCAATGTTTACTGCCTCAGCTAATGTTTAGAGCTTCAATCTGTTATAACCTTGCTTTGTAGAAGCAAAAAAAAAAATTGTAACAAATAATTTAACCACCTGGCCCTTTGCCAGTGGATTCTATGGATGCTATAAATGACGATGAAAAGGTGGATTTTGCAACGAAAATATCCAGGTTAAAGGAGTAGAATAAGATTCATGTCCTTGTTGTGTTCTCGTGATTGATCAGTTTGGGGGGGGGGGGGGGAGGTTGGTAACTGTTCATTAGCTCAATAGATGTTTCCTCACAAGGAGCATAAACTGTGCCAACAAATTAGTCCAATCTACTAGCAAGTCTTAAGAAATGCTTTTTAGTACATTAGTTATCATCTATGAAATACCCCTGTAAATTGTGGCATTGATTCCGTAAGAATGAATGGACTTGATCAGACATTGTTTAAAACGGGGAAGAAGATAATGGGAGACCACCTTTGACTGAAGCAGATGCGATTATCCAAATGGAAATACATACTTGCACAAATTTATCAATGTAAATAAACTCTCAAATAACGCACCCAAATTGACTAAATATCTTTGATATCGGAAAGCACATACGAAACTAGAGAACAGCAAATTGTACCGCAGTGACCACAGAAAGCAGTTTGGAAATTCTATTAACCACTAGATGGACATTGCGCCCTCAATGAATTTCATTTTCAGCATTGGAATAACATCCATAAAACATTGCAAGGACACAATGACCCTGATTTATCACCCCCAACTACCTGCCATTCATAAACAGTGGCAACGTTGAAGATCGAGAGATTAAAATATGAACTCCATGCAAACTAATCCCAGCACAACATACATACAGAGCTAACACCATTTGTACAGTGACAGATATTGTAACATTCAAGAGTCACCAAAATACAGGCAGATTAAAGTATTTAATTAGGTTGCTGTGGTGCAATTCAAGCCAGATATGAAATTGAAGAGTGATATAATTTTCAAATGGTCAGGAAACGCATTAATGACATGATAAAGCTGGATGTACAAGGTAGGTATGTGTTTTTTTTGCGAATGTGGAATAATTGGTAAAACTTCACTCCTGCTACCAATCTCTAGCTTCCCTCACCAGCCTCCTTGATGGTGAGGTGTCACTTCTACCCTGTGCTTATCAACATTTGTCCTGCTTGCCCAATGTCTGTATAACTTGTTATCACCTATCCTACAGCCAACAATGGACAATTGAGGACTCCACCTTTCCTTGATTATCGTTGCTTTGTGCATATCTTCCATTAATCTGTCCCGTATCTCTCGTTTCCCTTTCCCCTGAGTCTCAGTCTGAATAAGGGTCTCAACCTGAAACGTCACCTATTTTTCTCCAGAGATGCTGCCTGACCCTTTTAATTACTCCAGCTTCTTTTGTTGAATGGAAATCATGGTTGAGCTTCAGGCAGGAGGTAGATGTTTAATATATCCAAAGCTTCTCCAGTTACCTATAAATGGAAAGAGTCAATCTTACTACATTTGATGTAGTAAGTTGGTGAAACAGATTTGCAATCATAGAGGAAATTGACCACAAATATTATTTTTGATTTTCTCCTGAAATCAGGGTAGCAGATTTTAAAGAACAATAGGCTGTCTGTCTGACTTTAAAAGTATACTAGACTAAGTGGGACCCATTGGGTCCCAGCATCACACAGGAGGGCTGGTCATCCAACGCAATATTCCACCTCTCCACCAATTCTAATATTGGTGGCCAGTTGGGGGGCGGGGGGCTTTCTGGAACGCTAGTATGGGTGTTATGGGCTGAAGGGACTTGTTTCCAGAGGGCTAGTATGCAAATTGTGCGCCAAATGGATTCTTGGGCTGGCGTCTCAGTCAATCAAGCCTGTTGTGCTGGCAACTCACTCACTCATGGCTGGTGGGCTGGTAGTTGACTCACGGCTAATCCTTGAAATTCTATTTCAAGCAGGGTATAAGGCCACCAAATTCAAGTGCAGTTTCTTACCACTTCTAGCAGGGTGCAAGGCCACCAAATTCAAGTGCAGTTTCATACCATTTGAAGTAGGGTGCAAAGCCACTGAAGACAGAGAGTCGTGACCTCTCCCTCCTCCATCTTGCAGAGACTGAGCCACACCCACATTTCCGGGTTTTATAACCCCTCCCCCCACACCGGAAAAGGTGTGGCTTTCATGGAGTGATTGACAGGAGAGAGATTCTCAACATTTTTAAAAAAACTAATAACACTTTTATTTTTCATTGATGGGAAGAATTCTCTGCACCTGCTCAGCGGAGGGGGACTGAGTAAGATGGCCAAAAATCACAGCCGTATGTGGTAGCGTTTTATCTAAAATCAATATACAGTGCAAACAGGAAGTAAGTGCATTTACAGTAGTGCCTTTTAACTTCAAGCCAAAGCACCCAAGCCACCATTTGCAGTAAGTAATGCATTTCAACTTCATGCCACTATTTGCAGTAAGTGGTGCCTTTCAACTTCAAGCCAATGCACCCACGCCACCATTTGCAGTAAGTAGTGGCTTTCAACTACATGCCACCATTTGCAGTAAGTGGTGTCTTTCAACTTCAAGCCACACCCAAGCCACACCCAAGCCATCATTTGCAGGAAGTAGTGCCTTTCAATTTCAAAGCTCCCAAGCCACCATTTGCGGTAAGTAGTGCCTTTCAACTTCATGCCACCATTTGCAGTAAGTAGTGTCTTTCAACTTCAAGTCAAAGCTCCCAAGGCACCATTTGCAGTAAGTAGTGCCTTTCAACTTCAAGCCAAAGCTCCCAAGCCACCATTTGCAGTAAGTAGTGCCTTTCAACTTCATGCCACAATTTGCAGTAAGTAGTGCCTTTCAATTTCAAGACACACCCAAGCCAAGCCAACCAGGGAGGGGGGGGGGAGCTTTCTGGAGTGCTAGTATGAACCATTTTAGAACTAAGCTTTAGAACCAATACACATTTTTTGCAAGCTTTAGAACCAATAGACATTTTTTGCAAGCTTTAGAACCAATAGACATTTTGTGCAAGCTTTAGAACCAATAGACATTTTTTGCAAGCTTTAGAACCAATAGACATTTATTTGCAAGCTTTAGAACCAATAGACATTGTTTTGCAAGCTTTAAAACCAATATACACTGTTTTGCAAGCTTTAGAACCAATAGACATTGTTTTGCAAGCTTTAGAACCAATTTACATTGTTTTGCAAGCTTTAGAACCAATAGACATTGTTTTGCAAGCTTTAGAACCAATAGACATTGTTTTGCAAGCTTTAGAACCAATAGACATTGTTTTGCAAGCTTTAGAACCAATATACATTGTTTTGCAAACTTTAGAACCAATAGACATATTTTTTCCAGCTTTAGAACCTATAGACATATTTTTGCAAGCTTAGAACCAATAGAGACATATTTTTTGCCAGCTTTAGAACCAATAGAGACACTTTTTGCAAGCTTTAGAACCAATAGACATTTTTTTGCAAGCTTTAGAACCAATAGACATTTTTTTGCAAGCTTTATAACCTAGACATTTTTTTTGCAAGCTTTAGAACCAATAGAGACACTTTTTGCAAGCTTTAGAACCAATAGACATTTTTTTGCAAGCTTTAGAACCTATAGAGACACTTTTTGCAAGCTTTAGAACCAATAGACTTTTTTTGCATGCTTTAGAACCAATAGACACTTTTTTTGCAAGCTTTAGAACCAATAGACATTTTTTGCAAGCTTTAGAACCAATAGACATTTTTGGAAAGCTTTAGAACCAATAGACATTTTTTTGCAAGCTTTAGAACCAATAGACACTTTTTTTGCAAGCTTTAGAACCAATAGACACATTCTGCAAGCATTTTAGAACCACTAAGGGCACTTACATTTGAGTTGACATGTGTTCAGTGTTATTTACAGCTCAGAGAAACGTGACCCTCTGCCTTCCTCCATCTTGAAGAGTGAGTGAGGCACACCCCTTCCTGGTTTTATAGTCCCTCCCCCCCTGCCGCCAGAGAATGGGGAATTTTGTCATCAGTTAAGATCAGTGTGATTTTCTGAACTCATTTTGGTTATATAAAAATGTCAGAGAACATTTTTCAAGATTGTTACTTTATTAATTGTATGGATCATTTTCCAGTTTATCTTGCTTCTCCTAAAAATTGTCTAGTTTCAAATGGGTAGGACATGTCTGAAATTGATGCTTGTCAGCACTGCCATATGGCATAGATTAGATTGGCCAGATGGTCCCGTCCAACATCTTTATATGTTCAGAAGTATAAAAGTTTTACTTTATTACAATAATAAACTTTTCCTTTGTACAGGAATTGATAAAACACTTTGAAAATAAGTTATTTGCAACGGTAGTAGTAGGCCCCCTTCCGTCATGACTGACCATGGGTGATGCATCCTGGTCGGATGCAAGCCTGGGCGATGTCATATGGAGGACAGGCTGTTGCCCATGCAGCACATTCCCCCTCTTCACGTCGCTGATCGATCCAAAGGAACAGCAGGGCCGTTACAGTTTGGCACCAGAGCCGTCGCAGGAGTTGCCAGTGCAAGATTGTAGACAACGACGTGCTGTCTTAGGGGCTCCGACTCCGGATTTTCTTGAGGTTTACTCCTGAGGCCTTTTACATGACTGGATATGGCCACAAGGCAGTGGAAGTTTTAAATCAGAGTTTTCCCTCTCCTAGATGAACTGCCTTGCCAGGCTGATGAGCCCCATCTGCACGAGACTCGTGCGGGCGGGAGCGTCAACCTTCGCGTGCAGGTCTATAGCACCTGCCCACTGCCCAGTTGCAACGTCAGTAATAAAAACACAATTATCTTTCATGCACTTTAATCGCTGGGGTAGTATGACAATTAGTATAATGAGCAAAAAACAATCACGTAAGGAGGACAGTTCAAAAATGAATACAAGTATTACCATTAAGAATTACTACCTTATCTATCTATCTATCTATCTATCTTCTATATTACTAAAAGTCTGTTCTTGACCGGTTTTGGCCATCTGTGCTGCGATTTCCGAGAGAACGCCGCCACCTACGGCTGTCATTTATGGCCACCTTGCTCAGAGCCCCCCTCCGCTGCATGTGTGCCGAGGATTTTCCCCGTCGATTAAAAATGACAGAGATATTAATGTTTTTACAAAATTCCCCATTCTCTGGCGGCAGGGGGGAGGGACTATAAAACCAGGAAGGGGTGTGCCTCACTCACTCTTCAAGATGGAGGAAGGCAGAGGGTCACATTTCTCTGAGCTGTGAATAACACTGAACACATGTCTACTCAAATGTAAGTGCCCTTAGTGGTTCTAAAATGCTTGCAGAATGTGTCTATTGGTTCTAAAGCTTGCAAAAAGTGTCTCTATTGGTTCTAAAGCTTGCAAAAAATGTCTATTGGTTCTAAAGCTTGCAAAAAAAGTGTCTATTGGTTCTAAAGCTTGCAAAAAAATGTCTATTGGTTCTAAAGCTTGCAAAAAGTGTCTCTATTGGTTCTAAAGCTTGCAAAAAATGTCAATATATATTTTAAAAAAGACCTCTGAAGTTCCTTCAGTTATCTGCATGACATGATACTAAACGCAATTGGACACAAAGTGCTGAAGTAACAGCAGATCAGCATCTCTGGAGAACATGGACAGGCAACGTTTCTGGTCGAGACCCTTCTTCAGACTGATTGTGTGGGGGGGGGGGGGTGTGGAGGGGGGTGGGGAGCTGGAAAAGGGGAGGCAGGTGGACATAAACAAGGGGGATTAGTGATAGGCCTATGGTTGGAACAAAGACCAGTTGACTTCCTTCATTATACCTTGCTTAAATTGACTCTAGCTCAATGCTTTACTGAAATATGCAGCACTGGTTCTTTAACACTATTTTACAGCCTTTTATGCTTTCAGATAATCATCCCACAGCTTTTGTTCCACTTTTTCAGAGCCTCACTATGGCTTATCATGTGAGCGACTTGCACTGAAAATGAGCTTCCAGTATTTCGAAATGGTCGCTATGCCACTGCTACCTCTTTTGTGGGGCAATTATTGGGTTAATTGTTAATCAAACTGTTCATTTGAATCCATTACTGCCATTCTGGAGCTCATTGCTCCTTCACGCACCTCTTTTTCGCCTCGCAAAGTAGGAAGAAGAACTTCAATGCAGTGATACTTAAAGACTCCTCTTTAGAAGTTTGTAACTAGTTAATTTGAGTTTGCTACAATACCAAAATAGCTTGACGCTTTCTATAGTGGTTTTACATATCAAATGTCTACAGGGAGCCCCATGGCAGGTGCTGACTGCAAGGTTTCTGCATGAATTGGAATGCTTTCAGACATTATGTATTAGTAAGCATTTCCCTACTAATGCTACAAGACTGGGAGATGGATCAGTGAGCATGAAAAGCAGGACAAGGTTTTGGAAGTCGATGGAGAAATTTCTCAAGAGGCTTTGTATAAGTTTCATGTTTGGGATGCTATCCTCCTACCTGAACCTTGGGTGAAACAATGTATGAGAGATGTCTGCACTTCTTGAGTGACATACTCGCTGAAATTGCCCATCTACTGCACTATCAACTCTAAACTGCACACTGAAACAACTACTACATTCAAGTCAAGTCATCATATTTATTTACATAGAAACATAGAAACATAGAAATTAGGTGCAGGAGTAGGCCATTCGGCCCTTCGAGCCTGCACCGCCATTCAACATGATCATGGCTGATCATCCAACTCAGTATCCCGTACCTGCCTTCTCTCCATACCCTCTGATCCCCTTAGCCACAAGGGCCACATCTAACTCCCTCTTAAATATAGCCAATGAACTGGCCTCGACTACCCTCTGTGGCAGAGAGTTCCAGAGATTCACCACTCTCTGTGTGAAAAAAGTTCTTCTCATCTCGGTTTTAAAGGATTTCCCCCTTATCCTTAAGCTGTGACCCCTTGTCCTGGACTTCCCCAACATCGGGAGCAATCTTCCTGCATCTAGCCTGTCCAACCCCTTCAGAATTTTGTAAGTTTCTATAAGATCCCCTCTCAATCTCCTAAATTCTAGAGAGTATAAACCAAGTCTATCCAGTCTTTCTTCATAAGACAGTCCTGACATCCCAGGAATCAGTCTGGTGAACCTTCTCTGCACTCCCTCTATGGCAATATTGTCCTTCCTCAGATTTGGAGACCAAAACTGTACGCAATACTCCAGGTGTGGTCTCACCAAGACCCTGTACAACTGCAGTAGAACCTCCCGGCTCCTATACTCAAATCCTTTTGCTATGAAAGCTAACATACCATTCACTTTCTTCACTGCCTGCTGCACCTGCATGCCCACTTTCAATGACTGGTGTACCATGACACCCAGGTCTCGCTCTATCTCCCCTTTTCCTAGTCGGCCACCATTTAGATAATAGTCTGCTTTCCTGTTTTTGCCACCAAAATGGATAACCTCACATTTATCCACATTATACTGCATCTGCCAAACATTTGCCCACTCACCCAGCCTATCCAAGTCACCTTGCAGTCTCCTAGCATCCTCCTCACAGCTAACACTGCCCCCCAGCTTAGTGTCATCCGCAAACTTGGAGATATTGCCTTCAATTCCCTCATCCAGATCATTAATATATATTGTAAATAGCTGGGGTCCCAGCACTGAGCCTTGCGGTACCCCACTAGTCACTGCCTGCCATTGTGAAAAGGACCCGTTTACTCCTACTCTTTGCTTCCTGTTTGCCAGCCAGTTCTCTATCCACATCAATACTGAACCCCCAATGCCGTGTGCTTTATATAGCACATATAAAAAACAACTCTCGTTTGCCAAAGTGCTTTACATGTGTTATGAGAATAGTATAAACAAACAAACTACATACATATATACATATAGCCCTCGCTCGGTGGACGTCAGGAAAGGCTTGGGAGTATAGATAAGTTTTTAGTCTTGACTTAAAAGAGTCAATGGAGGGGGCAGTTCCTAGTGGGAAGGGGGATGCTGTTCCACAGTCTAGGAGCTGCAACCGCAAAGGCGCGATCGCCCCTAAGCTTATGCCTAGACCGCGGGATATTCAGCAGCCCCAAGTCGGCCGATCTGAGAGACCTGGAGGTGGAGTGGTGGGTGAGAAGACTTTTAATGTAGGAGGGGGCAAGCCCATTGAGGGCTTTGTAGACATAGAGGAGGGTCTTGGAATGTATACGGAACCGCACAGGGAGCCAGTGGAGAGATGTGGCCCCTTTTTCGGGTGCCCGTCAGGAGTCTCGCTGCAGCGTTTTGGACCAGTTGCAGGCGGGACAGTGAAGATTGGCTGATGCCAGTGTAAAGAGAGTTGCAGTAATCTAGGCGGGAGGAGATAAATGTGTGGATGATCTTTTCGAGATCACATTGTCGTGGCTCTCTCAGTGACTTCTGTGTGCTTGTGTCTTACTGGGTGGGAGCTAGATATTCTCAGCCCACTTGCATTTGGGAGGTCACTGACGTTTTCTCGTCTATTTCATCATCTCCTACCAGACAGAGAAGCTGAGGCTTTGTGAGGAGGTCAACCTTCCTCCTTGGTGAACAATGCAAGTAATTGTGCGGCACAGTAGTGCCGCTGATGGAGCCACTGTCTCACAGCACAAGAAACCCCTGGTTTGATCCTGCCCTTGATTGCTGTCTGTGAGGAGTTTGCACGTTCTTCCTGTGACGTAGGTTTCCTCTGGGTGCTTCGATTTCTACCCACATCTCAAAGATGTGTGGGATTGTCAATTAGGTAGACACAAATTGTAGATTAGCTAGATGTTGGAGTAACTCAGTAGGTCAGGCAGCATTTCTGGAAAAAAAGATGGGTGATGTTTCGGGTTGGGACCCTTCTTCAGGCTTGTATGTTAATTGGGCCTGGAAATTGCCCCTAATGTGCACTGTGCGGATGAGAAAGTGAGATAACATAAAAATAGTGTGAATGGTTGATTGATGGTTGAAGGTAGACACAAAATGCTGGAGTAACTCAGCAGGACAGGCAGCATCTCTGGAGAGAAGGAATGGGCGGAATTTTGGGTCGAGATTGACGTGGGTCTGTCTAGATGCTTGTGCTCTAAACTAAACTAAACTAAACTGCATAAATACCACATTGTCGGTAATGCATATCAACTCTTAAACTGTGACCATTCTTAGTTTAGTTTACAGATATAGCATGGAAACAGGTCCAACTGAGTCTGCACCGCACGACCTGATGTCCACTTGCTCTATGTTATCCTACACACTAGAGACAATTCGCAGAAGTCAATTCACCTACAATGTGGGAGGAGACCAGAGCATCTGAAGAAAACTAACCTTGTCACAGGGAGAATGTATAAGCTCCGTATAGGAAATAGCTGAGTTCAGGATCGAACCTGGGTAGCTGGCATTGTAAAGCAGCAACTCTACCGCTGTGCCATGATGCTGCCCTGGCTGAAGTAGACATATTTCAATGTCTGTCTATTGTATGATCATTTGCAAGAAATCATGTAAATGTCATACAGTAGCCATCCTGCAGCATTCTATGGTTCCATCTGCATTTGAGACACCACAACTAATGGCATGAAAACTAATGCGATGAGTCCAGCGCACATCCAGCACACATGCTCAATGAGCACACAATGCAAGCCGGACTACTAAAGAAAATCCTGGTAGGTTTTCAGCATCTATTCTAGTGTCACATGCTGGATCACTTGGGAGAAACCTTGGAAAGAGAGGAGAAGGAAGAATTGAATGAGGCAATCTACGTACACTGTCTTTCTGCCTGAACTGTTAATAAAGAAATTGTCCAAGGACGACACGAGCAACTGTCCAAATCTACAGGAGCTGACAATCATAGATACAACTTGATCACCATGCAGAGAGAAATATTCCAAAATTAAAATTTAAAAATAGCATCTTGCCATACCGTGGATAAAAATCATCTGATCATTCACCTATCTGCATTCCCTTGCTGTTCCCGAGTAATACGACCTAGTGACTGCAGTGTGATGATATATTTCAATGGGAGAGACTGCCAATGGTCTTGATATGACTGGTTTGAACTGCCTAGCTTGTTGCTTGCACCATTGTAGTCTGTGTGCCACCGATCTGACCAGTTATTTGTTAGGCAGTCGTCCTGGCAAAAGGACTGGGAGAATGTGTAGGAAGGAACTGCAGATGCTGGTTTAAACCGAAGATGGACACAAAAAGCTGGAGTAACTCCATGAGTATAGAAGTTGGGATGTAATGTTAAAATTGTACAAGGCATTGGTGAGGCCAATTCTGGAGTATGGTGTACAATTTTGGTCGCCTAATTATAGGAAGGATGTCAACAAAATAGAGAGAGTACAGAGGAGATTTACTAGAATGTTGCCTGGGTTTCAGCAACTAAGTTACAGAGAAAGGTTGAACAAGTTAGGGCTTTATTCTTTGGAGCGCAGAAGGTTAAGGGGGGACTTGATAGAGGTTTTTAAAATGATGAGAGGGATAGACAGAGTTGACGTGGAAAAGCTTTTCCCACTGAGAGTAGGGAAGATTCAAACAAGGGGACATGACTTGAGAATTAAGGGACTGAAGTTTAGGGGTAACATGAGGGGGAACTTCTTTACTCAGAGAGTGGTAGCTGTGGTGGAATGAGCTTCCAGTGAAGGTGGTGGAGCAGGGTCGTTTTTTATCATTTAAAAATAAATTGGATAGTTATATGGATGGGAAAGGAATGGAGGGTTATGGTCTGAGCGCAGGTATATGGGACTAGGGGAGATTATGTGTTTGGCACGGACTAGAGGGGTCGAGATGGCCTGTTTCCGTGCTGTAATTGTTATATGGTTATATGGTTATGGTTAACTCAGCGGGGCAGACATCATCTCTGGAGATGGCCTGTTTCCGTGCTGTAATTGTTATATGGTTATATGGTTATGGTTAACTCAGCGGGGCAGACATCATCTCTGGAGAGAAGGAATGGGTGACGTTTCAGATCGAAGAAGGGTCTCGACCTGAAACAGAGTTACTCCAGCTTTTTGTGTCTAGGACTGGGAGAACGATGAACCATCCTGAGAGAGATCAACAGGTTACAAGAGCAGCCTCCAAGAAATATGCTAGTAACCTGCAAATTATAGGCCACTACTTAGCTGACAAAGCAACGTTTGATGGGTCCTAGGGAAAGAGCAGGGGAGGCAGTTGATTATTCTTCCAGAGAGTCAGGTCTGGCGTAATTGTTTGGAATGGCTTCCACTTCAGTATTATTGTGTGCAATCCTTCAGAATGGTCACTGATAAACCAGTTACTCAGACTTGAAAACTGTTATTATAAAGTTAATTAAGCAGTTATTGCCGATGTAGTGGTTTGACTATGGATTTCGATGTCACTTTTATCCTTGCTGGGTCAATTTTGAAGTACTCTTAGAAGTGATATCAAAATCCAAGCAAGAGAAGTGCTCCCTAATAAGTAGATTGCACACATTAATATTCAAAGCAGATTTAAATGTTATACCTGGAGGAAGAATTTTCAGTATCATCTGAATCTCACCTTCAGCTGCATAGACTTCATTTTAATGAGCAACAAACTTGTCAAAAAAATAAATGTAGCAAAAGGATTCCCATTTTAAGAACGTTACCATGACAACATTAACTCTCTTGCTCTATAAATATCCTTAATCAGTGCGTGGTCTTTTTGCTTCATCTTCAGCAGGAAGGAAATTGGGGGAAATCCTTTGTTTTGTCCAAATTCTTTTTACTAGTCTGAATCTTTTATTTCGCAAAAAATAGTCGTTTTGAAGCTGGTGGAAATGCCAGAGAATTATGTGTTGGATGTGAAGGCTGATGGCGTGTATGGCAAGAACCAGCGGAAAGGGGGAGATCACTGCTATGAGAAATAGAGAAGAAATAGAGGGCTCCATCCACATTCGCAACTGTGGAGGGAAAAGAGCACATTTTCTGAAGCTAAAGGACATCTCAAATGTACCAGAGTAGAAAGCCTCATCTTGAAATTGGATACGATGAACATGGAGAAAAGGGATGTACCCTGCAGAGACAGGGTGGGTAGAAGTTCAGTCTATGTAGGTGGGGGTCAATGTGTTTGTAGCCGATGTCTGCAGATAGGCTGTCTCCTGAGATAGTTGCAGAGCGATCAAGAATAGGGAAAGAGGTGTTCGCGATAGTGAATTTGAGGGCAGAAGTTGTTGATGAAATTGATAAATTCTGCATGGGTGCATGAGGTAACACTAATGCAGTAATCAATGTAGCAAAGTAATTGTGGAGTGGTGCCAGGCTGTTTTTAGAACAAAGAATGTTCAATGCAACAAACAAAAAGACCAGCACCTCATATTTCGCTGGGGCAACTTACACCCCAGGGGGTATGAACATTGACTTCTCTAACTTCAAGTAACCCTTGCTTTCCCTCTCTCCCCATCCCCTCCCCCTTCACATTTCTCCTGCTATCTCCGACTGCATTTTATCACTGTTTGCTTTGTTGCTACCCTCTCCCAGCTAACAATGATCTATTCTACATTTCCTTTGATCTCTATCCCCTTTGTCCTGTTTTTACATCTTACACACCTTATCCATGTCCCCCTCTCCCCTGGTATCATTCTGAAGAATGGTCTCGACCCTAAACGTCACTCATTTCCTCTCTCCAGAGATGCTGCCTGTCCCGCTGAGTTATGCCAGCACTTGGTGTCTACCTTCTAACTCTATGCTATAACTCTACTGGCCACAGATCTCTAGCCTGAATATTGTCTCTCCACCACAACCCCTTGTCTTCTATCAGCAGGCCTGTTATGAAACTATATGACCAATTTACCGTAATTCCCAACCCATGCAACCTAATCTTCTTGATAAACCTACCATGGGGGATTTTACCAAATACTTTACTAAAATCCATGTAGACAACATCCAGTGCCATACCCTCATTTTCACATTTGACGTCACCTCAGAAAACGTGATCAGGTTAGTAAGTCATGACTTATCATGTACAAAGCCATGTTGACGGTCCCTAATTAACCTAATCTCTTCCAAATGTGAGTCAATCCTATCCAACCACTTTTCTACCATTGTATTCACCAGCCTGTAATACTCTGGGTTCTCTCGACTTTCCTTTTTCAGCAAAGGAATAACATTAGTTACTCGCCAGTTCACCAGGAACTCACCTGTGTGTAGAGAAGTTGCAAAGATCTTTGTCAAGTCTCCTGCAATCTACTCTCTTGATGCTTTCAATAATCTGGGAGATAACCCATCAGGCATTAGTAATTTATCCATCTTATTGCTCTTCAAGAGCTTCAAAATGTCCTTGTGTATTAGTATTCTTCACAATGATTTTACTGTTCTTCGTGTTCTTCCCTTTGGTGAAAGCAGATGTTAAGTACTTGGTAAACCTTGCTTACTTTCACTTGTTTTTAATGTAGGTATTAAAAAGCCGTGGGATTTTCTTTAATCTGACTCTCAAGTCATTTCCTGACCAATTTTAGCCCTTCTAATCATCTGCTTGAGTTCTTTCCACTTGGCTTTATATAATAATAAACAATAAATACCATGATATTGCATTGTTAATCTATGAAAACTGGCCAATAGTTACATAACTTTTTTGAGAAAAGGCATAATTGTGAAATTATGGATTGGGATTGCAGCATTAGCAGGAATAAACACAGTTCAAATATATTTTGAAATGATGTCTTGAAATAATTAATATTTGAGAAGAGGGACAGACATTTTATATAGCGACCTTCACAAAATCTCAATTCTTTACACCAAATGAAGCAACTTTGATTTGTTGTAAAGATGATAACATGACAACAATATATATCCAGGAAGCTCCCTGTTGACCAGCAGCTGAGGAAATAAGCCATGCCCAACTTCAAACCACCTCCATGGGACTTTTTACATCAACATGAGAAGGCTGATAGAAACTTTATTTAAAATGCACAGTTTACAAAGGATTAAGAAACAAAGTGGTTTTATTGATTCAAAAATAAATGCCTGTCGTTGTTATTATTCAATACTAAACTGATACATGATCTGTAACAGACTTAAAGATTCCCTCATGGTAACTTGTAACAGTCAAAGAGGAAACATCATATCTCAATGTCAGTCACGGGCAGCAACTAATTTCCTCGTTTTTCTTCTTGATCTTTAGTTTCTCCAGCTGATTGTTGTTGTTAGGAACAGCTGTATGTTCACTGGTTGTCTTTTATACCTTGTGCACAAACACACATACCTATTTTTCAAGGAATTAACACATGCCCCTTGTCCATCCTGATTACCTCATCTCATCAATAAACCAATCACAAATAATCAAATATACCTACCAACCTTTTGATTAGGTAATGAGGGAATGTTCCTCAATTTCTGTTTTAATTCTAATAGCCTTGTTATATTATCTTCAGGACACTCATCCAGACAAGACCAGTCCATTGGAAACAATTGATGTTTTATCTGTCAAAAGCATAGTCTTCTTTTTCATATTGCTTTCAGCCTGCATCTCAGCCTGGGGGAATCTGCTCCATCCTTACCTGGAATACAAGCCTATTTTTAGAATGCTGCTTTAAAAAAAATATTGATTTTTTTTTAAAGTTCAAGAACACTGTCTCAGCCTTCATCTCTTACTTTTCTTTTCATTCTTTAATATTTTAGTTTAGTTTAGTTCAGTTTACTGTCACATTACCACTGTATAATAATGTGCTTGATATTATAATGCCACGGACAGATCAATGTTTCTAACTGAACTCCCACCATCCACAATGTAAAATTATTAATGAACCTTTATTAACAATGCAGATCTCAGTTCAATATCTCCTCCTAAAGGTGGAGTGTTTGTGGCGTAATCACTCTGTATTTTACTCGTCCTTTTCAAGTCTCTGAAATAAATCTTGAGCCCGCGACCTGCTGGTTCCATTGCAGGATAGCAAACAACTGAACCATGGATGATAATGTTGAAAGGATAATCAATCACTTTTTGTATGCTAAAGATAGAATGACAAATTGTACCTCAACGATCTACACGTTTTCAGACAGCACTAAGATATATGAATGTTGAGAATGTAGGTGATTTGACCATTCCAAACCGGCCCTGAAGCATTAAAGGAATTCCTGCCGATAGGGAAGGGTAATTGCAGAAACCACAAAGTACTGGAGTAACTAAGTGGGCCAGGCAGCATCCCTGGAGGACATGGATAGGCAACATCTTCGGTCAGGACCCTTCTTAAATCTGAAATCAGAAGAAGGGACTCAACTCAAATCTTTGCCTGTACATATCTTCCAGAGATACTGCCTGGCCCATTGAGTTACTCCAGCACTATGTGTTCTACGCAATATTTCAAATTCTACAATTCTGTGTGTCTGGGTAATAGTAAATATGGCCACATATAAATTAGTCACCAACAAGTTGAATATATCTGAGGGGTGGCGGTGTGGTATGGTGAGGTGGGGTGGGGGGAGAATAATAGTTTCAATGCAATAATCAAAAGTTAAACTTACTTCTCTATAAACCTATGGAGTTCCATAACAAAGTATGCGCATATACCCAAGAGAAGAACTATTTGGAAGCCAGTGGTGAAACATAATTTAGTTTAGTTTTATTTAATTTATTGTCACATGTACTGAGGTACAGTGAAATTATTTTGTTTTATAATCATAATGCAGCTTACTGCAAAACAAAGCATACCATTTTTATTCTATGTTTAGATGTAGTGAATATTTTTGTGAGATGTTGTAAATAAAGCAATACATGATAAATGCTGGAATTTGCAATGAAAACAGTAAGTGCTAGAACGACTCAGGTCAGGCATTGAGCTGGGACAAGAATTAAGATTCCAGGTTGGTGACCCTTTGGCATAAGTCCCTTCCATTAAATTTCCCAGCTCGTTTTCCTTTTGTTACAGTAGTTAGAATACACTGTCTATTTTTACGCGTGGATATTGAGGCTCCAGAAAGGATATAGATGAGATCACATTTCTTTAAAAAATAATCACTTCCCTCTGAACTGAGTGTTCTGTTGAACTAGTATGCAGTCTAATACATTGGTGGCATACATATAGGGTGACACAGTTCTTAACCTGAAAGTTATTTGTGCAACAGGTGGGTTCTTGTGACAACTTATAATTTTATGACCATCATAACATTATCTTTTTTTTAGTTCAGATTCCATTTCGATTCAAGATTCAATTTAATTATCACACCGGTACCAATTTTGTTTTATAATCATAATGCATAGTGTACCAATTAAGGTACAGTGAAATTTGAGTTACCATACAGCCATACTAAGTAAAAAGCAACAAGACACACAGGCACATAAAATAAAATTTAACATAAACATCCACCACAGCGGAATCTACATTCCTCACTGTGATGGAAGGTAATAAAGTTCAATCATCTTCCTCCTTTGATCACCCGTAGTCAGGGATTTTGAACCCGTCCATCGGGATGATGGAAACTCCGGCGTTGGGGACGGAATGGAACACTCCATGGCATGGAGCTCCCGAGTCGGCCTCTTCTTACCGGAGTCCGCGGGCTTCACGGTATTAAAGTCCACACGGTTGGAGCTCTCCACAATCCTTGGCAAAGGATTGCAGCTCCCGATGTTAAAGTCCATGCCACACGCGTGGCTTGAAGCTCCGGGCCGGTCTCTAGGAAAGGCTGCCAACTCCACATTGTTAGGCCGCAGGTGAGATGGAGATGCGAGATGGAGAAAAATTGCATCTCCATCGAGGTAAGTGACTGGAAAAAGTTTCCCCCGATTTCCCTCCCCCCTCACCCCCCACATAAAATATACCAAGAAACATTGTAACATACAGGGAAGGGACAAGACAGATTGTTGGCGAGGCGGCCATTACGGGTTCAAGTTGAAAATTCTCATGGTGCAAATTGAACTTGATTCTGGATCAATGGTTCTGGCTTCTACATATTGGTCCACAAAACTTGCCCATTGTACCACACCAATCTAAAGCAGAACTCATTGTGCCCATCGAGGCCTCTGGTGTGGGGAAGAATGGTGGTTAAGGATCCAATTAGATCAGCCACTATTTTATTGATCCATGGAACAGGCTTGGGAGGTCTTTAGACCAATTCCTACACCTAATTCAGGTACATATGATATTCAGTAAAAAGACCTGAAAGGCATTATATATATTTATGAGCCTGCCTGCCTTTTGCAATCCCATGTGTGTTTAGTTCCAATGATCATTCTCCGTCTCCAGTCTCTTTCTTTTGCACTTGTCAATATTGAACTTTGTTTCTCATTTCTCAGTGCAAATTTTTCCTCTATCTGGCTCCTTTGCCCAATACCTGGCTATGACAGTTTTACTGATTAGGGTCTGCTTCAAGACTCATCCATTCTGCAAATGTGGTTGTCGTTCGTGTATTCCTTCAGGATCTCTGTTGATTGTATTTGTACTTCCTTTTCCTCGGTGAAACTAATTTGAATTCCAAAATTGCACAACCGACTCTGCTGATGTTCGAGACCTTGACAACGCCTCCCTGAACTGTTCAATGACTGATGTTCCATTTTCAACTTTCTGATAGCGCGTCCACTGTGAATGCGTGTCCCTCATTATAACACAGTTTTGTTCTTTTTCATACATACTTCAAAGATTATGAACTCATCCTGCACAAAATATCCTGATCTACAGGTAGACTTCTTTCTAGTCTTTCCTGTTCTCTTGCCTTTATATATCCAATAACATGCCAACTATCTGAAGGATTTTGAGCCCGTGGGAACCATTCATTAATGACATTAAATCCTTTCTACCCCAGGGAATGTTGATTTGTGTTGTTTTGTATCAGCTGAAATCTTGGGAAACAGAGTTGTAGCTGGAATGATTCTTGCTGGCTGCTTCCAAAGAGGAGATGATAAATTTGCTTTAGTAAATAAGATATCTCCTATGCTCCCGATGTTGGGGGAGTCCAGAACCACGGGCCACAGTTTAAGAATAAGGGGTTGGCCATTTAGAACGGAGGTGAGGAAAAACATTTTCATCCAGAGAGTTGTGAATCCATGGAATTCTCTGCCTCAGAAGGCAGTGGAGGCCAATTCTCTGGATGCTTTCAAGAGAGAGTTGGATAGAGCTCTTAAAGATAGTGGAGTCAAGGGTTATGGAGAGAAGGCAGGAACGGTGTACTAATTATGGATGATCAGCCATGATCACAGTGAGTGCCGGATTAGTATTTGTTGAATATAGTTGAGATTGAAAATAAATCTAATAAACCTTGAGTACATAAAATGAGAGCAGCATCTGGAGTATAGCAGATCCAACTACAAGCCCTAAATGGGCATGATTTTATGACTACTGAGCCAACCCACAAGTACATTATAATCTGCCTTTTACTTAAAAAATAATAATATTCTGTGGAACGATTACCCGCATGTAGTGGATTATCAGCTTTACTCCATGGTGTTACTTTTCAGTTGGCCAGACTACTGAAAGTGACATTTTGTGTAAAGTTCCTGAGGATTGGAGGGTAGCTAATGTAACCCCACTTTTTAAAAAGGGAGGGAGAAAGAAAACGGGGAATTACAGACCAGTTAGTCTAACATCAGTGGTGGAGAAACTGCAAGAGTCAGTTATTTTGTTAAAGGAAGTCACATTTAGGAGGAGCATTTAACTTATTTATTCACAGCCATTCTCCTTTGCTAACATGAAAAGGAATTACTTTCTGTATCAAATCCAGACTGGTAGCATATGCTTGTTTGGAATTTGTATTGTAAATAACATAGAATTACAACCCCATTACAATGCAATGAAGTGGCCAGAATTGAAGTACATTTGAGAAAATTGCTGCAAATTGCTGACTGCAGGCTCGGGACTTGCATGTCAATAAAACAGATATTCAGACTGAGGTCCACAATTGAATTTTGTGAGATGCTTCAGGTGCTGTGGATCATGGGCACTTTGTGGTGCTACTGATCTACAGTAGATCATTTTCCAATGTCCACTGCCAGTGGGGAGTCTCGTCGGTTGGTGCTCCAGGTAGGAAGATGTGGGGCAAGTGCTGGGGCAAGAGCTGCCAATTGATGGGTGGATCCAGGTAAGGAGGGGCTGATACAAGATGTGACTGGTGGAGGTAGTAACTATATGCTGGAGCATTGTTTACCCAAGGGTGCAAATGGTGGAATAATAAGTTCATAAGTGATAGGAGCAGAATTAGGCCATTTGGCCCTTAAAGTCTACTCTACTATTCAATCATGGCTTATTCATATTTCACTCTCAACCCCATTCTCCTGCCTTTACCAAGAAGTACAAGTACCTTGGAGTTTACCTGGACAGTCAACTGGACTGATCCAGGAACACCGAGGCACAGTATGAGAAGGGACAGGGCCATCTGTAATTTCTGAGGAGGCTCCGTTCTTTCAACGTCTGCAGTAAGATGCAGCAGATGTTCTATCAATCAGTGGTGGCCAGTGCCATCTTCTTCACTGTCGTGTATTGAGATAGCAGAGCGAAGGCCACGGACGCCAACAGAATTAACAAGCTCATCAGGAAGACCTGCTCCATCCTGGGGGTGTAGTTGGATTCACTGGAGATGGTCTTGGAGGGGAGGATGCTCCTCAAACTGCGGAGCATCTTGGACAATACAGCTCAACCCCTTCATGACACACTGGTCAACCTGAGAAATACTTTCAGCAACAGACTGGTTTCACCTAGATGCAGTACAGAACGCAACAGGAGATCCCTTTTGCCTGTGGCTATCAAACTGTACCCAATAAACTGTACAATTCCTCCCCTTTCTGTCATGGGATAGACTGATTCCCCTTCCCCCCTCCCAAATCTTTGCACATCCCGAATCCTGGACTTTCCACTCGTCACTTTAATTTCATGTTTCACGTATCTTGTTGTGTTTTATGACTGTTGGCAGACTAATTTCCCCACTTGGACAAATAAAGTTATATCGTATCGTATTGTATCGTTTCACCCCATAACTACTGGCACCCATACTAATCAATCTATCTCTGCCTTAAAAATATCCATTGACTTGGCTCCACACCATTCTGTGACGTGAATGTTTAGTTTAGTTTAGTTTTGAACTACAGCATGGAAACAGACCCGTTGGTCCATTGAGTCCATGCTGACCAACGATCACCCATGCACTAGTTGTACCCAACACTCTCGGGATAATTTGCAGAAGCCAATTAACCTACAATCCTGCACATCTTTGGAACATGGGAAGAAATCGGAGCACCCAGAGAAATCATTCACAGGAAAAATGTACAAATTCCATCTAGATAGCACCTATAGACAGGATCGAACCCGGGTCCCTGGCGCTGTAAGGCAGCAACTCCTCCGCTGTGCCACCGTGCTGTCTTTTTCCCTTTGATAAGAATTTGATGAGAAAGGTAGGTGTGGAGTGACTGGAGGGAGAGATGATAAGTGGAAAGGAACTGGTGTTGGGGAGAAAAATGGAAGACCCGGAGTGGAGTGGGGTGGGTGATGAGCAGATAGAGAATGGGGTACGAACTGACAAGTGGATGGAATGGAAAGATGAGTGTGTGAGGGAAAGAGCTGGGTAGATGAGAAGGGGGGGGGGGGGGGAGTGCTTCATCTGGAATTGCAGAATTCAGTGAGCATGCTGATGGGTTGTGATCGGAATATGATGTTCTGTTCTCCAATTTGCATATTGCCTCACTCCGGTGGTGGAGGAGGCGGATGACAGATGTGTTGGGCATAATATAGTATATTACATTAATACATGTAAAAGGTCAACATTGTAAAGTTTGCAGACAGAATTCCTTCAGATAATAATGCAATATTATTTTAGTATTTTATTATTTATGTGAGCCCAAAAATTAAAAAGCGACTTTAGTTAAAATTAGTGAACATGGCTTTGCATTTCATTCTGCTGTCATGAGGTGTAGAGGAGAGAGGAATATGAACATCTACACGTGTTGTAGTATGTACACTGAGAGGGCAGTGGAGAACTCTGCTTTATGTCCATTCATAAATCCATAAGTCATAGGAGCATAATTAGGCCATTTAACCCAGCAAGTCTACCCCACCATTCAATCATGGCTGATCTATTTTTCCCTCTCAAACTCATTCTCCTGCCTTCTCCCCATAACCCTTGACATCCGTACTAATCAATAATCTGTCAGTCTCCACTTTAAAAATACACAGCCGTCTGTGGCAATGAATTCCACAGATTCGCCACCCTCAGACTAAAGAAATTCCTCCTCACCTCCTTTCTAAAGGTACTTTATTCTGAGATTACACCTTCTGGTCCTTGACTCTCCCACTAGTGGACACATCCTCTTCACATCAACTCTATCCAGGTCTTTCCCTATTTGGTAAATTTCATTGAGGGGACCCCTCATCCTTCTAAACTTCAGTGAGTACAGTGGTGTCAAACGCTCATCAGACGAAAATACAAACATCCCCAGGATCATTCTCATAAACCTCCTCTGGACCCTCTCCAACGCCAGCACATCCCTCCTCAGATATGGGCCCCAATACTGCTCACAATACTTCAAATGTGGTCTGACTAGTGCCTTATAAAGCCTCAGCATTACATTACTGTATTTGTATTCTCGTCCTCTTGTGATCCCTGTCTGTATTTTGTTTGTCTTCCTCCAGAGGCCTGCCTTGCAGTTGTTCTACAAACATGCACATTCCACACTTGGCATTAATATGATGCACTAAGCTGTGATCATTTTCTGAATTCTCTCCAGCTTGCACTGTCAGAAGGACCAAATGTATGTCATTGCAGAAGTTCAACAGCAATGCCGTTATCCAAATTTTAAAAACACCATTCTGTGTCTAACAATTTTGGATACTTTCAGTTAACTGTGCCATTGGGGCCTTCAAAAACTGAGATGTAAAGTGCATATTTTTCTACTGCTTGCATATCAGCGGAATGACGAATGTAGCAGCCACCTTAGTGTCAATGAGAGAGTGCTATCAGTTGGTGCCTTTTGGCAATATAAGCTGAGGAATGTACAGTGGCCAAATAAGTTTATATCTTCTAATCGCTTCAACATTGTGTTACTAAAGTGAGGATCTTTTTGCCTTGGTTATGGAGAATGGTATAGAAATACTTCTGTACAGGCCACTTAAATACCTTGGTAAACTCTGGACAATTTATTCCAGTATCTGACACAAGACTGGAATGATTTATTGGGAAACTATTTAGTCTGCTTTGTATATTTAAATGGCTTCATGAACAGAAATGTGATCGAGTTAGTCGCATATCTTTATGAAGCCTAACACCTAGAAACATGCCCCAATTGGAATTAAGAAGCAGCTGAGAGCCTTGCAGAAGCAGACAAGATCCCAAAAGCATTGAGGAATGCTTGTGTTAGAACTAGCTGTATCTCCCTCACAAAGCCATTCCAATACCATTATAATGATGGCATATAGTTGAAAATTGCCCAGGTAGGTCTTTTTGACGAAGAGCAAGACAAATCCAATCTGACTAATTACTGCCCAACCCAAGCAAAATGATAGAGGTCCTTTTCAATTCAGCTGTTAAATGGTACTTTAATAAATTGATTGTTAGTACTCAGTTTGGTTTTGCTGAGCCATTCGACCCCAGATAACCTTGGGCAAAATAATAATCGTCTAGAAGATGAGCATGATTGCTCATGACATCAAGATAATTTTTAACTGAGTGTGCATTAAGAGACCATGGAGAAATTGAAGTGCAAGGGTATCAAGAGGAAAGCTTTCAATTGACTGGGGTCATTTGCAGTAAAGAACGCCACAGGTGATCCTTCTTTCCTGTGGCTATCAAACTGTACAACTCCTCCCTCTCTGTCATGGGTAGACTGACTCCCGTCCCTCGCCCTGCCACAATCTTTGCACATCCCCAATCCTTTCCACTCGTCACTTTAATTTCATGTTTCGTGCATCTTGTGTTTTATGACTGTTAGCAGATTAATTTCCCTCCTGGGATAAATAAAGTTCTATCGTATCGTATCGTATGCCTCTTCCTTGTCTATATGTAACAAGACATTGACAACCTTAATGCCTGGGCGATAAGTTGTAAGGATCTTTCACCCGTGACAAAAAATTCTGGTAACCATCCTTGCCATTCGGCAATTATCATTCAGGGTTGCGAAGTTCCCCATCATCTATGTGTTGGGTATTACCATTGACCAAAGATTTAACAGGACCAGAAATATAACTACTGCTGTTATAAGTGCAAATCATGAATTGGCTATCCTGAAATGAATGACTCTTGATTCATAGAAACATAGAAAATAGGTGCAGGAGAAAATCGGCCTTTCGAGCCTGCACTGCCATTGAATATGATCATGGCTGATCATCCAACTCAGTATCCTGTACCTGCCTTCTCTCCATACCCCCTGATCCCTTTAGCCACAAGGGCCACATCTAACTCCCTCTTTAATATAGCCAATGAACTGGCCTCAACTACCTTCTGTGGCAGAGAATTCCAGAGATTCACCACTCTCTGTGTGAAAAATGTTTTTCTCATCTCGGTCCTAAAAGATTTCCCCCTTTCCTTAAACTGTGACCCCTTGTTCTGGACTTCCCCAACATCGGGAACAATCTTCCTGCATCTAGCCTGTCCAACCCCTTAAGAATTTTGTAAGTTTCTATAAGATCCCCCCTCAATCTTCTAAATTCTAGCGAGTACAAACCGAGTCTATCCAGTCTTTCTTCATATGAAAGTCCTGACATCCCAGGAATCAGTCTGGTGAACCTTCTCTGTACTCCCTCTATGGCAAGAATGCCTTTCCTCAGATTAGGAGACCAAAGTCTTCCCATCATGTGCAAGTGTTAAGAGCATGATGAGATATTTGTTTGCTAGCCTGGACATGTGCAACTCCATCAATACTTGGGAAACTTGACATCATCCCACTGTTTGACTTGGCACCCATTCACAATCTGATCATTCTTTCCCACCACCACCACCAGAAGAATGTGACTGCTCCATGTGTGTGGTTACTAGCTTAGGCCACTCTGATCAGACTTCCTAACTGCAATTTCTACCTGAGGAACGATAAGAGCAGCAGGTGGATGGGGAGACCAGCATCGCCATGTCCCCCTCCAAGTCATAGACCATCATGGCATTCCTTCATGCTTGCTGAATCCCAATCCCTCAGACTCCCTTCTCATGAGCACTGTAGGAGAACCTTCATCAGAAGGACTGCAGCCATTGAAGAAGGTGGCTAACAGTTGCCTTTGACAAGACAATTAAGGATGAGCAGAAACTGTTGGCCTTGTCAAGGATGATTTAATCCAACAAATTAATTTAAATAAAGAAAACTACAACAAATGTTAGTAGAAAGCTTAAACCTTTTAATGATACAGACTTTCCAAATGTTAGACACTAAATACCGTAATGAAATCAGCCTCTGACTTTCAAAAGCAGCTAGGCTCTGGCATTAACAACACTATGTTGAAGGGTATCATTTATTCAGCAAGTGATTGAAGCAAACAGCTGAAAAAGAGTAATAAATATTTCAGATGCATGTCAGTCTGGATTGTTTTGTCAGATACTTCTGTTGGGAAGTGTATAGTTTGAATGAAAGTGCCATTTATAATTTGCCCGTTCAGTCTGATAATGACATTTATATTATGAGATAATGCATAATCAAGAATAATTAAAATTCTTGCTCTGAAAACAAAGTTAATAGCAGCCACATTCTCATTACCCTTTTCATTCACTTGAGAATACAACGGTTTCATTGGGTTCAACTTTGTCACAGTTACACTGTCTTTTTCAAAGTAACAGTAGAATTTCTTGAAAAGATTCACTTGGCCAATTGTATTGAACATATTGGGTAACTTTTTCATACAAAGGGTGCTGGGTGTATGGAAGGAACTGCGAGAGGAGGTAGTTGGGGCAGGTACTGTCACAACATTTAAAAAACATTTGGTCAAATACATGGATAGGATAAGTTTAGAAGGATATGGGCCAAACCCTGACTGGTGGGACTAGTGTGGTCAACAAGTTGGTCAGTGTGGGCAAGTTGGTACGAAGGGCCTGTTTCCACACTGTATGACTCTATATGTGTGACTCGTACATACTCAGAAGAACTACCCGAGTGTTATACTACGTTATTCTGCCAAAAAATCGCAACATCATTCAATACCGATGGTCCTTCAGATCATCTTCTCTTTGCCAGCTCTTCAAAACAAATTCCAATGAACCTCAACCAGGCACGTGCCGTGAGTAATTACTCAGGGTAGGCACTGGGCAGTCAATCGAACTTTAAAAATCGTAAAAAATCGTGCATGTGCAGAAAATCGTAAAACCACGCATGCGCAGATCGGTCCTGTAGGCAGACAGTCGACTTAAAAAAAATCTTTTTAAACTCGCATGCGCAGATTGGTCTCCTCTCCTGTGGGCATGCGAAGCACACATGCGTGCAGTCCACGGTGCAAAGGCAGGATTTCAGCTGCATTTAATGCCCGTTGCAAGTTAAGGCTTGAAGCAGCGTCCACGGCACATAAGTTGAACATCGTTACACGTATTACGCGTATTGCGGATGAAAGGCACGGGAGAATTATGCTTACCTAACATCGATTATTAAAATAATAACCATTTAATAATAAATACTGAATTTAGTAAATGAATTGGAAATCTTTAATATTTATATTTTATAATTCCATTTTTATAATTTTAGTCAGGGTAGGCACTGCCTACCTTGCCTACCCTGATGGCATGTGCCTGTTCAGCACTCACCCCCATGGTTCAGCAGATTTCACCTTTTCGATCAAAACACAACGTTTTGGAGGAACTCAGCAAGTCAGGCAGCATCTGTGGAGGGAATAAACAGATGACGTTTCATGTCGGGAGCCTTCTCCTTCTCAATGAAGTATTTGTTGCGACGATTATTATTCAAGGGCCGATTTAGATGGTACGGCTTTAAAAAGCACTATAGTAAGAAAGAACGTGTACAGCAACTGGGCAGAAGCACCTTATAACTTATATTCAGTTTAGATCGCTGGAGAGGTGTCCAATGGCAATGTTACTGCTACCCAATGAAGAATATAAATGGTGGCTTTGTACTAAATCAAATGCATTGTTTTGAGAAGATGAGACTAAATTGGAATGAACTCACAAAATGTACCTTCATTTTCCAGACAGAAGTTTTTCTCTGGGATTTAAGACAGCCAAAGTCTGTTTGAACCTTGTCCGTTTGGGCAATATAGGGACAAGGGATTCAGGTTTAAACTGTGCCTTATCTATCACTTGGAAATCTGTAGAGAATTGAAAGTCTTATTGAAGAGAACTCTGCCAATTTACTGCAAACCCAATAGAAGGACTGGATGGCACACACATTTGTTAATACCACATGAAGGAATATGTCAAATGTGGCTTTGTTGCTTATTGGTAATATCCATAGTCACTCTGTCCATCGCTGGTATGTGTGTGTGTCTGTGCACACACGCACCCTCAAGTTGCACTAGCTTCTCCTTTTCACCTTACAAACAGCTAACAATTGCATATTTCCTTTATCATCGTAACTTTTTTACATATCTGTTATTCATTGTTCTTTATCTCTGCACATCATCGTCTATATCTCTCATTTCGCTTACAGGCAGCATCTCTGGAGTGAAGGAATGGGTGACGTTTCGGGTCTGAAGAAGGGTCTCGACCCAAAATGTCGCCCATTCCTTCTCTCCAGAGATGCTGCTTATCCCGCTGAGTTACTACTTGAAGTGTTATACATTATTTCTCACTGCCACTGCATTGTTACCTGTGCGAGGGAAATTCATTCAACACAAATATAAAAATGCAGCTGAAAACTTTTCAACACTCTCATCTGTTTACTGTCATTCTCCTCAAATTCACCCACTTGTTTCTTCTTAAAATTGATAGTCTTCCAGCTGCACCACAGCATGACACATGCTTATTCTAAAAATAATGCTCAATCCCCTTTGGTGCTTGACATATTAAAAAAAAATTGCAAACATATGACTTTCATCTGGGAAGACGTGCGTGATTTATCAGTTGCCCGATGAGCTGAGCTCCGCAGCTTTGTGTCGACTGGAAGGATTAGTATTTGTTGAATATAGTTGAGAATGAAAATAAATCTAATAAACCTTGAGTACATAAAATGAGAGTAGCATCTGGAGTATAGCAGATCCAACTGCAAGCCCTAACGGCATGATTTTATGACTATTGAGCCAACCCACAAGTACATTATAACCTGCCTTTTACTTTAAAAAAAATAATATTCTGTGGAACCATTACCCGCATGTAGTTGATTTTCAGCTTTACTCCATGGTGTTAATATTCATTTTGCCACTACTGAAAGTGACATTTTGTGTAAAGTCCTTGTGTCTATAATAGGATTTGCTGGACTTTCCATCTGATCCTTCCATCAGATTTTTTCTGCACTGTGCTAGGAAGGTCATAGTCATGCAACATGAAAACAGGCATTTCACTTCAACTTGCCCATGTAACTAAAATGCCCCATCTACACCAGTCCCACCTGCCTGCGTTTGGCTCCCTCTAATCTTTCTTCCCCATGTACCTGTCCAGCTAACTTTTAAGTGTTCTTATAGTACCTGCCTCAACTACCTCCTTTGGCAGCTCATTCCATATATCCACCACTGTCTGTGTGGAAAATATTGCCTCTCAGGTTCCTATTAAATATTTCCCTCTGACCTTAAACCTATGTCCTCGGGTTCTTGATTCTCCTACTCTGGGTAAAAGACTATGTGCATATACCCTATCTATTCCCCTTGTGATCTTGTACACATTTATACAATCATCCTTCATCCTTCTGCACTCCATGAAATAAAGTCTTAGTCTGCCCAACCTCTCATGATATCTCAGGCTCTCATTCCCTGCAACATCCCGGTAAATCTTCTCTCCACTCTTTCCAGCTTAACAACAACTTATTATAGCACAGTGATTAAAAATGAACACCATACTTCACCAAAACACTATCCTGGAAACTTTCCAATCAGGTTTCAGGGCTCACCATAGCACAGAGTCTGCCTTGTTGAAGGTACATAACGACCTACTGCTCATCATTGACTCCGGCGACTGTGCAATTCTGCTCCTTCTTGACCTCAGCGCAGCATTTGATACTGTCGACCACACCATCCTAATTGACCGTCTCTGGTATGGGGTTGGTATTGATGGAACTGCCCTGAGCTGGTTCATCTCCTACCTCAAAGGTAGGATTTCTCGACTAACATAGGCAACTCATTCTCCACCCCAGCTAATCTCTGCTGTGGGGTTCCACAAGGTTCCATCCTTGGCCCCATTCTCTTCTCCCTGTATATGCTCCCCTTAGGCCAAGTCATTGAAAGGCACATCATTTCCTTCCATTGCTACGCAGACGATACCCAACTCTATCTGAAGCCCAAAAAACAATCAAATCTGTTTAACCTTACCCACTGCCTCGAGGATATAAAGTGTTGGATGGCCCAGAACTTCCTCCAACTAAACGAGAGTAAGTCTGAGGTCATCCTTCTCGGCCCCTCGGACTCAATCAAAATGATAGCGGGCAGCCTTGGAAGCCTTACCCCACTACTCAAACCTCACGTCAAAAACCTTGGCGTGATATTTGACTCAGCACTGAAATTTGACAAACAAGTCAATGCCGTGGTAAAAGCTAGCTTCTTTCAGCTTCGGACGATAGCTAAAATAAAAAAATTCCTCCAGTTTGATGACCTGGAAAAGATCATCCACACATTCATCTCCTCCCGCCTAGATTACTGCAACTCCCTTTGCACTGGAATCAGCCAATCTTACCTGTCCCTCCTGCAACTGGTCCAAAACGCCGCAGCGAGACTCCTGACGGGCACCCGAAAAAGGGACCACATCACCACGATCCTGGCCTCTCTCCACTGGCTCCCTGTGCGGTTCCGTATAAACTTCAAGATTCTCCTCCATGTCTACAAAGCCATCAATGGGCTTGCCCCCACCTACATAAAAAGTCTTCTCACCCACCACTCCACCTCCAGGCCGACTTGGGGTTGCTGAATATCCCACGATCTAGGCATAAGCTCAGGGGCGACCGCGCCTTTGCGGTTGCAGCCCCTAGATTGTGGAACAGCATCCCCTTTCCCATCAGAACTGCCCCCTCCATCGACTCTTTTAAGTCAAGACTAAAGACTTATCTATACTCCCAAGCCTTTCCTGACGTCCTATGAGTGAGGGCTACATGTATATATGTATGTAGTTTGTTTTGTTGTGCTATTCTTATAACAAATGTAAAGCACTTTGGCCAACGAGAGTTGTTTTTTAAATGTGCTATATAAATAAATGTGACTTGACTTGACATACTCCAAATGTCTCACCAATGTCTTGTACAACTGTAACTTGAACACAAGAGGCAAAAAGATGTCTTGTGTTTCAGTAATATGTAATAATTTCCTTTAATCACTATTAGTAGAAAAATGATAAGTTTGTAGTCCACACATTGTGTAAATACTCCGTTTAATAATTAACTGGTACATCTCCATCGCTCACGTGCGCTTCAAGTTAATATTTAACTACTACTGTGCCGTCGCTCGTGAACACACCTGAGTTAAATTCCAACCGCAAATCCTTTGTTCTCCAATTGCCTGATGGCCTGCCTCCCTGAACGTGTGATTGGTTGGCCCAGATCACACCCGGTCCACGCGATAGTTCGAGCCCAACCAACGACGGTTCGATACCAAAATGTCTCAGCCCGCCACAAGTTCTTGTGAAGTGATTTCATAATTTCTTTTAGAAATAATAAATGTAGGAAACCCTCTGTAGAAAGATGGCTCCACACACACTAGTGTTGGGATCAAAAGTTAGAATTATTTATTTCCAAGTTAACGGTCACCATCTAATTTACATAATTATATGCGCGAGTCAGAGCATTTGCGAGAATGAGTACAGCTCATATGTATAAATTATATGGATATTGTCACATCCTTTCTTTTTTGATATTTTGGAATTACTTAAAAAATGTACTTCTTGACATACTCACCGTATCTTTCCGGCGGTCTGACAACTCTTCCTGCCCTAGTCTTTGTGATGGTGTTTCTTTCACAAGTGTCTTTCTTTTTTCAGTGTGCACATTCTGTGCATCACTTCTAGTTTCTTCTCTTGAAACTGTCGGCGGTCTTGTCGGCGAAACATCACTCCCTGACGAGCTCAATGCGTTTTACGCATGCGTAAACTGATGTGACTTCCCGATCCCCCATTCGCTGTGATGGCATTTCAGTCTCAGTCACAGAGGCCGACGTCAGGAAATCCTTCAGAGGGGTGAACCCCCGAAAAGCACCTGGACCTGATGGTATACCCGGTCGTGTTCTAAAAACCTGTGCGGACCAACCGGCTGGAGTTTTTACGGACATTTTCAACCTCTCACTTCTGAGGTCTGAGGTCCCCACCTGCTTTAAGAGGGCATCAATTATACCAGTGCCCAAGAAGAGTAAGGTGACGTGCCTCAATGACTATCGACCAGTGGCACTAACGCTGGTGGTGATGAAGTGCTTTGAGAGGTTGATCATGGAGCAAATCAACTCCTACCTCGACAAAAATCTGGACCCACTGCAGTTCGCTTACCGCCATAACAGATCAACGGTGAATGCGATCTCGCTGGCCCTCCACTCCGCTCTGGACCACTTGGACAACAAAAACTCATATGTCAGGCTTTTATTCATCGATTACAGCTCGGCATTTAACACAATCATCCCCTCCAAGCTGGTTACCAAACTCGCAGAACTGGGTCTCTGCGCATCCCTCTGCAGTTGGATCATCGACTTCCTTATTCACAGACCACAGTCTGTTCGTATTGGTGGAAATGTGTCAGCCTCGATAACAATCAGCACGGGAGCACGTCAAGGCTGCGTGCTCAGCCCCCTGCTGTACTCACTCTTCCTCATGACTGCGTAGCCAGTCACAGTGCGAACTCCATCATCAAGTTCGCTGACGACACCACTGTTGTGGGACGTATCACTGATGGGGATGAGTCAGAGTATAGAAGAGAGATCGAGCAACTGTCCATATGGTGCCAGCGCAATAATAATAATAATAATAATAATAATAATAATAATAATAATAAATACTTTATTGATCCCCTCAGGGAAATTCAGATGTCCAGAAGCCCCCAACCAACAAACCCACAGATTCAAAACGAACGCAGACAGAAAATACATAGAATACAATGTGGACACTACCTGAGAGCAATACATACTTAAAAAGACCAATAATTAACAATTAACAATTAAAAATTGCAAAATGCATCCCCCTACAGCCTAGCGGTCCGAATTATAAAATCTAATGGCTGCAGGGGTGAAGGATCTCCTGAACCGCTCCGTTCTACAGGGCAGGGAGAGGAGCCGGTTGTTATTCCGAGTGCTCTTTTGACTCTCCAGAATTACATGGAGGGGATGCCTGGGGTTTTTCAGGATGACCTGCACCTTGTGCCTCATACGCCTCTCAAGCACATCCATCCCAGAGTCTACTCTCCCCTCCAGCACTGAGCTAGCTCGTTTAACCAGTTTGACCAGCTTCTTGTTGTTTTTTGCACTAATGCTGTTGCCCCAGCAGACAACAGCGTAGAAAATAACACTTGCAACCACAGTGTTGTAAAACATGTGCAGCATATCATTACACACGTTGAAGGATTTGAGCCTTCTGAGGAAAAAGAGTCTGCTCTGGCCTTTTTTGTAGAGGGAGTCAGAGTTGACAGACCAGTCCAGTTTGTTATCGAGGTGCACTCCAAAGTATTTATATGTCTGCACCACCTCAATGTCAGCCCCTGCAGCGTTGACCGGCTGAAGGGGGAGCTTGGACCTGCCAAAGTTAACCACCATCTCTTTAGTCTTAGTTGTGTTCAGGATGAGACAGTTCTCTTCACTCCAGGCACAAAAGGAACTGGTCAATTTCCTGTATTCCTCCTCCTGCCCGTTCCTTACACATGCCACAATCGCTGTATCATCTGAATATTTCTGTACGTGGCATGAGTCAGACTTATAGTTAAAGTCTGCTGTATACAGGATGAAGAGGAACGGGGCCAGAACCTGTCCCTCAACACCAGCAAAACCAAAGAACTGATTGTGGACTTTGGAAGGAGTAGGAGAGGGACCCACAGCCCCATTTACATCAACGGGTCGATGGTTGAAAGGGTCAAGAGCTTCAAATTCCTGGGCGTGCACATCTCTGAAGATCTTTCCTGGTCCGAGAACACTAATGCAATTATTAAGAAAGTTCATCAGCGCCTCTACTTCCTGAGAAGATTACGGAGAGTCGGTTTGTCAAGGAAGACTCTCTCTAACTTCTACAGGTGCACAGTAGAGCTGACCGTTGCATCATGGCTTGGTTCGGCAATTTGAGCGCCCTGGAGAGGAAAAGACTACAAAACATAGTAAACACTGCCCAGTCCATCATCGGCTCTGACCTTCCTTCCATCGAGGGGATTTATCGCAGTCGCTGCCTCAAAAAGGCTGGCAGCATCATCAAAGACCCACACCATCCTGGCCACACACTCATCTCCCTGCTACCTTCAGGTAGAAGGTACAGGAGCCTGAAGACTGCAACAACCAGGTTCAGGAATAGCTACTTCCCCACAGCCATCAGGCTATTAAACCTGGCTCGGACAAAACTCTGATTATTAATAACCCATTTTCTGTTATTTGCACTTTATCAGTTTATTTATTCATGTGTGTATATATTTATATTATGGTATATGGACACACTTATCTGTCTTGTAGTAAATGCCTACTATGTTCTGTGTGCTGAAGGAAAGCAAGAATTTCATTGTCCTATACAGGGACACATGACAATAAATTCACTTGAACTTAAACTTGAACTTGAACTTGAGCCACTTTGTTTTTGTTTAGTTTTCTCTGTGTTATGAGTTTCACGAGTTCCATCTTTTCCTGGTGATGCATGTTGTGTTGGTTTTTCCTGTGTCAGCTGAGGTTGCAAAGGTTTCTCAGTCTTCTCCGCGTCTGGCGTTTTTTTCGGAGTTATGTGTGGGGGTAGTTCTTCGGTCTTCTTCAGATCCACTCGATTACGTTGGATTAGAAGTCCTGACTTTGTATGATCTCTCATCCAGTCGTTTCTGAACTGTTGCTCTCTGCCATCTGGTATCTCCTAATTTATAGGGTTTGAGTGTTACGACATCACCTTCTTCCAGGATTGCCAGATCCTTGGCATGTTTGTTGTAGATCTTTGACTATTTTCCTTGCAAATCCTTCATCGTTTTCCTCTCTTTCATGAGTATCTCAGAACCACGTGGTTTGAGGAGGTTTGATGTAGTTGGAAGTGTCGTTCTTGTTCTTTTTCCATGTTTCCCATTTCCTGGCAAATTTGGCGAACTCCTCTGATGAAAACTGTGTCCTGTTGTCGCTTACAACAGTGCTGGGAATTCAGTATCTTGCAAAGTGGTTCTTGAGTATCTTGACTGTCCTGCTGGTCAGGTCATACAGTCTGTCTATTTCCCAGAAATTAGATATATAGTCAACTGCGATTAAATAATGCTTTCCCTCAAGTTCGAACAGATCGGTTCCCACTTTCTCCCATGGGTGATCAGGGAGGTCATGGGGCATCAGAGTTCCTTTCTGATTCCGTTGTTCATACGTCCTGCAGGCATCACAGTTTGAAATGAACTGCTTCACATCGGAGTTCATTCCGGGCTAGAAAATGCATTTTCTAGCACGTCTGAGAGTTCCTTCCACTCCCAGGTGAGAGGTGTGGAGTGTCTCCTTCATATCTTTGTGTAGAGTGATAGGGATTACAACTCTCTGTCCTATGAATACTAGGCCATCTTGCACACTCAACTCGTCTCTGACATTGAAGTACGGTTGTGCTGCTTCTGGGACTTCTGCTTTGTGATCTGGCCATCCATTTTGGATTACTTTCTTAATGGTCTGTAGTGTTTCTAATTCCCTGGTACGGGCTTGACCTTGTCCTCTCACATGCTCAAGGACTCAACTACGTTGACATTAGTGAATCTAGTTGATCCTGTGGTGTCCGTTCGGGAGGTATGCTCGGGAGAGCATACCTGCTAGATGCATGTCATTTCCCTTTACCCATTTGATCTCAATATTAAAGTGTAGCATTCTCATCATCATGCCTTGAAGACGTCTTGGTGCTCTATGCAGAGGCTTTTTGACAATGACTTCCAATGGCTTGTGGTCAATCTCAATGATCACTCTCTGTCCGTAGGTGTACTGATGAAAGCGTTCGAGGGCAAACACTTTTGCTAGTGCCTCCTTCTCAATCTGAGCATATCTCTGCTCGGTTGGCGTCAATGCTCAACTCACATAGGACAGTGGTTGTCCTTTCTGCATAAGTGTTGCACCTAGACCTGCCTTGCTTGCATCACATTGTATGGTCAGCTGTTCATCTGGTGTGTAGTATGCCAGGATAGGTGCCGTTGTCAACAGCTCCTTGACCTTTGACATTGCCGTGTCATGTTCTGATGACCATTCATACTCTGCATCCTTGTGGGTCAATCTACTCAAAGGTTCGAATGTGACCGAGAACATTTATTTTTTATTTTTTTATTTTTTTTAATAAATTTATTCAATTATTAAAAAAATAATATTACACTACAATAAAACAAGCCAGAACCCACCACCATATACAATACAAACATGTAATAAACTACTATACAACTATGATACAATCCTTATTGAGGATACATTCAACATCCTGCGGAGCCCAGCGGTCCCGGAACTCCCTCAGGGTGCCCGTAGACAGGGCGTATTCCCTTTCTAATCCCACCCGGGCACGGACGTAACCCCGGATGACCGAGAACATTGGCAGGAATCGTGCCAAGTAGTTTATACTGCCTTGTAATCTGTGGATTTCTGTTGGATTGGTTGGGTTGGGCATCTCTAGGATATCCAGGTTCTTCTTCCGATCTGGTTTCAGGCCACGATCTGTAACTGCATGTCCTAGAAATGTGATACAAGTAGTTTTTACTACCGACTTCTTCCAGTTCAGCTTGATGCCCCTGTTTCTGCATCGCTGAAGAAGACCTTGCAGTCTTGCATCGTGATCCCTTTCTGCATCTTCTCTGGTTTCCCCTACTCTGAATAGGATGATGTCATCTGCAACACATTCCACTCCCTTTACTCCTTCTAGGGCTTGTTGCAGCTTCTTCTGGAAGATCTCTGCACTTACTTTCAGTCCAAATGGTAACCTCTTCCAGCGATATCTCCCAAAGGAGGTGTACATGGTTGTTAGGAAATTGTTCTCCTCATCTAGTTCGCAGTGGAGGTATCCTGACTTTAATGGCTGCAGGTACTGGCTTTGCAGAACACTGTGGTGGGGTCACTCCCTCTGTCTGCGTTACCAACTTGACCTTGCCTGGTAGTCTCCCCGGTCTTTCGTCGTCAAAGACTCTTTGTAGCTCTTGAGTAATGAGTCAGCTTCGCTAACAGCATTCAGGCTCTTGAAATTCTCGTAGTGAACCATGATGAGTTTCATCTGTTGTGCAGCTTTGCCGCTCAGGAGCGGTGTGAGTCAGCCTTCTTCTACCACTATGAAGTGAACACGGTACTTCTTGTTGTTCATCTTGTTCCGGCGTATGACTTTCGTCCTACCTTCTGCCAGCAGGTTGGATCTGTTGTACATCTTTAAGGCAATTTTCTCTCGTCTAAGGTCCTCTTTGTTGGGTACAAGATCCTTGGGAATCACATTAATACTGGCACCAGAGTCAATCTGAAACTTGATGGCTTCTGTGCCGACCTGCATCTCAGCGAATAGGCCTGAAGAGGAATTGTTTCCGGCTGCATTGACCTCAATGCAACTCACAGACCCTGCGTCGGAAATGGACATTTTGCCAGATGTCTCTATGACCTTGTGCAGACCCCGTTTTTGCGTGGTCTCCTTCCTCTGCTTGCAACAGCAGGCAAAGTGGTTTTGTCGTCCACATCTGTTGCTGTCCTTCCCATAAGCTGGACTTTCCTCTTTCCTGAGATTGTGGGTCCTTGCACAGAACTTGCACTTGACTGGTCCCTGATTCTTCCTCTGTGAGGGAAAATCAACCTTCATTTCCCTCGGTTTGAATCGTTCCACCTTGTGTATTGTCGGCTCTTCGCTGATGACCTGCATTCTTGTCGCTGTTACCTCTGAGGATCTACATATGTCCACATATGTCTCCTGCAGTGTCAGATTCCTCTTCTGAAGGAGTATCTTCCTAGATGACTGGTCTGCAATATACAAGGACAGATGGTTGGACAAATACCAGAGATGGGGAAAAAAGGTGTGAAACAAATGGATTGAAGAGTTATGAATTATGAGGCTGAAGGAAGGAATGAAGTGGGTGGGGCAAATGTGTGGCAATCTGGGTGGAGGGGCACAAAAAGGGGAGGGGAGGTTGTCAGACGTTATCTAAAATTGGAGAATTCAATGTACTTGTCGTTGTGTTGTACGCTACCTAAGCTATGAGGTGCTGTTCCTCCAGTTAATGTGTGACCTCACTCTGGCAATGGAGTAAACTCAAGACAGGAAGTTCATCATGGGAATGGGAAGAGGAGTTAAAATAAATAGAGACCAGAATTCTGAATTCCTGTTCATCCCTCAATGTAATCCTTTTACTGTTATGGATCAAACTTTCAGTTCTTGAGGCCTCGAGTCTTGGAATTTCTCCCTCAACCTCTCAGTTTGTCCACCTCACAGTCCTGTCTCCACTGAGACATGACCTAAAACCCACATCTTGGGATTTGTGTTTGGTCGCCCTCATCATATGGTGATATCAATTTTGTTTGATTAATGTTTCTGTGAATAACATTGGGATAAAAACTCTAAAATGCTGGGGGGAATTCAGCAGGTCAGATTGCATTTGAGGAGGGAATGGACAGATGACATTTTGGGTTGGGATCCTTCTTCAAACTTTATTGTGCTACTATGAGGCTGCTGTGGAAATTATTAGTGTGTAAAAAAAAAATCACATTGCCACAAATAAAGAAGCCATTGTATGAAGCCAGGTATCAAACCCGATGCAAACTGTTTAATTTGATTCAACCATCTAGGCTCGTATTCCTCCAATTGCCAAATATATAAATGCACATTTTATAATGAAATTGACAAACAGCTTATAAAATGACAAAAGCACACATTCTATTTAAGTGCTGAATTTAAGAAATATAGCTTTGTGGGCAGCCGTGGAAAAATATCAGTTAATTATGGCTCACCTGTATAAATGGCCTTTTAATGCTTCTGAAGCATTTAATGATCCCCTTGATCTAAGGTTTCAACTGCACAAAGAGTGAGCACAATAGCTCGATGGAAACAAGTCAAAACCACTTCTGACAAGAAGGCTCTCTGCAAGAACTACTAAATATTGAAACAACTAAGTAAACACAGTGTAAGAGGGCAGCTTTCCAGGATATGAGAAAGACGTGATGTGTCAAAACTGTTCAAACCGCTGCACACCTGACATAAGAAGCAGACAGTGATGAAGACCGACAAGCAATTGCAATATGCATGAAAGCCCGAAATGAACAGTGACCCCAATATGTCAACGATTCCTATTGGCCAACCTATAATCGGAGAGTTTAAGGTAAAAATAAAGACATTTTGACTGGTATAAAGGCTACTTGAAGATTGAGAAGACAAAAAAGAGGAAAATGTGTATTGTGATCCATATCTGCAGACATTCGATTTGGTGAAAGTTTTGAACAGATTTTTATTCTCAGCTTTTCAAGATTAGTTAATTTATGTTTTTTATCTTAATGTATATGCACTTGATTAATTTACGTGAATATTAGCACTCTTTCAAAATAACATGCGTAATAAAGCCACGCCTGCATCTCTGAAAGGAGACATATTTCTCAGCTGGATATGTTGCAAAATGTCCATGGCTTTAGACTGGTGGGCCAGAGCATCCTGATTGCTCATTTCAATAGACAATAGACAATAGGTGCAGGAGTAGGCCATTCGGCCCTTCGAGCCAGCACCGCCATTCAACGTGATCATGGCTGATCATCTCCAATCAGTACCCCGTTCCTGCCTTCTCCCCATAACCCCTGACTCCACTATCTTTAAGAGCCCTATCTAGCTCTCTCTTGAAAGTATCCAGAGAACCGGCCTCCACTGCCCTCTGAGGCAGAGAATTCCACAGACTCACAACTCACTAAGGAGGACACAAACAGTCTTCCTGATATAGTAGTGGCCACAGGATCTGGGGTGACAGAGGAACTGAAGGAAATCCATATTAGGCAGGAAATGATGTTGGATAGACTGATGGGACTGAAGGCTGATAAATCCCCAGGGTACTTAAGGAAGTGGCTCGAGAAATCGTGGATGCATTGGTGATAATTTTCCAATGTTCTATAGACTCAGGATCAGTTCCTGTGGATTGGAGGGTAGCTAATGTAATCCCACTTTTCAAGAAAGGCGGGAGAGAGAAAACAGGGGAATGTAGACCAGTTAGCCTGACATCGGTGGTGGGGAAGATGCTGGAGTCAATTATAAAAGATTAAATAGCCGCACATTTGGATAGCAGTAATAGGATCCGAGTCAGCATGGATTTACGAAGGGGAAATAGTAAGATTAAACGAGAACTTACCAGTTTGAAGTTTGATCGTTATTTTATGAGGAGTAACGTTGAGGGATTACGTGAAGAACCCCGCCAGGACGCATGCGTGTCATTCTTCAAAGGAGCGGTGTGAAATCACAGATAACGGTAATGACTAAACATAGTAAGATTGGAGAAGAGATACCAGTTGAGTATATGATCAAGGGTGGGAGCGGAGGGCATGTAATCCCTCAACGTTACTCCTCATAAAATAACGATCAAACTTCAAACTGGTAAGTTCTCGTTTAATCTTACTATTTTACTTCGGAGTCACGTGAGTGACTATGTGAAGATTTTAAAGCTCTGTGATTTCATGCCGTGGAAACGAGTCCATGCATCACATCTGCCTTGATTATGGGGAGAATAGTGTTAACATCATTAGACATCAATACGATATTGAAAACCCAACGATAAATATATTAACAACAAATTATAGCCCCTATTTATGGGTTAAATTATATTACAGAACTTAAAATTGTTTCTGCAAATGTTCCAGGTTTAACGACTGGTTTGTTATAAAATCATTGGAAAGTTTTCTCCGTTGACCATCCTGCTGTCTTGAGGATTTGGTCCATAGGAACATCCAACTTCATAGCTGCCGATGTAGCGGCAGCCCTGGTGGAATGAGATTTTAAATGTTAGTGTCTACTCCAGTCTTATTAGGACCTGTTTTAGCCATCTAGAGATGGTCTGGACTGTCACTGTTTTGAGTGGCTGTTTGTAGCTGATTAAAAGTGACATTTCTTTCCCTCTGATGATCTTAGTATACTCCATATATAATAGTAAGTGTGTTACAATACAGAGACGATCATCTGTCGGATATGCCCTGAATTCTGTTTTTAGGCCTGCTGACCCCTGTCTGTTCTGTTTGACTAATTCATTGATGTGAATAGTGAAATTTCCAGATGAAATAGTCATGTTGTCCAGCCTTAGGTTCTGTAGTGACTGGACGCTTTGTGCCATGACCAAGGCCATCAGCATGACTGTTTCATAGTCAGTTTCTGTAGGGACAGAGCTGTAGCTGGAGACCAGTTTCTTAACATGGTCAGTACAATGTTCACATCCCATATTTGGAAGTATCTGGTTCTTGGGGGATTAACATTAAAATGCCCCTCATGAGTTTGGTTACCAGGGTGTGTCCCAACAGAATGCCGCTCTGTTCCTTGCTACAGTTATGTTGACAGAGCACTTCTGGCGCAGTTGATGGCACTATGACTGAGCCTCTCATCGTAATGGAGGCTTGCCAGGAATTCCAGAACAGACGGGATGTTCATAGATCTGTGGGTGATCTTTCCTTTGTTACCGGATGGACCAGTAAATTAGGTCTATGATGGATGGTGATGCATGGTTCTAATACCATGTCTAGTATCACCGGGAACCATGGTTGAGTAGGCCAATCGGGTACTATCAAAATACCAGACGCAGAGTCTTGATATATTTTCCTTAATACCCGACTGATGTGGCAGAAAGGAGGGAATGCATAAATAAACAATTTCCCCCAATGCAGCGAAAATGCATCTGTTGCCGCTGCCCCAGGTCTGGTTCCCATGAAACATAATTTGATAACTGGTGATTGAGCCTGGATGCGAAAAGATCGATATCTGGTGTTCCATACCATGCTGTAATTTCAGCAAATACATTTTTATCCAACATCCATTCAGTGTTTTCATTGAATTTGCGTGACCTGGTGTCTGTCACTAAATTTAGTTTACCTGGTAAGTAGGTAGCTGATATCCAAATATCTCTCTGGATACACCATTGCCAAATTGTGTTGGCCAGATTGTCACATGATGTCGATTTGTTTCCACCCATATGGTTGATATATGCTACCACGGTGGTGTTGTCAATTTGTAGTCTAACATGCTGGTGATTTAACCCAGAACAATATGACTTAAGGCCATGGAATGCACTTAACATTTCCAGGTAGTTTATGCCCAGTGTTTGTAATAATGATGCCTCCTGTGCATTCCATCTCCCCCACAGTTGGAGATGGAATTGGTAGCACCCCAACCAAGTGCACTGGCATCAGTTTGTAGTACTATAGACGGGTTGCTGATAATTATTGGATTGGAACAATACCTGATGTTATGTTCCCACCATTTTAGTTCCATTATGGCCTCTGTTGGTAGCTTCATTGGTCTGTCAAAATGGCCACCATTAATTTTGAGTGCTCTTATTTTTGCTCTCTGTAAATTTCGACAGTGTAAAGGTCCGAATTGTGTGGCTGGAAATGCAGCCACTATCTTCCCAATTATTCTAGCTACCAGTCTAATGAATGGTTTGGTGATGTCAATGATTTCGCTACAAGCCTCTATTAAGGCTGTAACCTTTTCTTTCGGCAAAGTCACTGACATGAGAACTGAGTTAATGGTGAACCCCACATAATCCATTTTTGTTGAAGGCGTTAATTTAGACTTAACTGGATGGATGATAAACCCCAGTTTTTCAAACAATTGTTTTGTGGCTGTTACCGCTTGTTTAGCCAATTCCAAAGTTTTGCCAACAATAAGTATGTCATCTAGATATGCCATTACCATGTGTTTTTGTTTCCGCAGTAACGCTAGGGCTGGTTTCAAAATTTTTGTGAACAGCCTGGGGGCTGATGTTAGCTCATTAGGTAGTGCCCTGTATTGTCAGTGCTGACCCATCCAGTTGAATTTTAAATAACATCTGTGGTCACCTCTTGTGGATACTGTATAGTAAGCATCTTTTAAATCGATGCTTGCCATGTAGTAGCCTTCGGAAATCAATTGCTTAGCAGTAACAAAGGTTTCCATCTTGAAATGAATATATTGTACAAAGGTATTCAAAGTAGTCAAATCGATGATGATGCGGCAACCACCATCTTTCTTGTTTTTTATAAAGATGTTGGACACGAATTCCTGTGATTCGTGTTGGGTTTTCTCAATTACTCCTTTTTTATATAGCCGCTGTAATTCAGCATGTGCTTTAGATTTTTCTATGCCTGTGAGCACGAACATTCGGTTCGGTACATGCTGAACTGGAGGGTTATGTTTTTGTATAAATTCTATGGTATAACCCTGGATACTGCTTAGAATATAAGTGTCGGTAGTTAACTTATTCCATGCATCCAAATAATATCGTAATTTCCCACCAACTTCCATGCTCCCTTTAATTCTTAAGGAACCAGACCCACCTACCTCCATGGTTACCAGTGGTAGGCGTGTTACTTCTTCGGCATCCTCTGTGGACGTTGAGGCGCCGTTGTCTGGGTCTGTAGTTGGGTTGGTGTTGAGGGCTTGCGCATTTTCCAGGAAGGTCGGTCTGGGCCATGACCTAAAAAAGACCGATGTTGGGTGTTCCTGGTTTTTGCGCTTTCTCCAGTTTGTCTTGGCCGGCTGGTGGGTGCGTAGGGGTGATGTTTTTGGCCGTAGTAATGCAAATTTGGGTTCTAAAGCCGGTTGGATAGCACTTTTCCTAATATTGTTTAACTCGTGTTGTGAGTTGCAGAGTAAAGCCAGTGCATCTTGGTGGTCTTGGGTCATGTTTTGCTCATTCAATGTGCGGGCAAAAGCCGTAATTCCTGCTGTTAGGACTTTTAGGACTTTCTGTATTTTTAAGTCCCTGGGTCTAATTGATGCCCCGACATGTTTCCAGATGCACTGGTTGACACTGGGAACATTTAGCGACTTGCAGTTCCCTGGTGGTAAGTGTCGTGCCGTGCTGTCCGATAATGCCTGTCCCTGTAGTTGGTTAAAAGACATGTAGTCAATGCTTGCCGCTATTTTCGGCTCCAGGTTTAGGCCAGTTTGGTCGGGTTGGATAAACTGGGACACCATATTCAACATGTTTTCTTTCACCCCAAGCATACTAGGGGTATGTTGATCATTCCCCTCTTCAGGGTCAGCCCAGAATTGACCCTCCGTGCTCCCCTCTGATGAGGGAGAAACACTGTGCAGCCCCACAAGAGGTACTGCTGTGGGGCTTACTAACTGCCCACTGTGGCTAGCCTCCATCTCCCGGAGCCTGCCACATTGGAGTATTTCCTCCAGCAGCCGCTCCAACTGGCTCTTATGCTCTCGGGCATAGGCCACTCACGGCTGCTGCTGATCCTGCAGCCACTCCAACCGGCTCCAATGCTCACGGGCACTGGCCGCTCGCGGCTGCTCCTGTTCCCCCAGCCGCTCCAACCGGCCCCAATGCTCACGGGCACTGGCCGCTCGCGGCTGTTCCTGATCCTGCAGCGCTCCAACCGGCTCCAATGCTCACGGGCACTGGCCGCTCGCGGCTGCTCCTGTTCCCCCAGCCGCTCCAACCGGCCCCAATGCTCACGGGCACTGGCCGCTCGCGGCTGTACCTGATCCTGCAGCCGCTCCAACCAGCTCCAATGCTCACGGGCACTGGCCACTCGCGGCTGCTCTTGTTCCCCGCTCCCAGCCGCTCCAACCGGCTCCAATGCGCACGGGCACTGGCCGCTCGCGGCTGCTCCTGAAGCCGCTCCAACCGGCCCCAATGCTCACGGGCACTGGCCGCTCGCAGCTATTCAGAGTCGGACTCATCGGAGTCAACGACTCTGTTAGTTTTTTGCTTCGCTTTACCGCCCGGCCGTGGCCGGTGCGGGAGCGAAGTCGGGCACAGCTGTTCCCATTTCGGGAGATTGGCATGCCGTTGGCTGCTGCTGCCGGCTGCCCGCAACTCCACGGTTCTCCCCCGCCAGCTTTTCCGCAGCCTTCGTGGATCTGGTCCATGTCTCCACCTGTAAGGTAAGTGGAAGGAACGCAGAGTCTCCTTACCTGCTGTTCCCGGCTTTCAAATTCTGCCGCTAAGGGAACGTCGTTCCCCCTGCTGTGACTCGTTGCAATGCGTGTATCGATATGACACGCATGCGCCCTGGCGGGGTTCTTCACGTAGTCACTCACGTGACTCCGAAGTAAAATCATGCTTGACTAATCATCTGGAATTTTTTGAGGATGTAACTGGGAAAATAGACAAGGGAGAGCCAGTGGATGTAGTGTACCTGGACTTTCAGAAAGCATTTGATAAGGTCCCACATAGGAGATCAGTGGGCAAAATTAGGGCACATGGTATTAGGGGTAGAGTGCTGACATGGATAGAAAATTGGTTGGCAGACAGGAAACAAAGAGTAGGGATTAACGGGTCCCTTTCAGAATAGCAGGCAGTGGCTAGTGGGGTACCGCAAGGCTCAGTGATGCGACCGCAGCTATTTACAATATACATCAATGATTTGGATGAAGGGATTCAAAGTAACATTAGCAAATTTGCAGATGACACAAAGCTGGGTGGCAGTGTGAACTGTGAGGAGGATGTTATGACAATGTAGGGTGACTTGGACAGGTTGGGGGAGTGGGCAGATGCATGGCAGATGAACTTTAATATGGATAAATGTGAGGTTATCCACTTTGGTATCAAAAACAGGAATGCAGATTACTATCTAAATGGCTTCAAGTTGGGAAAACGGGAAGTACAACGGGATCTGGGGGTCCTTGCTCATCAGTCTATGAAAGTAAGCATGCAGGTACAGCAGGCAGTGAAGAAAGCGAATGGCATGTTGGCCTTTATAACAAGAGGAGTCGAGTATAGGAGCAAAGAGGTCCTTCTACAGTTGTACAAAGCCCTAGTGAGACCACACCTGGAGTAATGTGTGCAGTTTTGGTCCCCTAATCTGAGGAAGGACATTATTGCTATTGAGGGAATGCAGCGTAGGTTTACAAGGTTAATTCCCGTGATGGCGGGACTGTCATATGCTGAGAGAATGGAGGGGCTGGGCTTGTACACTCTGGAGTTTAGAAGGATGTGAGGGGATCTAATTGAAACATATAAGATTAAGTGTTTGGACACGCTAGAGGCAGGAAACATGTTCCCGATGTTGGGGGAGTCCAGATCTAGGGGCCACAGTTTAAGAATAAGGGGTAAGCCATTTAGAGCGGAGACCAGGAAACACTTTTTCTCACAGAGAGTTGTGAGTCTGTGGAATTCGCTGTCTCAGAGGACGGTAGAGTCTTGTTCTCTTGATCCTTTCAAGAGAGAGCTAGATAGGGCTCTTAAAGATAGCGGAGTCAGGGGATATGGGGAGAAGGCAGGAACGGAGTACTGATTGGGGATGATCAGCCATGATCACATTGAATGGCGGTGCTGGCTCGAAGGGCCGAATGGCCCACTCCTGCACCTATTTTCTATTGTCTCTGTGAGAAAAACTGTTTCCTCATCTCCGTTCTAAATGGCTTGCCTCTTATTCAGAAAAACTGACCGTGTTAAAAAATCCGCGTGGCAACGGCCTGCCGGCTTGCAGCCGCCTCGACGCCATACGTCACGCGCGAACTTCCCACGGACTTCGCTCGAACGTCACGTCACTCACTCGACTTCCGCGCAGCCCCCGCTTCCAGTTTGGTCGCGCTCGCCGCATGCAGGCGTATGCTGGTGGGACCAGCCCTGTACGGGGATCACTCGACCTCCGCGCGTCCCCCGCTTCTGGTTTGGTCGCGCTTGACGCATGCAGGTCGCATGCTCGTGGGACAGGCCCTTTACTCCCCTTGGAATCTTTCTTCCTCTTTGGAATGAACTGATCCTGCACCTTCTGTATTATTCCCAGAAATACCTGCCATTGTTGTTCCACCGTCATCCCTGCTGGGGTATCCTTCGAGTGAACTTTGGCCAGCTCCTCTTTCATGGCTCCATAGTCCCCTTTATTCAACTGTAACACCGACACCTCCGATTTACCCTTCTCCCTCTCCAATTGTACATTAAACTTGACCATATTATGGTCACTACCTCCAAATGCCTCCTTAACCGCAAGTTCCTTTATCAAATCCGGTTCATTACATTACACTAAATCCAGAATTGCCTTGTCCCTGGTAGGCTGCAATACAAGCTGCTCTGAGAATCCATCACGAAGGTACTCCACAAACACCCTTTCTTGGGGTCCAGTACCAACTTGATTTTCCCAGTCTACCTGCATGTTGAAATCTCCCATAACAACCGTAGCACTGCGTTTACTACATACCATTTTTAACTCCTGATTCAACTTGCACCCAATATCCAGGCTACTGTTTGGGGGCCTGTAGATAAGTCCCATTAGTGTCTTGTTACCCTTACAATTCCTTAGTCCTATCCATACTGACTCCACATCTCCTGTTTCAATGTCACCCCTTGCAAGGGACTGAATTTCTAACCCTGGGACCATAGGATGGAGAGAAGATGAGAGGATGAGACGGTTGTACAGGTTGTTTCAAGAACCTGAGAGTTGTTGGAAAATTGTTAATTCCTGAACCGTGTGATGTGGGTCTTCAGGCTTCTGTACCTCCTGCCTAATGGTAGCAGCGAGAAGATAGCCTTACGCGGATGATGCGTATCCTTGATGTTAGTCGCTGCCTGCTTTAGTAAACGTCTCATGCAGATACTTAGTGTGTAATGCTTAGATATAGTTGTGTGACTTATTCCAGCACTTTATGTTTTACTCATGATTCCAGCATTTGCAATTCCCTGTGTCTTCTTTTTTCGTTGATTTCCTCTATCGTTCCCAGGCCTTTCGACCAGTTATTTTTCCTATTTTTTGCTTGGAGTTAAAAAAGACCTAGTAAAATACAAAAACACTTGGAAATAAAATCAATGGATACACCATGGGCAAACAATGTTATCCTGTCAATTTGTTGCTGGACAGGTGTTACCAGTGGTTTTACATCAGCAAAATAAACCAGCCTTTAAAATGCCTTACTTATTCCTGAATGCTGTCCAGGTTTTGCTGCATCAGGCGCAGACAGCTTCATTATCTGAGGAACAGAATGTAGTCACCTCAACCTGTGCCAATGACTGGGAAATGTGACCGCCATTAAGAAAGTCATGAACACTGGCAAGGCCCTTGATGGCTCCAGTCTGACAGATGCTGCCTGTCTTGTTCCGTGTCCTTCGAGGATTTTCTGGATTTGTTACTTATAAAGCTCTTGGCGGCTTAACCTTATAACCATATAACCATATAACAATTACAGCACGGAAACAGGCCATCTCGGCCCTACAAGTCCGTGCCGAACAACTTTTTTCCCTTAGTCCCACCTGCCTGCACTCATACTATAACCCTCCATTCCCTTCTCATCCATATGCCTATCCAATTTATTTTTAAATTATACCAACTTATCAACCACCCCAGCCGTCATATCAGCCTGCCTCAATGTCAGTGTTCCTAAATTCCATCCTACATTCAAACGTTACTCATTCTCCATACTGTACAATCATTTCATTGCCAATGTCTGCACCATCTTCTCGTCTGCCTTCGTAACCCTCATCATTTCAAAACTCAGTTTCTACCAGTCACTCTTTGCAAATCGTTCAACGTCCATACTCATAGAACAGTACAGCACAAGAGTAGGCCCTTCGGCCTACAATGTCTGTGCCGAGCATGGTGCCAGGACTGTCTCTTATCTACCTGCACATAACCCATATCCCTCCATTCCCTGCATTTCCACATGCCTATCTAAAATTATTTTAAATGCCACTAATGTATCTGCTTCAACCACCACCAACAGCAGCGTGTTCCAGACACTCGCCACTGTCTGTGTAAAAACATCATAAACAATGAATTCTCCATACCTATTGAAACCGCCGACTATTGATCAGATCTTGAGTTCATATCTTAGCATGGCAGATAGGAAATTTAAATCTAAATAATTAGTAAACCTGAAACTAATTATATGGTTAAAGTCAAAAATTTTGATCATGGATATAGGATATTATTATAAAAAATCATTTGGATAACCTACAGGGACAGGAATCTGCCATCTTTACCCACTCTGGATGATATATAACTCCAGAAACATCGATGATCTCTCAACTACTGAAAGGGAAAAGCATTCAGTTCAGGGGCAATTAATGATGGACCATAAATTCCAAACATGCCAACAATCTTCACATGTTAACAAAAAAAACCCAGAGACTATTGCCAACTTGACTATCGAGCAGTGCCTCCTCACAGTGAGATGTTTCTATATTTAGTTTAATTTAGAAACAGGCCCTTCGGCCCACCGGGTCCGCGCCGACCAGCGATGCCAGCACATTAACACTATCCTGCACACACTGGGAACAATTTACATTTAGAAACATAGAAACATAGAAAATAGGTGCAGGGGGAGGCCATTTGGCCCTCCGAGCCAGCACCGCCATTCATTGTGATCATGGCTGGTCGTCCCCAATCAATAACCCGTGCCTGCCTTCTCCCCATTTCCCTTGATTCCACTAGCCCCTAGAGCTCAGATAACTCACTTATAACTAGCCCCTAACTCACTCTTAAATCCATCCAGTGACTTGGCCTCCACTGCCCTCTGTGGCAGAGAATTCCACAAATTCACAACTCTCTGGGTGAAAAAGTATTTTCTCACCTCAGTCTTAAATGGCTTCCCCTTTGTTCTAAGACTGTGGCCTCTGGTTCTGGACTCGCTCAACATTGAGAACATTTTTCCTGCATCTAACTTGTCCAGTCCTTTTATAATTGTATATGTTTCTATAAGAACCCCCTCATCCTTCTAAACTCCAGTGAATACAAGCCTATTCTTTTAAATCTTTCCTCATATGACAGTCCCGCCATCCCAGGGATCAATCTCGTGAACCTACACTGCACTGCCTCAATCACAAGGATGTCCTTCCTCAAATTTGGAGACCAAAACTGGACACAATACTCCAGATGTGGTCTCACCAGAACCCTATACAACTGTAGAAGAACATATTTACTCCTATACTGAAATCCTCTTGTTATGAAGGCCAACATTCCATTAGCTTTCTTAGCAGGTAGTGGAAGGTAAGACCTCCCTGGTGGAATAAAACTGGGTGAAATAAAGGTCTTACCTTCCACTACCTGCAACCTCCAGCAACCACCTTCAACTAGCATCGCAACCGCTTCGACTAAAAAATTAACGATTTTTAAAACGGCAACCTATTTTTAGTCGCGGCCGGTTTTGAATTTTTTGAAATAATCGCCGGAACATAGAAGAAGCGGAAACCACTTTCGACCATTAGGGAGACTGACAAAAACCTCCGGGAGCCTCCGGGAACCGCACGGAAACCTTGGGTGGGGCGCAAAGTCTCCAGAGGTTTCTGTTCAGGTTTCCTAAGTGGGACAGGGGCATTACAACCATCTCCTTGAGAGCAATTAAAGATGGACAATAAATTCTGGATTCCCATTGACTGCTGGGATGCTGAAGATTAATACTTTTTATTTTTAATTGATGGAAAGCTTTCCACTTTGTTTGGATTAATTCTCCAACAATTATCTCAAAATGTACAACATCACTCAAGCCAAAACAACCTTCTTGTTTGGTATCTCATTTACAACCCTAGACATTCACTTCCCCCTCTTCATCCACCCCATCATTGGTGTTCCAGTACATACCATCCACAAGATGAAGAACCGTAACTAACCAAGGTTTCTTCAACAGCACCTGCTAAATTGGGTGGCACAGTTGGGCAGTGGTAGAATTGCTGCTTCACAGAGAACCATGTTCAATACTGACTACGGGTGCTGTTAGACGGAGTTGTGTTCTCCCTGTGACCACGTGGGTTTCCTCTGGTTTCCTCATACATTCCAAAGATGTGCATGTTTGTAGGTTAATTGGCTTCTGTAAATTGCCCTTAGTATGTAGGATAGAACTTGTGTAGGGGTGATCGCTGGTCGGCGTGAACTGGGTTTCACGCTGTATCTCAAAACTAAACTAATCTAAATCAATGAATGTAGCAACTGGAAGATCAGTCTTGCCAGATGCATGGAAAAATGATTGGCTGCAAGGTCCCCTTCAGGTCATATTCAATAATAACTTAGAAATATCTTGTTCTTTCTTTCATTGTCGTTTGATCAGAATAAAAAAGGTCCCGCCTGATTGTGGGAATGATGTGATCAGCAGGTGGCAGTGTGTCAAAAAGGTGCTTCAGCACCACCTTCTGAAGGGCACTGAGGGATGGATATAAAAAGTTGGCCATAGCAATTATGCCCATTTCCCATGAGTCATTTAAAATTGCAAACAAGGCAGATGGGTGAAAGTGGCTTTGGCAAGCTTGCCATTTCATATGATTCATGCTGCCTGAGTAATTAAGATAATAACAAAGCAGCATTTTAAAATGATTGTTAATGTCACATTGATGTGCTTCTTTGTTTTGATTCAAGTCCTGGTGAAAGCAAGGGAGCTAATACTTAATGAGAAGCCTAGCCTTTTTCAGACCAAAAACAATGTTACTTTACAGCGACTAAATTGAATAACTTCTTACAATGGATGCATGGAACAGTATGAATTATTCTTTAGTAATTAATAATGATGTTGTCTGAAAATTGATTTACTTTTCAAACCCAAAAAGAATACTGTAGAGCAAGCCAACTTACTGAAGGGCTTCAATAGCGGGTCGGCTACAAAGAGGTTGCAAGGGGTAAAATTTGGAAAACAATGTTAATCCGACAAGCAATATAAAATCTTCCAAAACTTGTAGATAATACAGTTTAATTTAATACTGAGAAATCTGAGGTGTTACATTCTGGGAAGTCTAACATGGGCAGGACCTACACAGTGAATGGTAGGGCTCTAAGGAGTGTTGCGGAGCAGAGGGATCTAGGAGTGCAGGTGCATTGTTCCTTGAAGGTCAAGTCGCAGTTAGATAAGGTGGTCAAAAAGGCTTTTGGTATGTTGGCCTTCATCAGTCAGAGTATTGAGTAGAGACGTTGGGAGGTCATGTTGCAGTTATATAAGACATTGGTGAGGCCGCATTTAAAGTATTGTGTTCAGTTCTGGGCGCCATGTAATAGGAAAAATGGTGTCAAGCTGGAAAAGGTACAGAGGAGATTTATTAGGATGTTGCCAGAGCTGGAGTGTCTGAGCTATAGGGAGAGGTTGAATAGGCTGGGACTATTCTTTAGAGCGCAGGAGAATGAGCGGTGATCTTGCAGAGGTGTATAAAATCATGAGAGGAATAGATCAGGTAGATGCACAGAGTTTCTTGCCCAGAGTCGGTGAATCGACGACCAGAGGACTTAGGTTTAAGGTGAGGGGTAACTTTTTCCACACAAAGGGTGGTGGGAGTATGGAATAAGCTGCCAGAGGAGATAGTTGAGGCTGGGACTATCCCAATGTTTAAGAAACAGTTAGACAGGTACATGAATAGTACAAGTTTGGAGGGATATGGACCAAATGCAGGCATGATGGACTAGTGTAGCTGGGACATTTTGACCAGTGTGGGCAAGTTGGGTCGAAGAGCCTGTTTCCACACTGTATCACTCTATGAATCTATGACTCCATAACATTCAAACCTCTAAACAGAGGGAAGGTTTGTTCATGACAGAGTCTTCATTAATGTGCAAGATTAGTCACTTTAACATGCAACGTTAAGGAAAATAGACAGTCAAGTTTACAACTATTTACTTCACATTGATAGAATTGCATAGCTATACTCATCAGGGACAATGTGAATGTTCTGAGCTGGAAAAGTCATCAATGTTATGCCTAAATTGTATATAATGTTGGTGAGCACAAGCCTGATGTTCACAGACCTGCAGTTCCACAGCTCTGAGAGGTTCAGACAGGCGTGCAGTCCTGCCGGAGCTCGGTGGAGCACTGCTCCGGCACCTTTGTAAAATAAAAAGCCAAAATGAACAGCGGGGAATTTTAACTAGCGGGTGTGTGGTCAGCATAACCTGGTTAAAAGAGCAGGAAGGGGAAGACCCATCACTACTGAGGTTCCCTGCAGGAGGGGGGGAGCAATAGGACCCAGCAGAGTCAGACCATGTGCTGTGTGCATCGTGGAGGTTGTGGGCCTGGTGCTGAGCCTGGAACTCTGGTTAGGTGATGGCCCTGGCCCGCTGGTGGCCAGTGGAGAGATGAGGGTTGGCGGCGTTGCTGGTGGAAGCCCGTGGGGGGGCTGGATTAGAGATACGGTGAGAGCCAGCAGCAGCATCGGTGGCCCCGGGCAAACAGTGAAGGTCAGCGACAGCTGCAGTGGCCCCCGGGAGATGGTGTGAGTCGGCAACAACAGCGGTGGCCTCAGGGAGGCGGTGCGAGTCGGCAGCAGCATCGGGGGCCCCGGGCAAACAGTGAAGCTCGGCGATAGCGGTGGTGGCCCCAGGGAGATAGTGAAGGTCGGTGACAGCGGTGGTGGGCCCGGGGAGGCAGTGAAAGTCGGCAGCCACGGCAGATTCGATGGTCCGGGCCTGGGTCTGGCCGGGAAGGCGATGAGGGTCGGAGAGGCGGTGGGTGTTGTTGCGGCTCCTCATGGTGGTCGGGCAGGCGGTGCCACGGTCCAGCGATGGAGCTCCGGGACTATGGAGGGGGCGGTCGAGTCAAGGGGTGTCGGTGGAGTGACCGATCTGCAGGCGGGCAAGCTTGTGATCCTTCATAGAGTCCCGATAGGCGAGGAAGCGTTTGTTGAGTGTGTAGATCTGACGTCAAATGAAGTACAGTTGTGGTGCATTGCAGGTGTGAGTGGGTGAGTAGGTGAGTGAATGAGTGAGTGGGTGGGTGAGTGAGTTTTGGGTGGGTGGGTGAGTGAGTGAGTGGGTGGGTAAGTGGGTGTGTGCGAGTGTGCGTGTGAGTGTGTGTGTGTGAAGGCGCAGAGCTGCGGGAGAGTCAGGGCAAGTTGGTGCCGGGACGGCACCTGTGTAAAAATACATGATCACCGTCAGTTTCTTTACTTGTTTGGTAATTATGTTTCATGATACATTAGTGAGTGCAACCATGCAATATTTTGTCATATTATTATATTGAGTATTATGTTTTAGTGTACTAGTTATACACTGGGATGCAGTGATCGGCTATAATCTTGTTAGACCCTCTTGGGAGACTAGCTTGCCCACCACCACCCTCCTAGCAAAACCAGAAATAACGCCCCTGTTTGACAGCTCCTGCACCTAAAAAATTAGCACTGCAACACTAGGGAGAGAAGCGAGGAGAACCTTACAGGAGACCATATTCAGAATGCAGGACATACAGGCAGATAATAAGCAACCTCAATGTGACCACAGTCAGTGTTTAAGTAGGCTCATGGTGCTGCATCAGGTGTGACTGATTTTTGCATGATGGTATTTGAAATAACCTCAACAAGATATTTCCAGTCACCGAATGGTACAGCACTGCAACTTGTCCTCTGGCCCAACTCGTCCATGCCTACTTGAGCTCATCCGATTTGCTGTGCTTGGCCCATTTCTGTCTGAACCATTCGTGTCCATATGCCTGTCCAAATATCTATTGAATGTAATTGTACCCATCTTTACCACTTCCTCAGGGATCTCATTCCACATACCCACCACAAGTGGACAGTCAAGTCTACAACTATTTACCATCACATTAACGGAAATGCATATCTATTCACATTAGGAACAGTGTGAATGTTCTGAGCTGAAAATATATTGTCCTCATGTTCCCTTTAAATCTTTCCTCTCTCACCTTAACCCTATGCCCTCTTGCCATGCCAACTACTAGGAGTTTTAGACTCCTCTATGCTTGGGAAAAGACCGTTGTAATTCACCATATCGAAGCCCTTCATGATTTTATATATTTCTATAAGGTCACCAATCAGCCTCCAAGGATCCAGCTAAAGAAAATAACCCAGACAGTCCAATCTCATTTACAGTTCAAAAGATCCAATCATCCTTATCAGTTTAATTACATCCTTCTTACTTAGAAACATAGAAACATAGAAATTAGGTGCAGGAGTAGGCCATTCGGCCCTTCGAGCCTGCACCGCCATTCAATATGATCATGGCTGATCATCCAACTCAGTATCCCGTACCTGCCTTCTCTCCATACCCTCTGATCCCCTTAACCACAAGGGCCACATCTAAATCCCTCTTAAATATAGCCAATGAACTGGCCTCAACTACCCTCTGTGGCAGAGAGTTCCAGAGATTCACCACTCTCTGTGTGAAATAAAGTTTTTCTCATCTCGGTTTTAAAGGATTTCCCCCTTATCCTTAAGCTGTGACCCCTTGTCCTGGACTTCCCCAACATCGGGAACAATCTTCCTGCATCTAGCCTGTCCAACCCCTTAAGAATTTTGTAAGTTTCTATAAGATCCCCTCTCAATCTCCTAAATTCTAGAGAATTGGTGACCTTACAGCTGGGTGACCAGAAATGCACACAGTATTCTAAGTGTAGTCTCACCAATGTCTTGGATAATTGTAAAATGAAGTCCCAACTCTTGTACTAAATGCCTTAACTGATGAAGGCAACTGTGAAAAATACATTATTTATCCCTACTTGTGGTGCCATTGTCAGGGAGCTATGTACTTTCTGACAACACTCTCCAGGACTCTGAAATCTACTGTGTTTAACTGTGCCAGCTGGTTTAACTTATCAAAATGCCGCACATCGCAATTGTCTGAGTTAAATTCCATCTGCCATTCCTTGGCCCATTTTCCCAGTTGATCTGGATCCTGTTGTAACCTTTTTCAATGTCTACTATTTCACCTAATATGGTGTAATTTGAAAACTTAATAACCATGCCAACTACATTTTCATTTGACATTAATATAGATGGTGAATAAAGATGCCGAACCAACACCAATTCCCACGACACACTACTTATGTTTCTCGTATTCTGCCTGGGTGGTCTACAATCCATTTATCTGAGCATTTAATTTTCTAATTTCAGGTAACTCACACCTTGTGTGATCCTTTCCCACTCCTACTGTTTCAGTCAAGGTCTTTCACCTTCTCCAATCCCCTCCCTCTTTACCTCCCAAGCCTGGTTCCCTTTGCTCTTCACATGCATACTTATCCACCTGAGTTTCTTCTGCCTTGACCTATTTTCCTGTCACCTCCTCCATCTCATTCTATCTGCCCATGACCCATCGCTTGATCTGGTTCTGCTTATCACCTTCCAACCTCTATCTCTACATTCCCTCTCTTTTCCCCCCACCTGGCTCCACCGGCCCAGTATTTTCTATATCTGATTCGTGTTATAGGAGCAGGAGTAGGCCATTCGGCCCAGCGAGTCTACTCCACCTGTCATCCACCAGCATCTATCTCCAAACCTCCCGCTCTTCCAGCTGGCTCCATCTGCCTATCATCCCCTACCTCACTTGGTTCAGCCTGTCATCTACGAGCCCCCACCACACGCCTTCCAATTACCTTTCTTTCACATCTTTATTTACTGGCTATATTCCCTCTACACTTTCAATCCTTCAACTATCGCTTAGACTCCAGAGATGCTGCTTGACCCTCTGAATTCCTTCAGCAGTTTGCTTTTGTTCTCTTCGCTCGGATGAAGCCTAGCTTGCTGAGTCCTTCCTACTTTTTCTCATTGTATTCAGATATTTATGACATTAAACATATGCCAAACTTTGAATTTATGCCTAACGTGAACAATTATAATGATTTTTTTTTAATTTAAAAAAGTACTATGTACTTTATCTTGCCGTTGTTGTGTTCTTGATTGACATTTGGTTGAACCTTCTGATCCTAAACCATCATACAACTCAAGAACTGTTCATTTAGAGATACTCTATTTAATGAAATTTCATATCTGCAACAAGGTCATGAAAATTGAAAGCAAGCTGGAGCAGTGCCAATTCATGGAGAAGCGTGTCTCTGTGGATCTCATTCAATGCCTTTATCATTTTGAATGTCTGTGCATAATAATAATAATTTATTTATCTATATGGCTGATTGTTTTAAATCTTAATTCTTTCCTGCCAACTGAACACTTGCAATTAGAGTCACGCAGTAATACAGCAAAGAAATAGACCCTTTGCTCCACCATATCTACAGCAACTATCATTCCAACCTACACTAATCCCACTTGTCTGCACTAATTCCATATCCATCTATGTTCTACTCATTTAAGTATTTGTCTAGATGTTTCATAAATGTTGTCACCATTCCTCTCTTCACCAACTCCTTTGGCAGCTCATTCAGATACCAACTTCACTTTGAAAAAAAAATCCCTCAGATCCCCTTTAAACCTCTTCCCTTTTCATATTAACCATGTCCTCTAGATTGTAGAATTTACTGTGAACTTTCAGAGATACAGTGATCTCAGAGATACAGTGTGGAAACAGGCCCTTCGGCCCACCAAGTCAGTGCCAACCAGCGAACTCCGTACACTCGCACAATCCTACACACAATCCTAAACTCTGTACAGCCAGCACCTGTGGTCAGGATCAAACCTGGGTCTCTGACGATCTAAGGCAACAGCTCAACCGTTACTGAGCTGTATACATCAACTGAGATTAGTATACAAACTTAAAGCACACGGTATTGGGGGTTCAGTATTGATGTGGATAGAGAACTGGCTGGCAAACAGGAAGCAAAGAGTAGGAGTAAACGGGTCCTTTTCACAATGGCAGGCAGTGACTAGTGGGGTACCGCAAGGCTCAGTGCTGGGACCCCAGCTATTTACAATTTATATTAATGATCTGGATGAGGGAATTGAAGGCAACATCTCCAAGTTTGTGGATGACACTAAGCTGGGGGGCAGTGTTAGCTGTGAGGAGGATGCTAGGAGACTGCAAGGTGACTTGGATAGGCTGGGTGAGTGGGCAAATGTTTGGCAGATGCAGTATAATGTGGATAAATGTGAGGTTATCCACTTTGGTGGCAAAAACAGGAAAGCAGACTATTATCTAAATGGTGGCCGATTAGGAAAAGGGGAGATGCAGCGAGACCTGGGTGTCATAGTACACCAGTCATTGAAAGTAGGCATGCAGGTGCAGCAGGCAGTGAAGAAAGCGAATGGTATGTTAGCTTTCATAGCAAAAGGATTTGAGTATAGGAGCAGGGAGGTTCCACTGCAGTTGTACAAGGTCTTGGTGAGACCACACCTGGAGTATTGCGTACAGTTTTGGTCTCCAAATCTGAGGAAGGACATTATAGCCATAGAGGGAGTGCAGAGAAGGTTCACCAGACTGATTCCTGGGATGTCAGGACTTTCATATGAAGAAAGACTGGATAGACTTGGCTTATACTTGCTAGAATTTAGGAGATTGAGAGGGGATCTTATAGAAACGTACAAAATTCTTATGGGGTTGGACAGGCTAGATGCAGGAAGTTTGTTCCCGATGTTGGGGAAGTCCAGAACAAGGGGTCACAGCTTAAGGATAAGGGGGAAATCCTTTAGGACCGAGATGAGAAGAAACTTTTTCACACAGAGAGTGGTAAATCTCTGGAACTCTCTGCCACAGAGGGTAGTTGAGGCCAGTTCATTGGCTATATTTAAGAGGGAGTTAGATGTGGCCCTTGTGGCTAAAGGGATCAGGGGGTATGGAGAGAAGGCAGGTACGGGATACTGAGTTGGATGATCAGCCATGATCATATTGAATGGCGGTGCAGGCTCGAAGGGCCGAATGGCCTACTCCTGCACCTATTTTCTATGTTTCTATGTATCTATGTTACGCCACCATGCTGCGCACACATCTCCTACTTTTGCTTTTAAACAGCCCCAACATGGGAAATAGACACTAACTATCCTATCTTTCCCTGTCATAATTTTATATACCTCTATCATGTAATCTCTAAGCCTTCTTTGCTCTGGGAAAACAGACCAGGCCGATCCATTCTCTCCAGATAACTCTAGCTTTCCAATCCAGTCAACATCCTTGTGAATCCTTTCTGCACCCTCTGCAGCTTAATCACTTCCTTCCTACAGTGTGGTGACAGGAATTGACACAATTCTGGAATTGTACTAGCCCTTCAGTAATAGTCTCAATGTATCATTTTACTTTGATTTCAGAGCTATTTGGCTACTCTGTTCAGCTTTGTAATTTCTGGCTTGGTTCTGCTATTTTTTTCACAGCAATCTGAACCTCTTGTTACTATTCCTGTGTGAATCCTTTTATGTTCCTTCTTCACCTTCCACACCATCCAATGTTTTAATCAAGTCAAATAAGTCAAGTTTATTTTCATATGCAGAAGTAGACTTTAGCCTTTCGAGATACAGCGCGGAAACAGGCTCTTCATTGTAGACAATAGACAATAGGTGCAGGAGTAGGCCATTCGGCCCTTCGAGCCAGCACCGCCATTCAATGTGATCATGGATGATCTTCCCCAATCAGTACCCCATTCCTGCCTTCTCCCCATATCCCCTGACTCCGCTATCTTTAAGAGCCCTATCTAGCTCTCTCTCGAAAGTATCCAGAGAACCTGCCTCCACCGCCCTCTGAGGCAGAGAATTCCACAGACTCATCACTCTCTGTGTGAAAAAGTGTTTCCTCATCTCAGTTCTAAATGGCTTACCCCTTATTCTTAAACAGAGGCCCCTGGTTCTGGACTCCCCCAATATCAGGAACATGTTTCCTGCCTCTAGCATGTCCAAACTCTTAATAATCTTATGTGTTTCAATAAGATAACCTGTCATCCTTCTAAATTCCAGAGTATACAAGCTCAGCCGCTCCATTTGCTCAGCATATGACAGTCCCGCCATCCCGGGAATTAACCTTGTAAACCTACGCTGCACTCCCTCAATAGCAAGAATGTCCTTCCTCAAATTAGGGGACCAAAACTGCACACAATATTCCAGGTGTGGACTCACTTGGGCCCTACACAATTCGAAAGGACCTCTTTGCTCCTATACTCAACTCCTCTTGTTATGAAGGCCAACATGCCATTCGCTATCTTCACTGCCTGCTGTACCTGCATGCTTACTTTCATTGACTGATGAGCAATGAACCCCAGATCCCGTTGTACTTCCCCTTTTCCCAACCTGACACCATTTAGATAATAATCTGCCTTCCTGTTTTTTCTACCAAAGTGCATAACCTCACATTTATCCACATTAAACTGCATCTGCCATGCATCTGCCCACTCCCCCAACCTGTCCAAGTCACCCTGTATTCTCATAACATCCTCCTCACAGTTCACACTGCCACCCAGCTTTGTTTCATCTGCAAATTTGCTAATGTTACTTTGAATCCCTTCATCTAAATCATTGGTGTATATTGTATCATCTCAGCAAGTCGGCACTGACCAGTGATCATCTTGTATGTTAGGACTATCCTGCACACCGGGTAAAATGTACAATTTCAAAGGAGCCTATTAACATATAAACCCCCACGTCTTTCTAGTGTGGGAGAAAACCAGAGCACCCAGAGAAAACCTGGTGACAGGGAGAACGTACAAATTCCATACAGACTGCACCCGAGGTCTGGATTGAACCCAGGTCTGTGGCACTGTGAAGCAGCAACTCTACCGCTGTGTCACTGTGCCGCCCTAAGGGATGTCAGATGCATGTACAATCAACAACTCGCTACCCACAGCATCACTGCCACATAGACACAGACAACACACAGAACATAAATTATACTTTATACATAAATTGTGCATAAGTTACACAAATTCTACAATACAGAGCAAAACATACTTAGCTAATAAATTACTATTATGATTATGATTATGATTAATACAGTAAAATGAAAAAAGTGTGCAAAAAAAAAACCTAAAATACACAATTACAAAGGAAAGCAAGTACATGGTAGTGCAAGGGGAGGTCTGTAGTGTTCCAATTTTAAGGTAGGATTAGGGTTGTGCAGATTGATTCAAGGTGGCATAGAATCCAGCACAAAGACCCAGGTTTGATCCTGACCCTGGTTGTAGTTTTTCTGGAGTTTGCACGGTCTCCCTGTGACTGGGTGTGTTTCCACTGGGTGCTCCGGTTTCCTATCACATCTCAAATACACGTGGGTTTGTAGGTTAATTTGCCGCTGTAAATTGTCCCCTAGCTTATAAGGAGTGGATGAGAGAGTGGTATAACATAGAACTAGTGTGAATGGGTAATCAATGGTCAGCATGAACGCGGTGGGCCGAAAGGCAGTTTCTATGCCGTATCCCTAGACAAAATTGAACTGATGGTCATAGGAAAGTAGCTGCTCTTGAACTGGTTGGTGTGGGACTTCACGTCTCTGTACCTCCTGCTCTATGGTAGCAATGAGCAGTGCCTCAAGTTGATGGATTTAATTATATGGGGAAAAAGCAGGACTAGGGTACTGATTTTAGATGATCAGCCATGATCATTTTGAATGGTGGTGCTGGCTTGGGGCTGAATGGCCTATTCCTACACCTATGTTTCTAAAGCACATCAAAGTCTATACTTCCTCAGAAGACGAAGGAGGTTTGGCATGTCTCCAAAAACTCTTACCAACCTCTATAGATGTAGAAAGCATCATATTGGATATATCACAGCTTTATTTGACAACAGCTCTGCCCAAGACTGCAAGAAACTGCAGAGCTGTGGATGCAATCCAGTCCATCACTCAAACCCAGCATTCCCTCACATCCCCTCAATTCCATCAACACTTTCATGCTGCAGCCAACATCATCAAGGGCCACTTGCATCACAGTCATTTCTTCATCTCCCCTCTTTCGATAGGCCGAAGATACAAGAGCTTGAAAGCATGAACTACCAGATACAGGAACAGCTTTTTCCCCACTGTTAATAATAATAATAATAATAATAATAATAATAATAATAATAATAATAATAATAATAATAATAATAATAATAATAATAATAATAATAATAACTTTATTGATCCCCTAATGGAAATTCAGATGTTCAGAAGCCAACAACCAACAAACCCACACATTCAGAACGAAAGCAGACAAAAAAAATAAAAAAATACAATATGGACAATAAATACTTAAAATGACCCAATAATTAACTATTAAAAATGCAAAAGCATCCCCATACAGCCTAGCGGTCCGTATTATAAAATCTAATGGCTGCAGGGGTGAAGGATCTCCTGAACCACTCCGTACTACAGCGCAGGGAGAGGAGTCGGTTGTTGTTCCGTGTGCTCTTTTGACCCTCCAGAATTTCATGGACTACCAGATACTAAGAGTAAACCTAGCAATTATAGACCTGTTAGTTTGACTTCAGTGGTGGGCAAATTAATGGAAAAGATACTTAGAGATAATATATATAAGCATCTGGATAAACAGGGTCTGATTAGGAACAGTCAACATGGATTTGTGCCTGGAAGGTCATGTTTGACTAATCTTCTTGAATTTTTTGAAGAGGTTACTAGGGAAATTGACGAGGGTAAAGCAGTGGATGTTGTCTATGTGGACTTTAGTAAGGCCTTTGACAAGGTTCCTCATGGAAGGTTGGTTAAGAAGGTTCAACTGTTGGGTATAAATGCAGGAGTAGCAAGATGGATTCAACAGTGACTGAATGGGAGACGCCAGAGGGTAATGGTGGATGGCTGTTTGTCGGGTTAGAGGCAGGTGACTAGTGGGGTGCCTCAGGGATCTGTGTTGGGTCCTTTGTTGTTTGGCATGTATATCAATGATCTGGACAAAGGTGTGGTAAATTGGATTAGTAAGTATGCAGATGATACCAAGATAGGGGGTGTTGTGGATAATGAAGAGGATTTCCAAAGTCTGCAGAGTGATTTAGGCCATTTGGAAAAATGGGCTGAAAGATGGCAGATGGAGTTTAATGCTGATAAATGTGAGGTGCTACACCTTGGCAGGACAAATCAAAATAGGACGTACATGGTAAATGGTAGGGAATTGAAGAATACAGTTGAACAGAGGGACCTGGGAATAACCATGCATAGTTCCTTGAAGGTGGAATCTCATATAGATAAGGTGGTAAAGAAAGCTTTTGGTATGCTAGCCTTTATAAATCAGAGCATTGAGTATAGAAGCTGGGATGTAATGTTAAAATTGTACAAGGCATTGGTGAGACCAAATCTGGAGTATGGTGTACAATTTTGGTCGCCCAATTATAGGAAGGATGTCAACAAAATAGAGAGAGTACAGAGGAGATTTACTAGAATGTTGCCTGGGTTTCAACAACTAAGTTACAGAGAAAGGTTGAATAAGTTAGGTCTTTATTCTCTGGAGCGCAAAAGGTTAAGGGGGGACTTGATAGAGGTCTTTAAAATGATGAGAGGGATAGACAGAGTTGATGTGGACAAGCTTTTCCCTTTGAGAATAGGGAAGATTCAAACAAGAGGACATGACTTGAAAATTAATGGACAGGAGTTTAGGGGTAACATGAGGGGGAACTTCTTTACTCAGAGAGTGGTAGCGGTGTGGAATGAGCTTCCAGTGGAAATGGTGGAGGCAGGTTCGATGGTATCATTTAAAAATAAATTGGATAGGCATATGGATGAGAAGGGAATGGAGGGTTATGGTATGAGTCCAGGCAGGTGGGACTAAGGGAAAATAATTGTTCGGCACGGACTTGTAGGGCCGAGATGGCCTGTTTCCCTGCTGTAATTGTTATATGGTTATATGGTTATATGGATGCCCGGAGTTGTGGAGGGTGACCTGCACCTTGCTCCTCATACGCCTCTCAAGCACATCCACCACAGAATCCACTCCCCCCCCCCCCAGAACTGAGCTAGCTTGTTTTATCAGCTTATCCAACTTCTTGCTGTTTTTAGCACTGATGTTGTTGTCCCAGCAGACATCAGCGTAAAAAATGACACATTCGCAACCACAGTGTTGAAAAACATGTACAGCATATAATTGCGCACATTGAAGGATCTGAGCCTTCTGAGGAAAAAGAGTCTGCTCTGTCCTTTTTTGTAGAGGGCATCGGTGTTGACAGACCAGTCCAGTTTGTTATCAAGGTGCACTCCCAGATATTTATATGTCTGCACCACCTCAATGTCAGCCCCTGCAGTATTGACTGGCTCAAGGGGGAGCTTGGACCTGCCAAAGTTAGCAACCATCTCTTTGCTCTTGGTTGTATTCAGAATGAGACAGTTCTCTTTACTCCAGGCACAGAAGGCACTGGTCAAGTCCCTGTATTCCTCCTCATGTCCGTTCCTTACACATTGCCACAATCGCTGTGCCATCTGAATATTTCTGTATGTGGCGTGCGTCAGACTTATATTTGAAGTCTGCTGTATACAGGGTGAAGAGGAACGGGGCCAAAACCGTTCCCTGTGGGTCTCCAACATTGCACACCACTGTCCCGGAAACACAGTCCCCCAGCTAAACAAACTGTGATCGTCCAGGTAGTTGTATATCCAGGAGATAAAGGTGGAATCCACCCCCATCTTCTCAAGCTTGCCTTTCAAAATCAGGGGTTGGATGGTGTTGAATGCACTTGAAAAGTTGAAGAACATAATCCTCACGTAGCCACCTGGTTCGTCCAAAAAGGAGTAAATCCAGTGCAGCATGTAGAGGACTGCGTCATCCACACCAATGTTCTCCTGGTATGCAAACTGTAGTGGGTCGAGTGCGTGCTGGACTTGTGGTCTCAGGAGACGAATGAGTAGCCGCTCCATTGTCTTCATGATATGGGATGTGAGGGCCACCGGTCTGTAGTCGTTGATCTCGGTCGGCCGCCCTGCTTTGGGAACCGGCACGAGACATGATGTTTTCCACAGACCTGGTACCCTCCCCGACTGGAGACTCAGGTTGTAAATGGTCTGGAGAGGATCCGCCAGCTGAGCCGCACAGTCTTTCAGTAGCCTGGGACATACACCATCAGGGCCAGCTGCTTTACCAGGGCACACGCAGCCTCCTCAGCTCAGCTCTCACATCGTCCGCCGTGAAGAACAGTTGAGGAGATGCCGGCACAGGAGGTGCTGCAGCTGTGGTGTTGGGGGGGCTGCCTCATGGAGGTGATGGTGGGAGAGAAGCTGCACCTGCAGAGGTGGGAGGGGATACCAGGTCAAACCCTTTTATAGAACAGGTTGGCCTTGTCCACGTCTCCTGACGGCTGGCTTCTCTTCTCCTTGAAGCCAGTGATGGTCTTCATTCCTCTCCACACCTCTTTGATGCTGTTGTGCTGCAGTTTCTTCTCCAGCTTCCTTTTATAGTCCCCTTTTGCCTGCTTCATACTCGTTTTCAGGTCATGCTGTACCCTCTTGATCTTTTCCCGGTCACCAACCTTGAAAGCCTCCTTTTTCTCGTTTAGGAGGCTCTTGATGTTGCTTGTAATCCAAGGTTTGTTATTGGGAAAGCAACAAATAGTTCTCACTGGCACAACAACATCCCTACAGAAGTTGATGTAGACCGTTATGCATCCAGCCATCCTGTCGATGTCCATACAGCTGTTTAATTCCTGTGGCTCCATCAGTACGTCCCAGTCTGTGCATTGAAAGCAGTCCCTCAGTGATTCACTGGCCTCTGGTGTCCACTTTCTAAAAGACCGGGTGGTTGTAGGCTGTCTCAGTTCACAGGGTTTGTAATGCCCCTGTCCCACTTAGGAAACCTGAACGGAAACCTCTGGAGACTTTGCGCCACACCCAAGGTTTCCGTGCGGTTCCCGGAGGTTGCAGGTGGTTGCCGGAAGTTGCAGGTAGTGGAAGCAGGGAGGAAGACTGACCAAAACCTCCGGGAACCTCCGGGAACCGCACGGAAACCTTGGGTGGGGCGCAAAATCTCTAGAGGTTTCCGTTCAGGTTTCCTAAGTGGGACAGGGGCATAAGAAGGCCTTAGGTAAACCAGGTTGTGATCTGATTTGCCAAGTAGTGGAAAGGCTAAAACACTATAGGCCTCCTTGACATTGACACAGGACAAGTCCAGAGTCTTATTGTGCCTTGTGGGACAGTCAACATACTGAGAGAAGCCCGACAAGTGGGGGCTGATGTTCACATGATTGAAGTCCCCTGACGTGGCAATGAGTACGTCCAGGTGTCGGGTCTGTAATCTCGCAACAGTCTAATCTGTTATCAGATTACTCATTAACTCATCCCACAGGCTAAGGGTATACTCCCGATCTTCCACCCTACTTCATTGCAGTCCTTGCACTATTTTTGAATCTGCAGTTTCTCTGCAACTGTGACGTTCTAATGCTGTAACACAATATACTGTACTCTTAAAGTTTCCTCTTTTCATTATCTGTTGTACTTGTCTAATTTATACAGTATTGTACAGTATTGCCTGGTTAGCAAGAAAAACAAGTTTTTTCAACATGTCTCAGTACATGTGACAGCAATACACCAATACCAACACTTTACTACTTAGTGATCTTATTCCATCCTCGACAATAGTTTTCTCACTTTTTAGTTTAGCCAAGAATTCTGCTGCTGTTCCAACAGCTTTGTAATGCTTCTTTGTCAAACCAGTTTTAAATTTAGAACTTTTCTATTCCCTACTACATTTTAATCTCCTCTACCATTATCTGTACCATTACATTAAGGATTTTGGTGCTTATAACTTGAGACAAACGCCATCTCTTTGATATACGCATCCCCTTCCAGAAAGCGTTCAAATCCCCGAAGAATGTTAATCTTTTTTTCTTCTGCACCAGCCCTGCAGCTATTATCAGTTGCAGTTCTGCTTGTGCAGCAAGTATCTGTGACAAGAATAGTGAAAGCTTAGCACCAAATGAACATTCAAAGGAAGCCACATGCTTACAAATGATAGCTGTATCTGTTAGATCTCCAAACGGTATGGAAGTAACGTACAACTTTAGTCGAGGCAACAAACACATTTACAGAGACTGACTGAACAAAAAAAAGCTAAGTCCTTTTGAGATATGTGACAATTCCATAAGTTTAGGGCCTCTGACAGTTTTCTTTAATGATTGAAAATGGCAACTGCTCACCATTCATAGTCAAAAACACATCTCCTAAGCATTTGAATACAAAAGACACAACACAAATAAATAATAAACCTGTATTGGTATCAATTTGTCATGTGTACCAAGGCACAGAGAAAATCGTTCTTTTCTTTGCCACCTGGGCAAATCCATTCAACAGTACATCAGGTAGTGCAAAAGAGAGAATGAGCAGCATGCAAAATAGAGCTACAGAGAAAGTGCATGTTAGAAAAATGTGCAAGAGCTGCAGCGGCGTAGATTGGAAGATCAGGAATTTATCCTTCGCATATGAGAGATCCATTCAAGAGACTGATAACAGAGGGGAGAAGCATTTCTTGAATCTGGTGGTATGTGCTTTTAAGCTTTTGCATTTTCTGCCGACAAGAGCGGGAAGAAGAATGAATGACCGTGGTGTACACGTCAAGTATTGATGGAATCGATGAGGGAGGGAGGAATGGTTGTGCTATGGATGGTGCTGCATTCACAACTCGATGCAATCTCTTGGGTGTGGCAGTAGTCCAACCAAATTGTGATGCATTACGATAGAAAGCTTTTCACGCTGCATCTGTAGAAATTGGAACGTCATTGGAAACACTTTGAATATCCTTAGCCTTCTTGAGGAAGTGGAGACATTGTACTTTCTTGGCCATAACATCACTATGATTGGACCAGGACAATCTCTTGTTGATATTAACACCCTTAAAATCTTGAAGCACTTGAGTATCTCCACTTCAGCACAATTGATACATTGTGTACTCCACCCCACTTCTTGAAGTCAATGACCAGCTTCTTTGTTCTGCTAACACTGAAGGTGAGATTGTCATCTTGATATCATTTTCCATGGAAAGAGAGTGTATTATACGTGAAGCAGCAACTGTCTGTGCAAGTAATATATTCTTCCATTTTTGAAAAATAACCCAGAATACAGCTATAAGCCATATATTATTAAATTAATGATATAGAAACAAGAAAGAAAATTACAATTAAAAATTAACTTCAAACATCTAAAAATAAGAAGGACGTTTTTTCGGGAGATAAAAGCAGAATCAATCAAAATGAACACATCAAAAGATGAAATTAGAATTGACATTCATTTTTTGAGTGAATGGTGCTGGCATGCTGAAGTTCTAGTATTTTTAGTTATTTTGTAGTTTTGTAGGTTTGTTAAGGTTGGAATTGCAACTGCAACTCCTCCATTTCGAGGGGGAGAGTGTCTTGCAATGTTAGGGAAAGCTTCTATGTTCAGCCTCTGATCATAAATTTTAATGGCAGAGTTATTACGGAATGGTAAATCAGTGATGTATCCACTCTCCTTTGCCTTGAATCCTAATGCTGATCAAGAAAGTAAAGGGTTCAAGCCCCAGAACACATAGCAGCAAATGGAGATTACATTGCATCTCGAGGTACATCCTACAAGGTACACTCCAATAGTGACCACTAGCCACTGGCATTATTCCCAGATCTGGGATAATCAGGATTAAGATGAGTAGACAGGAATTATTGTCCTCAATATTGAACTGATATATAATGGGAGTTCATGCACCTGATTAGCACAACTCACCTCTGTACCCTTCACAGTGGGCTAGTGCAGCTAGTAGAGCCTGTTTCCAGCTCTGCCAAGTGATGTTACATTGAAGATAATACCACGATGAAAGGAATGGAAAACCAACTAAGCTAGCGTTCCTCAGCAAGTGCTCAAAGTCCAATGTATATGAGCCGTGTCAGCATCTGCCCTAGAATAGAACAGAGTAAACAAGACCAGAAGTAAACACATTGCAAAGATGATATTGATCACGGAAGCGATAGATCTGTTATTCATTCGAAAATGCCTTCAACGAGATCTGGACATGAATGCAGAAAGGTCATCTGCATTTTCCATCCATCACAGGAAATAACATCCATCTCATCCAGGAAATGATCCACCTGTCAATATCCAGCTAAATCTGGATGCAAAGTAATTTCCCTTCGGAAACTTAAATAAAACATTACTGTAAAAAAAATGCTTCCACCAAATGTATAATTATATAAATATCTTTCTTACATACTTTACATTCACTTCAGTCATATTCAGTCTCCTGTGGTGGTCATCTGATTGAAGCATAATAGTCAAACCACATGATCCAAATAGATTGTTCAGAAATACTTCTTTGTGCTGTGTTATTTAGTCTCAGTTTGAGAGAGATGGTAGGATGTACCATTCGGTCTGCTTACTATCTGATTAGAAATGGAGAACTCAGCAAGAGTCTCGCTTCAAATAACAATCCAATAGTCCTGGGTGCAATTCACGCATGTTTGTACATGGCAATGATGTCCTTCATCTTTTTTAAGTGGTGATTTATTTCCCCTTTGATTATTGCTACCACCATCTTGTAAACAATACATCTTACACAGGCTTATAGATCCTGCCTTCTGTTTCTCACTTTTTAAAATCAATGAGTCATGTTGGTTGTTTTCAAATCTTTTGGTGTCCTCCCAGAATTTAAAAAGTTTTGAAAATTTCCAAAGGGTCCACTATCTTTTTAGCTGCCTCCTTTAAATCCCTGGATGCAGTCCATCAGCTCCTGGTGATTTGTTCAGCTTTATCTCTGCGAGCCATTCTAATATTTTGTCCCTTGTGATTGGGATGTATTTTTTGTTCTTCCCTGTTTTTTTAAATGAGCTCATTTGTTATTTTAATGATAATTGCAGTTTTCTTCATGGAACTAAAAATTGATATAAAATACTTGCCATTTCTTTGTTTCCTCTAATTAATTCACCAGCTTTATTCTCTGGAGGTCCCATAATAACCTTAGCTGATTTCTTCCTATTTATATATCCATAGAAACTCTTATTCCTGATTTTGATATTACATATAATTTTTCTCTCAAATCAATGTTCTCTGCAGCTCAATTCCAAACACTACCCTGTTTTCCAGCCAACCACCAGCCCTCAACACTTTTTGTATTGTATTGTATTCAAATTTATTGTCATTGTCTCAGTTAGAGACAACGAAATGAATTTCCCTTACAGGCAGTATCATAAAAATAAAAATAAATAAATAATAATAATAAATAATAAAACATATTAAAAATAAAATAGAATTTAAAAAAAAGCACAAACACTGAAAGTCCACGACACAACATAACACAGTGGCACCAAGGTGAGGAAGGCACCATAGTCCAGCCAGCCTCCCCTCCGTTCTTCCCAGATTTTCACTCGTGGTCGAGGCCTTCCTAGCACCCGCAGTCGCCGCCCCGGGCGGCCCGATGTTCAGGCCCTCACGCCGGGCTGGTGGAACGCCGACGCCGAACCCCGACGGTGAACATCCTCCTCCTCAGCGGCCCGGACCTCTGATCAGCCGCCTCCCGCAGCTCCCGTGTCCGCAGCTCCCGTGTCCGCAGCTCCCGAGTCCGCAGCTCCCGAGTCCGCAGCTCCCGAGTCCGCAGCTCCCGAGTCCGCAGCTCCCGAGTCCGCAGCTCCCGAGTCCGCAGCTCCCGAGTCCGCAGGCCGAGCCGGGCGGAGTCGCAGGACCCCGCGTTGTTGATCAGCGCCGCCCGCGTTGGGAGCTCCGCAAACCGCAGCTCCATGATGTCGGTGCAGCAGGTCCAGCACTCCGGGCTCCAGACGGCGATCCCCGGTAAGGCATCGCCAGCCTCGCGATGTATCAGCGCTGTCCCGCCGCTGCTGGAGCTCTGGTCGCAGGAAAGTCCACGCCAATCCAGTAGGTAGGCCGCTGGTGGTGGGGGGGGGGGGGGGCGAGGACGCGACTCGAATAAAAGTTGCGTCTTCACCAGGAAGCGGCTGAAGGACGGTATCCCCCGCACCGTGCCCTCTTCCCCCACATCAAAACACAAAAAAAAAAACACAAAAAAACACACTTTTACATAACTAAATAAACAAAAAAACAAAAAGATACCGGGCTGTAGGTGGAGGCAGCTGACGCCAGCGCCACCGGTATCTTTTTGTTTTTTTGTTTATTTAGTTATTCATTTACGTGCCATATGTTTTGATTTAACAACTTCCATCGTTAGCCACAGATTGTTTTATTTTCTCCTGGAATACCTCTTTCTAATGAGGATAAATTCCCGTTGATCATTGTGGACCAGATGTTTGAATATCTGCCACTGTTCATCTAATGAACAATCTTAATTTAATATCCCAGTCCACATTGAACACATTAAGTTGAAGCAAGTGGTTGTGGTCCTGCAGTTCTCACCCTTAGTGTATTTTGGTGACTATCTCCTTGAGGATCTTTGACACAAGATCTCCTAGGATAAGGGGGAAATCCTTTAAAACCGAGATGAGAAAAACTTTTTTCACACAGAGTGGTGAATCTCTGGAACTCTCTGCCACAGAGGGTAGTTGAGGCCAGTTCATTGGCTACATTTAAGAGGGAGTTAGATGTGGCCTTTCTGGCTAAAGGGATCAGAGGGTATGGAGAGAAGGCAGGTACGGGACACTGAGTTGGATGATCAGCCATGATCATATTGAATGGCGGTGCAGGCTCGAAGGGCCGAATGGCCTACTCCTGCACCTAATTTCTATGTTTCTATGTCTATTAGTCCCTTCTCATCAGACATGACCAAATATAAAATAGCCTATTGTTGGGAAGGTTTCATAACATACAGCTCTAGGAAGCAACCCCTGCTGCACTGCACACATTCTCCTTCTAAAAAGGACTTGTCCATCTTGTTTGTCTATTCAATATGTAGATTTAAATCTCCCTTGGCAATTTAATTTAGTTTAATTTAGAAATTCAGCGTGGAAACAGGTTCGGCCCACCCAATCCGCACCGACCAGCGATCCCCGCACATTAACAGAATCCTACACAGACTCAGAACAAATTACATTTTTGCCAAGCCAATTAACCTACAAACCTGTAGGCCTTTGAAGTGTGGGAAGAAATCAAAGATCTGGGATAAAACCCATGCGGTCATGAGGAGAACGTACAAACTCTATTCAGACAGCACCGCAGTCAGGATCGAACCCGGGTCTCTGGCGCTGTAAGGCAGCAACTGTACCCCTGCGCCACCGTGCTGCCCTCTGTTGCTGTTCTTTTCACACATACCCTGCATATTTCCTTCTTTATGCTCCATCCTATTGAAAGGTTACATTATTAGAGACTTTCTGCTTACTCCCGCCTGTGTCGTCTACCACCTGCTATGCATGATTTCATCAAAAAACAAGTCTACTTGACGATCCACTGCCTCCATACCACAAGTCAACACAACTCTGGTACCTTTCTTGATTACCTCCTTTCCCTTTATGTCTGTTATTTTTTGTACATTGTTTAACTTGGAATATTGAGCACCCAATCCTGGTCATAGTGCAGCCATATCTCAGCTATCACATCACATTTGTGTTACTATCTGTGTTGTCCATTCTTCTATCTTCTCACAAAGGCAATGTGCATTCAAATAAATACCATTAAGATTTGATTTTTTTCTTCACTGTTTTTTTTAATGTCTAGGCCTAGAATCTGTTTTTTAACAGATTTTGGAGCTGCTTTTCTGAGGCAGTGTGACGTGCAGATGGAATCAATGGTGAAAAGTCTGGTCTGTGTGAAGGACTGGGCTATATCTATAATTCTCACAATGACAACTACAATTGGGCCCGACTTTGGGTGGACAAGGTGGACAAGGGGATGGGGACTGGACTTTGTGCCTTCCCCCACAGTGGGAATCACTGTGGGGGGATGTTTTGGTGTTGAATTTCTTTACGAATACTGTGTTGTATTTTTATTAGTGTGCTGCATGGACATCAGAATTTCCCCTGAATAAGGGGATTAATAAAGTATTTATCTATCTATCTATCTATCTACATCGGTGCTACCTTCTGCACCCATGCAGAACTCACGGACGTCAATAACCTCATGACTAATTTCCATCCTGCACTCAAATTCACTTGGACCATCTCCGACATCTCCCTACCATTTCTTGATCTCCGTGTCCATCACAGGAAAAAGACTATCGACTGACATCTATTATAAATCTACTGACTCCCACATCTATGTAAACTACAATTCTTCCCACCCTGCCTCCTACAAAGACTCTACCCCATACTCCCAATTCCAATTCCTCCATCAATTCATTGATTACATTTTATCTCTCTATGCTTCATTGTCACCTCCTTCTAGCTAACAATGATCTATTTTATGTTTTCCTTGAACTTCACTCCCTTTAACGTCTCGTTTGCGCACCTTACACTTCCTTATCTCTGTGTCTCCTTCTCCCCTGACTCTCAGTCTGAAGAAGGGTCTTGACCCAAACCGTCACCCATTCCTTCTATCCAGAAACGCTGCCTGTTCCAGAGTTACTCCAGCATTTTATGTCTATCTCCATTTTTTTACGGTCTTGGTCAGAGCTCTTTACAAACCAAGCTGTGATGTAAACCAACAATATGCTTTATATGCTGCACCGGTAGAAATTGTGACTAGAAATATAATTGTGTAGTACCCTTTCCTAATGGAAAATTCAAGGTAAGGGCGGCACGGTGGCGCAGCGATAAAGTTGCTGCCTTACAGCGCTTGCAGCGCCAGAGACCCGGTTTTGATACCAACTACGGGTGCTGTACGGAGTTTGTACGTTCTCCCCGTGACTGCGTGGGTTTTCACCGAGATCTTTGGTTTCCTCCCACACTCCAAAGACGTACAGGTATGTAGGTAAATTGGCTTGGTATAAGTATAAAAAAATTGTCCCTAGTGTGTACAGGGTAGTGGTCGGCCCGGACTCGGTGGGCCGACGGACCTGTTTCTGCGCTGTCTCTCTAAACTAAACTAATCCATTGCTCACAGCATACACATGCATTTCTCATTGTTTATCATCATGAGTACTTACTGGATTAAAATATTTTAAGGCCCACGGGACAAAGATTAAATGGAAATATAACAGTGCAGTGGTTTACTGATTATCATAGTGCACCAGTAATGCTAAAACCTGGACTAATAATCCTTAAAATGTAAGGACAAATCCCAGCATGGTTGTTTGAAACAAAAACAGAAATCAGTTATACTATGGAAATTTTCAGATCGTCATTAAGAAAAACAATTGGTTCTCTAATGTCCTTGACAAAAGGCCTGACATTTTTACCTGATCTCGCCTTTATACAACCTCATTAACAGACTATTATGGATGGTTCTTAACCATCTTTGAAGTGACTGAGCAAGCCACTTGTATTGGCTATCAGGAACCATGCTCAAAGGCAACAGGAAATTGGGAATCCTGGGAATTAATTCATAAAATAATTTCTGCGAAATTATAATACATAGAATAAGATTTTCTACTATCATTTCCTCGATGTGTTAAATGTGCCATGGAAGTATTTGGTAATGATACGAACGAGAGAATGCACTGTATCATGATTTTTAAACTGAAAGGTTAAATTTTATTCATCTGTTGGTTGCATGGAACAGTTCACGTAGAAATTATTCATCAGCTGTGATATAATTTCATTAATTAGGTCCCAAGAGCAAGCTGGTAAACCTTCTAAAACAGGATAGACTAAATTAAACAATAAATCATCGCTTTATTGTGCACAGTGGAAAATCTGAAAGAGATATAGTTAAATCCATTGGTTCCTAATTACAAAAACATTCTCTTTTTTTTACTGATCTGCTTGATAAAATTTAAAGAAAATATCAGATACAAAGAGTGAAATATAGAATCATAGAGCACTGAAAAAAGCTCTTTGGCACAATTTGCACATGCCAGCCAAGGTGCCTTGTCAACACTTAGTCCTACCCGCCTGTGTTTGACCCATGTTCCTCTAAACTTTTCTTATCCATATACCTGTCCTAATGTGGCAAAGAAAACTTATTGCATGCTGGCCTTTATCAGTCAAGCAATTGAGTGTAGAAGTTGGGGCATTATGTTACAGTTGCACAAGATGTTGGTGAGGCTACACTAGGAGTATTGTGTTTAGTTTTGGTCATCCTGCTATAGGAAAGATCCCATTAAGCTGGAAAGAGTCTATAGAAGATTTATGAGAATTTTGTCAGGCATTGAGAAGTTAAGCTATGGAGTTATAGTGATACAGTGTTTAAAAGGCCCTTCGGCCCAACTCGTCCACACCAGCCAACAATGTCCCAGCTACACTGGTCTCACTTGCCTGCGCTTGGTCCATATCCCACTAAACCTGTCCTATCCATGTATCAGTCTAACTGTTTCTTAAACAATGGGATAGTTCCAGCCTCAACTACCTCCTCTGGCAGCTTGTTCCATACACCCACCACCCTTTATGTGAAAAAGTTACCCCCTCGGATTCCTATTAAATCTTTTCCTCGTCACCTTGAACTTATGTCCTCTGGTCCTCGATTCCCCTACTCTGGGCCAAAGTGTGCATCTACCCGATCTATTCCTCTCATGATTTTGTATACCTCTATGAGATCTCCCCTCATCCGCCTGCGCTCCATGGAATAGAGACCCAGCCTACTTAACCTCTCCCTAGAGCTCACACCCTCTAGTCCAGGCAACATCCTTGTCAATCTTTTCTGAACCCTTTCATGCTTGACAATATCTTTCCCATAACATGGTGCCCAGAACTCAACACAATATTCTAAATGCGGTCGCAACAACGTCTATACTCAATACTTTAACTGATGAAATCTGCAGTCTGTCTGTCTTTTTTCATTTTTTTGTCCCGTTGAGGGTATAGTTTGTAGTGGGTTTTTAAATGTGTATGTGTGGGGGGCGGGGGGTGGGTGGGGGGAAACTTTTATATCTCTTCCCTGCACGGGGACCCGACATTTTCCCTGTCAGGTCTCCGTTGTCGTTGGGGCCTAGCACAGTGGAGCGGCCTCCAACCGGAACGACCTGAGAGCTGGCGGAGCTGCGGACCTACCATCGTGGAGCTGGCCGGCTTCGGAGCGTGGAGAGCTGCGGTGGCGGGCTGCTGCGACCCGACTCCGGTGGATGGTGACACCGGGAGCTCGCGGGTCCCCGGTGGGAGACAACTTTACGGAGCACCAACAACAGCAACTTCTCGCGCCCGAATTGCGGGGTTGAAAGTGACCTGGAGCGGGGTTTTACATCGCCCGGCGCGGCTTTAAATGGCCGCGGGACTTGCTAGCACCTGCCGCGGGCTCCAACATCAAGACCCGGAGCAGGGCCTTACATCGCCCGGCGCGGCTTTAAATGGCCGCGGACTTGTTAGCACCCGCCGGGGGCTTTGACTTTGACATCGGGAGAAGAATGGAGAGCAGGGGAGAGACAAGACTTTGCCTTCCATCACAGTGAGGAGGAGATTCACTGTGATGGATGTTTGTGTAAATTGTGTTGGTGCGTGTCTTGGTTCTTTTCTTGTATGACTGCAGAAACCAAATTTCGTTTGAACCTCATGTGAGGTTCAAATGACAAATAAATGGTATTGTGTTGAAGGGCAAAGTGCGAAAAGCCTGTTTGACCACCTTATCTACCTGTGCCTCGACCTTCAAGGACTCCTAGATCCCTCTGCTCTACAACACCACCCAGAGGCCTGCCATTTACTGCGTTGGTCCTGCCCTTGTTCGACATGCCAAAATGCAACACCTCACACTTTTCTGTAATAAATTCCATCAACCATTCCTCCGCCTATCGATCCAGATCCTGTTGCAATCTTTCACAACCATCTTCACTATCTGCAAAACCACGAAATGTTATATCATCAGCAAACTTGCTAATCTTGCCCTGTATGTTCTCATCCAAATCATTGATGTAGATGACAAACAGTAACAGGCCCAGCACAAAACCCTGAGGCACGCCACTAATCAAAGGCTTCCAGTCCGAGAAGCAACCTTCCACCATCACCCTCTGCTTCCTTCCGTGGAGTCAGAGCTGTAGATGTTGTGTACATGGACTTCAGCAAGGCGTTTGACAAGGTTCCGCATGACAGGTTGCTCTGGAAGGTTAGATCACATGGGATCGAAGGAGAGATAGCTGAATGGATAGCAAATTGGCACAACGGAAGGAAGCAGAGAGTGATGGTGGAAGGTTCCACACATACTTCATTAACTTGCCCATCTCAATTTCCCAATACTAGATCCAGTGTTGCCCTCTCATGTGTGGTAGCCTCCACATACTGCTTAAGAGAAATATATATCTTCTTAAAATGTATTAGGTATAATATTCATCAAGGATGTATAATAATTGAAGAAGTTTATTCCTTTCAGTGTGGAAGGCAAAGGGGTGATCTTATTGCGGTGCAAAATCATGAAGGGGAATAGATAGGATGAATGCACTGCCCTTTTTGGCAATCATTATATCAAGAACAAGAGGATATATGTTTCAGATGAGAGAGGAAATATATAATAGGAACCTGAGGGACAACTTTTTCCACAGAGAGTGGTGGGTATATGGAACAAGCGCCCAGAGAAAGTAGTTGTGGTAGATAAAATAACATTTAAAATATATTTGGCCAGGTACCTGGATAGGAAAGATTCAGAGTGAAATGGGACTAGCTTAGATGGGGCATCTTTGTTGGTACGGACCAGTGGGATCCAAGGATGTTTACCCATGAGGTATGATTCTAGGACTCCAAATTTACACAAAGTAATCTTCTATGTTACTGAATATTTTTCTTGAACAGGCTAGACAAAAATGCTGGAGAAATTGTAGACATAAATGCTGGAGAAAGCATCTGCAGTTCCAGCATCTGCAGTTCCTTCTTAAACATTTCCCAGCATCTGCAATTCCTTCTTAAACATTTTTCTTGAACAAATCTGATTTTTTCTCTCTCTTCTACAATCTGTATAATCAATCAAGCAGTAATTATTATGTTAATGATATTACTCTAACTTATATTATACCAATATTATTCAGAGATATGCCAACGATTTAACTATGACATTGACCTTCAGATATCTTAATATGAATAAGCCATGTAAATGCTACTTCTATCTAATTGATTAATTGAATCTTCAGTAATAATTATCATAATTGTTTCCAAAGAGTTTGGCATTCTTAAATTATTCTACATCCCTGATGAATATTATACCTAATGAATTTTAAGAAGAGATATTTTCAAATAATTGTCTCTGAATGTAGATTGGCACAGTCCAGAATTTTCACAGCATTATTCTTTGGTTCTGACATCAAAAAGTTGCTGGAACTTTAGCAAATATCCAATTCACATGCATAAGCATGGTTTATGCATTATAACTGCACAGTGGGAGCACAATGCAGAAAATACACGGCTTGTGGGATGTGAAAGTGTAATGAAATAGACCACCTATATTGAAGCAATGTCCAAGAAAGCATACCAACACCTCCACTTCCTTAGAAGGCTTAGAAAGTTCAGCATGTTCCCAACAACTCTCACCAACTTCTACAGATGCGCCGTAGATTTTTTTTAAATCGGAATGCTTCACACCTTCGTTTGGGAACAGCTTCATCTAAGACCGCAAGAAATTGCAGCGAATTGTGGATGCTGCCCAGACAATCACACAAACTAACCTCCCCTCCATTAACACGCTGCCTCGGCAAGACCAGCAGCATAATCAAGGATGAGTTTCACCCGGCCACACCCTCTTCTCCCCTCTCCCATCGAGCAAAATGTTAAGTGTGAAAACGCATACCTGCAGATTCAGGGATGGTTTCTTCCCAGATGTTATCAGACAACTGAACCATTCGACCACGACTAGTGAATGGTCCTGAACTACTATCTGGCAGCAGAGAAGGTCTGCTGCTCAATGTCCTAATTGTAACTATTCTCATGCTCAGGGTTGAGAATTCTGTATTGCTTATGGTAAAATCTGCAACAACATGAGCTTGCTGAAAACGAAAACCAAGAGCCTGACGTGCCATCCTCCGCTCAGCTCTCTGAAAGTACAGATAACAGTTCAGCCATCCACTCTCTCCTCCTTTCCTCTAACGAGCAACTTGACCTGAGGTAACGATGTTTGTGAATAACAAGCCTGTGATCGCAAAGGTTGATACGGGCGTGAAATGCAATGTCATCTCGTTATCTGAGTTGAAAAAAATGTGTAATGCTGAACATATTGAAAAGGCTTCGGCCATGCTTCGGGCCTATGGGAGAGATATTCTACACCCCCTTGGACAGACTTGCACCATAGATTCGCAGTCTCATGCCCGAAAGTTTTATATCATCAAGGGGGATTCTGAGACTCTGCTCAGTATCAATGCATGCCACGATCTAGGCCTAGTATACTTTGGCTGCGCTGTCCATTAACTCAAGCATGATACAGTGTTCCGCATGCCATGCGTGACAACGTACACAATGAACTCAAGCGGATGGTCTCCATAGGTGTCATTGCTGAAGTTACTGACCCATCTGACTGGGTTTCCACCATGGTGGTCGCAACAAAAAAAAACAAGGAGGAAATCCGTATTTTCATAAACCCCAGAGATCTCAACGCAGCCATCAAACGCCCACAAGACCCTGTGATTGGTGGAGGAAGTTGCTGCTCAAATAGGCAACGCGTCCGCGTTCTCCATTCTGGATGCCAAAGGCTAATTTTGGCAGATTCCGCTGGACCCAGACTCGTCCAATCTTACTACGTTCGGCGCCCCCTTCGGCTGCTACAAATTCCTGAGAATGCCCTTTGGCATTAACTCTGCCAGCGAAGTTTTCCAACGCACGATGGAACAATTGTTTGCGGAGTATCCATGCGCCATCATTGTTGATGACATTCTCGTCTACGGGCACGACTTGGCAGAACATGATGCTAATCCGAAGAAAGTACTGGACCGTGCCAAAGACATTCAGCTCAAACGCAATCCCACTTTTGACACCATGTCATGAGTCGAGTCGGACACACATCAAGATACAACACATGTTTATTAAAGTCCACTTACAGCATCGATCTGCAGGACATTAAAGTAACTAGCAGCTACTCAGACTGACTTACGTAAGCAAGATCTTGGTAATATGAATCGCAAATTAGTCGGAGAAACTACTAACAAGCACTACAATTGGTTAGTAGGAAATAACCAATCTCCATTGGCGATCCTCGGATTATCTTTTATTGGACTTTACTGGCTTTATCTTGCACTAAACGTTATTCCCTATCATGTATCAATACACCATGAATGGCTCAATTGTAATCACGTATTGTCTTTTTGCTGACCGGTCAGCACGAAACAAAAGCTTTTCACTATACCTCGGTACAGGTGACAATAAACTAAACTGAACTGTTTAGTTTAGTTTAGCAAGCCATAGTGTGAGGGAGGGCACTAAACCTAGGTGGAGCAACTAAAAATATGCCTGTGTGTCATTTGGTGAATTTTAAAAGCGCAATAATTGTTGGAGAAAGGGAATGCTGAGTGACAATAGTCAATAAACAATAGACAATAGTGCAGAAACAAAAAGCATTACATCATACTACATATTGGAAGTGTCCAATGACTAAGAGAATGTGGTTCCTATTAAGGGCAAGAATGCCAAGGACGACCCAGCAAGGGTCATTGAAATTCACAGCTGCTGACTGATTGACTGAAAAATCAAGAAATGTAACTGAAAATTATTTTTTTGTTACAATTAAATGGTGAGTATAGGTCAGAAAGAACAAAATGAAAAGCAAACAGGAAGAATAGTGAAGCAATTGAAATCCTTAACAGAGTCTACTTGAATTTGCTTCTGTGGTTGGGAAATTAGTCAAGTTTTGTCATGGATATGCAATCCTGCCTCCTTGAATTTCCTCTCAAACATGCACTCAAGCACAGCCTAATGGCTCAACAGTAAAGGCGTGCATCTCGTTCTGCATTTCTGAAAAATTTGCATAAGAACAATGTTTCCAGTGGCCCATTGATAGAACTTCCATGCAAATAGAGGAGAGCATAGAGGTCTTTCTTTTCTGCAGAAGAATGCAGTACATTCGGAAAACATGAAAAGAACTGTCATGTCCTTGACACGATTGCCAATGTGACGTTAAACTAGACCCAATTTAAATAGGTCTGAGATTATAATTATTTCTGCTGACTTGAAGGTGAACGCCTCCGAAAATTGCTAAGAAGACAGGAAGACCAACAGTGGTAAATAGGTTCAATGTTCAATGTGTAGTTGAAGGAAGAAAGACTAAATCTTCACATGTCCTCTAAAAAGAACAGATGTATTAAGGGGATAATATCTGAATTAATTAAAGCGTTTCTCACATTAATTCTCAGGGCACATACATATCTGACAAAGCCAGATTCATTCTCTGCAAGCCTTTATGAAGTTTCTTAAGTTCTGTGTCATGGAGCCATGCAGCATGGAAACAGGCCCTTCAGCCCTACTTGCCCAGGCCAACTATGTACTTTTGCCGATATGATGAGGATGCTTAGATGGATTGTGTGACCAGATGCTTCATGGATGAGTTCCCTATGTCAAAGGATTCAGAACGCTTAAATGTAAGAAAAAGCAGAAAGGGTAAAATAATTAGTAATTAAGAATATGAGTATTATCTAAAGGAATTATGTGATTTTTGTAAATAACCATCCAGTAGAAAAATGATCTGCTGACAAGAGTTCTACTGAGTTAAGTCAAATCAACTCAAGTTGATTGGGGTTAAATAAATTTGACCTAACTAGATGGTGACGATAAAGCTCCTAAGTTTCATTAAGTTTGTCTGTTTTTGCATTCCAGATGACATTGTAGAAAATATCAGAACAAATATTAGTAATATATTTGTTGATTTGGTGGTTCAATTTTTGTAGTGAATGTCTGCACTTTGAGTTTCGTACTATTTCTGATGCAGTTCTTATCCATCATTTTTTAATCTTACATTTAATTTATTCTCTCAGCTATGGCCTCCCTTTCATAACTGATATAAAATAAATGCTATTTATATGAACCTAGGCAGTGGGAGCTGAAATGTACAGGATGGGTTTTATGGGCTGGTGGGGATCCAGCAGTTTTGTGAGCTCAAACCGAAGCTGGGGAGCTTGTGAATCATTGTTTCAAACATATAAATATTATATAAATAGTTGGCACCATGGAGGTCACTGCAAATATTCCTAACGTACATATGGGCTAATTTCAAGTAACAAGGAGGAACTTGCAAAAATCCCAATTGCAAGGGGTTAGAGAATTAGAGAAATAGGCAGGCAGATTGCCAGCACACAATGGCCTGCACCCAAGGGTTTAAAAAGAGATAGCTGCATAGTGGACCCATTGATAGAACATTTTCAACACTCTTTAAATTCCAGGAAGGTACCAGAAGATTGGAAAACAACCATTGTGACTCCCTTGCTCAAAACATGAGGACAACAGAAGGTAGGGGATTATTGGCCTGTTAGTTAGCAAAAAATGTTATATTGGAAGTAATTAATCAGTTAATTTGAATATATTCAGTTAGTTAGCAATAGATATTATATGGAAAATAATTAATTAGTTGATAAGCTGAATATATTCAGTTAGTTATCAATACATGTTTACAGGAAATAATTGATTATATAGGCAGATAGGCAGATCATATTTAACAAATCTGTTCAGATTCCTGCAGGATGTGACATGAAGAGTTTAGAGATACAGCATGGAAACAGGCCCTTTGGCCCACTGAGTTTGTGCTGACCAGCTATCACCCATACACTAGTTCTATCCAACACACCAAGGACAATTTACAGGCTAATTAACCTACAAACCTGCATGTCTTGGAATGTGGGAGCAAACTGGAGCAACCGGAGAAAACCCACGCGATCACAGGGAGAACGTGCAAACTCCATACAGACAGCACCGGTAGTCAGGATCGGACCTGGGTCCCTGGCGCTGTAAGACAGCAACTCTACCGCTGTGTCACTGTGCCGCCCCCAATTGACAGAAGGATACCTGTAAATGTAGTGTATTTAGATTGCCAAATGCCTTTAGATGGCATTTAACGATGGCCAGATAGGAGACTGGGGCATAAATGTTTTGAAGGAAGTGCATTTGCATAGTATGAGGACTGGCTATCATATAAAATATGGAGAGTTGAACTAAATGGGTCCTTTTCAGCCTTTAGATGTAACTATTTGAGTATCCTAGGTATTGAGTATTCTTTGGCCTCAGTTGCTCATCAATAACATTAATGATCTAGAGGAGGGAACAAAATATAAGGATTACAATTTTGCCACTAATCAAAAATGGGTGGAAGTGCATGTTGTGAAAAGGACATTGTGATTCTACAGCAGGATGTAGATAGATTAAGCGATTGGGCAAAAACCTGGAAAATGGAGTCTAATACAGGAAATACAAGGCTATGCACTTCGGTAAGAAGAATATAAAGGTCGATTATAATCTAAATAGAGCGGGACCACAACGATTTTTCAGAGAGTTTTCATGAGTTCTTATGCATGAATCACAAAAAAAGTTTGCACGCTAATCTGACAATTAGTTAAGACTACAAATTATTGTGTTCCCGTATATAGGTAGCATGTTCATTAAAAGTTATGTGACACACAATTAGAAGAAACTTGATTAAAGGATTACTATCCTACAGTTCCGCTTAAGCATCGTGAACTTACCGCTGCAATATACCAATAATGACATTGTATTGGTATATTCCGTATTTCCAATAATTTATTTGCACAGCATCTTATTGTGACCATTGTCATGGTGTGCAGATGCACTAAGGCCGAAGTAATTAAATCGAATCAAAATGATTAAAAGGTATGAGCTCATAAAACAATAATGGAACTCAATTATCTTTTAATTGAAGGCATTAAATTCTTACCTTCAACCTGATTTGTTTACAGTTTTATAATTGAAGAACCATGCATTCATGTATTGTTTTTACAGAACATTAATGTTATTCATTAAGATTCAGATTACTGTATGGCTTTTTGGGTGTATATTAAACACTATTTAGTTTGGTAATTTAAAATACAAAACATAACACTACATTACATCAAATGTGTTTATTGAGAAGAAAATACAGACAATACATTGCATTTTTAACTTTGCATTCTTGGTAAGATGCAATCATTAGACTTGAACACGATAGATGTAAAACATTTTACTTTTATGTGCAAAACTGAAGCAGGAGAAACACTACTCAACCAGCAGGGATTGCTAGATATTTATAAATAAGACATCTCTGCTTTAGCGATGACTCCCGAACAAAGAAGTGGTTGAAAATCCAGTTTGGAACTTCAGATTTGAAAGGATCAGCTATAACACCCTGGCAGCAACTGAATATGACAGTTGCATTGTGATTGTATGATTCATTGTAGTATTATTAATGAAATTGATTTCCAAGGTGACACAATATCAAATTTTCTCATCATTGCTTGATATGTTTTTACCGGCCAATTTTCAGTGTATTTTCATGATAATGTGATGTCACCACTTTCCAAGCATCTTCACCGAGGCCATTGTGTTGGCAATATTTTAGTCTGCTTTAGTTTTCTTTGCAATCTGAAAAAGGTTTTGGTATTGTGATGGGCACCGTTCCAAATCTCAAACAGTCATCAGTTTTCTGGTCAATACAAATATTCTTCGCCTCTCAGCAAGACATTTCAATAAAATTCTTGCCTTCAATTAAAAGACATTTAGTTTCTCAAAATAATGCAAATTATTATGAAATAATTTTGCAAATTTATCAAATAATGCATATTATCATAAAATAATTTTAGTGCAGATTTTGTGTAAGAGGTTTACAATTTTTAAAGTTTTAAATCTACTTAGCCATTCACTGATAATGACATAAGTTTTAGGAAAATCTTATCAGAAAATCTTATTAGAAATTGTCCAATCAGGATATTGCCAAATCATCAATTTGTCATAGAGCCATCGAATCATATAATTGTAAGGCTTATCAACAGGCATTTTGGCCCACTGCATCTATACTGATCATCATACTTATAAATATTAACCTTTCATGCTTGCATTAACTCATTACCTTCCATGTTCTTATTCATGTTCAAAGGGGCCTCCCATCTCCCCACCTCTCTCCTCTCTTCTCCTCACCTCACCCCTTTCCTCTCCTCTCCCCTCCTCTCCCCTATCCTCCCCTCCTCTCCTCTATCCTCCCCTCCACCCCTATCCTCCCCTATACTCCCCTCCTCTCCCCTATCCTCCCCTCCTCTCGCTTCCGCTCCTCTCCTCCCCCCTCCTCTGCCTCTACCCTCTCCTCTCTTCTCCTCTTCTCTCCACTCGCCCCCTCCTCCACTCTCCTCTACTCTCCCCTCCTCCCCTTTCCCATCCCCTGCTCTCCTCTCCTCAGCCCTCTTCTCATCCCTCCTCTCCTCTCCTCCCCTCTCCTCTCCTCTCCTCTGCTCCCCGCTTCTCCCTGCTTGTAAGGGGGTGCCGTCCTGTATGGGTATTTTTATTTTTAGTTAGTTGAGTTTTTGTTTTTCGGAGTTCTAGTCTTTTTTATGTGGGGGGGGGGGGGGGGGGACATAGACATAGAAACATAGAAATTAGGTGCAGGAGTAGGCCATTTCGCCCTTCGGGAGGGGGGAAACTGCTTTCTAGGGTCCCTACCAGGTCGGAGAGGAGGCTTTTCTCCGGGCTGCACCATCGACCAATCTTCGCGGCCTACCAGCGGGTCTGGAGCGGCATTTACTGAGGGGACCGCCGAGATCCTCGGCTTCGGTGGCGGCGCAGCGCTGGAGCACTATCGCGGAGTGGAGCGGGCGATGCCTTGCCCGGTGTGCTGAGACCGCCGATAAAAACATCGCGGAGCTGCAGGTCTGGGGAGCGGGCAGCCGCGGGCGGCGGTGCTGAACATCGCGGGAGCCTGGGATCTCTTGCTGAGATCACCAGTGGTGGAGCTCCATCCAGCGCGGCCTGTTGGCTTCGGAAGTCGCGGTCTTCGGTAAGGAAGCGACCGTTCCAGGTTTCCCAAGCCGCTGTGAGGATTCTCCCGACGCCGGAGAACGGCCTGGAACATCGGGCCTCCGTAAAGGCGACTGCGGAGGCCTCAATAGGCCCGACTATGGGTGGACATGGGGATGGGGACTGGACTTTGTACCTTCCCTCAAAATGGGAACCATTGTGGGAGGATTTATTTTATGTTAAATTTCTTTATTATTGTTATGCTGTTTTCTTTTTTTATGTGCTGCAATGGCAATACACATTTCACTACACCAATTGGTGTATGTGACTAATAAAGAACCTTTAAACCTTTGAACCTTTGAAGATTATCATGGGATTGGACATGTTAGAGGCAGGAAACATGTTCCCGATGTTGGGAACCAGGGACCACAGTTTAGGAATAAGGGGTAGGCCATTTAGAACAGAGATGAGAACAATCTTTTTCACCCAGAGAGTTGTGAATCTGTGGAATTCTCTGCCTCAGAAGGCAGTGTAGGCCAATTCTCTGGATGCTTTCAAGATAGACCTCTTAAAGATAGCGGAGTCAGGGGATATGGGGAGAAGGCAGGAACGGGTTACTGAATGTGGATGATCTGCCATGATCACAGTGAATGGCATTGCTGGCTCGAAACGATGAATGGCCTACTCCTGCACCTATTGTCTATTGTCCCTCTCACCTTAACTCTACCCTCTTGTTTTAGACACCCGGACCATGGGATAAAGACTCAGGATTCATTTCGCTGTATTATTATTATTTTTAAATGCTCCCACGTACAGCATCCTATTCAAATATCCTTGGCATCAGTATGAAAAGTTGTATTTAATTTGAGAATCTATCTATCTATCTATCTATCTATCTATCTATCTATCTATCTATCTATCTATCTATCTATCTATCTATCTATCTATCTATCTATCTATCTATCTACCTATCTATCTATCTATCTATCTATCTATCTATCTATCTATCTATCTATCTATCTTACTAAATCTCTGTTCTTGACCGCTTTCGGCCTTCTGCGCTGCGATTTCCGAGAGAACGCCGCCACCTACGGCTGTCATTTTTGGCCACCTCGCTCAGAGCCCCCCTACGCCGCATGTGTGCCGAGGATTTTTCCCGTCGATGAAAAATGACAGAGATATTAATGTTTTTACATAATTCCCCATTCTCTTTGCTGCCCCCGCTGGCGGCAGGGGGGAGGGAGGGACTAAAAACCAGGAAGTGGTGTGCCTCAATTAATCTCTGCAAGATGGAGCTCTGTCAATTAGTCTCTGTCACTCTGAGCTCTGAATGACATTGAACAAATGTCTACAACACTGTGAGTACCCTTAATTTGGTTTGAAAATGAAAATATGGTTAGAGATGAAAATGCACTGCCTGCAAATGGTTGTTTGGGTTTGGGTTGAAGTAAAAAGGCACTCTCTCTCTCTCTCTCTCTCTCTCTCCCCTCCTCTCTCCCTCTCCCTCTCCCTCTCTCATTCTCTCTCTCTCCCCCGCTCCTCTCCCCCCCTCCTCTCCCCCTTCTCCTCTCCCCCCCTCTCCTCTCTCCCTCCTCTCACCCCCCTCTCCTCTCCCCCCTCTCCTCTCCCCCCTTCTCCTCTCCCCCCTTCTTCTCCCCCCCATCTCCTCTCCCCCCTTTCTCCTCTCCCCCCCTCTCCTCTCCCCCCTCTCTCCTCTCCCCCCCTCTCCTCTCCCCCCTCTCCTCTCCTCTCCCCTCTCTCCTCTCCCCCTTCTCCTCTCCCCCCTTCTCCTCTCCCCCCTTCTCCTCTCCCCCTTCTCCTCTCCCCCTCTCCTCTCCCCCCTCTCCTCTCCCCCTCTCCTCTCCCCCCCCTCTCCTCTCCCCCCCTCTCCTCTCCCCCTCTCCTCTCTCCCCCTTCTCCTCTCCCCCCTCTCCTCTCCCCCCTCTCCTCTCCACCCTCTCCTCTCCTCCCCCTCTCCTCTCCCCCCTCTCATCTACCCCCCCTCTCCTCTCCCCCTCTCCTCTCCCCCCTCTCCTCTCCCCCCTCTCCCCCCTCTCCCCCCCCTTCTCCTCTTCCCCCCCTCTTCTCCCCCCCTTCTCCTCTCCCCCCCTTCTCTTCTCCCCCCTCCCCTTTCCCCCCTCTCCTCTCCCCCCTCTCCTTTACCCCCCTCTCCTCTCCTCTCCTCCTCTCCCCCCCTCTCCTCTCCCCCCCTCTCCTCTCCCCCCCTCTCCTCTCCCCCCCTCCCCCCTCTCTCTCTCTCTCCCCTCTTTGTTCCTCCCCCTCCTCCCCTCCATCCCCTCCCCCACCATCCCTCCCCTAAACCCCTCTCCCTCCACACACCTCTCACCCTCGTTTCTCTATCTCACCCATCCTGGCCCCGTCCCATCCCTCACGTCCCCTCACCATCCTCCCGTAACCGCCTCCGGTTCTCCCCGTCACACCACCCACTCACCCAAATTGCCCTCTACCTTCTCATCTCCCCCTCCCTGCTCCCCACCTCTACCCCGCCCCGCATCTCACCCCCCTCTCAGCACACCCTCTCTCTCCCCCCTCCCCCCCTCTCCCCCCCTCTCCTCTCCCCCCTCTCCCCCCCTAAACCCCTCCCCTCCACACCCCCTACCGTCTTCCCTCCCCCCTCCCCCCTCCCTCCCCTTCCCTGCTCCCCACCTCTCCCCCTCACCCCCCTCTCAGCACCCCCTCTCTCTCCCCCTCACTCTCACCCTCTCTCTCTCCTCCCCTCCTCCCCTCCTCCACCACCTTTCCCCCCTCACACACCCTCCCTCTTCTCCTCCTCTCCACCCCCCTATCCCTCTTGCCCCTCTCTCTGTGTCTCTGTCTCTCTCTCTCTCTCTCTCTCTGCCCCTTCAATCTCTGCCCTCACTCTCTACCCCCCCCCCCTCTAGATGTGACTGCGTTGGGGGCTATGCGTCAGTAGATAGGGTGATTATGGGGTAAAAGGAGCAAATTAATAATATTAATATAATATCAAGGGGGGTAATTAGCGTGAGTGCAGGGGGGGGGGATAGTTAGTGTGTGACGCTGCATGCCGCCTCCCCCCCCACAACTGCACGTTGGGGGAACAGACCCAACGGGTCTGCACTTGGTCTAGTATACTATTAAAACTCTGTGTGTGTGGGTGTATGTCAGATTCGGCCTTTGATTCCTTGGTCAGCCAGCACCACACGCTGAAACTCCGTCATTTTTTCCATTTTGCTAGCTAATTCACTTTTGCATTCACTCATGCACTCCTCGAAACATTTGGACATTTTTTTGTACACGTTTTTTAATAAAATCCTCGACCCCCACCCCCCCCCCCGCCCCTCACTCACTCATATTGTCGCCTCCTACTGGCCAGCGACCATAATGTCTGCTCGAAAAACGCCGACATTTTTCCCTACTGCTGGTGCCTGGCCCGGCTCTGTCACGCTGCCTCAAGCCAAACATCGGATGTTCAATGTGAAATTGATAATATCAAGGGGGGTGGTTAGTGTGTGTGTGGGGGTGGTTAGTTTGTGTGATGCCCCATGCCCCCCGCCCCTCCCCCCCCCCGCAAACACGCGTTGTGGGAACAGACCGGGTCCGCACTAGGGGGCGCCGTCCTGTATGGTATGGCTGCCCAGCCTGCAGCTGACCGTTTTTCATCTTTTTTTTATTTTTAGTTAGTTGAGTGTTTTGTTTTTAGGAGTTCTATTCTTTTTTACGGGGGGGGGGAGGGGGAAACTACTTTCTAGGGTCCCTACCTGGTCGGAGAGGCAGCTTTTCTCCGGGCTGCACCTTCGACCTGTCCTCGCAGCCTACCAGCGGCCCTGTAGCGGCGTTTCCTGAGGGGACCGCCCTGAACCTCGACTTCGGCGGCGGCACAGTGCTGGAGTGCTATCGCGGAGCGAGCAATGCCTTGCCCGGGTCGTCGCGCTGGGGCTCCGGTGAGCTGAAGACCGCCGATGAAACATTCGCGGAGCCGCGGGTCTATGGAGCGGCCAGCTGCGGGCGGTGGCGTTGAACTTAACATCGGGAGCCTGCGATCTCTCGCCAAGATCGCCTGTTGTGGAGCTCCATCCAGCGCGGCCTTGTTGGCTTCGGAAGCCGCGGTCTCCAGTACGGAATCGGCTGTTCCAGGTGTCCCAAGCCGCTGTTAAGTTTTTCCCGATGCCGGAGCTACATCACCCGGCGAGAACGACCTGGAGCATCGGGCCTCCGTAGAGGCGACTGCGGAGGCCTCAATAGGCCCGACTATGGGTGAACTGGGGATGGGGACTGGACTTTGTGCCTTCCCCCACAGTGGGAACCATTGTAGGGGGATGTTTTTATATTTATTGTTAAATTTCTTTAATTTTATGTCTAATCTTTATCTGTGTGCTGCATGGCAAGACAAATGTCACTACATCAATTGGTGTACGTAACAATAAATGTCCTTTGTCCTTTGTCCTTTGTCTAGTATGTATTAAAATAAAGTATTCATAGATGGAGAGCTTGTTTTGTCCAAAATATCCTCATGATCTGTTATTTGTTAATAAGTATACATCTGTTATATAATAAGCCATGGTAGAAAAATTGGTTAAATAACTGTGCAGCTAATATGTAAACTCTGCATGTGGTTGTGTTTCTATAATTGTGCTAAGGATCTTTGGTTTCGTAATTACCCAGAAAGATTCTGTAGAACTGAGACAAAGTGTGAATATATCATCTGAAAGTGACTTATTCTATGCATGGACTGGTGTTGCAATTACTCGTCTGTTCAATACCTATCAAGTTTGTGACCAAAAATAGACTAGCCTGAACCTACATGGCCATTAGGTTGATAGAGACAAGGAGACATGAGCAATTATTCATGAGATTATAGGTTTAGTGGAAGAATGGTACTGGAACTGGTGTGAATGATCTGCACGCGGCAGATAAAGGAAAACGATACGTCACCAAGAGGTGATGAGTACGGTTGAACTAAAAGATCACAGGGGTCTCTAGAGACTGCGACATTTTTCACCATTAAAAACAAACAGTGGTCTTGCAGTGTTGTCAAATAAAGCTAAGTTGATGGAAGAAAGATTCAAAGCCAGACACAAAATACTGGGGCAACTCAGCGGGATCAGGCAGCATCTCTGGAGAAAAGGAATGTGACATTTAAGGTTGGGACCCTTCTTCAGACAGAAAGATAGAGAAGGCCAGAACAAATCAGGGCCAATAACACATGACCTCAGGAAGGGTGGAGTCCATAATGGCTCATAGTGTCTGGGAAGATGTGCTAATGAGAGAGATACAAGGATGTGAACAGTGGAACTAGTAGGACAACTGGGGGAGGGGGGTGCAGGGCAGGGGGAAAGAAAGGGAGAGAAGAAAGAGGGGGGGAAGGAATGCAGGAGTTACTTGGCATTAGAGAAATATTCACACAGACTAAAGTACCAAATGGGAAAATTGGAACGAGCCACCAGGAGACTGTGTTATTTCTGATCGAGAGGTTCAGAAACCAAGAAATTACAGCCACGTCAACCCTGACCTGTTTTTAAGTATGGAATTTAATATGTACTGTGAGGGATAAGATGATTAAACCACCATCATTGTGAGGGGCCGAGTGATTGAAGTCACCGACCTTGTGATGGGCCGAGCAGTTGGAATCACCAACCTTGTGATTCGAACAAACAGTCAGACCTTCAGAGCTGTTGAAAACATTGTAGAATAACAAGATGAGGTAAGGAATGTAGCTGACAACACAGAAGCTATTCTTTAGGTCAAAGGCAATTAAGTAGGTTAGGGCAACAGCTACTGAGCATGCTTAATAAAATAAATGAATATTAACTTTACGCCCCTCATGACAAAGAACCTAATTTAAATGTACATGCGATGTATGATGTGGGAGGAGAGGGAATGATTGATGACGCACGGAGGGGAGGGTTGGAAGATTGTGAGCCTCGGTACCCTGATTGGAAGGGGTCAGAAGGGGAGGCGTCCGATCAATAAAGACTGTATACTGAATTGTATAAAAATAGACGTTTTTCCTTTGCTCGGTGTGTCTCAACTTGGAGAGGCACCCGATTCTGCAGACTCGCAAATAAAGCATTTCTTGTTTTCACGATTTAGTCTCTGAGTAGTGATTGTGAGCACAAACCATATATCTCACAAGTTGGGGGCTCGTCCGCGATCGCCACTCCGGCCGCTTGACGGAGGCACGAAAGGAAGGGAAGGTGCACCCTGCTGATTTCAGCAGTCTCTGATCTCCTTGCATGCCGTCAGCGGTTTGAGCGAGTGATATTCGGACAAGAGACTCTGGAAACAAGAGGGAATCCGGTGAAAGGGATCAATCAATCGAGCAATTCCTGTGCACAGGACTCGGGTAAGAATATTGACTATTAAGTATTACTCGGGCGATTGGGTTCTGTTGGACGGGAAAAGGTCTGACAGGGATGGGTAACCGGAACGGGCAAAGTAAGGGCCCGGGGGAAAAAGGCTTAAACTGGTTAAGAGCCGCACATTCCGCCTGATAGTCCATTGGGGCGGATGTTGCACGGATGGGGTGAGGGGGGGACTCAGGGTAAAAGTAAGAAAGTCATGATAAAGTATTGTTACTTTGAATGGCCAAAGGAACCCATAAAAGAGGTGAATGGAGGGACCAAGGTTGGGGTCCCCCGGGAAATAAAGAACAAGGATCAGGGGGATGGCGCACCGGGCCATCCCGGTGTTATCATTGTCACAAAGAAGGACACTTTAAAAGAGAATGTCCAAAGATAAGGCATGAAGTACAATCGTACACACTGATGGAGGAATAGGGGGGGTCAGGGGTTCCCCTCCTTGGGGTGTGTAGGACGTACACGGGAACCCTTGGTAAACTTAAAATTAGGTCCCCAAGGAGAAGACACGGTATTTATGGTGGACTCAGGGGCGGAAAGATCAAGTGTAACCAGGATACCGGAGGGAATGGGATTAGGGGAAAAGCAAGTCAAAATCTCTGGAGTAGGGGGAAAGGTAATGACAGCTCCCGAGATAGAAGGAGTAATGGTAAGATATGAAAATCGAGAGGCCACGGAAGACTTAATCCTGGTGCCCCAGTCAGGAATAAATCTGATGGGAAGGGACTTACAAGTTCAATTAGGAATGGGCACAGCTCCCGTAGGTGGACAGATTATAGTACAACTATATAAATTGACGACCGAAGATGAAGAAAGAATAGTCTCACAGGTGTGGGCAAGAGAGGAAAATAGGGGAGGGCTAAGAATACCACCTCTGAGGATAGCCTTGCGAGAAGGAAGTGAAGTAGTACAAGTAAGACAGTATCCGATTTCAATGGAAGGAAGGAAAGGGCTGCAGCCAATTATAGAAAACTTACTGAAGGATGGAGTATTGGAGAGTTGTATGTCCCCCTACAACATGCCAATACTCCCTGTAAGAAAGACTGATGGAACGTTCCGACTGGTCCAGGACCTAAGAGAATTGAGTAGGTCTCGACACCCGGTAGTCCCAAATCCTTATACCATAATGGGACGTATACCCCCTAACCACAGGTGGTTCAGTGTGGTAGATCTGAAAGACGCCTTTTGGAGCTGCCCCCTGGCTGAGGAAAGTAGAGACCTCTTTGCATTCGAGTGGGAAAACCCAGACACACTGAGGAAGCAACAGTATCGATGGACTGTGCTCCCTCAGGGATTTACTGAATCCCCGAACCTGTTCGGGCAAATATTAGAACAAGTATTAGAGGATGTTCCCAGGACCTATGGGACACAATTATTGCAGTACGTAGATGATTTGTTACTCTCAGGCGGCGAAGAAGAGCCAGTAAGGGATGCAACCATAACCCTCTTAAACTTTTTAGGGGAAAAGGGATTGAGAGTGTCCAAAAATAAACTACAATTTGTAGAACAGGTGGTTAAATATCTAGGACACCTGATTAGTGATGGGAAAAGGAGAATAAACCCCGAAAGAATAGCCTGATCACCGCACCGGTACTGACCCTCCCGTCCATCGATTAACCATTCCATCTCTTTGTTAATGCGGAGAATGGAATTGCGTTGGGGGTACTGACACAAAAGAGAGGAGGGAAGCGACAGCCAGTCGCATTCCTTTCTAAACTCTTGGATCCGGTATCACGAGGGTGGCCTGTATGTATTCAAGCGGTCGCAGCAACAGCAATATTAGTGGAAGAAAGTAGAAAATTGACATTTGGAGGTGACCTGGTAGTATCTACTCCCCACACGGTCCGGACAATACCAACTCAGAAGTCCAACCGGTGGTTGACTGACTCCAGGATCCTAAAGTACGAAGTGATACTTATGGAAAAAGACGATTTGACCATTCTGGCCTATAAGAATTTAAACCCTTCCCAGTTTTTATACTCGGCGGACGACGAGCAGGAAGGGCAGAGACCAGAACACTACTGTAGCGAAATTATAGAACTACAGACCAAGAGCAGGGAGGATTTGGAGGAGCAGCCTCTGGTAGAGGGAGAAAGGTGGTTTATAGACGGTTCTTCCCGCTGTATAAATGGAAAAAGATATAGTGGGTATGCCATAATAGGAGGAGAAGGATTTGAAGGAGTGGAGGCGGGCAGGTTGCCAGGTAGTTGGTCGGCTCAGTCATGTGAATTGTATGCCTTAATACGGGCGTTAGAATTGTTGGAGGGGAAGGAAGGAACGGTGTACACCGACTCCAAATATGCATTTGGAGTAGTGCACACGTTTGGGAGAATATGGAAAGAAAGGGGGATGATTACAGCAAGAGGAAAGGAGTTGGCACATGAGCAATTAATTGAGAAGGCGCTGGAAGCATTACATTTGCCAGAAAGGATAGCGGTGGTCCATGTGGCGGGACACCAAAAGGGGAACACATTAGAAGCAAGGGGAAATGAAGCGGCAGATGGAGCCGCCAAAAAGGCAGCGACAGAAGGAACAGTGAGGATGTTGTCTTTAATACCATTAAGGGAAGGAGTAGGAAAGATACCTGTATTCTCACAGGAGGAGGAGGATAAAATGAATGAGTTAGGGGCTCGGCGTTCCACTGACGGGAGGTGGTGGACGCCGGATGAGAAACAAATGTTAACCAAAGGATTAACTCGGGATTTGATGACACAACTGCACTCCCAGTCACATTGGGGAGCGCAGGCCCTGTGTGACACACTACTACGGACCTACGCTAGCCGAGGTATCTATACTTTGGCTAAGCAGACAGTCTCCGGTTGTGTGTTATGTCAGAGGGTTAACAAGAAGGTAATGAGAGCTGTCCCTGGTGGAGGACAACAATTGGCTATAAGACCCTTCCAGAGAATACAGGCAGATTTTACAGAACTTCCAAGAATACAAAGGTGGAAGTACCTCCTAGTAGTTGTAGACCATTTCACCAGGTGGGTGGAAGCATTTCCCACGATAAATGCCACCGCTCAGGCAGTAACCCGGATATTATTAGAACAAATCATTCCCCGATACAGGGTCATCGAATCCATAGATTCCGACCGAGGAACGCATTTTGCCTCTAAGGTTCACCTGTTGGTTTGCAGTACCTTGGGAATAAATTGGAAATTGCATACACCCTGGCACCCCCAGAGTTCTGGGCGAGTGGAAAGGATGAATGCAACCCTTAAAACACAGATAACTAAGTTAATGGAGGAAACCAGACTACCCTGGACTAAGTGTTTACCAATTGCATTATTAAGAATATGAACGGCACCCCGTAAAGATATTGCGGTGTCTCCCTACGAAATGATGTTTGGGCTGCCCTATCTTGGAAAGGTAGAGGGCACGCCGACCTTCGAAGGCAGCGATGTGTTCCTGAGGAACTATTTACTGGCAGTGTTTCGTTCCCTTGCAGAATTAAAAATAAAAGGACTGTTGGCACAAAGTCCACCACTCGACTTTCCAATACACGCTATAAAGGCCGGTGACTGGGTACTGATTAAAAGTTGGAAGGAGGAGAAACTGCAGCCCCGGTGGACTGGCCCATACCTGGCATTGCTGACAATGGAGACAGCAGTACGAACAAAAGAAAAAGGGTGGACACATGCGACCCGGGTTAAAGGACCCGTTGACCCGCCGTCAGTTCCTGAGAAAGACGATCAGTGGACGGTAAAACCAGGGAATAAGCCCCTGGCATTAACTTTCAGTAAGAAATAAGTGTATGAAACTAACAGCATGAAAGGAGCAGTTGTAGTATTATTAACTATGTATGTAACCATTATAAGAAGTGTTAATAACTGCGATAAGTGCTACCATCCTATCAGATATGGAGGGCGAACAACCAGATCATTTACCTATCATTCCCATGTAAGTGATGATTGCTACGACCTAAGGACTAGAGCTGTTTGTCAGGACGGGGGGAGGAGGTATTATGTAGTAGAAAATAAGGGACATGTAGGAAGTTTTGGGCACATTACCTGCCCAAAAGGGGAGAAATGGGTCTGCATGACCAAGAGAGGACAGTTAGGCATCCCTTCCAGAGCCAGGGAGGAAACATTAGACAAAATTAAGGAGGTAGTGATAGGGAAGTTAGCAGAAGCAGTAGTCAACAAACCTCCCCCACCTTCCCAGCCTCAACTGCACCAGACTATGTATGATGAAATAAAGCAGCAGATTGAGATCCTGGAAGTGGGGAGAAACCTGTTTGTGGACTTGGCCCTCCAGATAGCCAGAACCCTCAATGGTATCCCACTGTAAAGGATGAAGGAAACTGTACTATCTGGATGAAGATTGATGGAAGCGAATCGACTGGATTATGGAATTGCACCGGGAACAACCCTTACCAGAGAATCCCAGTGTTGCAGGACATATGGGACAATGTTACCTCTAGTGGACCGGCCCCTGAAGGACTGCTATGGATATGCGGACACAAGGCATACTCGGTATTGCCAGAAAAATGGAGTGGGACTTGTTTAATTGGACTGGTACAACCAGGGTTTTTTTTGTTGACCACTGAGGAGGGGCGGTCGCTAGGAACACCCATCTTTGACGATCTACACCGAACGAAGAGAAGAATGGACATCGGAAAATGGGAAAATGATGAGTGGCCACCTGCAAGAATCATCTCATATTATAGACCAGCCACTTGGGCACAGGACGGATCCTGGGGCTACCGGACCCCAGTGTATATGTTAAATCGGATCATAAGACTACAGGCAGTGCTGGAATTAATTACTAACCAGACTGCATCTGCACTAGAGATGTTGGCGAAGCAGCAGACACAGATGAGAACAGCGATATACCAAAACCGTTTGGCCTTAGACTACTTACTAGCCGAAGAGGGAGGAGTATGCGGAAAATTCAACCTCTCTAATTGCTGCCTAAACATAGATGACAACGGGCAAGCAGTAATGGATATATCAGAAGGAATCAGAAAAATAGCACATGTCCCGGTACAGAGATGGAACACAATCATGTGAGCAGGATGGTGGGATTACATCTTAGGAGGAGCCTGGTCGAAAGCGGTGGGACTGGTGATTTTATGGGCATTAGCTGCATTGATCATTATCCCCTGTTGTATACCATGTCTCAGGGTTCTTATAACTAGAAGTATAAGCCAAATGCAGGCAGTTGTAGTCCCCATGGGGGAGAAAGGGGGCGTCCAGAAGATAATGATAATGAGGCCGAGAGAGGACCCAGAGGAAAGAGAGATAAAAATAATGTTATTAGCTTTGGAACAGCAGGAAGTCTAGGAATGGGGTTTAATACAGGATGCGTAGCAAAAGAAAAAGGGAGGATTGTGAGGGATAAGATGATTAAACCACCATCATTGTGAGGGGCCGAGTGATTGAAGTCACCAACCTTGTGATGGGCCGAGTAGTTGGAATCACCAACCTTGTGATTCGAACAAACAGTCAGACCTTCAGAGCTGTTGATAACATTGTAGAATAACAAGATGAGGTAAGGAATGTAGCTGACAACACAGAAGCTATTCTTTAGGTCAAAGGCAATTAAGTAGGTTAGGGCAACAGCTACTGAGCATGCTTAATAAAATAAATGAATATTAACTTTACGCCCCTCATGACAAAGAACCTAATTTAAATGTACATGCGATGTATGATGTGGGAGGAGAGGGAATGATTGATGACGCACGGAGGGGAGGGTTGGAAGATTGTGAACCTCGGTACCCTGATTGGAAGGGGTCAGAAGGGGAGGCGTCCGATCAATAAAGACTGTATACTGAATTGTATAAAAATAGACGTTTTTCCTTTGCTCGGTGTGTCTCAACTTGGAGAGGCACCCGATTCTGCAGACTCGTAAATAAAGCATTTCTTGTTTCCACGATTTAGCCTCTGAGTAGTGATTGTGAGCACAAACCATATATCTCACAGTACTCTCGATCTTTTATGCCAGCTACTCATTCATTTTGTCTTGTCCAAGGACTGGTTCCTACCTTTGATGCTGACAACAGAAGTTGCATTGTTTGGGGAAGTGCTGTCAGAAATCAGTCAACTTGTTCATTAATTATTAACACCAGAAGGAAAATAGAAGGAGGCCCTGTGTACATGACCTACAAGGATTTTTATAAATAGGCAGGCTGTCAATCATGCATAATTATTATTTAAAGATCATAAATCTTCTTCTAATTAATCCTTTTTCAAAACATCTGAAGTACTATTGATAAAATGAAGCTCCATTAATTCACAGGCTCCATTAAATAACTTGGATCACAGTCCCTTGGAGTTTGTGAAAATGACTAATTAATGGAGAACACATACCACTGCTTTGTAACAACACCAGAGAGCATGGACTATGTTTATGAGTTGTGTCACAAAATTGATTTCCCCATTGAACATGCAAGATAGGGAATGATTCACAAAAGTTTGACCTCTTCATTTATCATATTTATTTGTTTCAACCATGTAATTTGTACCTTGACGGTCTATATATTTTCCGAGTTAATTACATCTGGAAAAAACTATCAGAGATTTATCTGTAAACATTTTACTGAGCCGTAATCCAAATGGAAACTGAAAAGAAAATCGGCTAATTAGAACAACAATTCTGACAGACTATCGTGGAGCATCTTGGCTATTTGTGCAGCTGCCTGTAACTTTAAGGGATTACCTATCCCTGATATTTAGAATCTTCTTTACTCATGAAAGCTGGTTTCATTCAATACATTAAAAACTGTGAAACTCAAATGTTTTTAAATCTCGGAAAAAGAATTCAAAGACTAATAATAGCTCAAAATATAAATGTATGAGTATAGGAAGGAACTGCAGATAGACAGAAAGTGCTGGAGTAACTCAGCAGGTCAGGAAGCATCTCTGGAGAGAAGGAATGGGTGACATTTCGGGTTGAGACCCGTTTTCAGACTGTGAGTCAGGGGAGAGGGAGACATAGAGATATGGAAGGGTAAGGTGTGAAAATGAGAGGTCAAAGGGGATGGTGATCAAAGAAAATGTAGAATGTATTATGGTTAGCTGAGGGGAGGATGACAACAAGGCAAATGTATAACTTTTAGTTTGGAGATATAAGGTGGAATCGGGCCCTTCAGCACACCGAGTCCATGCCGATCAGCGATCCTCTCACACTTACACTATCTTACACACTAGAGACAATTTACACTTTTACCTAGCCAATTAGCCTACAAATCTGTACGTTTTTAGAGTGTGGGAGGAAACCGGAGCTCCTGGAGAAAACTCACACAGGTCACGGGGTGGACGTACAAACTTTGTACAAACAGCACCTGTAGTCAGGATAAAACCTGGGTCTCTGGGGCTGTAATGCAACAACTCTACTGCTGCATGCTGTGCTGCCCCTGATGATGGCTAAAAGGTATATTTGCAGATCTAAGTTGTCCTCATTAGATAATGTATGAACAAGCCCTCATCCTGGCAAAAGAGTGTAAGAAGTACGTAGTCCATTGTTCAATAACAATCATTGTTGACAACATATCTAAATTCTTCGTTGCAAGGATTCATTGACTGCAGTGATCAAATTCACAAAAAAAATCTGTGATGAGAAGTCATTGTTCATTCAGTGGGGGATGATCTTAATCTCTGATCAGACACTGAAAGCTAATGGTGCACAAAAATGCTGGAGAAACTCAGCGGGTGCAGCAGCATCTATGGAGCGAAGGAGATAGGTAACGTTTCGGGCCGAAACCCTTCTTCAGACTGGCTCCATAGATGCTGCTGCACCCGCTGAGTTTCTCCAGCATTTTTGTGTACCTTTGATTTTCCAGCATCTGCAGTTCCTTCTTGAACACTGAAAGCTAATGGCTGGTTTGTAGCAAAGATCCTATAGGAGCAAGATAGTCCACTCGACAAAAAACACATAGTAGGTTCATGGGATCTTTGATGGGTAATCCTCTGCACCATTTCCGTAACCGGCTTCCGTCTCCACACTCGTTCCTTTGCTTTGGTCATGGCGTCCACATCTAATGTGTCGTAATCAGATATTCAGCTTTAAAAAGATCAATAAATCACAATAAAAAGTGAAAAGATGCCTGTGTTCCTTCCACAGCTGTGGGGAGTCTGGCCCGGATACGCGCAGCTGGGACACCAGGGTGAAGTTGCGGGGAGGTTTACAATGTATTTTATTTATTGTTGTCCCTTGCCTAGTCCGTAATAAAGTTTATCATTATATATAAAAATCTGGAGAAATATATATATATATATGTGTGAGAGTTATATGATTATATACATCTATATCACATTCATATATGTGTGTGTGTATGTGTGTTCTTTCCTACACAATCTAATCAGTTGTATGCTCGCTGAATAAAACCATCCTTAAGTTATACATCATTTTTAAATCTAGCTCAAAACTATTTTTGTTTTGGTAAATACTTCATTTAGATAACCCCACCATTACAGACAGATCTCATTACACTTTCTGGCTATTGGGAAGACCAGACCCATTTTAATGTTGAAAAACAATTCCAAAGAAAAAAAAATGAACATTAAGGAACATTCCAAGAGTAGAGCAACTGGAATCTTCATATTGCTATTATTTTTCCAAATACCGCAGTTGTGAACAGTGTGATTAGATGAATTACAGAGTGCAAGTGTAATACAAAAATCAACTCAAACACAGCACATGAGCTATTTAAAAATAAATGTTTAAAAAAAAACATTACAAAAGACAATTAACAGAATCATAATTTGTTAACATATTAATCTTTAACAAAATTTAACAGAATTATGAATGAACAGAATCTAACCCTATATCACACACACAAACAGTTCCCCCGCAAAGTTGATTACACTGCTAAAGGGATATACAAAGTCGGGCCGGGTTTACTGAAATGGCTGAAGAAATGGCCGACGTTCTGCTCCGTTGCGTACTACACGTCAGCCCATTAGATTTAGCAGGAGTGGACTATCTTGCTCGCTATCGGATCTTTGGTTAGTAGACAATGACCCCAAAGTTAATTCTCCATTTCATGGTGTAGGAGTCATTCTTGCTTAGGCTAGTTACTGTTAGCATATTTTATTATCTTGTCTAGATATTTCATGCAGAATTATTTTGTACGTGTGGGATTTTGATACGTAGATGTACGTGACATATATCGGATGAGGCTAGTGAAACCACTGGGATTGGTCAGATCGACTGGAGCGAGCAGGAGAGAAGGAATATAGTTTTTTACTACATAGTAAGAACGGAAAGCTACAATTTGTATAAGAGGATCTGGTATGTTTACTTCCTTGTCTGTACAACTATTTCAATGCTAAAACAATTAAACTGGAAAGAACGACTGGAGGTGTCGTTTTTGCTATCAGCTGCGTCCGATCCCTCCTCCCTGCTTGTGCAGTAACGGCAATGTAAAGCTGAAGCTTGGAATATTTGAAATTGCCATTACATTAAAGTAAAAAAAACTGTTCTCTCTGAATGAAATTCAAGCCAAAACTGGAACAAGGATTGTGCTTGCGTTGTCAACTCGACTCCGCCACCTGCGCTTAGCTGAATACGAACATTGGAAACTTCGAAAGCCAGCGCAGGGGATTGTGAGTAAATGAACAGCAACTGGATTAACTTTTATTGGGAAGCTGCATTATGCTGTATTGGAAAAGCTGAAAGGCTTTATGGAACAACATCTATGGGAGAAGGTTGTATTAAAAGGCTATTTATGGAACGGTTTCGAGAAAAGCTGCAAGCGCTGTATTGAAGAATGATTGTTACTATGGAAATAAGTATGGTGACCTTGAGATTCTCTACGATATCTATGTTTTGAATTTCCGCTCAGATTGTCTTGAATTCCAGTCTGGAAGCAAATGTCAGCACATCAGTACGTCAATACGTCATTACTTCAACATGTCTTAAAGGGATAGAGTCAGTATGTCTAAAGCTCAGCCACAAGAGGATGAAGCGGAACAGAATTCTGGAAAATGTGAAAGAAGAACCATTAAACTCACCGACAAAGGAACAAGTTAATTGAAAAGCTGAAGGAGCTCATGAAATCAGATGAAAATGCAAAGGAAGTCCAATCTCACCTGGTTAAGCTCTGCAATGAAAACAGAGAAAGCTACGAGTTATTGACAAAGGTACCACTGCCTGAAAGGCGCTTGAAAGGCAAGGTCAGTGGTTTCAAGAAATGATGGAATCATTTAATGGTTTTATACAAGATGTGGAGAGGTGGTTATCTGAAGTTGGACAGCGAACTACACACTCCATAGTTGAAGATGCCTTACAACAGAGTGTTGTAAAATCAGAAATTAGACCTGAAGACAGTATTTCAAATGTCTCAAGATGGTGATCAAGCAACAAATTTAAGTCTTCATCATGTGCATTTTTAAGAGTCGCTTCTCGTATTGAAACTCGAGTAGATATGGCTGTTCTCTTGGAACGGGCTGTCACCATGGACAAAAAGCACGAGCTTGACGCACAAGAAGAGCAATTGATAAGAGAGGCTGGAGGCACAAAAGGGGCAATTGAAAAGAGAGAAGGAACAGCTGGATCTAAAGACACAGATGGCAGTAGCCAGTGCAAGGATCAGTATACTTGATGGCAAAGGTTCTAGAAGCAGATCGTGAGTATCTCACGGGATGAGCTCTTTTATGGAAGAAGGAGCTGCTAAAAGGGAACCCAGCAGCTAAATTTTCATTACGACATTTGAGGAAGTAGTGGAAAGGAAAACTACTGATAAGAGTGATTGCTTGCATTTTCTAGAGCAATACACAAGAGGGTATCCAAAGGAGCTAGTCCACAGTTGCCGACATTTGTCTCCAGCCGAAGGCTATCAAAAGTCGAAAGCTCTGCTTCAAAAATATTTTGGTGGACTTCCGGTGGTGCTATGGTGGCTTAGGACGTGCACCATTTAGCTCCGCATCGCTAAACGCCGAAAAAATAATCGAAAGCTAAACTGGACAGATTTAAAAATACTTACCGGTAGACGTTCAGTGTCGCTTAAGTGACATCAGCAGAATGCGACTCCGGTATTTTAAATGGCCGGTAGATGCTTGCCTAGACAACCATGGAGGAAACGACAAGCAGAAGTCGTGCAAGGCCCCGAAGAAGACTCGACCTCGAGTATGGAGCACCCCCGAGAGGAAGCAGCAAGGCAACCTCTGGGGTTGGAGGACATCCGATCAGTACTGGGTGAACAACTTGCAGCTGTGAAGGTGGAAATTTCAGCTGGGAAGGTAGAAATCTGTGGCAAGATTGACAAGATAGATGCCCGTATAGAGGAGGTGAATTCCTCCTTGAAAGGGGAAATCCACAGGCTTGAAACCGAAATCAGCCGTAAGTTGGAGCCTATTCTTGCTAGACTATTCGGGAATTGGAGTCTACTACTGCTGTAAATGCCGAGACAACACACAGGCTGACGGCTGAGGTGGAACGTATCTCCGGGTTACTTGCAAAAGTGACAGAAAAATGTCTTGATTTGGAAGGGCGTTCCAAACGTCAGAACCTAAGGATTGTTGGAGTGAAAGAAGGCAAAGAACGTGGTAAAAATCTTCGAGATTTTGTGGCCCAACTACTGTAAGATGTACTTAATTTGGATGAAAATTCTAGACTTGACCAGGCTCACAGAGCTCTGAGAGCCCGGTCAGACAGCACAGCTCCAGCAAGACAGTTGATTCTGACGGTACATCACCGCCATGCAGAAAGTTGCCAACAACATTATGCAGAAAGTTGCCAACAACAAAAATCTAACTTTTTAAGGTGAAAACATACGAATCTTCAGAGACTTTCCTGCCGGTCGTTAAGAAAAGAGCACTCTTCACCAAGTCAAGAGCTATTTTGAGAAACATACCAGACCCCCGATTTGGCCTTTTATATCCAGCCAAATTGCGAGTTACCTATAAAGGGACTGAATACTTTTTTACCGATCCGGATAAAGCATTCAAGTTTGCCCAAGATACTGCGGGATTCGTCAAGGATAAGTAACTGTGTTACTGAGTTTATGCCGTGATGTTAATCAAGAGGGTTATACTGTGTTTATACTGAGTTTATACTGTGTTTATAATTCATTTATATTGTATTCATTTATACTGTGTTTATCTATATTACTAAAAGTCTGATCTTGACCGCTTTTGGCCCACTGTGCTGCGATTTCCGAGAGAACGCCTCCATCAACGGCCTTCATTTTTGGCCACCTCGCTCAGAGCCCCCCTCCACCTTCTGGGACCAGAGGATTTCTCCTATCAATGAAAAATCAGAGAGATATTAATGTTTAAAAAAAAATCCCCATTCTCTCTGCTGCCCCCGCTGGCGGCAGGGGGAGGGTCTATAAAACCCGGAAGTGTAGTGCCTCACTCACTCTGCCAGACCCAGGAAGTGAGAGGGTCACGACTCTCTGAGCTGCGAATAACACTGAACGCACGTCAGCTCCACGGTGAGTCCTCTCGATGCGGCTGTAAAGTGGTTGCAGCCCAATTGCTTGCCTTGCCTTTTTGTTATTTTTTATTTTTTATTTATTTTTATTAGAAGTACAGTAAATTACAGTAATACACATCACATATATCTTATTACATTTGTTGTACCACTTCGTTTTCCGAGCTTTAAAAAAGGTAGAAATAAAAGAAGTAAGGAAAGTGAGCAAGAGTCGTGAAGGTGCAGGAAAGTGTTGGGAAAAGAAAGCCCCTTAGGGAAGAAGTTAGAGAAGGAAGTAAAGAAAGGAAATAGACCCTAGAAAGAAAACAAAAAAAAGGAGAAACAATCGCTCTATTATAACACAAAACTCAGCAAAAAAGGATATACCAACCGTGTGTTTTTTTTTTACCCCCCGTTACCAGATCCTGGTGCCATTTATTTTTTAAATTACTATTGCACCTTATGCTTGTAATAGTTCTATAAATGCAGACCACGTCTTTTGGAAGTGGTCTGCTTTGCCTGCTAGGAGGAGTCTCATCTCTTCCAGGTGTAATGTTTCGAACATGTTTGAAATCCACATTTTTATTGTTGGTATTGGAGCGTTTTTCCAGAATTTGAGTATAAGCTTTTTTCCCATTATTAGCCCTTAATTAAGTAAGTTCTTTTGAAGCACGTTTAGTTCGGGGTTTCCTTCCGATATTCCAAAAATGATCCATTCTGCTTTTGGTACAAGTTTTATTTTAATTAATTTTGTGAAGATTTCAAATATTTCGTTCCAGAATTTTTGGATTTTTATACAAAAAACAAAAGAGTGCGCTATGGTAGCTTCTTGTGACTGACATTTATCACAAGTGGGTGAGACATTGGGGAAAAGTTTATTTATTTTAGTTTTTGAATAATATAGTCTATGTAATGTTTTGAATTGAATTAAAGTATGTCGTACGTTGAACGAGCATTTATGCACATATGGTAAGTGTTTATCCCAGCTCTCTTTTGAAATTTTTATAGCTAGTTCTTGTTCCCAGTCTCTTCTAATACCATCGGTTGTAGGTATTTCTATATTTAAAATAATGTTGTATAAGTATGATATTAGATTTGCTGATTCAGCCTTTGTCTTCATGGCTTCATCCAATAAGTCTGGGGGCATGTTATGATAGTCTTTTGTGTATTTTTTCAGATAGTCACGGATTTGAAGATATTTAAAATATTGATTATTTTTCAAATTATATTTCAGTTGTAATTGTTGAAATGATAATAATTTTCCTAATTCATACAAGTCTCCGAGCGTTTTGATTCCCATTCTTTCCCATTGTGTAAATGAGCCTTGCCTTTTTTTAAAGTTTGTGTTCACAAAATGAATTTTGGTTGTCAGGTGGCTACAGCCCAATTGTTTGCCTCGCCTTTATAAAAAGTTTGTGTTCACAAAATGAATTTTGGTTGTCAGGAGGCTGCAGCCCAATTGATTGCCTCGCCTTTTAAAAAAGTTTGTGTTCACAAAATGAATTTTGGTTGTCGGGTGGATGCAGCCCAATTGTTTGCCTCGCCTTTTTTTTTAAAGTTTGTGTTCACAAAATGAATTTTGGTTGTCAGGTGGCTGCAGCCCAATTGTTTGCCTTGCCTTTTTAACAAGTTTGTGTTCACAAAATGAATTTTGGTTGTCAGGTGGCTGCAGCTCAATTGTTTGCCTTGGCTTGGCTTTTAAAATTGTTGCAACAGTTGGATGCCAGCCCAAGAATCCATTCGGCCCACAATGTGTATACTAGCCCTCTGGAAACCAGTACCTTCGGCCTGCAACACCCATACTAGCGCAACAGACAGAGAGAGAAGGAGAGGGAGAGAGGGAGAGATACTAAGAGAGAATGTAAGTGAGAATAAGTTAGAGGAAGTTGTGAAAAGTTTTGGGAGAGAGGGAAGGGAAGAGGGAGAGAGGGAGGGATGGGGAAAAGGGAGAGGGGGAGAGAGAGGGGGAGAGAGAGAATGAATGTGGGAGACAGGTTGGGAAAGTGTTGGAAAGTGTTGAGTAAGTTTTTGAAAGTCTAGGAAAGTTTAGAGACGGGTTTGGAAAGTTTTGGAGAGGTTGTGAGAGGGAGAGGGAGGGAGAGAGAGAGAGGGAGAGATAGAGGGAGGAAATGACTGTGTGAAACGGAATTTGTAATCAATAAGTTGTCATAAATTCACTGACTTAGAGTCGGTTAATGCGTCAAAACAGTACTAATAGAAAGTTAAGTAATATGTGCCATATATTAGTCAAATTACTCAATATTCAACTACTTAATTAGAGCACGTTAAGATACTTAACCTCTTGGGAATGCTGATTCCCTGACGGATTTAAATACTGTTAAACTTTTTGGGGGTTTGTTCTGTTTAGTTTTTATTAACTCCTTAAGGTGCGGAGTTACTTAATATTATCTACGGAATTTTTCACTAACCCAACCACCACCAGCATTTCTATATGCTGCAATTTCCGGTTTTTTTCTTTTTCACTTTCTACTTTTTTTACTAAATATCTTAACGATTTTTATTAATGCATATTTTTCTTGGAGATATCTCTGGGGGATAGGGGAAAAGGGGACAGGGCTCACCCACCCAGCAATTAAAGGAAATATTTCAAATAATGTGTTGGATCATTTGAATCAAAGGAAACCATGTAAGTCTTAAAATGCAAGATGATGTTGCTAGGAAAATAAGAGGAATTACATTTTGTAGTTGGAACGTTAGGGGCGTTAACAAGCCAATTAAAAGGGGCAAAGTACTAGCCCATTTAAAGTCTATTAATACTGATATAATATTTCTACAGGAGATGCATCTTAAAAATGGAGCTCACATCAGGCTGAAGGGTAGCTGGATTGGTCAATTATATCATTCTACTTTTTCTTCGAAAGCAAGAGGAACAGCAATTCCAATTCGCAAAGGTATACCATTCAAACACAAATCCACTATAGCCGAAAAGGAAGGCAGGTACATTATGATATCTGGGGAATTATGCTCAACTCCACTGACTACGTTGAATATTTATGCTCCTAATATCGACAATCCCCAATTGTTTAATAAAATATTTAATATAATCTCAGACTCCTGCCAGCAGAATCTGATAATTGGAGGAGACTTAACTTGTGTAGTAGATCAATACTTGGATAAATCTTCACGTCAAAGGAAAAGTACTTCAAAATCAAAATTGAGTGAACTTTTAAATACGTATATAAATAATACAAACATAACTGACGTATGGATGATTGCCAATCCATCCGGAAGAGAATACTCTTTTTATTCAGGTGTTCACAAAACGTATACACAAATTGATCATTTCCTGGCAGATGCAAAACTTATCCCTTTCACCTATAACCCAAAATATCACAATAATATCATTTCGGACCATTGTCCGTTAACTTTTTCCTTAAAATTGGAAGGAATGTATAATAAAAAATCGTTTTGGAGATTCAACCAATAAATACTAACTGAGGCAAGTTGTTGTGACTATTTGAAGCTACAGATGAAAATATTCTTTGAGACAAAACGACACACCTGGTAGTTCTGCAGCGTTGTTGTGGGAAACTTTCAAAGCCTATATTCGAGGCTGTATTATCACATACCAAGCTTTTCAAAACAAGAAAAATAAGACTGAACAATTGGAATTAGAAAAACAGATTAAACAGCTAGACTCAGAAAATGCGATTGACCCAACCACGGCAAAACATAATAAGATAGCTGCATGAACATTTAAATTAAACCAGATCCTTTCTGCAAAAATTATTAGGGTATTTCATTATACTAAGCAAAAAAAATTTGAATTTGGTGATAAACCACATAAACTACTGGCACGTCAGCTCCGTAAATTAGAGAAGGATCACACATTTCAAAAAATTAGATCAGAAAAAGGAGATCTGTTTACACTGCCTAAAGATATTAATGAAAGATTCTATCAAACACTATACTCATCAAAAACAACAGCCAATCCTGCAAAGATGAAAAGTTTTCTTGAGAATTGCAATCTCCCATCCCTTAATGAGGAGGAACGGGACGAATTAGGTGCAGAGATAACAACAAAAGACATTGTAGAGACTATTAAATTATTGAAAAGTGGAAAAACGCTGGGTCCGGATGGGTTTAGTAATGAATTTTATAAAAAATTTAATGATTTAATTCCCCACGTTTACGCCCTTTATATTTAAGCATTATATCAAGCATTTAATGAACAGACTTTACCACAAACTCTTGCCAAATCAACTATTACATTGATTACAAAAAAATATAAAATCTTGAGGAGCCTGGATCCTATAGGGCAATAGCCCTTTTAAATACAGATCAGAAGATACTAGCTAAGACTTTGGCTTGCAGATTAAGCTTGGTTATTAGTAAACTAATACATCCAGATCAAACTAGGTTTAAACCTAAACGACATTCGTTTTATAATTTGAGACGTTTGTTTAATATAATATACTCGCAGAGAACGACAAACGAAGATCTAACAATTATTTCTCTTGATGCAGATAAAGATTTCGACCAAGTGGAATGGTCTTATCTTTTCACAGCGTTGGAAAAATTCCAATTGGGAGAAAACTTTATTTCATGGGTGAAGCTCTTATACACTAATCCGACAGCCAGAATACTGACAAATCAAATGCTTTCACCGAACTTTCACTTATCCAGGGGTAACAGACAAGGATGCGCCCTTTTTCCAATGTTATTTGCTTTAGCCATAGAACTTTTTGCTGAGAGTATTAGGTCACATTCGGGCATTCACGGATATAATACTAAATATACCATCAATAAGATCTCGTTATATGCAGATGATGTACTTCTATACATTACTAATTCCCAAGTTAGTATTCCAAATGTACTAAACATTATAGAACAATTTGGTGCATTTTCAGGATATTCAGGATATTGTGTTGTACTTCCGGTGGCGCTGGTGCCAGCAGCCTCCACCTACAGCCCGGTATCTTTTTGTTTTTTTGTTTATTTAGTTATGTAAAAGTGTGTTTTTTGGTGTTTTTTTTGTGTTTTTATGTGGAGGAAGAGGGTACGGTGCGGGGGATACTGTCCTTCAGTCGCTTCCTGGTGAAGACGCGACTATTATTCGAGTCGTGTCCTCGCCCCCCCCCCCCCCCCCCAGCGGCCTACCTAGTGGATTAGCGCGGCCTTTCCTGCCGGGATCGACCAGAGCTCGAGCAGCGGCAGGACAGCGCTGTAACATCGCGAGGCTGGCGATGCCTTACCGGGGATCGCCGTCTGGAGCCCGGAGCGCTGGACCTGCTGCACCGACATCATGGAGCTGCGGTTTGCGGAGCTCCCAACGCGGGCGGCGCTGATGGACAGCGCGGGGTCCTGTGACTCTGCCCGGCTCGGCCGCTGCGGACTCGGGAGCTGCGGACTCGGGAGCTCGGGAGCTGCGGACTCGGGAGCTGCGGACTCGGGAGCTCGGGAGCTGCGGACTCGGGGGCTGCGGACACCGGCTGCGGGAGGCGGCTGATCAGGAGGTCCGGGCCGCTGAGGAGGAGGATGTTCACCGTCGGGGTTCGGCGTCGGCGTTCCACTAGCCCGGCGTGAGGGCCTGAACTGCGGGTGCTAGGAAGGCCTCGACCACGAGTGAACATCTGGGAAGAACGGAGTGGAGGCTGGCTGGACTATGGTGCCTTCCTCACCTTGGTGCCACTGTGTTATGTTGTGTCGTGGACTTTCACTGTTTGTGCTTTTTTTTAAATTCTATTTTATTTTTAATATGTTTTATTATTTATTATTATTTATTTATTTTTATTTTTATGATACTGCCTGTAAGGGAAATTCATTTCGTTGTCTCTAACTGAGACAATGACAATAAATTTGAATACAATACAATACAATACAATATAGAATAAATTGGAATAAAAGTGAAATTATGCTAATAAAAGAACAAGACCCTTCTCAACTCCAAAAATTTCCTCTCAGAATTGTTACCGAAAATTTTAGATATCTCGGAATTTACGTGACTAGAAAACATTCCTCTCTATTTAAAACAAATTTTCCACCATTAATTACCAAAATATATGCCTACATTCAATTTTGGAAAACACTTCCTATCTCCCTTATAGGTAGAGTAAATGCCATAAAGATGATCTTCCTTCCACAACTCCTATATTTATTTCAATCAATACCGATATATCTCCCTAAAAGTTTTTTAAAGAAAATTGATTCTACTATCACTAATTTTATTTGGGACTACAAAACCCATAGAATACACAAAAGACATTTGTGCAAATCCAAAGTAAATGGAGGATTAGCTCTTCCTAACTTTCTTTTTTACTACTGGGCAACTAATATTAAAAATATAATCTTCTGGTTGGACAATACATGTCAACAGGTAAATTGGTTAAAAATGGAGAGGGAAGATTGTTTGCCTTTTAATGTAGGCTCGATTCTCCTATCTCCAATATATTTGAATAAGTCAACGTATGAGCAAAATCCAGAAATACACAGTGCTTTACGTATCTGGAAACAGTTGAAATTAAGTTTTAAACTGAGAAACTTGTCTCTCCTTCTGCCTATTGCAAACAATCAATCCTTTAAACCGTCTACTTTAGATATGGTGTTTGTTCAATGGAAAAACCAAGGAATTAATACTGTGGCAGACCTCTATAAGAAGGGGACTCTCTTTTCTTTTCAAGAACTACAGGAGAAATACCACTTGAAAGCAAACAATTTTTTTAGATACCTTCAAATCCGAGATTATGTGAAAAGTACAAGATTGTACTTTTATGGGTCCAGATATATTAGACGATTGTTTGAATAGACATGCCGATACAAGTAAGTTGATATCTTACATTTATAACTCTTAAATATTGATACCCCACGTTCTGAGATTTATAGGCGAGCATGGGAAGACGAGTTGGGTTTACATATTTCAAAAGATATATGGGAGGAAAGCCTACTATACATACATTACTGCTCTATAAATGTCAGGCATTGCCTGATACAATTCAATGTAATGCATAGGTTATACTATTCAAAGACCAAATTGAATATGATTTTTCCAACTGTCTCCCCTATTTGTGATAAATGTCACCTCCAAGAAGCTACCTTAACCCATTCCTTTGTATCCTGTATAAAAATACAACATTTCTGGATGGGAATATTCAATATCATCTCTAAAACACTCAAAATTCAACTGGAGTCAGATGCAAAACTAATAATTTTAGGAATGTCAAAGGTCGGTTCTATGCTAACGACGTTCCAAAGACGTTTCCTTGACTACGGCTTAATAACTGCGAAAAAAATTATATTCAATTCTGGAAAAAGATAACAGTTCCCACAGTGAAGATGTGGATCACAGAAATGACCGAGACACTACATTTAGAAAAAACAAGGCTTGTTTTGGCTGACAAATCAGACCAATTTTCCAAAATATGATCTCCTTTTACTGAATTTCTTCAACAATAGAATGGTTGAACACAAATTTAAAACCGATGCTTGGGTTGGGTGAACGGGGGTGGGGAAGGGAAGGATTGTGGGACATATCTCCCTTTTCTTTTCTTTTTTATCTTCTCTTTTTTTTCCTCTCACTTTTTTTGGCAGTTCAGGGGTCTTTTTTTCTCTCTTTTTTGTATCTTTTTCTTCATTCTTTCCTTTTTACTGTTTTTTTCCCGATTCATTTATCAGTTTATAAAATGTTAAAAATGAAGCTGTACGGAAATTGTATAATTGTTATGCCAATTACTTTATTCTTGTACAATTGCTTCTAATAAAATAAACATTAAAAAATTATATATATATATTTTGGTAATGAACACAAGATTGCCAGTGCATACATGAGCAAGGCTTTTGCTTGGTCAGTTATCAAGGCAGAGAATGTGAAGGCATTACATGTGTTTTTGCTGTTTCTTAAAGGTTGTTGCAATGCAATGAAACATCTCACCTGTATGGAGGAAATTAATGTTGCTATCAATATGAAGACTATCCTCCTAAAATTGCCTTACAGGCTTAGATTCAAGTGAAGGGATAGTGCATGTCAGATACAGAAAGCGCATGGTCGGCGAGCTAGGTTTCCTGATCTGGTGGATTTCTTGGAGTGGCAGGTGGAGATAATGTCAGATCCACTTTTTGGAAGCATTCAGGGTCCTAGACCAATGGCAACTGTCAACAACAGGTGGAATGAGAAGAGATGCGTCTACCATTAGGGCAGTGTCAACTGATCAAGCAGAAGGGGCATAAAGAAAAGGTGGACTTCTTAAAGGAGAAGGGAGTCTGCTTTGGATGTTTGAAGAGAGGCCCCATGAGTAGAAACTGCAAGAGTCGTTTGACTTGTGGCGTGTGCAAACAAGATCATCCTGAATTAATTCACACTGAACACAAGAACTCAGAGAAGAAGCCGGAGTATACAGAACAGAATGAGAAGCCAACAGTGAGTGATGCTGTTTTCTCATCTGGGATGTGCGCGCATATTGGGGCCGGTGATGAAACCTGCATCTTCGCCATCTTACCAGCACAGGTAAAGAGCCGCAAGGGTGACGCGGTGTTACAAACATACGCATTTTTGGATCATGGAAGTTCTACAACGTTTTGTACAGAAAGCTTGATGAGACGGCTGAACATTACAGGACAAAAGAATAAGATTCGCTTGCCTACCATGAATGAAGAGAAGCCTGTGTTCAATCATCATCTCAGGTTTGGAAATATCTAGTCTTGATAAAGACGATTTTATACAACTATCTGATGTGTTCACACGTAAGATCATGCCTGTTTCTCGTCTAAACATTCCCAAGCAGGAATACCTGAAACAATGGCCTTACTTGAAGGGTATCAAGATTCCTCACATAAAATCTGGCATCTTACTGAGTATAGAAGTTGGGATGTAATGTTAAAATTGTACAAGGCATTGGTGAGGCCAATTCTGGAGTATGGTGTACAATTTTGGTCGCCTAATTATAGGAAGGATGTCAACAAAATAGAGAGAGTACAGAGGAGATTTACTAGAATGTTGCCTGGGTTTCAGCAACTAAGTTACAGAGAAAGGTTGAACAAGTTAGGGCTTTATTCTTTGGAGCGCAGAAGGTTAAGGGGGGACTTGATAGAGGTTTTTAAAATGATGAGAGGGATAGACAGAGTTGACGTGGAGAAGCTTTTCCCACTGAGAGTAGGGAAGATTCAAACAAGGGGACATGACTTGAGAATTAAGGGACTGAGGTTTAGGGGTAACATGAGGGGGAACTTCTTTACTCAGAGAGTGGTAGCTGTGTGGAATGAGCTTCCAGTAAAGGTGGTGGATGCAGGTTCGTTTTTATCATTTAAAAATAAATTGGATAGTTATATGGATGGGAAAGGAATGGAGGGTTATGGTCTGAGCGCAGGTATACGGGACTAGGGGAGATTATGTGTTCGGCACGGACTAGAAGGGTCGAGATGGCCTGTTTCCGTGCTGTAATTGTTATATGGTTATATGGTTTATATGGTTATCAGCCTACACATCGGAACAAATGCTTCAAAGGTATTGGAACCCTGGGAGCTGGTCAACAGCCAAGGGGATGGACCATTTGCCGTGAGGACCCGACTTGGATGGGTCATCTATGGTCCCTTGAGAAGAGACAACGAAAGCAGGGATGAATATGGCTGCCCTCCTGCTGCTGTTAATCGAATATCCACTGTAAACTTGGAGGAGCCACTGGTCACGCAATACAATCACAACCAGTGAAAGAACCACCAGCAAGGAAGCAGAAGAAATGTCCAGAGAAGAGGTAAAGTTATTGGATATTATGAATCACTCAGTAGAGATGATAGATGGACACTATTGTCTAGATTTACCTTTCAAACAAGAAAGCGTCAGTCTGCCAAATAACCGTTGCATTGGAGTGCAGTGCATCCAGAACCTGAAACACAGGTTTGGTAAGAATAAGAAATTTCATGATGAATATTCATCTTTCCTCACAGAAATGATTGATAATGGTAATGCTGAAATGGTACCAGTGGACCAGCTGAATTGAAGTGATGGAGAGCTCTGGTACATCCCACACCTTGGGGTATATCACTCAAGGAAAGGGACCTTGAGGGTGGTCTTTGACTGTGGGGCAAAGTCTTCAAAGGAACATCACAATTGCCAACTGCTGCAGGGTCTAGACCTTGTCAGATCAGATTCAGACAAGAACCGGTTGCTTTGATGGCTGATATTAAACATAGAAACATAGAAAATAGGTGCAGGAGTAGGCCATTTGGCCCTTCGAGCCTGCACCGCTATTCAATATGATCATGGCTGATCATCCAACTCAGTATCCTGTACCTGCCTTCTCTCCATACCCCCTGATCCCTTTAGCCACAAGGGGCACATCTAACTCCCTCTTAAATATAACCAATGAACTGGCCTTAACTACCTTCTGTGGCAGAGAATTCCAGAGATTCACCACTCTCTGTGTGAAAAATGTTTTCCTCATCTCGGTCCTAAAAGATTTCCCCCTTATCCTTAAACTGTGACCCCTTGTTCTGGACTTCCCCAACATCGGGAACAATCTTCCTGCATCTAGCCTGTCCAACCCCTTAAGAATTTTGTAAGTTTCTATAATATCCCCCCTCAATCTTCTAAATTCTAGCGAGTACAAACCAAGCCTATCCAGTCCTTCTTCATATGAAAGTCCTGACATCCCAGGAATCAGTCTGGTGAACCTTCTCTGTACTCCCTCTATGGCAAGAATGTCTTTCCTCAGATTAGGAGACCAAAACTGTACGCAATACTCCAGGTGTGGTCTCACCAAGACCGTGTACAACTGCAGTAGAACCTCCCTGCTCCTATACTCAAATCCTTTTGCTATGAATGCTAACATACCATTCGCCTTCTTCACTGCCTGCTGCACCTGCATGCCTACTTTTAATGACTGGTGTACCATGACACCCAGGTTTCGTTGCATCTCCCCCTTTCCTAATCGGCCTCCATTCAGATAATAGTCTACTTTCCTGTTTTTGCCACCAAAGTGGATAACCTCACATTTATCCACATTATACTGCATCTGCCATGCATTTGCCCACTCACCCAGCCTATCCAAGTCACCTTGCAGCCTCCTAGCATCCTACACACAGCTAACACTGCACCCCATCTTCGTGTCATCCGCAAACTTGGAGATGTTGCATTCAATTCCCTCGTCCAAATCATTAATATATATCGTAAATAGCTGGGGTCCCAGCACTGAGCCTTGCGGTACCCCACTAGTCACTGCCTGCCATTGTGAAAAGGACCCGTTTACTCCTACTCTTTGCTTCCTGTCTGCCAGCCAGTTCTCTATCCACATCAATACTGAACCCCCAATACCATGTGCTTTAAGTTTGTATTCTAATCTCTTATGTGGGACCTTGTCGAAAGCCTTCTGAAATTCCAGATATAACACATCCACTGGTTCTCCCTTATCCACTCTACTAGTTACATCCTCAAAAAATGATATCAGATTCGTCAGACATGATTTACCTTTCATAAATCCATGCTGACTTTGTCCAATGATTTCACCACTTTCCAAATGTGCTGCTATTCCATCTTTAATAACTGATTCTAGCAGTTTCCCCACTACCGACGTTAGACTAACTGGTCTGTAATTCCCCGTTTTCTCTCTCCCTCCCTTTTTAAAAAGTGGGGTTACATTAGCTACCCTCCAATCCTCAGGAACTACTCCAGAATCTAAAGAGTTTTGAAAAATTATCACTAATGCATCCACTATTTCTGCGGCTACTTTCTTAAGTACTCTGGGATGCAGCCTATCTGGCCCTGAGGATTTATCGGCCTTTAACCATATAACCATATAACAATTACAGCATGGAAACAGGCCATCTCGACCCTTCTAGTCCGTGCCGAACACGTATTCTCCCCTAGTCCCATATACCTGCGCTCACACCATAAAACTCCATTCCTTTCCCGTCCATATAACTATCCAATTTATTTTTAAATGATAAAAACAAACCTGCCTCCACCACCTTCACTGGAAGCTCATTCCACACAGCCACCACTCTCTGAGTAAAGAAGTTCCCCCTCATGTTACCCCTAAATTTCAGTCCCTTAATTCTCAAGTCATGTCCCCTTGTTTGAATCTTCCCTACTCTCAGTGGGAAAAGCTTATCCACGTCAACTCTGTCTATCCCTCTCATCATTTTAAAGACCGCTATTAAGTCCCCCCTTAACCTTCTGCGCTCCAAAGAATAAAGCCCTAACTTGTTCAACCTTTCTCTGTAACTTAGTTGCTGAAACCCAGGCAACATTCTAGTAAATCTCCTCTGTACTCTCTCTATTTTGTTGACAGCCTTCCTATAATTAGGCGACCAAAATTGTACACCATACTCCAGAATTGGCCTCACCAATGCCTTGTACAATTTTAACATTACGTCCCAACTTCTATACTCAATGCTCCGATTTATAAAGGCCAGCACACCAAAAGCTTTCTTTACCACCCTATCTACATGAGATTCTACTTTCAGGGAACTGTGCACAGTTATTCCCAGATCCCTCTGTTCACCTGCATTCTTCAATTCCCTACCATTTACCATGTACGTCCTATTTTGATTTGTCCTGCCAAGATGTAGCACCTCACACTTATCAGCATTAAACTCCATCTGCCATCTTTCAGCCCACTCTTCCAACTGGCATAAATCTCTCTGCAGACTTTGAAAATCTACTTCATTATCCACAACCCCACCTATCTTAGTATCATCTGCATACATACTAATCCAATTTACCACACCATCATCCAGATCATTGATGTACATGACAAACAACAGTGGACCCAACACAGATCCCTGTGGCACCCCACTAGTCACTGGCCTCCAACCTGACAAACAACCATCCACCATTAGTCTCTGGCATCTCCCATTCAGCCACTGTTGAATCCATCTTGCTACTCCACCATTAATACCCAACCATTGAACCTTCTTAACCAACCTTCCATGAGGAACCTTGTCAAAGGCCTTACTGAAGTCCATATATACAACATCCACTGCTTTACCCTCATCAATTTCCCGAGTAACCTCTTCAAAAAATTCAAGAAGATTAGTCAAACATGACCTTCCAGGCACAAATCCATGTTGACTGTTCCTAATCAGACCCTGTTTATCCAGATGCTTATATATATTATGTGTAAGTATCCTTTCCATTAATTTGCCCACCACTGACGTCAAACTAACAGGTCTATAATTGCTAGGTTTACTCTTAGACCCCTTTTTAAACAATGGAACAACATGCGCAGTACGCCAATCCTCCGGTACTATTCCCGTTTCTAATGACATTTGAAATATTTCTGTCATAGCCCCTGCTATTTCTACACTAACTTCCCTCAATGTCCTAGGAATATCCTGTCCGGACCTGGAGAATTATCCACTTTTATATTTCTCAAAAGTGTCAGTACTTCCTCTTCTTTGAATCTCATAGTTTCCATAGCTACTCTACTTGTTTCCCTTACCTCACATAATTCAATTTCCTTCTCCTAGGTGAATACCGAAGAAAATAAATTGTTCAATATCTCCCCCATCTCTTTTGGCTCTGCAGATAGCTGTCCACTCTGACTCTCTAATGGACCAATTTTATCCCTCGTTATCCTTTTGCCATTAATATAGCTGTGGAAACCCTTTGGATTTACTTTCACCTTACTTGCCAAAGCAACCTCATATCTTCTTTTAGCTTTTCTAATTTCTTTCTTAAGATTCTTTTTACATTCTTTATACTCCTCAGGCACCTCATTTACTCCATGCTGCCTATAATTATTGTAGATCTCTCTCTTTTTTCGAACCAAGTATCCAATTTCCCTTGAAAACCATGGCTCTTTCCAATTTTTACTATTTCCTTTCAACCGAACAGGGACATAAAGATTCTGTACTCTTAAAATTTCCCCTTTAAATGTCCTATATATTGAAACTAATGGTATTGTGATCGCTGGTCCTGAACTGTTCCCCAACGCATACCTCTGCCACCTGACCCATCTCATTTCCTAACAGGAGGTCCAGTAGGTACTTCTATGTGGCTGCAAAAAACTATCCTGCACACATTTTACAAACTCCAACCCATCCAGCCCATTTACAGAATGTGTTTCCCAGTCTATGTGTGGAAAATTGAAATCTCCCACAATCACTACCTTGTGCTTACTACTAATATCTGCAATCTCCTTACATATTTGCTCTTCCAATTCTCGCTCCCCATTTGGCGGTCTATAATACACCCCTATAAGTGTTGCTACCCCTTTCCCATTTCTCAGTTCCACCCAAATAGCCTCCCTAGACGAGCCCTCTAATCTATCCTGCCAAAGCACTGCTGTAATATCTTCCCTGATAAGCAATGCAACACCTCCACCTCTTGCCCCTCCAATTATATCACACCTGAAGCAACGAAATCCTGGAATATTTAGTTTCCAATCACAGCCCTCCTGCAACCATGTTTCACTGATCGCCATAACATCATACTTCCAGGTGTCAATCCAGGCTCTAAGTTCATTCACCTTTCTTACAATGCTCCTAGCTTTAAAATATACACATTTAACAAACCCACCCTCTCTTATTCTCTGTTTATTGTCTTTTTCTTCTCTCTCCCCTACATTTTGGGTCAGAGTGCTACCATTCTCTGCCTCCTGCCTCACACACTGACTGCTAGTTTTCCCAATTTGAGTCCCTCCCCCCAACCATACTAGTTTAAAGTCTCCCCAGTAGCCTTTCCAAATCTCCCCGCCCGGATATTGGTCCCCCTCGAGTTCAAGTGCAACCCGTCCTTTCTGTACAGGTCGCACCTTCCCCAAAAGAGGTCCCAATGATCCAGAAACTTGAATCCATACCCACTGCACCAGTCCCTCATCCACTCATTTATCCTCCACCTCGCTCCATTCCTACTCTCACTGTCGCGTGGCACAGGCAGTAATCCTGAGATTGTTACCTTTGCAGTCCTTCTCCTTAACTCTCTACCTAACTCCCTAAATTCTTCTTTCAGGACCTCTTCTCTTTTTTTACCTATGTCGTTGGTACCTATATGTACCACAACCTCAGGCTCCTCTCCCTCCCATTTCAGGATTTCTTGGACACGTTCAGACACATCCCTGATCCTGGCACCAGGGAGGCAAACTACCATCCGGGTCTCCTGTCTGCGTCCACAGAATCGCCTATCCGACCCCCTGACTATAGAGTCCCCTATTACAATTGCCCTCCTCTTCTTTTCCTTACCCTTCTGAGCAACAGGACCGGTCTTTGTGCCAGAGGCCCGGCCGCTGTCGCTGCCCCCAGGTAGGCTGTCTCCCCCACCCTTACTCAAACATGAGTACTTATTTTCAAGGTGTACTCACCAGTCCCTGCCTCTGCCCGTTGCCCTTCCTAACTGTGACCCAGTTTTCTGTCTCCCGTGGTCTTGGAGTGACCACCTCCCTGTAACTCCTTTCTATGACCTCCTCGCTCTCCCTGAGCAGACAGAGGTCATCGAGTTGCTGTTCCAGGTTCCTAACACGGTCCCTTAGGAGCCCCATCTCGACGCACCTGGCGCAGATGTGGACGTCTGGAGGGCACTCAGACTCCATGACCTCCCACATCTGACATCCAGAACAGTAAACTGCCCTGGCCCTCATTCTCCCCCTTATCCGAATACAATAAAGCCTTACCCAGGATACAAGCCAATCAGCTGCTTCCTCTAGTCCGTTCGACCAATCAGAGGCTTCCACCAGCCCCCTTAATTTAAAGTGTGATTTACGAATGGAACGTTGCAGATTTTGGCTCCTCCCTCACCAATGGCTCCTGGGCCTCTGCTGAAACAAGCCCCGCGATGGGTTTTTTAACTCACCGCACATTCAATTTACCTAACACCACTTCCCGGCTAACCTGGATTTCACTCAGTTCCTCCATCTCATTTGACCCCCGGTCCCCTGCTATTTCCGGCAGATTATTTATGTCTTCCTTAGTGAAGATGGAACCAAAGTAGTTATTCAATTGGTCTGCCATGTCCTTGTTCCCCATGATCAATTCACCTGTTTCTGACTGCAAGGGACCTACATTTGTATTAACTAATCTTTTTCTCTTCACATATCTATAAAAGCTTTTGCAATCAGTTTTTATGTTCCCTGCCAGTTTTCTTTCATAATCTATTTTCCCTTTCCTAATTAAGCCCTTTGTCCTCCTCTGCTGGACTCTGAATTTCTCCCAGTCCTCTGGTAGGCTGCTTTTTCTGGCTAATTTGTCCGCTTCATCTTTTGTTTTGATACTATCCCTGATTTCCCTTGTTATCCACGGATGCACTACCTTCCCTGATTTATTTTTTTGCCAAACTGGGATGAACAATTGTTGTAGTTCATCCATGCAGTCTGTAAATGCCTTCCATTGCATATCCACCGTCAACCCATTAAGAATCAATTGCCAGTCTATCTTGGTCAATTCACGTCTCATACCCTCAAAGTTACCTTTCTTTAAGTTCAGGACCCTTGTTTCTGAATTAACAATGTCACTCTCCATCCTAATGAAGAACTCAACCATATTATGGTCACTCTTGCCCAAGGGGCCATGCACAACAAGACTGCTAACTAACCTTGTGTTCAAAAAGGAACTGCAGATGCTGGAATATCGAAGGTACACAAAATTGCTGGAGAAACTCAGCGGGTGCAGCAGCATCTATGGAGCGAAGGAAATAGGCGACGTTTTGGGCCGAAACCCTTCTTCAGACTGATGGGGGGGGGGGGGGGGGGAGGAAGGAGGGAAAGGGGGGGGGGGGGGGAGCCCGAGGGGGGGCGGATGGGAGGGTGGGAGGAGACAGCTAGAGGGTTAAGGAAGGGGAGGAGACAGCAAGGGCTAGCAAAATTGGGAGAATTCAATGTTAATGCCATCCGGACGCAAGGTCCCCAGACGGAATATGAGGTGCTGTTCCTCCAATTTCCGCTGTTGCTCACTCTGGCAATGGAGGAGACCCAGGACAGTGAGGTCAGATTGGGAATGGGAGGGGGAGTTGAAGTGCTGAGCCACCGGGAGTTCAGGTAGGTTATTGCGGACTGAGCGGAGGTGTTCGGCGAAACGATCGCCCAACCTACGCTTAGTCTCCCCGATGTAAATCAGTTGACATCTAGAGCAGCGGATGCAGTAGATGAGGTTGGAGGAGATACAGGTGAACCTTTGTCGCACCTGGAACGACTGCTTGGGTCCTTGAATGGAGTCGAGGGGGGAGTTGAAGGGACAGGTGTTGCATTTCTTGCGGTTGCAACGGAAAGTGCCCGGGGAGGGGGTGGAGCGGGAGGGAAGGGAAGAATTGACGAGGGAGTTGCGGAGGGAGCGGTCTTTGCGGAAGGCAGACATGGGGGGAGATGGGAAGATGTGGCGAGTGGTGGGGTCACGTTGGAGGTGGCGGAAATGGCGGAGGATTATGTGTTGTATTTGCCGGCTGGTGGGGTGAAAGGTGAGGACCAGAGGGACTCTGCCCTTGTTGCGAGTGCGGGGATGGGGAGAGAGAGCAGTGTTACGGGGTATGGATGAGACCCTGGTGTGAGCCTCATCTATGGTGGCGGAGGGGAATCCCCGTTCCCTGAACTAACCTTTCCTCGTTACTCAATACCCAATCTAGAATAGCCTGCTCTCTCGTTGGTTCCTCTACATGTTGGTTTAGAAAACTATCCCGCATACATTCCAAGAAATCCTCTTCCTCAGCACCCTTGCCCATTTGATTCACCCAATCTATATGTAGATTGAAGTCACCCATTATAACTGTTTTACCTTTGTTGCACGCATTTCTAATTTCCTGTTTGATGCCATCCCCAACTACACTACTACTGTTAGGTGGCCTGTACACAACTCCCACTAGCGTTTTCTGCCCCTTAGTGTTTCGCAGCTCTATCCATATCGATTCCACATCCTCCAAGCTAATGTCCTTCCTTTCTAAAGCAATGTTTCATCAGGTCAAGGTATCAGAAAAGCATATTGACTATTTGCGATTCCTGTGGTGCCCTGAGGGTGATGCATAGCAAGATCTTGTTTTGGAGCAGTGTCATCACCAAGTTATGCAAACTTGGCATTAAGGAAGACTGCTGAAGATAACGAAGCTTATTTCCCAGCAGAGGTCACAAGCACAGTAAAGAACAACTTGTATGTAGATGAATGTTTATAGTCCATGCCTTCGGAAGTGGAAACAATTCAAATGGCAGCACAACTGACTTCCCTCTGCCAAATGGGAGGTTTCTTGCTGTTAAAGTGGACCAGCAACAGCTGTGCTGTATTGACATCCATTCCACAAGAACACAGAGTCAAGGAGACCAGGGAGTTAGACTAGGATACTTTGCCTATGGAAACAGCACTGGGATTGCACTGGTGCGTAGAAGCAGATGTGTTCAAGTTCAAAACTGTGGTACAGGAACGACCATAAACCTGGTCCGTAGTTGGCTCTATATATGATCCTTTAGGATTTCTTGCACCATTTACTCTGTCAGCCAAGCTGATTATGCAGGAGCTCTGTAAGGAAAGTCTCGGATGGGTTGTGAACATATCGCAAACCTTCTCTCAGCGATGGGCAGGATGGTTAGTAGATCTCAACAAGATGTCGGAATTTAAAGTGGACCGATGCATGAAGCCCACAAACTTTGGTCAAATTAGATTGGCACAGTTGCACCACTTTTCAGATGCATGTGAAAGTGACTATGGTACTGTTTCATATCTAAGACTGGAAGATGCTGACAAAGAAGTGCATGTTGTATTCATAATGGGAAAAGCCAAAGTGGCACCATTGAAGCAAATGATGATTCCCAGAATGGTGCTTACAGCTGCAGTCCCAGCTGTCAGAATGCTGACATAATGCTGCAAAAGGAATTACAACTTCTACTGGACATATCCATCTTCTAGACTGATAGCACAACAGTGCTTAAGTACATCACCAATGAAAACAAACACTTTCAAACATTAGTAACAAACATGACCTCTTTTGTAAGGGATGCCGCTAATGTATCGCAGTGGAGATATGTTGGCACAAAGGAAAATCCTACGGATGAAGCCTCTAGAGGACTAACTGCAGACCGCTTCTTAAACAGTAAGAAAAGGATCAAGGAATACTCGGAAAATGGACAAGAGAGAGCCAGTGGATGTAGTGTACCTGGACTTTCAGAAAGCATTTGATAAGGTCCCACATTGGAGATTAGTGGGAACAATTAGGGCACATGGTATTGGGGGTAGAGTGCTGACATGGATAGAGAGTGGTTGGCAGACAGGAAACAAAGAGTAGAGATTAACGGGTCCCTTTCAGAATGGCAGGCAGTGACTAGTGGGGTAATGCAAGGCTCGTTGCTGGGACCGCAGCTATTTACAATATACATTAATGATTTGGATGAAGGAATTCAAAGTAACATTAGCAAATTTGCAGATGACACAAAGCTGGGTGACAGTGTGAACTGTGAGGAGGATACTTTGAGAATGCAGGATGACTTGGGCAGGTTGGGGGAGTGGGCAGATGCATGGCAGATGAAGTTTAATGCAGATAAATGTGAGGTTATCCACTTTGGTAGCAAACACAGGAAGGCAGATTACTATCTAAATGGCGTCAAGTTGGGGAAAGGAGAAGTACAATGGGATCTGGGGGTCCTTGTTCATCAGTCTATGAAAGTAAGCATGCAGCTACAGCAGGCAGTGAAGAAAGCAAATGGCATGTTGGCCTTGAAAACAAGAGGAATCAAATATAGGAGCAAAGAGGTCCTTCTGCAGTTATACAGAGCCCTAGTGAGACCACACCTGGAGTATTGTGTGCAGTTTTGGTCCCCTAATTTGAGGAAGGACATTCTTGCTATTGAGGGAGTGCAGTGTAGGTTTACAAGGTTAATCCCCGGGATGGCGGGATTGTCATATGCTGAGAGAATGGAGCAGCTGGGCTTGTACACTCTGGAGTTTAGAAGGATGAGAGGGCATCTCTTTGAAACATATAAGATTGTTAAGGGCTTGGACATACTAGAGGCAGGAAACATGTTCCCGATGTTGGGGGAATCCAGAACCAGCGGCCACAGTTTAAGAATAAGGAGTAAGCCATTTAGAACGGAGACGAGGAAACACTTTTTCTCACAGAGAGTGGTGAGTCTGTGGAATTCTCTGCCTCATAGGGCGGTGGAGGCAGGTTCTCTGGATGCTTTCAAGAGAGAGCTAGATAGAGTTCTTAAAAATAGCGGAGTCAGGGGATATGGGAAGAAGACAGGAATGGGGTACAGATTGGGGATGATCAGCCATGATCACATTGAATGGCGGTGCTCGCTCGAAGGGCCGAATGGCCTCCTCCTGCACCTATTGTCTATTATCTATTGTCTATTGGACCAGAGTTCCTCTGTAAGTCAGAGAGAGAATGGCCAAAGCTTAACCTGGAATTTGCAATCTCTGCTAATGATCTGGAAATTAAGCAAGACATCACAGTGAACGTCATTGTCAAAGATCCATTGGACTCAACAGACTTTCTAATTACCTATTTCTCATCATGGAGTAAGCTGAAGACTGTGGTAGCTTGGTTTCTTATACTAAGGGCAATGCTCTTGCTGTTGACTCAAAAAAGAAAGGAGATTGCAAAAGGTATCTTTGAAAAAGATCCTAGTAAACTAAAGGAAAAGGATGAAAAAGAGATGCAGGTCTTTAAAGTATCAGTCCACGGACGGTTTAGGTCCCGAAGATCTTCTTATAGCAGAAAACATTTTTTTTTTTTTTCTGTCAAAGCCAAAAATTCAAAGAAGAGCTATCAACATTAGATGCTGGCAAACATGGTGTCAAAAGAAGCAGTCAATTGTATAAGCTAGATACGGTACTGGATGAAGCACTTCTGAGAGTAGGTGGTTGCCTGAATAGATTAGAGATGCCTGAAGAGGCTAAGCATCCTATGATTTTCTCGAAAAACGTTCACATATCAACACTACTGTTACGACATATCCATAAGCAGCTCGAACATGGAGGAACAAATTATATGCTGTTGCGACCGTTAAAGATACTGGATTATCAAAACTAACTACGCTGCAAAGAAGGTCATAACAGACTGTGTAGTGTGTAGACGTCTGCGGGGTACAGTTGGAGAACAGAAAATGGCAGACTTGCCTTTGGAGAGGATTTTACCTGACAAGCCTCCATTTACAGATGTAGGAGTAGACTACTTCGGTCCTATAGAGGTCAAGAGAGGACGAGGGCTAGTTAAAAGGTATGGTGTAATCTTTACTTGCATGGCAAGCAGGGCTGTACTCGGAGTTGCATCTACACTTGACACAGACTCCTGCATTCATGAAGATTCATCTGTCGACGAGGTCAAGTTTCATCTTTAAGATCAGACAATGGCACACATATTATTGGAGCGGAAAGACAATTGAGAGAAGCACTCAGTGGATTAAATCAGAACAAGATTCAGAATGCTTTGCTTCAGCGAGGGATAAGGTGGAACTTTAGCAGGATCCCATCATGGCGGTGTTTTGGAACGATTGATCCGCATGGTTCGACATGTCATGCGCTCTGTTATTAAACAATAGGTTCTGGACAATGAAGGATTGCAAACTTTATTTTGTGAAGTTGAAGCAATTTTAAATGATCGACCCATTACCAAGAGTTCTGATGATCCAAGGGACCTGAAAGCACTTACACCAAACCATCTTCTTCTGTTGAAGACCAAGCCTATACTACCACCTAGGTTCTTTGTGAAGGAAGATTTGTACATTAAATGCAGATGGAGACAGGTACAATATATGGCAGACCTTTTTTGGAAACGGTGGACACAAGAATACTTGCCTCTAATCCGAGAACGTCAACGATGATCAAGGGTAAGACGAAGCCTTATTCTAGGTGGCATCTTTTTGGTGGTTAAATCAACAGCACCACGAGGCACCAGACTGATGGGCAGAATATTGGAGATCATACCAGATGCGCAAGGTTTTGTGCGTACAGTACGACTTCAGACTACGAACAACATCTTGGTAACACTGATAACCAAGATATGTCTGCTCCAAGAAACCAAAGAAGAAGATTGAAGAATCACTAGTTTGAATGCCAACACATAGTGCATATCTTTTGTTTTTGATAATATGTTAAGCTGTTAGCATATTTTATTATTTTGTCTAGATATTTCACGAAGAATTATTTTGTATGCTTGGGGGTGGGATTTTCATAGATGGACGTGACATACATCGGATGAAGCTAGCGAAACCACTGGGAGTGGTCAGATTGTGGAGCGAGCAGGAGAGAAGGAATATAGTTTTTTACCAGATCAGATAGCAAGAACGGAAAGCTACGATTTATATAAGGATAACGAGGATCTGGTATGTTTACTTCTATGTCTGTACAACTATTTCAATATAGAATCAATTAAACTGGAAAGAACGACTGGAGGATTTGTTTTTGCTATCGGCTGCGACCGATCACTCCTCCCTGCAGTAACGGCAATGGAATAGTTTGAAATTGCCATTACACATGGGCTGGATGGAAATAAATCACATACCATATGTCACACTGAAAAATTGTTATCTGGAGAGAAGTAAATGATAACAAATCCATGGTCACTACAATCCATGTTATTTGCCCATGAACCGGCTATTCACATTTTGAAAAATGAAGCATCCTTGTGAGACTTTTTTCAGTAGGTCACCTTGTTTAGATCAGATCAAAAACTCTCTACATTTGCTTTCTGAAGTGTATCACAGTAAGTAAGCTTGTGGCTGTGAATGGGATTCATGCATAAGCCTTCACAATGTGAATTGAGCATTGGGCATGTTTAGAGTTTGAGACTGAGATGAAGATGGCAACTTTGAATTCCTAATGCAGATTTGAAAAGAGTTCTAACTTATCTAAAAAAGTGAATGAATTGAAAACTTTCTCATATTTCCCTACAACATATGTTTTTTCCAGATCTTAGAGCAATCGCATTGGGGAGATATTTTGGAAAGAAGATGTAGACAATAAATAGTAGATCTGATATGAACAAGGTGTTCTTCTGAAAATAGTTTCACCAGGTTACTGCAATGGAGCAATTGCTTTGGTCCCACTAACCCACATCTCCCTGCGTCCTATTGTCTCACACATGCTCAACAACACTGCACTGATTTCCAGACCATTCACCGACCACTTAACCTAACATTTTGCATTTGTTAATGGTGAAGAATGGGGGTAGGACTTGACAAGCATAGGCTTCTTCCTATCCCTTTTCGAACGAGTCTAATGTGTATTATGTTGAAATTGGCTTTTGATTTTTTAATTTATGTATGTACATATATGTTATGTATATGTGTATGTGTGTATATGTGTATATGTATGTATGTATATATGTACATGTATATGTATGTATGTGTGTATGTATTTATATATATATATATATATATATATGTATATATATAATTTTCCTTTTATTTATTCATTTTCATCTTTTCTTTTCTTCTTTTTTTTTTTAATCGTTCGAAATAAAAGATATCAAAAGATATCATAACAACCAGCATGTCTTTGGTATGTGGGAGAAAACCATAGGAGCCAGAGGCAACCCACTTGGTCACATGGAGAACATGTATAAATAATAAAAACAGTATCAGAGGTCAAAATCAAATCCGTCGCTGGATCTCTGAGATAGCTGCACTATGCGCAGTGTCTCTTGTAATTTTGTAATTTAACTCTGTTGATCGCATCACACGTTGGTTCAGTAACTTGAATCATCTAGAAGGAAGGAGGCTTCAGAAAATGGTGGACATTGTCCAGTCCATCATGGGTACTTACCTACCACTCTCAAGAGCATCTACAGGAAGTGCTGCCTCAGGAAGGCAGTTAAAATCATTAAAGACCCACAACACCCTGGCAGAGCTCTCTTCTCATTAATTTGCAATGCTTCACAAAGTACCCATCCACATAACACTTCTGCCTCAAGTGTGACTAAACCTGTAGGTACCACATTGGCTTTATCAGTTGCCCATGAACTCAAGTGGCAATAATTCATCCACAATCCCAAGGGCCCATCGAAGTATAAAAAGAATAAGGCAGCTGGATCAGATCAAGCATTTTTGGCAAAGTCTGAACCAGAGGGTTGTTATTCATTGACATCAATAAATGTTGCAAAGTGTTGACTGATAATTCCTGGTTTATATATCCACCATTTAGATTTTAGAGAAAGAGCATGGAAACAGACCCTTCGGTTCACCCAGACTATGCTGACCAGCGATCATCCTGTACATTAGCCCTATCCTAAGAGAATCTAAGAGCAATTTATAATTTTTTTTACCCAAAGCCAATTAATCTACAAACCTGTATGTCTTTGGAATCTGGAAGGAAACCGGAACAACCAGAGAAAACCCACGCGGTCACTGGGAGAACGTACAAACTGTACAGTCAACACCAGTAGTCAGGATCGAACCCTGGTCTGTGGTGCTGTAAGGCAGCAACTCTGCCACTATACCACTATGCTTTTCTATTGACAATTACATAATACAATGAATCTACTGTAATTTATGTGGAAATGCTGAGAGATCTCTTTGGAATGCTTCTACATATATAACATAGAAAGATAATGATGTTTAATTTGATTCTTTGCAGTGGTATAGGTAAATTCTAACTAATGAAGCAAACCAGCTTAAAACCTAACCATATTTATTCTGAACAGCACTTCATTCTCTGTAGTCCTCTGAGGTACGATATTTTTTGCTGCCTGACATATCTGTAATAAACGAGCACTTCAATGCACTTCAACCAAGTGAGAGACTATTATTATCTCCTGGAAAACTTTCATTTTTTCTCAACTACTACTTAGTTCTTATATACTGTTTAACGTTCATGGATATATATATAACTATTCTGTTCACTGAATTTCTGCAATCAAATGTTGTCAATAAATTGCCAGATGAATAACAAATTGGTCTCTTTCAAACCTGCATCAGCTTAGCATGAAATGGAGCAAGATTGTATGAGTTATATTGCAATCTTTCATTTGCATTTTTCTCTTGATTCACTGAACACCAAATGCTGGTTAAATGTTAAGGGAAAGCCAGTAGGATAATCATCTGTCTGCAAACATGAAAATATCATCACGCAGCTTCAAATACCTTTTTTTTATTTGAGTCTAGGGAACTATCCAAAGATTTAAGAAAAGTTGTCTTTGTATCGATTGCGATTATACTGCAGTATGTATGTTTGAAGCTGGATTGCTACAAATCATGTTCTGCTGGTGGACACATTTCTTGCCAACCTCTGTGTGGCTCTTTTGTAACATTTTTCATTTATAGCTTTATAATTTTGAGTTTGGAGCAGAATTCATCGCTGATTGATAATCATTGTGCATTGCAGATGAGCTGTGTTATTACACAGCAAGATTAGGCAACATTTCCATGAAACAAATGCTATTTTATGGTTTATTTATATCATGTCTTCAGTGAAAATAATCCTAAAATACATCACAGGAGCAGCTTCAGTGTTGTAAATCACATTAGGGCAAATGATTAAACCCTTAGTCAAAAAGATATCCTTTAGGAAATGTTCTCAAGAAAGAAAAGGATGTGAGACAGGTGGGCAAGACTGAAGAAAGGAATTCCTGAAATTAGGATATTTATATTGGGAGCATGACTTCTAATAGTGAAGTGACTAGATTTAGGGATAATTCAGTGCAAAATTGGAGGAATGCAAATATGTTATAGATTGTGGGTCTGGAAATATTTTATTGAGATTGGAACGCATGAGGCCCTCAAGAGATCTGAAAACAAAACTCAGAATGTTTATATTTCCGGATTTGCAGATTGGGAGATAATGGAAATCAGTGAACAAGGACCAAATAGAGTATAGGGAAGAACTGCAAATGCTGGTTTAAATTGAAGGTAGACACAAAATGCTTGAGTAAGTCAGCTGGACAGGCAGCATCTCTGGAGAGAGGAATGGGTGAGGTTTTTGGTCGAGACCCTTCTTCAGACTGATGTCAGGGGAGTGAGCGGGACAAAGATAGAATATAGTCGGAGACAGTAAGACTGGTAGGAGAACTGGGAAAGGGGAGGGGATGGATAGAGAGAGGGAAAGCAAGGGCTATTTGAAGTTAGAGAAGTCAATGTTCATACTGCTGGGGTATAAGCTACCCATGCGAAATATGAGGTGCTGTTCTTCCAATTTGTGCTGGGCCTCACTCTGACAATGGAGGAGGCCCTGGACAGAAAAGTTATATTGGGAATGGGGGGAGTTGAAGAGCTGAGCAACCAGGAGATCAGGTAGGTTAAGGCAGACTGAGCGGAAGTGTTCAGCAAAACGATTGCTGAGCCTGCGATTGGTCTTGCCAATGACACCTGGAACAGTGGATACAGTAGATGAGGTTGGAGGAGGTGCAAGTGAACTTCTACCTCACCTGGAAAGACTGTTGGGGTCCTTGGATGGAGTCGAGGGGGGAGGTAAAGGGACAGGTGTTGCATATCCTGCGGTTGCAGGGGAAATTACCTGGGGTGGTTTGGGTGGGAAGGGATGAGTTGACCAAGGAGTTGCGGAGGGAACGGTCTCTGCGGAAAGCACAAAGGGGTGGAGATGGGAAGTTGTGGCCAGTAGTGGGATCCCGTTGGAGGTGGCGAAAGTGTTGGATGATTATGCTGCCCTCATTTGACAAAAGGAAGCAACTGAAAATGTTGTCAAAATTGAGTTATTGTTTGTTTTGGGGGTATTTGAGATATGCTCTACACAATGGTGAACAAAATAAGTCTTCTCTGAGTACAATTTGAAAATATTTATACCAGAGAAGTAAGAAATTCCATCATAGAGAGCTGAAAGAAAAACACATTTTCCTCATTTACAAGAAAACGCCTTTCTGTCAGTTGCTTCCTTTTGGCAAAGTAGGGCAGTGTATGCTGTATGTAACGGCTGATGGGGTGGAAGGTGAAGACAAGGGGGACTCTGTCCTTGTTGGGATAGGGGGAAGGGGGAGCAAGTGCGGAGCTGCGGGATATCGAGGAACCCCTAGTGAGAGTCTCATCTTTAATGGAAGAGGGGAACCCCTCTTTCCTAAAGAATGAGGACATCTCTAATGATCTACTATGGAAAACTTCATCCTGGGCACAGATGCAGCGTAGACGGAGGAATTGGGAGGAGGGGTAGAGTCTTTACAAGAAGCAGGGTGGGAAGTAGTGTAGTCTAGATAGCTATGGGAGTCAGTCGGCATGTAGTAGATGTCGGTCAATAGTCTGTCTCCTGTGATGTAACAAATAGATATACCTAATGCAAATTAGGATATTGGCAAGAGAAAAAAAAGACGCATTTACATGATGCCATCTTTGTATTTCTTGGAAGATTTCGAAGTGTTCTACATCTCGCACTTCAGTACTTTTGAAATGGAACAAAAATGAAAGACGGTAAACTTTGTTGTATTATGAACGACAGAAATCTTGTGCTGAATCGCACACAGGGCAATATGATAGTTAAACATGTACGAGCACAAAAGGCTGGCAAAGTGTAAACCACCAAAAACACCACTGCAACCCTGGTCATGGCCAATTAGACCTTTTCAGAGAGTTCATGTGAAAAAGGTAATGATCACTTTCTGGTACTAGTAGATCGTCATTCCAAATGGATTGAGGTTAAGCATATGGGGTCAAGCACCACCACTAAGTGTACCGTAGATGAGTTGAGATCAATTTTTGCATGCCATGGTTTATGGGAAGAACTTGTTTCTGATAACGGGCCTCAGTTTCGTTCAGAACGGTTCAAAGAGTTCATGCAGCGCAATAGTGTACAACACACACTTGTTCCCCCATACCATCCAGCCTCCAACGGGGCGGCGGAAAGGTCTGTTAGAATTGTCAATGATGCTCTCAAGAAACTGGTTTTGCAGGGTAGTTCAAATCTCAGCATGAAACATCGTTTGGCTAGTTTCTTGCTGAAAGTATAGAACCACACAACACACAACAACAGGTTACTCACCTGCAGAACTGTTGATGAAGAGAAGGCTAAGAATACACCTAAGTCTAGTTCAACCCAATTTGGCCTTGAGAGTTGAGCAAAATCAGTTAAGTCAAAACGCCATTTTGACTCCCACAAAAAGGAGAGGTACTTCAAGCCAGATGAGCAGGTTTGTGTTCTCAGTCCTCATGACAAGTCCAGTCGAGACAAATGGTACTTTGGGAAAATAGTGGAAGTGTGTGGAACACAAAGTTATTTAGTTGAAATTGGAGATAGGATCAAAAGTGTTCATGTTGATCAAATGATTCCAGCCAAAGATGAACCAAAAACTGAGCATGAAGTCCTAATCCTTGAGCTTTTATCTGAAAGTGAGTTGGAAGAGATCACTGGGATTTAAACGCAAAGTTCAGTTAGTACAGATAAAGAAAAGGATTCCTCTAGTCAAAGTCAGTGTACTAAAACAGAGCCAAACAAGACAACAGTTCAGTCAACACCTAAACCTATTACACCTGTTACTGTTAGACGATCAGGCAGGATCCATAAACCAGCTGTAACACAACAACAAAATTGTAACTGAGTACTTAGATTTAAGTACTTTTACCATCTGGACGCCCGCAGCGACGGCGGCGGAGGGTTGAGATCCCGACCACGGGGGAAAATGGAGGAGGATTGGCCAATTTATGTGCCTTCCACCACAGTGATGAATGCTGTGGTGGATGTTTGTGGTAAATTTTTAGTGTGTTTGTGTGTTCTTTATTATTGTACCGCTGCTGGCAAATTCATTTCACTTGCACTTTATGTGCAATGTGACGAATAAAATCGTATTGTATTGTATTGTAATATTTAAAAAAGGAGAACAGTGTTATGTATTCATACATATTCATGTATATGATAATGAGTTGTTGTTCAATATAAGCAGGGGATGTTGGGTAATAAATCTCTCTCTCCTGATCAAGGCAACCTGCATGTAAGTGGCTATTTATTCTGCCATCCGGAATATAACATCTACCTTCGAGGAACTGATCAAGGTGTTCAGACTTGAATTGTGAACTGTGTCTCTTAAAGTTGCTTGACTTGTTAAGTTTCTCTCAGCATCTCCCAACATTTCCTGTATTTATTATGGAGAGATGATGGAACTTGAGGATGTTGCAGAGATATGCAAGGCCCAGAGGAGGTTTGAAAATAAGGATGAAAACTTGAAATTCAAGATTTAGCCTATCTAGGAATTGAAAAATGCACTACACTTCTAAATTAGAATAGGTGGAAAATCTCAGAGCAGTCTTTAAACAGGGTTATTTCATCAGAATTGGGGAAGGATGTGGTAATATAAAGAGACTACAGAAAAGATCCAAGGGGTTCATTTTTCACAAAGTGGTTGGCGATTTTCTGGAATAAGTTATAAGTGGATACGGTAGATGCAGATACAATGACACCATCTAAAATACATGTGGATAGCTACCTAGATGTACAGAGATAGGGGCCTAGGAGTCTAATGAGACCTGTATACAGTAGATAGGCACCACAGTCTGCATTGATGAGGTGGGTTAGGGTCCACCTCGATACTGTAGGATTTTCTGATGAGCTATCCAGCAATCTCAAAAATAGCTGACAAGTTTAGAATGTTTCTATTTAATATAGTCTGTTCTTCAACTGTTTTATTAAGTTGTGTATGTATGTGTGTGGGTGGGGTGGGAGAAACATGCTTTGGTCTCTTCCTTCGGGGGATGCGACTTTTTCTTCGGTCGTATTCCCCGTCCCGTCTCCGTCTGCGCCGAGGCCTAATGGCGGAGCTGGCGGCATCGGAGCTGTAGCAGCGGCAGCAGCGGCGGAGACCCGACTCAGCCCCGAAGCTGTAGCGGCGGCAGCAGCAGCGGAGACCCGACTCGGCCCTGGAGCTGTGACGGCGGCAGCAGCAGCGGAGACCCGACTCGGTCCTGGAGCTGTGGCAGCGGCAGCGGCAGCAACAGCGGTAGCGGAGACCCGACTCGGCCCCGAAGCTGTGGCGGAGGCGGCGGAGACCTGACTCGGCCCCAAAGCTGTGGCGGAGGTAGCGGCAGCGGAGACCCGACTCGGCCCTGGAGCTGTGGCGGCAGCAGCGGCAGCAGCAGCGGCAGCAGCGGTAGCGGAGACCCGACTCGGCCCCGAAGCTGTGGCGGAGGTAGCGGCAGCGGTGACCCGACTCGACCTCGGAGCTGTGGCGGAGGCAGCGACCACCCGCGGAGTTTGAGCCGTCGCCTCGGCGCAGAGGGAGAACAAAGAGGGAAGAGACAGAGACGTTAAGATTTTGCCTTCCACCACAGTGAGGACGTGTTTGGTGAACTCACTGTGGTGGATGTTAAATTTGTGTTGATTGTGTGTTTTTGTCATTTTTTAAATTATATGTATGACTGCAGGGAAACAAAATTTCGTTCAGACCGAAAGGTCTGAATGACAATAAACGAATCTAATCTAAAAAAAACAAACTGATCTAAATATTCAATCTGCAATTTTCAACTAAGCTCCACATAAATAGAAGTGATACCAAAAGAAGTGAAGGAGTCATTTATATTTTGTTATGTTTACTCCAGCTCATCAGAAATCTGAGAAATGTATGGCAGTAGTCAAGTGATTTGTTGCAATGATTTGTTGTAATTCAGATCCACTTAGAAACTATTATTTGACATGATTGCGAAACACCTTTTGTAAAATTATGGCCCCTGGCAGATAATCATTACAGCATAGCAATTTACTTGGGATGTCAAGCAAATTGCTTGCTCCCTATGGTTACAAAAGGAAAAAGATGAGAAAAAAATGTAATCTGTATATATGGGCAAGGAACTATTAATTGGTCTGAAGAGTAAATTTCATTGTCATATGATAAATCATCACTTTACACTTTAAAAAAATATTTGTAGTGTTATCCATCAGATTTTCTAAATTTTGAATCAAACTGTCAATCAAATAAAATTGACTCAAAACTGAATCAAATGATTGTTACAGCAAATATTTTCAGCCAATCACTGTTTGATAAAATATTTTGATTTAATGACTAATTTACCAATTTACCAGTACTAGGAGCAGAATTAAGCCATTTGGCCCATCAAGTCTACCTTGCCATTCAATCATGGCTAATATCTCTCTCCCTCTCAGCTGCATTCTCCTGTCTTCTCCCCATAACCCCTGACACCCGTACTGATCAATAATCTAGCAATCTCCACCTTAAAAATATCCACTGACCTGGCCTCAACAGCCATTTGTGGCAAGGAATTCCACAGATTCACCACCCTATAATATCTATTTGTTTGTGCACTTCAAATACCATTCATATCCACTTGGAGGTGAATCTCTCTAAAGCTATATTTTGAATGTGCCATGTCCAGAGGAATGATCTATGCGAGCCAAATCATGGCTTCTAGTGATCTAGGCTGATCATTTCCTGAATTAGTTAGCATCTGAGTTTAGTTTAGTTTAGAGATACAGCACGGAAATAGGCCCTTCGGCCCACCGAGTCCGCATCGACCAGCGATCACCGCACATTAACACAATCCTACACACACTGGGGATAATTTGCACTTACACCAAGCCAATTCACTTACATCCCTGTATGTCTTTGGATTGTGGGAAGAAAACGAAGATCTCGGAGGAAACCCACGTAGGTCTTTGGGAGAACGTACAAATCCGTTCAGACAGCACCTGTAGTCAGGATTGAACCCGGGTGTCTGGTGCTAAGGCAACAACTCTACCACTGCGCCCCTGTGCCACCCGTGAATCTGTGAACATATCTTCTTCTTGCGTATGGCGTGCACAGCCTAAAGTTGTAAGACAACTTCTTCTATTTGATCTTCTGTTTGTGCACGCCAGGTTGATTGCATTCGTCAACCACATGAACCAGATGGAAACCTTCGTGGACCACATGAAGGTTTCCATCTCCCACCTCTGTGAGCATATCAAACGCACTCTCAATTACTTTTGTTAGTTTGAATAGCAGGTGTTTGTAAAGATTGGGAGGTCACAGGTGCAATTCGGTCTGTAGTCAATTAACTGATCTCAGACAGGGCAGTATTAGGGGAGGTGCAATTAGCCTCAGCTAGAATTGAACTGGATTGAATTGAATACTTTATTGTCACATGCAAATTTCTTTGCTTGCATACTGTGGGTATGTAAATAGTTAGGGCGCTTATAAAATCACAAATCCCCCATGGCGGTCCCCACATGTCAGGTCCTCCTTTGTACCTTCCCTTGGCAGTGGCATCCTCACTTCCACGTGTCCGTTCTCGTCTGTCGGCACCATCTTCGACCGCCACACCGATCTCTGCACTAACGCTGCCGGGTCGTCTCCGGACGTCTCCGTGGCGCATCCAGGTTTCAGCCGCGGGTGTCGTCGACCCATTAGGCTCTACCTCCGACTTGTGAGGTTCCGGACCGTGAAGCCCGGGCCGTGAGGCAGCCGTCTCGGCTTCTAAGCAGCGGCACCTCTGGAAGGTGTCTCCGGAAAATTAATTGCCCATGTTTATTTCTTCCAATTGGTACCTACTGGTAAAAACTGCTGAATTTATACATATAGACATCAGGATTAGATTCATGTGCAGTATTACCTCACTGTTAAGAGCCTTGTTGTTATTCAATCACTGTCGAGGCTTATATATAAATAGTTGCCATTTAGATGTGGCTGTAGATCATTTGGTGATCACAACCGAGCAAATAGAAAATCAATTGTGTCAGGAGAAAACTAATGATGGGAAAAGTGCAATAAAAACATTAACCTCCTGCTTTATTTGCTATGTTTCTATTTGGAACTATTTAGATCAACATAGTAGATTATGTTTTCTTCATTCAGCATACCTTTAACTAATTCAAAAAGGTCTCTGAAGCAAAGGAGATGTGAAGAATTAAATATTGCAGCCAATTTGTGTGGGATTCTACTTGGGTTCTATCTATTATGGTTTTTCTTTTGGGCAAAATAGCACATCCATCCCTCCCCAACCCCACCATATAAGAGTTTTCATTACATACCTTAAATATGTTTGAAACAGTTAATTGATGGTTAAATGATGAAAGCAGGTTTCAAAATTTGAATCAAGTAAGCAAGAAAAAAGAGAGGGATAAAATCTAAGCTTATTTGGCATGAATTCACATTTGAAAATTCATATTGGATAATAATTATGAGCCAGTGACACAGACTGATCACCTACCATTTCCTTACAACTATTCAGTACTATACCAATTACAGTAATCTCCCTTGCTGGTCTTCATCTAAAGTTTGCACCATATCATATTAATTGGAATCATATTAATTATTGAAAGCTCCCTTCCGTTTTACACAGAGATAATGCATAACAATTTATTTATAGAAACAATGCCAGCAAGTTCCCCCAATCTCTGAATATTCCTCACCATTCTCCTCTCATTTTCTCTTCTTCTTCTTCATCTTCTTGCATATGGTGTGCACAGCCTAAAGTTGTAAGACAACTTGCTCTGTTTGATCTTCTGTTTGTGCACGCCAGGTTGATTGCATTCATTGAAACAGGGTGGACCACGTAAAGGTTGCGATCTCCCACCCCTCATTTTCTCTGATGATTTGCTTTCCTTTTTCAGCACAGCAAGCTGGAGCTGAATAAATCCTACAGATCCTTCTCAGGTTACGGCAGTGTACCTGGACTTTCAGAAAGCATTTGATAAGGTCGCACATAGGAGATAAGTAGGCAAAATTAGAGCAGATGGTGTTGGCGGTAGGGTACTGACATGGATAGAAAATTGGTTGGCAGGCAGGGAACAAGGAGTAGGGATTAACGGGTCCCTTTCAGAATGGCAGGCAGTGACTAGTGGGGTACCGCAAGGCTCGGTGCTGGGACCGAGCCTTACATTGATGATTTAGATGAAGGGATTACAAGTAACATTACCAAATTTGCAGATGACATATAGCTGGGTGGCAGTGTGAGAAATGTGAGAAGGATGCCATGAGGATGCAGGGTGAGTGGGCAGATGCATGGCAGATGCAGTTTAATGTGGATAAATGTGAGGTTATCCACTTTGGTGGCACAAACAGGAAGGAAGATTATTATCTGAATGATGTCAAGTTGTGAAAAGGGGAAGTGCAACAAGATCTGGGGGTCCTTGGTCATTAGTCAGGTGCAGCAGGCAGTGAAGAAAGCTAATGGCATGTTCGCTTTCATAACAAGAGGAGTTGAGTATAGGAGCAAAGAGGTCCTACTGCAGTTGTACAGGGCCCTGGTGAGACCACACCTGGAATATTGTGCGCAGTTTTGGTCTCCAAATTTGAGGAAGGACATTCTTGCTATTGAGGGAGTGCAGCGTAGGTTTTCACAAGGCTATCTCCCGGGATGGCAGGACTGTCATATGTTGATAGAATGGAGCGGCAGGGCTTGTATACTCTGGAATTTAGAAGGGTGAGAGGGAATCTTATTGAAACAAAGAAGATTTTTAAGGGATTGGACAGGCTAGAGGCAGGAAACATGTTCCCGATGTTGGGGCAATCTAGAACCAGGGACCACAGTTTAAGAATAAGGGGTATGCCATTTAGAACAGAGATGAAGAAAAAAGTTTTCACCCAGAGAGTTGTGAATCTGTGGAATTCTCTGCCTCAGAAGGTGGTGGAGGCCAATTTTCTGGATGCTTTCAAGAGAGAGTTAGATAGAGCTCTTAAAGATAGTGGAGTCAGGGGATAAGGGGAGAAGGCAGGAATGGGGTACTGATTGTGGATGATCAGCCATGATCATATTGAATGGTGGGGCTGGCTCGAAGGGCCGAATGTCCTACTCCTGCACCTATTGTCTATTGTCTATTGTTTCCGAACCTGCCACTGGAACAGTTTGTAATTCGGAAATCTAGTTGTACATCAACCTCCCACACAACAGAACATAACTGTAGCCCGGCAACAACAGACAAATCCATCACGCCAGACTCCCAAATGCTCCTTCAAATGCAAATCACAAAATGCTGGAGTGACTCAGTGGGTCATGCAGCATCAATGGAGAGGATGGATAGGCAATGTTTCTGATCGGGACCCTTTTTCATACTGATTATAGCGAAATGGAGAAAACTGGGGGGAAAAAATGGCCATAAAAGCTTTCCCCTGACTCTCAGTCTGAAGAGGGGTTCTGACCAGAAACGTCACCCAATCTTTTTCTCCAGAGATGCTGCTGTTACTCCAGATTTTTATGTCTATCTTCAATAATAGCAGGATACAGAGGAGGAAGGTTTCATTGGCAGATGAGTGGAATAAGTGACAAAGGCTAGAGTTGAAAAAGAGGCAAAAGGTGCCAGATAATGAGAGAAAAGGAGTGAAACATTAAAAGGGTGGGTGGAGGTGTACTCAATGTAACTTTGGAATTCAGTGGGGTTGTAGTGGATGGCAGTTAATAGTCTATCCCATGAGATGTGGCCAGTGAGATCGAGAAAGGGGAGACTGGTGTCAGAGATAGTGCAAGTGAATTTGAGGGCAGAGTGGAAGTTAGTGCAGAAGACAGCCCAGTGTAGTGTGAAAGAGTTGGGGAATAGTGCCATGTTCTCCGGAGATGCTGCCTGGCCAACTGAGTTTTCCCTGCACTTTGTGTCCTTTTTTGGTACCGTTTTTTTCATTGTAAAAGACATGTGGAAATGAAATCAAGAGCTATTCAAACATTGATTTGAAAAGTTGATTTGAAACCATTGGGGACAAGGGAACAATGTTAATCTACAAGGATCAGGTGTTATGGATTAAAACAAAATATTTTAGTAGTTTCTAATAACCATGAGACCAACCACTATGTGAAATGTCATTGGTAGAAAAAAAATGGGAAACCATAATAAATCTGTAATTTATTTAATACACGTACAAATATGAAAATAATCAAAACAGTTCACAGCAAAAAAACCTACTGGGCGAATTCAATGGATCAAGAAACAATGGTGGAGGCAAAAGGACAGTCAATGTTTTGAGTCGAGCCCTGCATCAGTCCCTGCATCATTAATCAGCTTTGAGAAGTGCAAAATGGCAGAGTAATTGTGCATGAAAATGTAAATAAAGCCTATTTACATCTTGTGGCTTACAAATAGGGAGATGAGTTTGGCCTTTTTACCCAGTTGAATAATTCACAAGTAATTAATGCTAGAAAAATGTTCAGCAATATCACAGCTTGAATTCTGGAAGAAAAGTCCAAAGATTCTTTTCAACCTGAACGCATCTAAGAAGGATTATAGTAATGTGTAATATAAAGTTGGGTCTGAGTTATCTTTGAATAAAGGAAAGCAAAGATTATTCCGAAAAAATCATAATATTTCTAGCTTTCAAGTCAATCTGTGTGAAAAAGAAAAAAACACACATTTAAGATGAAGTTAAAGACATGTTAGCAAGAACAAATTTGCAAAGAAAACCAATAACAAATCTTAACCTAAAATGTTCTTATTTTTGTTGTCTACGTTTACATGGGATTAAGGGGTAAATATTCCCAGCATTTAATGGTTTATGTAATGACAATACAATAAATAAACATATCCAAATTTTTCTATCAGCTCACTCCATGGCAAGTATTTGTAATGCACAGCTATCGGGTCAATTATCCGACCCATGAAAATTTATCAGAAAGATCCAGGATAAGATAAAATATTGGATATAAAATTTGCTTGATGGTGGAGACACGTAACTAGTGGTGTGCTGGAGGGATTGGTATTGGATCCTTTCAGATTGGAGACATGTAACCAGTGGTGTGCTGCAGGGATTGGTATTGGATCCTTTATTACTCACCATATATTAATGATTTGGAAAAAATGTTGATGGTGTGATTATTAAGTTTGCAGATGACATCTAAGTTGGTGGCATGGTGGATATAAAGAAGATTGTTAAGGGTTGCAACACCTTAATTTTATCCTTGTAATATTATTGCTGAGGTGACCCGTTGTCTTGTCAAAAACATTTCATTGTACCGTTGACCCTGTGTAAATCTACACATGACAAATATAACTGAACTGAACTGATCTTGATCAACTGGGGATGTAGACAAGGGTATTGCTGATGAAATTTAACTCAGATTAGTAATCCATTTTGAGAAGTTATACCAGGATAGTGCATACACAGTGAATGGCAGGGCCCTGGGGAGTTTTGTTGAACAGCAGGACATAGGGACACAGTTACGTAGCTTCCTGAAAGTGGCGACATGGTATACTGGATTGTGAAGAAGGTATGCTGCACTTGGAGAACTTTATAGCTTATAACTTATAGCAAACTGCAGTGGATCTAGGCTGCCTGGGATACTGGAATTAATGTGCGCCATGACCAGCCTCTCACAGCACTTCACGACGGTGGGTGTCATTAAGCCAAACACTACCTTAATTTTCTTTGGCACTGGGATGATAGTGGTCTTTTTTAAAGCAGGTGAGAACTACACCATGGAGCAGGGAGATGTTAAAGATATTTAAGAATACTCCTGCCAGCTGGTCCAAGCAGGTCCTGAAGAAGTGGCCAGGGACGAGAGGCATGAATAGGGTAACAGCAACAGTCTTTTCTACAGGGTAGGCGAGCCTAAACATAGAGGGGATAAGGTGAAAGGGGAAAGATGTAAAGGAGATCTGAGGCAAGCCAGAAGGTGAAAGTATGAAAATGAGCTGCAAGAAGAGGTTATGGAAGCAGTACAATTGTAATGTTTAAAATGTATTTAAACAGGTGCATGCATAGGTGAGGTTTAGAGGGGTAGGGGTCAAACACAGGCAAATTAGAATGGCGTACATGAGCAACTTGGATGAGTTGGGCTGAACAATCCATATCCATGCTGTATAGCTCTATGAATCGTTACCATCTGAAGCGTGCACAGAATCAAAATATCTAACATATCACCTTTGCTAATTGAAGAGGTGTTTGTAAGGGGTCTGAAGAAAGATTTTTCATCTTTACCACCCGAGGCAATGCTGAAGGGAAATCACAAAATGGAAAATGAGCCCACCTGATTTCCTCTCCATTGTAGCAAGTGGTAAGAATACTAGACTGGTGTCATAACTCGTTAAACTCCCCACAGAGTTTCTCTCGGTACACCAACCAGATAATTATTAACAATCCAGGTAATGGTTGAAAATCTAACTCCAAGGTTTAAAAGGTCATAAGTGATAGGAGCAGAATTAAGCCATTAAGTCTACTCCACCATTCAATCATGGCTGATCTATCCCTCCCTCCTAACCCCATTCTCCTGCCTTCTCCCCATAACCCCTAAGACCCGTACTAATCAAGAATATATTTATCTCAGCCTTAAAAATATTGACGTGGCCTCCACAGCCTTCGGTGGCAAAGAATTCCACAGATTCACCACAGGTTTCTCCTGCCTCGTAACTTTATCTACTGATATTTAACGATCAGCCTTGTGGCCCTTCTGTGAACCTCCTCTTCGGAAGCAATGAACCCAAGGCAACAACAAATTCTTGGTGTTCATGAATAATAGACACAGACGAGAGCTCCACATATTCACACACAGCTCATCAGTGTTCAGCACAGCTATGTCTTCAGCCAGGCGAATGAGACAAATTTAAAGGTAGACTGCATGTTAAAAGACAACAAAAGATATTTGGGACAAAAGCCTACAACATATACACCAATGTTCATTAAATACCAGACATTCTTTAATACAATTTAAAGTACTACATAGACTGCATTATTCTAAAACAAAATTAAATAGAATTTTTCATAATATCTCTCCTATCTGTGATAAATGTCAATACCAAATGGCTAACGTAACCCATACTTTTGTAAACTGTATTTAAAATTTAAAATTACTGGATGGATATTTTAAAAATAATCTCTGTAGTCGTCAATATCCAAATGGATCCCGACCCCAAATTAATAATATTGGGCATATCAGAACATTACCTAAAACTCTCAATAACCCAAAGAAATTTCCTTGATTACAGTGTAATAATTGGGAAAAAATTGATATTAAAATTTTGGAAAAACCCAACAACCCCCACAATCAAGATGTGGACTATGGTGATGTCGGAGACCTTACATTTGGAAAAATTTAGATATGTCTTAATTGACAAACCAGAATTATTCATTAGAATATGGTCTCCATTTATAGATTACTTGAAGGGGTAGATCGGACCGGCACGGAGGCCGGACTGAAGCCTGAACCCAGGACTAGATGAATAGTTATGTTCTCTGACCTACAGACCTTTCTCCCAAGTTGTATTATTGATAATTTATTCTATTTTTCTAATTTCTTTCTTTATTTTTTTCTATCTATAAATATTAAATAAATAATTAGAGGCAATGTTAATAGGCAACCGATAAAGGAGGATCCCAGCTACTTTGGTAACTGGGTCCCTGGAAACCTGGATATTTAATATGTAACCGTTAAACAAAGTCTGTACTGGTTTGGATTATGATATGCAGATGCCTCTAATAAAAATTTATTTAAAAAAAATAAAATAAAATAAAAGACAATTGTATTTCAAATTTCCACCATTTCCACCAAATGAGTGATAAAATATTTTCACCTCAACTATTTTAGTATTGCTGTGCTTCGAAGAACGCATAAATCATTCAAATATGAAGAGCCATCACTTCCCGGTTCTCTCGTATATTGCTATTATTCCTCAGTAAAAGCTTTATCAGTTGTGAATATAATGCTGAAGGATGCATAATTTTATCGAACTTCACTGTAGTATTTTCTGTGACCGGATATGACTCAGGCATGTTTCATCATTGGCCGATGAGGCTGATGTTAGTGGTGAGAATGTTGTTCGAGTGGTTATTTAGGGAGAAGATCTGCCAGCATTTGTACAGGAATGGAATATTTAGCAATGGTCAGCATTGCTTCATGCGTGGGAATCTGATAATGTTTTTCAAAGAGGCCATCACGAGGAGTGAAGAGCACAGGGTAGTGTATGTTGTCTATATGGGTTTTAGAAAGGCCTTTGGCAAGGTCCCACATGGAAGGCCGGTTTGGAGGGTTAGATCACATGGAATCCAAGGTGAGCTGGTACACTGGATTCAAAATCGGCATGGAGAAAGGAGTCAAAGGGTACTTGTGGAGACTTGTTTTTCTGATTGGTGGCCTCTGACTAGTGGAATGCCTCATGGTCAGTACCAGGCCCACTGTTGTTTGTTGGATATATCAACAATTTGGATGACAATGCAATACATGACAATACATTATAGTAAATTTGCAGATGGCTAAGCGATTTGATGTGAGGAAGAATATCTAAATTTACAACAAGATCTAGATCAGTTGGGAAAATAGTCCAAGGACCAGCAAATGAAATCTAACTTGGACAAGCATGAGGTATTCTTCTTTGGTAGATCAAACCAGGGCAGGACTTACACAGTAAATGGTAGAGTGCTGGAGAGTGTTGTGGAACAGGGAGATCTGGGAGTATAGGTGAACGGTACCTTGAAAATGACAAATTAGATGGAAGGGTACTGAAGAAGGTCTTTGGCATGCTTGGCTTTGTTGGCCAGGGTATTGAGCACAAAATGGACATTATGCTGTACTGTAATTGTAGAACTCATTGTTGAGACCACTCAAGTTGTGTGCTGTTCTGGTCACCCATCTGTACGACTGAAGTCATAGAGTTGGAAAGGGTGCAGAAGAGATTCACCAAGACGTTACCAGGATTTGTGGGCTTGAGTTATTGTAGATCAATGTCACTCATGTTATGAGTCATTCTTTTGTAGTTCCGCCCACTAGCTTTACAGTAACCCTCCCTGCCTGGTTCCCCCATTATTAGAGAAATGTGCAAGTGTGAAGTTACCGATGTTGTAACGTTATTAAAGTCTTTGGACCTTTGTCACGGTGTAACACTTCAGTTATTTGAACAGCAACATTGCAACATGGTGTCAGAGTACACAAACTCACTCCTTGCTTAATTGTATTGTTTTTATTTTAATTTATTGTTTTTCAACTGTATTGCAATGGATTCTGCTCTCAGAAAACCAGAGGTCCTGGTATTTGATGAGGACCTCGCAGAACGTTGCCGTGTATTTGAAGTAGATTTCTCAATCTACATTGAAGCGGCTCACCCTACTGCTGATCCTGGTGTTCGAGCGTCAATCCTTCTTAATATGGCAGGCACAAAAGCTGCTCGTCGTGCCAGAAGATTTCACTATGAATCGGCTAGACATGACGAGGTTGGTGTCCAGATTGCTCCTGCTGAATCCAATCGAGATCCTGACTGCTTACTGTGCAATACCGACAATTATGTGAGTTACGAACAAATTTAGTGATTGAACGGCATCTGTTTTTCTGTATCACGATTTAAGACTTCAGTTATTTGAACAGCAACATTGCAACAGTTATAGGGAGAGTTTAGATAGGCTGGGACTTCTTTCTTTGCTGCATAGGAAGCTGATGGGTGACGTTACTGAGGTGTACAAGATTAGGAGGGATATGGATAAATTGAACACTGACAGTTTTTTTTTCTTTCACAGCAGAAGATTCTAAACGTGGAGAACAGAGGCTTAAGATGAGAGAGATTTAAGAGGAACCTCAGGTGTAACTATGGATGATCCATATCTGAAATGAGCTGCCAGAGGAAGCTATCGAAGCAAATACAATTACGACCTTCAAAGGACATTTGAACAGATATATAGATCGAAAAGATTTAGAGGGATAAGGGCCAAATCCAGGCAAATAAGAATAGCTCAAAAGGCCATCTTGGTCGGCATGGATAAGGTGGGGTGAAGGGCCTATTTTTATGCTGTATAGTTCTATGACTGGTTTCATGGAATCACAATTTTCATGCAACCATTTGATGTTTAAAATACACTATTCAACTCTGGCCCATTGGAGATGACCTTCTTCACTGTTTTATTCTGAATCATTTCAATTGTTATATTTCAAATAATATGATTTTAAGCTTTAGGTTATTTCTTTCCCCAATGTTGGAGCCTAGTGGGTTAGAAACTGTAGGGAAAGATCTGTTGTACTAATTCTTGCCAAGGTGTTTGTGCAACTGAATCATCAGGAGAGTACCCCTGACACCAAACTACAGGAGAAAGTGCATGATTATTTTCTTAACTTAATCCAAATTGATCACTTATCCATCAATATCAGGACTGTAATTACATTTGTATTAATACGATCAGCTATCTCACATTACTTTTCTTTTAAATCTGCTATAAATTGTGTAGGTGGGGATATTTTATTTCACCCTTGAAGTAACCATTTTAATGTTAGCTAGTTGATTTCTTGCATTTGAAGTAGATTTCTCATTGTTTCAGCTTCTGTTTAGACAATGTCTCGGAGTCATTCATACACTTCAGAAGGGAAATGTATTATCAATTTTATCCTATACATCTCCCCATTCTCACTACACTTACCTTAGAATTTTATATTTATTAATCTTTGTTCTTATTAATTTTATTCCCATGTTGTTAGAAACATAGGCATAGAAACATAGAAATTAGGTGCAGGAGTAGGCCATTCGGCCCTTCGAGCCTGCAATGCCATTCAATATGATCATGGCTGATCATCCAACTCAGTATCCCGTACCTGCCTTCTCTCCATACCCTCTGATCCCCTTAGCCACAAGGGCCACATCTAACTCCCTCTTAAATATAGCCAATGAACTGGCCTCGACTACCCTCTGTGGCAGAGAGTTCCAGAGATTCACCACTCTCTGTGTGAAAAATGTTCTTCTCATCTCAGTTTTAAAGGATTCCCCCCTTATCCTTAAGCTGTGACCCCTTGTCCTGGACTTCCCCAACATCGGGAGCAATCTTCCTGCATCCAGCCTGTCCAACCCCTTAAGAATTTTATAAGTTTCTATAAGATCCTCTCTCAACTAAGTCTATCCAGTCTTTCTTCATAAGACAGTCCTGACATCCCAGGAATCAGTCTGGTGAACCTTCTCTGCACTCCCTCTAGGGCAATAATGTCCTTCCTCAGATTTGGAGACCAAAACTGTACGCAATACTCCAGGTGTGGTCTCACCAAGACCCTGTACAACTGCAGTAGAACCTCCCTGCTCCTATACTCAAATCCTTTTGCTATGAAAGCTAATATACCATTCGCTTTCTTCACTGCCTGCTGCACCTGCATGCCTACTTTCAATGACTGGTGTACCATGACACCCAGGTCTAGCTGCATCTCCCCTTTTCCTCGTCGGCCACCATTTAGATAATAATCTGCTTTCCTGTTTTTGCCACCAAAATGGATAACCTCACATTTATCCACATTATACTGCATCTGCCAAACATTTGCCCACTCACCCAGCCTATCCAAGTCACCTTGCAGTCTCCTAGCATCCTCCTCACAGCTAACACTGTCCCCCAGCTTAGTGTCATCCGCAAACTTGGAGATATTGCCTTCAATTCCCTCATCCAGATCATTAATATATATTGTAAATAGCTGGGGTCCCAGCACTGAGCCTTGCGGTACCCCACTAGTCACTGCCTGCCATTGTGAAAAGGACCCGTTTACTCCTACTCTTTACTTCCTGTTTGCCAGCCAGTTCTCTATCCACATCAATACTGAACCCCCAATGCCGTGTGCTTTAAGTTTGTATACTAATCTCTTATGTGGGACCTTGTCGAAAGCCTTCTGGAAGTCCAGATACACCACATCCACTGGTTCTCCCCTATCCACGCTAGTAGTTACATCCTCGAAAAATTCTATAAGATTCGTCAGACATGATTTACCTTTTGTAAATCCATGCTGACTTTGTCCAATGATTTCACCACTTTCCAAATGTGCTGCTATCCCATCTTTAATAACTGACTCTAGTAGTTTCCCCACTACCGATGTTAGACTAACTGGTCTGTAATTCCCCGTTTTCTCTCTCCCTCCCTTCTTAAAAAGTGGGGTTACGTTTGCTACCCGCCAATCCTCAGGAACTACTCCAGAATCTAAAGAGTTTTGAAAGATTATTACTAATGCATCCACTATTTCTGGAGCTACTTCCTTAAGTACTCTGGGATGCAGCCTATCTGGCCCTGGGGATTTATCGGCCTTTAATCCATTTAATTTACCCAACACCACTTCCCGGCTAACCTGGATTTCACTCAATTCCTCCAACTCCTTTGACCCGCGGTCCCCTGCTATTTCCGGCAGATTATTTATGTCTTCCTTAGTGAAGACGGAACCAAAGTAGTTATTCAATTGGTCCGCCATATCCTTGTTCCATGATCAACTCACCTGTTTCTGACTGCAAGGGACCTACATTTGTTTTAACTAATCTCTTTCTTTTCACATATCTATAAAAACTTTTGCAGTCAGTTTTTATGTTCCCTGCCAGTTTTCTTTCATAATCTATTTTTCCTTTCCTAATTAAGCCCTTTGTCCTCCTCTGCTGGTCTCTGAATTTCTCCCAGTCCTCCGGTATGCTACTTTTTCTGGCTAATTTGTATGCATCATCCTTCGCTTTGATACTATCCCTGATTTCCATTGTTATCCACGGATGTACTACCTTCCCTGATTTATTCTTTTGCCAAACTGGGATGAACAATTTTTGTAGTTCATCCATGCAGTCTTTAAATGTCTTCCATTGCATATCCACTGTCAACCCTTTTAGAATTAATTGCCAGTCAATCTTGGCCAATTCACGTCTCATACCCTCAAAGTTACCTTTCTTTAAGTTCAGAACCATTGTTTCTGAATTAACAATGTCACTCTCCATCCTAATGAAGAACTCAACCATATTATGGTCACTCTTGACCAAGGGGGCACATACAACAAGACTGCTAACTAACCCTTCCTCATTACTCAATACCCAGTCTAAAATAGCCTGCTCTCTCGTTGGTTCCTCTACATGTTGATTTAGATAACTATCCCGCATACATTCCAAGAAATCCTCTTCCTCAGCACCCCTGCCAATTTGATTCACCCAATCTATATGTAGTTTGAAGTCACCCATTATAACCGTTTTGCCTTTGTCGCACGCATTTCTAATTTCCTGTTTGATACCATCTCCAACTTCACTACTACTGTTAGGTGGCCTGTACACAACACCCACCAGCGTTTTCTGCCCCTTAGTGTTTCGCAGCTCTACCCATACCGATTCCACATCCTCCAAACTAATGTCCTTCCTTTCCATTGCGTTAATCTCCTCTCTAATCAGCAACGCTACCCCACCTCCTTTTCCTTTCTCTCTATCCCTCCTGAATATTGAATATCCCTGGATGTTCAGCTCCCAGCCTTGGTCACCCTGGAGCCATGTCTCCGTGATCCCAACTAATAACCATATAATAACCATATAACAATTACAGGACGGAAACAGGCCATCTCGACCCTTCTAGTCCGTGCCGAACACGTATTCTCCCCTAGTCTCATATACCTGCGCTCAGACCATAACCCTCCATTCCTTTCCCGTCCATATAACTATCCAATTTATTTTTAAATGATAAAAACGAACCTGCCTCCACCACCTTCCCTGGAAGCTCATTCCACACAGCCACCACTCTCTGAGTAAAGAAGTTCCCCCTCATGTTACCCCTAAACTTCTGTCCCTTAATTCTCAAGTCATGTCCCCTTGTTTGAATCTTCCCTGCTCTCAGTGGGAAAAGCTTATCCACGTCAACTCTGTCTATCCCTCTCATCATTTTAAAGACCTCTATCAAGTCCCCCCTTAACCTTCTGCGCTCCAAAGAATAAAGCCCTAACTTGTTCAACCTTTCTCTGTAACTTAGTTGCTGAAACCCAGGCAACATTCTAGTAAATCTCCTCTGTACTCTCTCTATTTTGTTGACATCCTTCCTATAATTAGGCGACCAAAATTGTACCCCATACTCCAGAATTGGCCTCACCAATGCCTTGTACAATTTTAACATTACATCCCAACTTCTATACTCAATGCTCTGATTTATAAAGGCCAGCTCACCAAAAGCTTTCTTTACCACCCTATCTACATGAGATTCCACTTTCAGGGAACTGTGCACAGTTATTCCCAGATCCCTCTGTTCACCTGCATTCTTCAATTCCCTACCATTTACCATGTACGTCCTATTTTGATTTGTCCTGCCAAGATGTAGCACCTCACACTTATCAGCATTAAACTCCATCTGCCATCTTTCAGCCCACTCTTCCAACTGGCATAAATCTCTCTGTAGACTTTGAAAACTACTTCATTATCCACAACCCCACCTATCTTAGTATCATCTGCATACTTACTAATCCAATTTACCACACCATCATCCAGATCATTGATGTACATGACAAACAACAGTGGACCCAACACAGATCCCTGTGGCACCCCACTAGTCACTGGCCTCCAACCTGACAAACAACCATCCACCATTACTCTCTGGCATCTCCCATTCAGCCACTGTTGAATCCATCTTGCTACTCCACCATTAATACCCAACCATTGAACCTTCTTAACCAACCTTCCATGAGGAACCTTGTCAAAGGCCTCACTGAAGTCCATATATACAACATCCACAGCTTTACCCTCATCAATTTCCGGAGTAACCTCTTCAAAAAATTCAAGAAGATTAGTCAAACATGACCTTCCAGGCACAAATCCATGTTGACTGTTCCTAATCAGACCCTGTTTATCCAGATGCTTATATATATTATCTCTAAGTATCCTTTCCATTAATTTGCCCACCACTGACGTCAAACTAACAGGTCCATAATTGCAACGTTTACTCTTAGACCCCTTTATAAACAATGGAACAACATGCGCAGTACGCCAATCCTCCGGCACTATTCCCGTTTCTAATGACATTTGAAATATTTCTGTCATAGCCCCTGCTATTTCTACACTAACTTCCCTTAATATAGCTGTAGAAACCCTTTGGGTTTACTTTCACCTTACTTGCCAAAGCAACCTCATATTTTCTTTTAGCTTTTCTAATTTATTTCTTAAGATTCTTTTTACATTCTTTATACTCCTCAAGCACCTCATTTACTCCATGCTGCCTATAATTATTGTAGATCTCCCTCTTTTTCCGAACCAAGTGTCCAATTTCCCTTGAAAACCATGGCTCTTTCCGATTTTTACTATTTCCTTTCAACCGACCAGGGACATAAAGATTCTGTACTCTTAAAATTTCACCTTTAAATGTACTCCATTTCTCTTCCACATCTTTCCCATAAAACAAAATTTCCCAATTTACTCCTTTTAAATCCTTTTGCATCTCCTCAAAGTTAGCCTTTCTCCAATCAAAAATCACAACCCTAGGTCCGGTTCTGACCCTCTCTATAATTATATTGAAACTAATGGTATTGTGAACACTGGTCCCGAACTGTTCCCCAACGCATACCTCTGCCACCTGACCCGTCTCATTTCCTAACAGGAGATCCAGCACCGCTCCTTCTCTAGTAGGTACTTCTATGTATTGCTGCAAAAAACTATCCTGCACACATTTTACAAACTCCAACCCATCCAGCCCATTTACAGAATGTGTTTCCCAGTCTATGTGTGGAAAATTGAGATCTCCCACAATCACTACCATGTGCTTACTACTAATATCTGCAACTCCTTACATATTTGCTCTTCCAATTCTCGCTCCCCATTTGGCGGTCATTAATAGCTATCTGCACATTCAACTCATCCACCTTATTACGAATGCTCCTTGCATTGAGACACAAAGCCTTCAGGCTTGTTTTTACAACACTCTTACCCCTTATACAATTATGTTGAAAAGTGGCCCTTTTTGATTTTTGCCCTGGTTTTGTCTGCCTGTCACTTTTACTTTTCACCCTGCTACCTATTGCTTCTACCCTAATTTTACACCCCTCTGTCTCTACGCTCACACATTTAAGAAACCCTTTCCCTTTAACTCCATCCTCAACTATCCCATTCGACACCCCCCCCCCCCGTATTCAGTTTAAAACCACCCGGGTAGCAGTGGCAAACCTGCCGGCCAGAATGCTGGTCCCACACCTGTTAAGATGCAATCCGTCCCTTTTGTACAGTTCCCCCTTACCCCAAAACAGATCCCAGTGTTCTGTAACATTCACTCTGCATTAAAATACTACGTGTCCTTTCTATGAAGGCACTAAAATAAATCCCATTTCATCTCCAGACCACACACTACAGAACAGATCCCAGTTCTTGAGATGTCTGAAACTCTTCCAATTTTGTAGCACATGTTTGATTTGCTTCTGTCTAACTAACCTCATCTGTTTTAATATATATGTTTATCAAAAATGACTACCCTGAATGTTCTACTGTATAATTATCCAACTTCTCAAACTCCCTTTGCAAAACTTCCATCCACTTTTTCCCTGTATCATTGCACATACTCATTTTCCAGATTTTTTCCACTCCAAATATAACATGATACCCCTAGAGGCAATACATTAGTATTGGTTACTTTGCTTCAAATCAAACATGAACATAAGGTTAACTCACAATATGCCTGAAAGTAAGCAGATAACATAAATGCTTGACATTAACAAAAAAACATTTTGTCTGTATGGATACTCTGCACCATATAAATCCTAGTTAAACAGGAAATCATGTGTATAAAATTGAAAAATAAAACAAGATCCATTTTGGAACAGAATTTGTTTACTTATGATTTAGACTCAACTTGAGTAGCTTAAACCAGAGCCGTCTCCACTTTAATTATATTTTACATCAAAGCAGCTCGGGTGGATCAGAATCGACTTGCCCTTCTGCTTCTTATAAGTAGTGAAGCAAGATATATTTATGAGGAACAAAGTGTGAAGACAGGAGTTCAAGGTATATTGACTAAGTGGGTGGGTGTACAGACAAATCAATTCAAATAGCTTCATTGGATACCTTGACTTATTTTCCACATCTATATGCTCATTCAGCTACAGATAAAATCATTAACATACAGCAGTGCAGGGAGACCCCCCAAACTCTTTGTATATAATAATCATTTTATAATGCAGAATCATTCAGAATATATGTTTTCTACATCATAATGATGATCTAATTTGCTGTTGTTTGGAGAGAAATAGTATTGTTGGCAAGGAGGTGTTAGGCATAACATGGTAAACTAATTTCAGGATATCAGCTTTGCATCTCGAAGCTAGAGTTCATGAAAATATATAGTTGGATTTTATTATTTTTATTTCACAATGCTAGTGTCATAGAGCCATAGAGTCATACAGCATGGAAAAAGGCCCTTCAGCCCAACAAGAGGAGGGATAGGGGGTGAGGGAGAGAGAGATAAATAATTTATGCTGCATTCTTTAATATAGTGATGAGGTAAATATCCATTGGTAATTTTTGTAACAAGGTTAATGATGACTGCTTGTAGAATAAGTGCAATTGTGCTTTTCTATAAAAAGTAAAAGTAAATTCAGTAGTAGAACAATGTCAAACAGTTAAATCAAAGATCCATTCATCAATGTCATCCTCGTGGCATGAGGACTTATAACAACACTGGGAATGAAAACAAAATTGGAAATAATATAAATAAACAGAGGGTTCAAAATTCATTCACCCATGAAAAAAAAATATGTTGTGCACATTTCTGGCTTCTCACCCATTGGGAAATACAATTCCTTTTTTGATGGGTAGGAAGAAACTGCAGATGCTGGTTTACGCCGAAAATAGACACAAAATGCTGGAGTAACTTAGAGAGTCAGGCAGCATCTCTGGAGAAAAGGAATAGGTGATGTTTCGGGTTGAGATCCTTCCTGATAGTAAGGTCTAAGGGAGGGTCTCAACCCGAAAAGTCACCTAGAACTTTTTTCCCAGAGATGCTGGTTGACCCGCTAAGTTACTCCAGCATTTTGTGTCTATCTTTTTTAGTATCTTACCAGTAGAGCCACAAACAAAATTCATCTGCAGTGAATAGTATTTTTCCAACTTTAAGTCTGTATAACAACAGTTCTGATCTTCTCACAGAACAGCCACATAATATTAACGCTATTTGTCCTGGAAGGCTGCTATTCAAGGGGCTTCACTGAAATTACATTCATTGTTTTTACTGTGACCTGAGACCTCTGACTACTTCATACTTGATCTCCCATGAATACCTTGACTGCTTTCGCCATGAAATGAAGGGTCACTGACACTCTCAGAGCCAAGCCTGATTATCGTTCTCGTCTGCTGTTGCTGATCTCTGCAAAGTATTTGGTGTTTTCTGCCAGATCAGGGATGGCAATCAAATTCCATGCACAAAGGGGGAACTATTGTGTAGGAAGGCACTGCAGATGCTGGTTTAAACCGAAGATAGACACAAAATGTTGGAGTAACATTACTGGAGAGAAGGAATGGGTGACAATTTGGGTTGAGACCCTTCTTCTGCCATGGAAGGTGGAACAACAGGAATTAAGCTTTCATTGCTGTTGTCTTCCCCAACGTCCAGGATATCATAGATTGTACTTGTGTCTTTCTGAAGGTCTACCTGGTAACTTCCCATCAACCCATTTGTTATTGGCATTGGGGTATTATTATGTGTGTGGTGATACAGTGAAAAACTTTGTTTTGCATGCTATCCAGGCTGATCATACCATGCACGAGGGCATCATGATCAGGTGGGTTGGCGTTGGTGTTGGGTTGGCGGCGCGACCAACGTCGCAGCGGCCTCTGCAGTCCGTCTGTCTTTTTTAATTTTATAGTCCTGTAGAGTGTAAAGTTTGTGGTGGGTTTTTGACTGTGTATGTGTGGGGGGCGGGGGGGTGGATGGGGGAAACTTTTAGATCTCTTCCCTGTACGGGAACCCGACCTTTTCCCTGTAGGGTCTCCGTTGCCGTTGGGGCCTAGCACCGTGGAGCGGCCTCCAACCGGAACGACAGCTCAAGTCACGGAGCCTGCGGAGCAGCGGACCTACCATCGTGGAGCTGGCCAGCTTCGGAGCGTGAGGAGTTCGGAGCGTGGAGAGCTGTGGTGGCTCGCTGCTGCGACCCGACTCCGGTGGATGGTGACACCGGGAGCTCGCGGGTCCCCGGTGGGAGACCGCTTTGCGGGGCACCGGCAACGGCGACTTCTCCCGCTCGAATTGCGGGGTTGAGAGTGACCTGGAGCGGGGCCTTACATCGCCCGGCGCAGCTTTAAATGGCCGCGGACTTGCTAGCGCCCGCCGGGGGCTCCGACATCAAGACCCGGGGCAGGGCCTTACATCGCCCGGCGCGGCTTTGAGTGGCCGTTGGACTTGCTAGCATCCGCCAGGGGCTTTGACTTTGACAGCGGGAGAATGGGGAGAGCAGGGAGAGACAAGACTTTGCCTTCCATTACAGTGAGGAGGAGGTTCACTGTGATGGATGTTTGTGTAAATTGTGTTGGTGTGTGTCTTGGTTCTTTTCTTGTATGGCTGCAGAAACCAAATTTCGTTTGAACTTCATGTGAGGTTCAAATGACAAATAAACGGTATTGTATTGTATTGTATTGTATTGTATTGTATTGTATTGTATTGTATCAGGTAGTGGAAAACAGAAAATAAACAGAATGCGGAATATAGAGTTACGCCCACGATTTTCGTGTCAGTTCAATCCTGACTATGGGTGCTGTCTTTACTTTCTTACTGTGTCGTGGATTGTCTCCAGGTGCTCCCGCTTCCTCATTCCAAAGGTGTGCAGGTGTGCAGGTTTGTAGGTTTCAAGCTTTCAAGGTCAAGGCCAGTTTATTGTCACATGTACCAATTAAGATACAGTGAAATTCGAATTGCCATACAGCCATACTGAAAAAAAGCAATAAGACACACAACTACATAAAAGTTATCGTAAACATCCACCACAGTGGATTCCCTGCTTTCCTCACTGTGATGGAAGGCAATAAAGTCTAATCTTCTTCCCCTTTATTCTCCCATGGTCGGGGCAGTTGAACCATCCACAGTCGGGGCGATCGAAGCTCCCGCATCGGGGCGATCAAATCTCCCATGTCGGGGCGATCGAACCTCCCGCAGTGCGGACGGAGATACGTTACGGGGGGAAATCGCATCTCCGTCGAGGTAAGAGATTTTAAAAAGTTTCCCCCAACCCCTTCCCAGTCCACCCCTCCCCACATAAAACAAGTTAAAGAACACTAAAAACATACTTTTAACACATAATATCAAACAACAAAGGAAGAAACAGACAGACTGTTGGCGAGGCAGTCATTGCTGGCACCACCCGGTGGAATCAGGTTAATTGGCTTCTGTAAATTACCCCTAGTGTGTAGGATGTGAAAGTGGGATAACATAGAACTAGTGTACCGGTGATGCTCGACGTGGGCTCGGTGGGCAGAAGGGCCTGTTTCCATGCTCTATCTCTAACCTAAATGCTACAGAGAAAGTGCAGATAAAGAAGTGCAAGGGCTGTAACAAAGAGATCAGGAAATTCATCCCAGGTTTGAGTGGTCCTTGATTATGTTGGTTGCCTTCCCGAGGTCCTGCCAGGTCCTTTTGATTGTGGACTCAAAAGCTCTTATAGAACACATCTCCTACCGTGTTTATCAGAAGGCTGTTCAATTCTCTCTGATCACCCTGCGAGCATATCTCCCACCATTCATTCTTTCCCCCGTCAATGCAGCATTCATTCATTGGCAACACGCTCCTTTAGCTGGAAGAGTGATGCTTGTTTTGTTTATGTTCTTTCAAGAGCTGCCTTGCAGAGATCACACCTGCTTTATCAAATGCAGTGTGCAATTGGGACACTATTTGAATCCACAAGCCAATTTTAGTACAGTATTACAAAAGGAAACTTGACAACTCTGTGGTCTATGCCCCATGATCTTTTACGAAGAGTATTGAAATAGCCCGCAACACAGATTCAACACCAATGAACATATAGAGTGTAATCATTTATAGGCTTGGGTACAATTTCTAGAAAAATGCTAGTTGTACAGATAGATATTCTTTAGTGGATCTCATGTAGTTGAAATGAGTAAAATGTCATGCCACTTGGTAAGAATAAGCCAAAGTGAAGTTGAACTTCCAAACATGAAGCCATATTAATATACAAATTAGTGGATTTTTTAAGTTAATGTGTCCAAAGCTTTCCCATGGCAATTTTGTTGGGATCAAGCTCACTGGAGTCTTCAGCTCCAATCATAGAGTCATAGTCATACAGTGTGGAAACAGGCCCTTTGACCCAACTTGTCTAGGCCGACCCATCTATACCAGTCCCACCTGCCTACGTTTGCCCCATATCCCTCTAAACCTTTCCTATCCATGCACCTGACTAAAGGTTTCTTGAACATTGTGATTGTACCTGACTCAACTACCTCCTCCGGCAGCTCATTTTATACAGCTACCTCCCTTTGTGCAAAAAATTGCCCCTCAGGTTCATCTTAAATCTTTCCCCCTTCACCTTAAACCTATGTCAATTCTCGATTCCCCTACTCTAAGTAAAAGATTCTGTGCATTTACCCTATCTATTCCTCTATTCCTCTCGTGGACTTGTGCACTTTGATAAGATCACCCCTCATCCTCCTGCGCTCCATGGAATAAAGTCCTAGCCTACTCAACTGGCTCAGCCCGTTGAGTCCTGGCAACATTCCCATAAATGTTTTCTGCACCCTTTCCAGCTTAACAACATCATTCATCACTGCTGAATTCACAGGGTCAGTTGTGAGCTCCGTTTTACAAATGCTAAACACTGAACAGAAGCAACATTTCAGCCGCATCTCTGATTTTTAGCTGTCCCTTGGATCCAAAATAAATACAATTTCTACAGGACATGCTTTAGAATTTTCTCCAGGTTTCTGCAGATTATCAGCCCTCATGCAAAGGGTCCATTCTCAATCACACACACACGCATGGGAGATGTTGATGCAAATCATGATTGATGCATCCATGGCTGCATTGGACCACACAAATCCTGCAAACAGAAGCACTTGTGCTTTAGAAGCTCCTGACATGGTGCATTGCAATGCAGGTCCTTCACTGTGATATGCACCACTCCCAACATTAGAGGTTATCAAAAGGCACAACCCGAAACATATTTGCCGCCTTACATGTTGTGTGCTGATGAAGTTCACTCACCTCCATAACAAACCTACCTAGATTGCCGCGCTGTACATTTCCTGCATTTGTGTCCAAGTAGTAAAACATTTCCAGGCCATTTTTTTTTATCATTAAACTAATTGTGAATCATTGAAGTAAGCTGGGTAGCTGTCAATAGAAGTTCAGTTAGGGTCATGCTGATGAATTACTTTGGTCCAATGCAATTATAATTGCCATTAATATTATACCCAATAATATCAGGTGGAAAAGGACATGAATTTGTAAGTAGCCCAAATGGACCGCTATTTGTCTCCTTCCTCAGCGCCTTTTCATCTTAAAGATTATGCTGCAGTTAAATATCAGCCGAGTTATGGCATGGATACTGATCTTTCCAAGTCCCTTTGATCTCAATCACACCAGATCAGAAGTGCGCTGTTCAAATGAGATTAAGCAATTATGTAATTTTTCAAGATAATTTCAGAAATGTAGGTTTAAAAAAAAAAGTAACTTGATTAACTAGGATTATTAAGAAGTGCTGGTATGTCAGCAACGACTTGCATTTACATTCCATTCTTGATGAAGCAAAATTTCACAGAGAGGTTAATTAAAATAAATGAGAAATAAGTAAAAGGAGGTATTAATAAGCTTGGCCAAAAGTACAGTCAAAGCAAAAGATCCCAAAGATAATATTAAAGGAAGAGGAAAGGGTGACGAGTTGGACCTTGGGGATGAAATTGCTGATGATGTAGGCTGAAGATACTGAATTGTAGAATCATTAAATCTTACAGGAAAGAAGATTTTAGATTGATCTCAATGGGGGGCACAGTGGTGCAGCGGTAAAGACCCGAGTCCGATCCTGACCATGGATGCTGTCCGTATGGAGTTTGTACATTCTCTCTGTGATCATGTAGGTTTTCTCCTGGTGCTCCTGTTTCCTTCCACATTCAAAGACATGTAGGTTAATTGGCTTCTGTAAAATTATCTCTGGTGTGTAGGGTAGAACTAGTATACCGGGTGCTTGCTGCTTGGCACCGACTCAGTGGGCTGAATGGCCTGTTTCCATGCCGTATCCAAAAAAGCATCATGTGACCCGAGTCACCATATTGGTAATAGTGATAATATATGTGTAGCTGATGTATGCTGAGTAGGTGGATCATGATATTGTCAACAAACAATCCCAAATTAACACCAGGATTGAAAAATTGGAGTCCCGTGTCCTCGCTAATGGTCTTGCTTAAATTGTATGGCTAAGCATGCATTCAGCAGAGGGAAACACGCCTGGCCAGTGCTACTAAAAGCATCTCAATTATTTGCAGGTAGTCAGAAATGCTGGAGAAACTCAGCGGGTGAGGCACATTCTACGGAGCGAAGGAAATAGGCAACGTTTCGGGTCGAGACCCTTCTTCAGACTGACTTGCATGTTATTTGCTGATTGATTACCCCTGGCTGTTGATTGCTTGTTAGAGATCTCTCAAGTTGCTACTATTGCCAAGGAATGGTGTCATACATCAAGAATGCATGTTTCTTCACAAACCACTTGTTCCAAGATGTAGTGAACATTTATTCATTATTTCCTTCTTCTCAGTGCATTGACAGTGCACCAAGACGTTTATTACGTATATCTATTGGCCTTTGTCTGTGGATTGCCCCATTTGACTATCCAACAGGTCCTTTGCAACAGAAGTTGACCTTTTCTAGTTAGATAGTAGCTCTGCACTGGTCAAAAGAAAGGATGTATTACGATATGATATGATACGTGTCTTTGAGAGCAGGTCGGATAAAGCAGCAGTGAGAACGACCGTTGGCTGGACTTGGTGAGTCTTGAGTGCAGGTTTAAAAAGAGGGCAAACAGAATTTTAGCAGTCTTTGAGTGCAGGTCGGACACAGCACATACTTACAAGCTCATCGGAGGAAGGAAGGTTAGGAGTGAGTGCGGGGATTGGCTGAACAATTAAATTGAAAGTTTGGTAAATTGGACAATTAGGCAATTTAGCATCTGATATAAGCAAGACATGCTCAAGGGGTGCGGTCCTGTCGAGGGAAGTGCCCTGTGAGAAAAGTGCGAGTCTTTGGCTGCGAGTCAGTGCGAGTCTTCGGCTGCGAGTCTTCGGCGAGGAGGCTGAGGGAGGACACCACACCAAACGCTGGAGATGGAGAGACGAAAGAAGGAAATGTCAAGCAAACTGATTCAGTGTGATGCTTGCAGAATGTGGGAGGTCAAGGATACCGCTGGTGCCTCTGGCTGCTACAAATGTGACAAGCGCATCCAGGTCCAGGTACAGCTCCTGAAGGACCGTGTTGGGGAACTGGAGAAGCAAGTGGATGACTGAGTCGTTCCTCGCCAAGTCCTACAGTAAGATTGTTACAACTAAGGTACTAGAAGAGAGAAGGTGGGTGACGGTGAGAAAGGAAGGGAAGCATGGAATGCAAACGTCCCCGGTTGTTGTACCTCTTGTGAACAGGTTCACCCACTTAGAAGCTGTCGGGACAGAAGACGTTATTACACTGAGCGGCGGACTGGCTAGCGAAGCAAAAAGGGCTGTTGAGCCAAAACCAAAGAGGCCGACGTCAGGCAACGCCGTGGTAGTGGGAGACTCCATTGTGAGAGGTACGGACCGGGGTTTCTACGGCAACAGACGGGATTCGAGGATGGTATGCTGCCTTCCTGGTGCCAGGATCCAGGATGTCATGGACAGAGTGCAGAAAATCCTCAAGGGCGAAGGTGAACAGCCAGAAGTGGTAGTGCATGTCGGCACAAACGATGTCGGAAAGAAGGGGATCAATATTCTGAATCGTAACTTTAGAGAGCTTGGAAAAATGCTGAAAAGCAGAACCTCCAGGGTGGTTATCTCCAGTTTGCTTCCAGTTCCTCGTGCTGGCGAGAGCAGGAACAGGGAGATACAGGACCTGAATGTGTGGTTGGGGAACTGGTGCAGGGGGCAGGGATTTGGATTCTTAGACCACTGGGATCTGTTTTGGAGTAAGGGGGAACTGTACAAAAGGGAAGGATTGCATCTTAACAGGTGGGGGACCAGCATAATGGCAGGCAGGTTTGCCACTGCTACACGGGTGGTTTTAAACTGAATAAGGTGGGTGGGGTGTCAAATGTGATAGTCAAGGATGGCGTTAATGGGAAAGAGAGTAAAGGGATAGTTAATTACCCAAGAATTAATGGGAAAGAAAGCTCACAAAGGGATAGGAGAGTATGGCCAAGTGAATCGATGTGAAAGGAATCGATGTGAAAGGTAAGATGCGTAAGGAATTAAAAGTATTGTATATGAATGCGCAAAGTATAAGAAGTAAAGTAGATGAGCTTGAGGCTCAGTTAAAGGTTGGTAGATATGACATTGTGGGGATTACTGAGACGTGGCTGCAGGAGGATCGGGCCTGGGAACTTAATATTCAGGGTTATACATCCTATAGAAAGGACAGGCAGGTGGGCAGAGGAGGGGGGTAGCTCTGCTGGTGGGATGGAATTCAGTCCCTTGCGAGGGAAGACATAGGGACTGACGAGGTAGAGTCACTGTGGATTGAGTTTAGGAATTGCAAAGGCAAGAAGACACTAATTGGTGTTATCTACAGACCCCCAAATAGTTGCCCGGATGTAGGCTGTAAGTTGCAGCAGGAGTTAAAACTGGCATGTAACAAAGGTAATGCCACTGTGGTGATGGGGGGTTACAATATCTTGCATCGCCTTGCATCGCACGGCATGGTCTTAATGGCCGCGGGACTTACCATCACCCGCCGGGGGCTTTGACATCGGGAGAAGAATGGAGAGCAGGGGAGAGACAAGACTTTGCCTTCCATCACAGTGAGGAGGAGATTCACTGTGATGGATGTTTGTGTAAATTGTGTTGGTGTGTGTCTTGGTTCTTTTCTTGTTGTATGACTGCAGAAACCAAATTTCGTTTGAACTTCATTAGAGGTTCAAATGACAATAAACGGTATTGTATTGTATATGATGGGGGATTTCAATATGCAGGTAGACTGGGAAAATCAGGTTGATTGAGGATCCCAAGAAAGAGAATTTGTAGAGTGCCTCCGAGATGGATTCTTAGAGCAGCTTGTAATGGAGCCGACCAGAGAAAAGGCAATTCTGGATTTAGTGTTGTCCAATGAACCAGATATGATAAGAGAACTTGAGGTTAAGGAACCGCTTGGAGGTAGTGATCATAATATGATTTGTTTTAATCTGCAATTTGAGAAGGAGAAGGTTAAATCGGAAGTGTCAGTGATGCAGTTGATCAAAGGGGACTATGAAGGCATGAGAGGGGAGCTGGCCAAGGTAGACTAGAATGGGATCCTAGCAGGAATGATGGTGGAATAGCAATGGCAGGAATTTCTGGGCATAATCCGGAAGACGCAGGATCATTTCATTCCAAAAAGGAAGAAAGATTCCAAGGGGAGTAGGAGGCAACTGTGGCTGACAAGAAGTTAGGGATAGAATAAAACTAAAAGAAAAGATGAAACACAGCAAAGAGTAGCCGGAAGCCAGAGGATTGGGAAACTTTCATAGGACAACAGAAGGAAACAAAACGGGCAATACGGGCTGAAAAGATGAAGTACAAAGGGAAGTTGGCCAGGAATATAAAGAAGGACAGTAACTGCTTTTTAGATATGTTAAGGGATAAAGAATAGCAAAGTCAAATGTGGGTCCCTTGAATGCAGACACGGGTGAAATTATTATTGGGAACAAGTAAATGGCAGAAGAGTCGAACAGGTGCTTCTGATCTGTTTTCACTGAGGAAGACACAAACAATCTCCCAGATGTAATAATAATAATAATACATTTTATTTATGGGCGCCTTTCAAGAGTCTCAAGGACACCTTACAAAAATTGAGCATGTAGAGGAAAAACATGTAAGGGGAATGAAATAAATAGTAGAGACATGACTAGTACACAAAGTAAAGACAGAATTCAATACAAAACACAGTATGAGGCAATTAATGCACAGATGAAAAGGGACGGGGACGTGGGGCTAAGGATAGGCAGAGGTGAAGAGATGGGTCTTGAGGCGGGACTGGAAGATGGTGAGGGACACGGAATTGCGGATCAGTTGGGGGAGGGAGTTCCAGAGCCTGGGAGCTGCCCTGGAGAAGGCTCTGTCCCCAAAACTGCGGAGGTTGGACTTGTGGATGGAGAGGAGACCGGCTGATGTGGATCTGAGGGACCGTGAGGGTTGGTAGGGGGAGAGGAGGTCAGTTAGATATGGGGGGGCCAGATGGTGGAGGGCTTTGTAGGTGAGGACCAGGATTTTGTAGGTGATCCGGTGGGAGATGGGAAGCCAGTGAAGTTTTTTGAGGACTGGAGTGATGTGATGCCAGGATTTGGTGTGGGTGATGAGTCGGGCGGCTGCGTTCTGGACCAGTTGGAGTCGGTTGATGTAGGTGGAGCTGATGCCAAGGAGAAGTGAGTTGCAATAGTCCAGTCGGGAGGAGATGAAGGCATGGATGAGTCTTTCAGCAGCAGGCGGTGTGAGAGAGGGTCTGAGTTTGGCGATGTTGCGGAGATGAAAGAAGGAGGTTTTAATGACATGGCGGATGTGAGGCTCAAGGGAGAGGGTGGAATCAAAGATCACGCCAAGGTTGCGGGCCTGGGGAGATGGGGAGACAGTAGTGCCGTCGATGGTGAGAGTGGGGTTATTGATTTTGCTGAGTGTGGCTTTGGAGCATATGAGGAGGAATTCTGTCTTATCGCTGTTGAGTTTGAGGAAATTATGTTGCATCCAGGTTTTTATAGCTGACAAACAGGAGTTGATATGGGAGAGGGGGGGGGGTTGTGGGGGGATTTGGTGCCAAGGTAAATCTGGGTGTCATCAGCGTAACAGTGGAAGTCCAGATTGAAGTGGCGGAGTATCTGACCAAGGGGGAGGATGTAGATGATGAAGAGGAGGGGGCCGAGTACGGAGCCTTGGGGAACGCCTTGAGTGACTGCGGCTGTAGCAGAGGTGTGGTTGTGGAGAGAGATGAAGTGGGATCTGTTGGAAAGGTAGGAACGGAGCCAGCTGAGTGCAGAGCCTTCAATGCCGAGGTCTTTGAGTCTGGTGAGCAGGATGTTATGGTTCACTGTATCGAAGGCTGCGCTCAGGTCGAGGAGGATGAGGATGTTGAGGGAACCAGTGCAGGCAGAGGTGAGGAGGTCGTTGAGGACTTTGAGGAGAGCAGTTTCTGTGCTATGGAGGGGGCGAAAGCCAGATTGGAGGGGTTCAAGTAGGTTATACACAAGGAGGTGGGAATGAAGTTGCGACGCAACGATACGCTCCAGGGTTTTTGAAAGAAAGGGGAGGTTTGAGATTGGGCGGTAGTTAATGAGAGAGGAGGGATCAAGACCAGGTTTCTTTAAGATTGGTGTAACGGCAGCAGTTTTGAAAGCGGAGGGGACAATTCCTTGGGACAATGAGGAGTTGAAGAGATTAGTGAGGTAGGGGCAGAGAACGGGGAGGCAGGACTTCAACAGGGGAGTGGGGAGAGGGTCGAGGGAGCAGGTAGTGGGTTTGGAAGAGCTGATGAGTTTGGAGATTTCAATAGGGGTGACCAGGTCAAACTGGGAGAGGAAGCAGTGTGGAGGAGGGGTAAGGAGGTCAGTGGAGATGTTGAAAGGAAGGGCCTTGGTAGGTGGTGGAGTAGGTGCTGGGGAGTCGGGTACAGGGGATAAAGATTGATAGATGGTGCTGATTTTATCAGCGAAAAAGTGGAGGAATGAGTTGCAGAGATCCGGAGTAGAGGTAGGGAGAGTGTTGGCTCGAGGCTTGAGGAGGTTGCCCACTGTGGAGAAGAGGGTTCTGTGGTTTAGGCAGGGATCGGTGAATATGGAGGAGAGGTAGGCAGATTTTGCCGCAATAAGGGCATCTTTGTAGTCAGTGAGGTGGAGTTTGTAAGCTTCAAGGTGGACTGTGAGAGATGATTTCTTTATAAGTCGTTCGAGTTGGCGACCAGTCTATTTCAGTTTACGAAGTGCAGGTGTGTACCAGGGTGAGGATGTGTTGAAAGTTACGGTTCTTATTTTGAGGGGGGCCAGAGTGTTGAGGGAGGTAGACAAGGTGGAGTTGAGATGGTTTGTGAGATCATCAGGTGAGATGGGGGTTGAGTCCAGGGGGAGAGTGGTGGAGAGCAGGTCAGAGAGATGGTGGGAATCAATGGATTTTAGATTACGATGTACTGGAGGACAGGGTATCTAAGGGGTCAGAGGAACTGAAAGAAATTTTTAATAGGCGAGAAATAGTATTGGGTAGGCTAATGGGACTGAAGGATGATAAATCCCCTGGGCCTGATGATCTGCATCCCAGGGTCCTCAGGGAGGTGGCTCCAGAAATAGTGGACGCATTGGTGATCATTTTCCAATATTCCATAGATTCAGGATCAGTTCCTGTGGATTGGAGGATAGCTAATGTTATCCCACTTTTCAAGAACGGAGCGAGAGAGAAAACGGGGAATTACAGACCAGTTAGCCTGACTTCGGTGGTGGGAAAGATGCTGGAGTCAATGATTAAAGAGGTAATAATGGGGCATTCAGATAGCAGTAAAAGGATTAGTCCAAGTCAACATGGATTTATGAAAGGGAAATCATATTGGGGGTTGTGTGTTGACATGGATATAAAATTGGTTGGCAGACAGGAAGCAAAGAGTAGGGTCCTTTTCAGAATGGCAGGCAGTGGCGAGTGGAGTGCCGCAAGGCTCGGTGTTGGGGCCACAACTGTTTACCATATATATTAATGATTTGGAAGAGGAAATTAGGAGCAACACTAGCAAGTTTTCAGATGACACAAAGCTGGGTGGCAGTGTGAACTGTGAAGAGGATTTTAGGAGGTTGCAGGGTGACCTGGATAGGTTGAGTGAGTGGGCACATGCATGGTAAATGCAGTATAATACAGATAAATGTGAGGTTATCCACTGGCGGCAAAAACAAGGGGGCAGATTATTTTCTCAATAAGGTTGGGTTAGGTAAGGGGGAGGTGCAGCGAGATCTGGGCATCCTTGTACATCAGTCACTGAATTTTGGCTTACAGGTACAGCAGGCAGTGAAGAAAGCTTATGGAATGTTGGCCTTCATAACAAGAGGATTTCATTATAGGAGTAAAGAGGTTCTTCTGCAGTTGTATAAGGCTCTGGTGAGACCACATCTGGAGTATTGTGTACAGTTTTGGTCTCCTAATTTGAGGAAGGACATCCTTGTGATTGAGGCAGTGCAGCGTAGGTTCACGGGATTGATCCCTGGGATGGCGGGACTGTCCTATGAGGAAAGATTGAAAAGACTAGGCTTGTATTCACTGGAGTTTAGAAGGATGAGGGGGTATCTTATAGAAACATATAAAATTATAAAAGGACTGGGCAAGCTAGATGCAGGAATAATGTTCCCAATGTTGGGCGAGTCCAGAACCAGGGGCCACAATCTTGGAATAAAGGGGAAGCCATTTAAGACTGAGGTGAGAAAAAAAGTTTTCACCCAGAGGGTTGTGAATTTGTGGAATTCCCTGCCACAGAGGGCAGTGGAGGCCAAGTCACTGGATGGATTTAAGAGAGAGTTAGAGCTCTAGAGGCTAGTGGAATCAAGGGATATGGGGAGAAGGCAGGCACGGGTTATTGATTGGGGACGATCAGCCATGAATGGCGGTGCTGGCTCGAAGGGCTGAATGGCCTCCTCCTGCACCTATTTTCTATGTTTCTATGTTTCTATGATAGATCTTTATTCATCCCTGAAGAGGCAGATCTAATCAATTCGATGAGAGGCGGTAAGTGGTTTTATCATAGGGATAGTATGACATTTTCCAGTTCCCAGGAAGAAGAGCAAAAAAATTCACAAATAAAACTCTACCTCATAAATGGTTTAACTTGTTTGTAGTGTAGATTCCTATATTACAACAGTACATGCCTTTCAAGAAATACTCCAACGCATATAATTGCAATTTGAGTCATTCTAAGATTTAATAATTGGCCATATAATTTCAATTGCAATATACTCTAAAGTTTGGAGCAAAAAAAGTCCAAAAGGAAATATTCCCAATTAATCAGAGACTGTAGCATCAGTTGCAGCCAGAAGTGGAATGCATGGTCTTCCACAACCGAAACAGCTTAAAGGGCCTGTCCCACGAGCATGTGACCTGCAAGCGGCAAGCGCGACCAAACCGGAAGCGGGGGCCGCGCGGAGGTCGAGTAATCCCCGTACAGGGCCAGTCCCACCAGCATGCGCCTGCATGCGGCGAGCGTGGCCAAACCCGAAGTGGGGGCCGCGCGGAGGTCGAGTGAGTGACGTGAAGTTCGAGCGAAGTCTGCGGGAAGTTCACGCGTGACGTACGGCATCAAAACACTGCGTACAGCGTTAAGACGCTGTGCACGCCCGTCGAGGCGGTGCGTACGGCGTCGAGGCTGCTGCGGGTTGGCAGGCCGTTGACGTGCGGAATTTTTGAACACAGTCAGTTTTTCGGAGCCCCATGCGATGTTGGGACCAGCTCCGCACAACTCCATATGGCTCCAGCGATCAAAATGGGACCGGCCCCGCGAGGCCGTACGGCTCAAGCGACCACGTTAGTTTGTGCTTGCCGCATGGAGTCGCATGCTCATGGGACAGGCCCTTTATGCAGAAAAATCTTATTGATTGGTAGAAAAGGTCAGACCAACAAAGGGAAGCTATTTCACCCTTGTGAACCATTCACTGGAGTCAACCCAAACTTTGCTGGTAGCAGTACATTTATTAAGAAGGGATTCCAGTTTTCCCTTATTTATACTGACTTGACTGTGACATTATTAGCTTTTGAATTGTGAACATTTGGAAGTCAAATCTCCAAATTATTTAGTGACAACACAGTAAAATTGTCTTGATCTCTTTACATCTGTAATGTGCAGTTACTCCAGAGAGGTAACTCTGATCTGCCACTTGGCTTCTTGTTTATAAATTTCTCCCATCTCAATTATGGTTGACAGCTAGAAAAGCTTCTTTTTAACCAAATACATTGAATTACCCTACAGAGATTAGAAAGGTAGGAACAAATAACAATATTGTTGAAAACATGGGGATGTGATGGAGTAAATTTTAAATTATAACAAATCTTGTCAATTCCAAAATTAGGTAAAATCACCCACTGTTTGCCATTGACTGAAAAGAAATGTTTCAATAAATGGGAACTTCTGCATTTATTCTGTTGCTTCTCTCTTTGTAAATTGCTTCTATTTGACAGTTAACACACCTTTCTGAAGTTATTATTAAATAAGCAATCCAGGGATGCAGGTTAATGCTATAATATTAGTAAGACTCTTGATCTCTAACTATTCAGGATACAAAACATTTTCATGCAGCGTTTTATGTACTTGATTCCTTATGTCATCTTGACCAGAGGCTACTCATGGTCATGTGTAAACAATACACACTGCTGTGAATTCCCTTGTTCTTTCAATTGTCAGGCTCATAATTCATGACTAACCTTCAGAGGTTGGCAGTTAATTATATATATTTTATGCGGCACAGACTGAGATATTATGCTGTTTGACAATACCTTACAAATGCTCAGACAGATTTGGTTCAACAAGTTACATCAAGAACACAAAGGGTGCCAGGACAGTGAGGGATGATGGAGAGAGAACCATGAGGACTGTTAAGTGATCAATAACTTGCTCAACTAGATGGCTGAAGAGAGGGCATCACTGAAGATGCACCGACAGTGTTAGGACCAAGTGACTAGAGACACACAGTGTGGAAACAGGCCTTTCAGCCCAACTTGTCCATACTGACTGACATGCCCCATCTACATTAGTCATATACCATCTACACTAGAACATGCCACAACTACATTAAAAATGCCGATGATAACATATGGAAGGATAGTGAGAGAAAAGATGTGGGGACTAGTGCTGAAGTTAAGTGCGTGTAAGTTGGGAAACCAACTAGGAAACTGAACTTACTGAATCTTGAGGAGACAAAAGCACAGAAGAGTGTTTGAGTGTTGGGTGGAGGCCAATTCACTGGACGTTTTCAAGAGGGAGTTAGATTTAGCTCTTAGGGCTAAAGGAATCAAGGGATATGGGGAAAAACCAAGAACGGGGTACTGATTTTAGATGATCAGCCATGATCATATTGTATGGCGGTGCTGGCAAGAAGTGCCGAATGGCATACTATTTTTCAATGTTTCTATGTTTACTGAAGGAGGAGTGGAGGCATGTTTTGTTATACAAGGTATAGCATGCTGCCATTTGTGATGGCAAGGCCAAAGGTCTGAAATGCATTTTGGGACAATTTTGGGATAAGGGAAATCTTGACCTGAAACATCATCATCTATCCATGTTCTCCACAGATGCTGCCTGACCTGCTGTGTTCTTCCAGCATTTTGTATCCTTTTAGGATGCTCTCTATTGTTCAGTCTGAGTAAAGTGTCGTAAATGGAGGCTGTGGGAAACATGAATTTTGTAGATGCATGGAACTGCAGATGCTGGTTAACAAAAAAAGGCACAAATTGCTGGAATGACCCAGTTGGTCAGGCAGCATCTCTGGAGAATATTGAAACATTGTATTTGGTTTTACTAATAACTTTAGTCTCCCATGGTATTAAGTTATTCTCGATCAACAGAGTTACCCACCTATTTATTCTGATTTTGTTTACTCTGAGGTATTAACAACAGTCCTGCTCTCTGATAATCCTCATGTTGAAATCATTTTAAACTTCAGCAGAAAAGATTATTTACAAATGTTTTTCTTTGAGCCAGCAAACAACGATATGGAGAGTCTGTAAAGCCTCTTTGAATTCAACCACGAGATATCAAAATTTCATAGCAATTTGAAGAGAAACAGCTACATCAGAATCAATTTCAAAGACACAGTAAATTTAAAATCTGAAAACCTTGTTTTGGCTTTTATTTAAATCCTTTATGGCATTGCTTATTAAAGAATCGAAGGAGCAGATTAAATTACATCTGCTGATAGAAAATTATATTTACAGTATTTTTCCATTCTATTTCCCTTCTACTGAGTCTTTTTCATTCCTAGCAACTGCCTGAAGCAAAACCAGACTGTTTCCCCTGTTGGCGAGAGATTTGATGCTGAGATGAGCTAAGGACTACTAATTCCATGAAATTACTGAGGATGTCTATTTCCCTATTGGTAACGTCAGACGACTCTGCCATTGCCTCAGCATGTTTTCTGCTGAAATCCCTCGTTAATTCTTTTTTGAGAATTCACTATTCCATTGTGGTTGTGATCAACTTTCATTTTCTGTAAACTTAAAGGCCCGTATTCTACTAATTGCAAAGTTAGAGTTTACTTAAACTCACCTTAAACCTTCCGCTCAGTCTAACTAAACCCGACGTTCGGTTTAAGAAAAATTTGGTATTCTGGTAGCGAGATTTAGTTAGACTAAACTCTAAGGCGAGTCTAACTTTAGACTTTGGTTTTAGCTGAGTCTAAAGTTAGACCGCGTTTTAGTTGCCATGGTGACAATGTCTGCTTGTACTGCACATGTGCAATACAATAGCAAAAGCACGAGCAGACGACAACTTCAACATGGCTGACAAAAAGAAACAGCGGAAAGGAAACTGGGACGCCAGCGAGAAAGAATTTCCCCTGACGTTACTAGCCGATAAAATTACAATTATCGCGAAAAAAAGTGCTATGACACATTTATTTTGTTTTGGACAACTACATTTTCTCATGTAAAACCATGAATTCAAAAATCTTTGAAAGGATTTCATTCAATATTTCTCAGAAATAAAATGATTTTAACATTTACATTTACCTGTACCTTCACAGAACATCTGCCCTTCCGATTGACAGACATCTGAGCGAGGTCCCCTCCTGGACTTCTGATTGGGATATGTGTGTAATCAATTGCCCCCTATCACGCCAGGAAAGCGTCAATACTGGTAGAAAGCATTTTGTGTGTCATGAACTTGCTGGGGAGTTGATGGGAAGGAGATATAGGTTCTTCTCCATTGGGCTATGTGGGATGGACTATATGTGACATAGGTGGCTGTGGTAAAACTGCATCACCATGCATTAGTTGGAAAGTTCCTGCATAGACAATGAAAGAATTTCTCTTTTAAACATTTCCTATCCCTTCTTCTGTTTAACTGAGATAAAAAGTATTTTTTTCTGAGAAAATGTTGATTACCATATATCAAGTCAAGTCAAGTCAAGTTTTGTTCGTCACTTGCACATAAAGTGGAAGTGAAATGAATTTACCAGCAGCGGTACAGTAAAAAAAACACACAATACACAATAAGAATTTAACGCAAACATCCACCACAGCATTTAACACTGTGGTGGAAGGCACAAAAATTGGCCAGTCCTCCTCCAGTTCCCCCCGTGGTCGGGACCTCAACCCTCCACAGTCACTGTTGCGGGCGTCCAGCTGTTCAAACAAGGTAAGTCCAGGTAAGTTCTGAATCGGTGCCTCCCCACCGAAGACCGCGGCTTCAAGTTGGTGCAGGCCGCAGGCCGGCGGTCGAAGATTTAAAGTTCAAATCCATGCCGCAGCAAGAAGCACCGCAGACTGCAGGGCCGGCGGTCGGAGCTCCTCTCCAGGGATCCCCGGCGAGGGACCCTGCTCAGGATGGTAAGTCCACGCTGCGCCCGCGGTAGAAGTTGGCCACGGGCTGGCGGTCGGAGCTCTTCTCCCCGGGGTCCCCAATGAGGGATCCCAGAATCCAGACGCAACGCCAGCTGGAGCTCTGCAGACCGCGGCTACAGGCTGCCGCGGGCCAGCGAATGGAGCGCTCCCCTCCGGCGACCCCCGGCGGGGGTTCGCCTGCTCTGCGATGAAAGCGTCCTTGCTGCGCCCAGGGGAGGCGACATGGAAAAAGTTGCCTCTCCATGGAGGAGGCGATCAAAACGGTTTCCCCCTTATATCCCCCCCCCCCCCCCCACACCACCCCCCACACAAGACACACAAAGAGACATTAAAAACACACATTAAGACACACAAAAAAAGTAGAAAAAACGAACACGCTGCTGACATGGCTGCCGGCTCGCAGCTCCCCCACCGACCATATCACTATAAAAGAAAAAAAAAAAAAGACACAACACACTATAGAATTCATCATTAACGCCCATTTCTTCTCTCCGTAGCAAGCTTAAACCTTCCATAAACCTGCACCCTGCTGAGTCTAAATATTGCGGCAAGTTAGACTCTAGTCTAAGGTTAGTAGAAAGCCAACTTATCAGGGATTTAAACCCGCCGTCGAGTCTAAATTGCGGAGTTGTTGGTGGGTTTAAAAAACCTGCTGTTGGGTTTAAATAATTAGTAGAATACGAGCCAAAGGGTCTGTCCCACTTAGGCGACTTTTTAGGCGAGTGCAGGAGACTCTGCGCTCGCCACATGGTCGCCACATGGTCGCTGATGGTCTCTGGTGAGTCTCCTTCATGGAGGCGAAGAGTTCCCTCATTCTGGGAACTACTCGCAGCCTCAGTATGGTCGCTGCAAATTTTTCACATGTTGAAACATTTTCTGCGTCCAAAAATTGGTCACCATTGAAACAATCGATAATCCTGTAGTCGTAGGTACAGTTGTAGTGGGGTCGCCATGTAGTTATGGGTAGTCGTAGGTAGTCTTAGTTAATTGCCTTTGCTGACCGGTCATTTTTATTGGCTCATTGGGGGAAAAAAACGTAAGCATGTGATTTCAGAACCAAGGATAACCAACCGGTAATGTTAAATGCCCGCCGAACTTCACAGCTGTGTATCTCTGGCTTATTAAAAGTTGCCTGGCTTCTTAAAAGTGTCTCCACTCCTTCTCCCCCCTTCTCCCCTCCCCCCCCCTTCCCCCTCTCCCCCCTCTTTTAAAGGACTTACTGTACACTGTGCTAGCGGTCTTAACCTTCCTGTTGATCGCGGTGTGTGTCTGTATCACCTTGGCTTTGCACCATGTGAATTTCACACAGCGCTCCCCCCCCTTGCCCTGGCCCCCGCCTTTGCGATGTGTTTGTGTGTGTGTGTGCGTGTGTGTGTGTGTGTGTGTGTTCCACTCTTGACAGTCGCCGTTCCAGTTCCTGGTTTGTCGGACGAATGCCGCGAACTTGACAGTCGGCGGCAGTCCGCTGAAAAATCGCCTAAGTGGGACAGGCCCTTTACTGCTTTAAATAGAACAGCATAGCACATAAACATGCCCTTTGACCCATAACATCTGTGCCGAACATGGTGCCAAGTCCAACTCTTATCTGCTCATTCATATCCCATCACCACATTCCCGTCATATCAGAGGCCCGAGAGCCGTTGGAGCGGTCGCAGAGGAAGGACACCGAAATCGGCAACGGTCCATTCGCATTTCAAAACAAGTGGGCTTGAGGAAGCCGCTGATTGGTGGAAGCGGACAAGAGGGAGCAGCTGATTGGGAGTCAGATCCCTGCTGATTGTATTGTATTGTAGCAGATTGTATTGTATTGTACTTTGTATTGTATCCTAGGTAAGAGCGGAGTATGAGTGCCAGGGCAGTTTACTGTTCTGGATGTCAGATGTGGGAGGTCAAAGAATCTGATAGCCTTCCAGACGTCCACATTGCGCCAGGTGCGTCGAGATGGGGCTCCGAAGGGACCGTATTAGGAACCTGGAGCAGCAGCTCGATGACCTCCGTCTGGTCAGGGAGAGCGAGGAAGTCATTGAGAGGAGTTACAGAGAGGTGGTCACTCCAAGACCACGGGAGGCAGGCAAGTGAGTCACGGTTAGGAGTGACAAGGGGCACAGGCAGGGACTAGAGAGTACGCCGGTGCCTGTACAACTTTTGACAATAAGTACTCCTGTTTGAGTACTGTTGGGGGGGACAGCCTACCTGGGGGTAGCAACAGCGCCTGGCCTCCGGTACAGAGACCGGTCCTGTTGCTCAGAAGGGTAAGGAAAAGAAGAGGAGGGCATTAGTAATAGGGGACACTATAGTTAGGGGGTCAGACAGGCGATTCTGTGGACGCAGTCGGGAGACCCGGTTGGTAGTTTGCCTCCCTGGTGCCAGGGTCTGGGATGTGTCTGAACGTGTCCAAGATATCCTGAAATGGGAGGGAGAGGAGCCCGAGGTCGCAGTACATATAGGTACCAATGACATAGGTAGAAAAAGAGAAGAGGTCCTGAAAGGAGAATTTAGGGAGTTAGGAGGAGAGTTAAAGAGAAGGACCGCAAAGGTAACAATCTCGGGAATACTGCCTGTGCCACGCGACAGTGAGAGTAGGAATGGAGCGAGGTGGAGGATAAATGCGTGGCTGAGGGACTGGTGCAGAGGGCAGGGATTCAAGTTTCTGGATCATTGGGACCTCTTTTGTGGAAGGTGCGACCTGTACAAAAAGGATGGGTTGCACTTGAACCCGAGGGGGACCAATATCCTGGCGGGGAGATTTGCAAAGGCTACTGTGGAGACTTTAAACTGGAACAGGTGGGGGGAGGGGCACAAGAAGGCTACAAGATGGCGGCGCTGGCTTAACAGCTGCGGCCCACCTGCAGTCCGTCTGTTTTTTTCTTTCGTTTTGTTCTTTGTCATGTTTTAGTTAATTTTGTTTTATTAAGTTGTGTATGTGTGTGGGTGGGGTGGGAGAAACATGCTTTGGTCTCTTCCTTCGGGGGATGCGACTTTTTCTTCGGTCGTATTCCCCGTCTCCGTCTGCGCCGAGGCCTAATGGCGGAGCTGGCGGCATCGGAACTGTAGCAGCAACAGCAGCAGCAGCGGAGACCTGACTCGGCCCCGAAGCTGCAGCGGCGGCAGCAGCGGAGACCCGGCTCGGCACCGAAGCTGTAGCGGCGGCAGCAGCAGCAGCGGAGACCCGGCTCGGCACCGAAGCTGTAGCGGCGGCAGCAGCAGCAGCGGAGACCCGGCTCGGCACCGAAGCTGTAGCGGCGGCAGCAGCAGCAGCGGAGACCCGGCTCGGCCCTGGAGCTGTGGCGGCGGCAGCAGCAGCAGCGGAGACCCGGCTCGGCACCGAAGCTGTAGCGGCGGCAGCAGCAGCAGCGGAGACCTGACTCGGCACCGAAGCTGTAGCGGCGGCAGTAGCAGCAGCGGAGACCCGGCTCGGCACCGAAGCTGTAGCGGCGGCAGCAGCAGCAGTGGAGACCCGGCTCGGCCCTGGAGCTGTGGCGGCGGCAGCAGCAGCAGCGGAGACCCGGCTCGGCACCGAAGCTGTAGCGGTGGCAGCAGCAGCAGCGGAGCCGCGGCTCGGCACCGAAGCTGTGGCGGCGGCAGCAGCAGCAGCGGAGGAGACCCGACTCGGCCCTGGAGTTGTGGCGGAGGCAGCAGCAGCAGCGGAGACCCGGCTCGGCACCGAAGCTGTGGCGGCGGCAGCAGCAGCAGCGGCGGAGACCCGACTCGGCCCTGGAGTTGTGGCGGAGGCAGCGACCACCCGCGGAGTTTGAACCGTCGCCTCGGCGCAGAGGGAGAACAAAGAGGGAAGAGACAGAGACTTTAAGATTTTGCCTTCCACCACAGTGAGGAGGTGTTTGGTGAACTCACTGTGGTGGAAGTTAAATTTGTGTTGATTGTGTGTTTTTGCCATTTTTTAAATTATATGTATGACTGCAGGGAAACAAAATTTCGTTCAGACCGAAAGGTCTGAATGACAATAAACCGAATCTAATCTAATCTAATCTAATCTAATCTAATCTAAAATAGGGAAAGCTAGTAGTCAGTGTGTGAGGCAGGTGGCAGAGAAGGGTAGCACTCGGACACAAAATTTAGGGGAGAAAGAAGAAAAAGATAATAAACAGAGACTACGAGGGGGTGGGTTTCTTAAATGTGTATATTTTAATGCTAGGAGCATTGTAAGAAAGGTGGATGAGATTAGAGCCTGGATTGACACCTGGAAGTATGATGTTGTGGCGATCAGTGAAACATGGTTGCAGGAGGGCTGTGATTGGAAACTAAATATTCCAGGATTTCGTTGCTTCAGGTGTGATAGAATTGGAGGGGCAAGAGGTGGAGGTGTTGCATTGCTTGTCAGGGAAGATATTACAGCAGTGCTTTTGCAGGATAGATTAGAGGGCTCGTCTAGGGAGGCTATTTGGGTGGAACTGAGAAATTGGAAAGGTGTAGTAACACATAGGGGTGTATTATAGACCGCCTAATGGGGAGCGAGAATTGGAAGAGCAAATATGTAAAGAGATCGCAGATATTAGTAGTAAGCACAAGGTAGTGATTGTGGGAGATTTCATTTTTCCACACATAGACTGGGAAACACATTCTGTAAATGGGCTGGATGGTTTGGAGTTTGTAAAATGTGTGCAGGATAGTTTTTTGCAGCAATACATAGAGGTACCTACTAGAGAAGGGGCAGTGCTGGACCTCCTGTTAGGAAATGAGACAGGTCAGGTGGCAGAGGTATGTGTTGGGGAACAGTTTGGATCACAATACCATTAGTTTCAATATAATTATGGAGAGGGTCAGAACTGGACCTAGGGTTGAGATTTTTGATTGGAGAAAGGCTAACTTTGAGGAGATGCGAAATGATTTAAAAGGAGTGAATTGGGGCATTTTGTTTGATGGGAAAGATGTGGAAGAGAAAGGGAGGACATTTAAAGGTGAAATTTTAAGAGTACAGAATCTTTATGTCCAAGTTTGGTTGAAAGGAAATAGTAAAAATTGGAAAGAGCCATGGTTTTCAAGGGAAATTGGACACGGTTCGGAAAAAGAGAGAGATCTACAATAATTATAGGCAGCATGGAGTAAATGAGGTGCTTGAGGAGTATAAAGAATGTAAAAAGAATCTTAAAGAAATTAGAAAAGCTAAAAGAAGATATGAGGTTGCTTTGCCAAGTAAGGTGAAAATAAATCCAAAGGGTTTCTACAGCTATATTAATAGCAAAAGGATAACAAGGGATAAAATTGGTCCATTAGAGAGTCAGAGTGGACAGCTATCTGCAGAGCCAAAAGAGATGGGGGAGATATTGAACAATTTATTTTCTTCGGTATTCACCAAGGAGAAGGATATTGAATTATGTGAGGTAAGGGAAATAAGTAGAGTAGCTATGGAAACTATGAGATTCAAAGAAGGGGAAGTACTGACACTTTTGAAAAATGTTAAAGTGGATAAGTCGCCAGGTCCTGACAGGATATTCCTTAGGACATTGAGGGAAGTTAGTGTAGAAATAGCAGGGGCTATGACAGAAATATTTCAATTGTCATTAGAAACGGGAATAGTGCCGGAGTATTGGCGTACTGTGCATGTTGTTCCATTGTTTAAAAAGGGTTCTAAGAGTAAACCTAGCAATTATAGACCTGTTAGTTTGACGTCAGTGGTGGGCAAATTAATGGAAAGGATACTTAGAGATAATATATATAAGCATCTGGATAAACAGGGACTGATTAGGAACAGTCAACATGGATTTGTGCCTGGAAGGTCATGTTTGACTAATCTTCTTGAATTACTTGAAGAGGTTACTCGGGAAATTGATGAGGGTAAAGCAGTGGATGTTGTCTATATGGACTTCAGTAAGGCCTTTGACAAGGTTCCTCATGGAAGGTTGGTTAAGAAGGTTCAATTGTTGGGTATTAATGGTGGAGTAGCAAGATGGATTCAACAGTGGCTGAATGGAAGATGCCAGAGAGGAATGGTGGATGGCTGTTTGTCAGGTTGGAGGCCGGTGACTAGTGGGGTGCCACAGGGATCTGTGTTGGGTCCACTGTTGTTTGTCATGTACATCAATGATCTGGATGATGGTATGGTAAATTGGATTAGTAAGTATGCAGATGATACTAAGATAGGTGGTGTTGTGGATAATGAAGTAGATTTTCAAAGTCTACAGAGAGAGTTAGGCCATTTGGAAGCGTGGGCTGAAAGATGGCAGATGGAGTTTAATGCTGATAAGTGTGAGGTGCTACATCTTGGCAGGACAAATCAAAATAGGACGTACATGGTAAATGGTAGGGAATTGAGGAATGCAGTTGAACAGAGGGATCTAGGAATAACTGTGCACAGTTCCGTGAAGGTGGAATCTCATGTAGATAGGGTGGTAAAGAAAGCTTTTGGTGTGCTGGCCTTTATTAATCAGAGCATTGAGTATAGAAGTTGGGATGTAATGTTAAAATTGTACAAGGCATTGGTGAGGCCAATTCTGGAGTATGGTGTACAATTTTGGTCGCCTAATTATAGGAAGGATGTCAACGAAATAGAGAGAGTACAGAGGAGATTTACTAGAATGTTGCCTGGGTTTCAGCAACTAAGTTACAGAGAAAGGTTGAAGTTAGGTCTTTATTCTTTGGAGCACAGAAGGTTAAGGGGGGACTTGATAGAGGTCTTTAAAATGATGAGAGGGATAGACAGAGTTGACGTGGATAAGCTTTTCCCATTGCGAGTAGGGAAGATTCAAACAAGAGGACATGACTTGAGAATTAAGGGACAGAAGTTTAGGGGTAACATGAGGGGGAACTTCTTTACTCAGAGAGTGGTGGCTTTGTGGAATGAGCTTCCAATGGAAGTGATGGAGGCAGGTTCGATTTTATCATTTAAAAATAAATTGGATAGGTATATTGACGGGAAGGGAATGGAGGGTTATGGTCTGAGTGCAGGTAGATGGGACTAGGGGTGAATAAGAGTTTGGCACGGACTAGAAGGGCTGAGATGGCCTGTTTCCGTGCTGTAATTGTTATATGGTTATATGTTATTATATCCATGTGCCTATCCAAAATTCCTTTTTAATGGACTTAAATTTGTAGCTGCTTCCACTATCATCCCTGGCAGCATGTTCCAGGCACTTACCACCCTCTCTGTAAATAAAAAAACATGGCCAGCACATCTCCTTTTAATGTTGCTCCTCTCATCTTAAAGCTATGCTCTCTAGTTTTTAATTATTAAAGCTTTATTACAGACACAGGTCCATATAACACATCAAACAGAAAAAAACAAAAACAAAAAAACCAAAAAAGAAGATACAAAAATACATTAAAAAAAATTGCATATTAGCCTATAAAATATACAAGCTATTGCACCAATGCAGTCTTAGCCTAGAAGTGAATCTATAGCAGCTTTTCAGAGGGCTGACTAGGGCTTCAATTATATGGTTCTCTGACTTGTCCAGACGACACATAAAACTAAACATCAGCTGTCTTAAGAGTGCCTCACAGGTTGGCACTCTAGTGGACACGAACAATTGACTGGCACTATGCCACCTAGGGACACAAAGCAGCAACCTCATTGCATCATTGTATGCTACCTTGAGTCTTTGCATACTCTTTTTCTTATACTTCGACCACAATTGGGCTGTATACAACGGTGTGATGTAGGTTCTGAACAGGGAACACTTCACAGAGTCAGAGCACATATAAAACTTCCTTATAAGCATGTTCGCTTGAAGATAAATTTTACAGCGCTGTCGGTAAAGCTCTTTGTCATCCGTCCAGTCATCGGATATGACATGACCTAAGTATTTAATTTCCTCACACACAGCAAGAGGACCGTCTGACAAATAAAAGGTCGGAAAAGTTGATTCCCTGTCCTCAGCACTCCTAACTACCATTATGCGGCTTTTCTTAGCGTTGTAATTCTCAGATGTCATAATCAAGGCCATACTGAGAGCACACCTTCAGCATCTGCTGCATCCCAGTACTACATGGACAGAGCAGGACCAGGTCGTCTGCATACATAAGATGGTTAACAATAGTGTTGCCTACAAGACAGTCAGTTTTTAACCTATTTATCTGATTTGACAGTTCGTCCATATAAACATTAAATAAAATAGGAGACAAAATTCCTCCTTGCCGCACTCCGTTACTAACACAGAATGGAGCAGATACAAGATTGTCCCATTTAACCTGAAACGTTTGATGGGCATACCAGAATACTAAAATTCTCACTAATAATTTAGGGGCACCTCTAACTAGCAATTTTACAAACAAGTGTTCGTGATTAATTCTATCAAATGCCTTGGACGCATCAATAAAACATAGAAATACAGGTGAATTCAGGCTTGTGTACCTGAACACAATGTCTTTAAGAGCATAGATACACAGGTCAGTTCCATGTTTCCTTTTGAACCCAAACTGATTGTCAGTGGTAAGGACAAACATTTCCAGCTTTGTCAACAGTATTCTCTCCAGTACTTTAGATAAGATACTGGCTAAAGCAATAGGTCGGTAATTATCCATACTGTTGAGCTTACCAGCCTTATCTTTAAGCACAGGCACTAACATTACAGACATAATAGCATTTGGCAGGACACCATGAACTAGACAACCATTAACATAGAAACATAGAAACATAGAAATTAGGTGCAGGAGTAGGCCATTTGGCCCTTCGAGCCTGCACCGCCATTCAATATGATCATGGCTGATCATCCAACTCAGTATCCCGTACCTGCCTTCTCTCCATACCCTCTGATCCCCTTAGCCACAAGGGCCACATCTAACTCCCTCTTAAATATAGCCAATGAACTGGCCCCGACTACCCTCTGTGGCAGAGAGTTCCAGAGATTCACCACTCTCTGTGTGAAAAAAGTTCTTCTCATTAAAGGATTTCCCCCTTATCCTTAAGCTGTGACCCCTTGTCCTGGACTTCCCCAACATCGGGAGCAATCTTCCTGCATCTAGCCTGTCCAACCCCTTAAGAATTTTGTAAGTTTCTATAAGATCCCCTCTCAATCTCCTAAATTCTAGAGAGTATAAACCAAGTCTATCCAGTCTTTCTTCATAAGACAGTCCTGACATCCCAGGAATCAGTCTGGTGAACCTTCTCTGCACTCCCTCTATGGCAATAATGTCCTTCCTCAGATTTGGAGACCAAAACTGTACGCAATACTCCAGGTGTGGTCTCACCAAGACCCTGTACAACTGCAGTAGAACCTCCCTGCTCCTATACTCAAATCCTTTTGCTATGAAAGCTAACATACCATTCGCTTTCTTCACTGCCTGCTGCACCTGCATGCCTACTTTCAATGACTGGTGTACCATGACACCCAGGTCTCGCTGCATCTCCCCTTTTCCTAATCGGCCACCATTTAGATAATAGTCTGCTTTCCTGTTTTTGCCACCAAAATGGATAACCTCACATTTATCCACATTATACTGCATCAGCCAAACATTTGCCCACTCACCCAGCCTATCCAAGTCACCTTGCAGTCTCCTAGCATCCTCCTCACAGCTAACCTTGCCCCCCAGCTTAGTGTCATCCGCAAACTTGGAGATATTGCCTTCAATTCCCTCATCCAGATCATTAATATATATTGTAAATAGCTGGGGTCCCAGCACTGAGCCTTGCGGTACCCCACTAGTCACTGCCTGCCATTGTGAAAAGGACCCGTTTACTCCTACTCTTTGCTTCCTGTTTGCCAGCCAGTTCTCTATCCACATCAATACTGAACCCCCAATGCCGTGTGCTTTAAGTTTGTATACTAATCTCTTATGTGGGACCTTGTCGAATGCCTTCTGGAAGTCCACATACACCACATCCACTAGTTAATCCCTATCCACGCTACTAGTTACATCCTCGAAGAATTCTATAAGATTCGTCAGACATGCTTTACCTTTTGTAAATCCATGCTGACTTTGTCCAATGATTTCACCACTTTCCAAATGTGCTGCCATCCCATCTTTAATAACTGACTCTAGCAGTTTCCCCACTACCGATGTTAGACTAACTGGTCTGTAATTCCCCGTTTTCTCTCTCCCTCCCTTCTTAAAAAGTGGGGTTACGTCTGCTACCCGCCAATCCTCAGGAACTACTCCAGAATCTAAAGAGTTTTGAAAGATTATTACTAATGCATCCACTATTTCTGGAGCTACTTCCTTAAGTACTCTGGGATGCGGCCTATCTGGCCCTGGGGATTTATCGGCCTTTAATCCATTCAATTTACCCAACACCACTTCCCGGCTAACCTGGATTTCACTCAATTCCTCCAACTCCTTTGACCCGCGGTCCCCTGCTATTTCCGGCAGATTATTTATGTCTTCCTTAGTGAAGACGGAACCAAAGTAGTTATTCAATTGGTCCGCCATATCCTTGTTCCCCATGATCAACTCACCTGTTTCTGACTGCAAGGGACCTACATTTGTCTTAACAGTCTCTTTCTTTTCACATATCTATAAAAACTTTTGCAGTCAGTTTTTATGTTCCCTGCCAGTTTTCTTTCATAATCTATTTTTCATTTCCTAATTAAGCCCTTTGTCCTCCTCTGCTGGTCTCTGAATTTCTCCCAGTCCTCCGGTATGCTGCTTTTTCTGGCTAATTTGTACACATCATCCTTCGCTTTGATACTATCCCTGATTTCCCTTGTTATCCATGGATGCACTACCTTCCCTGATTTATTCTTTTGCCAAACTGGGATGAACAATTTTTGTAGTTCATCCATGCAGTCTTTAAATGTCTTCCATTGCATATCCACCGTCAACCCTTTTAGAATTAATTGCCAGTCAATCTTGGCCAATTCACGTCTCATACTCTCAAAGTTACCTTTCTTTAAGTTCAGAACCATTGTTTCTGAATTAACAATGTCACTCTCCATCCTAATGTAGAACTCAACCATATTATGGTCACTCTTGCCCAAGGGGGCACGTACAACAAGACTGCTAACTAACCCTTCCTCATTACTCAATACCCAGTCTAAAATAGCTTGCTCTCTCGTTGGTTCCTCTACATGTTGATTTAGATAACTATCCCGCATACATTCCAAGAAATCCTCTTCCTCAGCACCCCTGCCAATTTGATTCACCCAATCTATATGTAGATTGAAGTCACCCATTATAACTGTTTTGCCTTTGTCGCACGCATTTCTAATTTCCTGTTTGATACCATCTCCAACTTCACTACTACTGTTAGGTGGCCTGTACACAACACCCACCAGCGTTTTCTGCCCCTTAGTGAAGCACATGGAAAGCAAAGGGCAGAGCTTATAGCTGGCATATTTTAGATGTTCTGCAGTAATGCAGTCCATACCGCAGGCTTTATTGTTATCCAACATGTTAATGGCATCATAGACATCTGCTGCCCTAACTACCAAATCTACAGAGAGATCAATGTGTTCATGATTGATTCTAACTGGGTTACTTTTAACACAGTTAAACAGGTTACGGTAGTGCTCACGCCAACTCTCAGCTATTTTTTCTGGGCTACTAACACCTTCAATGTCCGATGGTAGGAGTGTTTTACTATTATTCATAACTTTGACCTCTTTCCAGAAGTTAGTAAGGTTGTTATTCTGTAGCTTCCTGGCAAGCGAGTCTGCTCTCATTGTGTTTTCATTTTTCTTAATAAAACGAAGTGCATACTTAACCCTAGCATTTGTGCGTTTTTTCATATCTAGCAATACCCGCTGTCTAGGCCTACCTGCCTCTGACCAGAGTCTAAAGGCCTCTCCTGGGGAACGAAAGCGTTCTGACTGTCTGCTCTATCTATGCCTCTCATGATTTAACATACTTACTTATGTACTAGCTTATGGCAATGCATGAATCAGTCTTGCATCAGTTGACCTATGTTAACTCTGGTTAAGGAATAACTTGACTCTTAATGAGAAGATTCCAGAATGTGCTGGGACACTGGCCAGGTCAGGTTACCTTTCTGTGGAAAGAGACAGAGGTAACATTTCAGGTTAAAGACTGCTCTATAGAACTGGAAAAGTGAATAGTTATAAATTGCAGGGAGGGTGCGGAAGAGATGAATAGAACAAAGTGAATGTCTATGTTTAAAAAAGAACTGCAGATGAACTGCAGATGCTGGAATAATCGAAGGTAGACAAAAATGCTGGAGGAACTCAGCGGGTGAGGCAGCATCTATGGAGGGAAGAAATAGGCGACGTTTCGGGTCGAGGCCCTTCTTCAGACTGAATATCTATGCTGTGCTAAGGACAGGATTGCCACAGCGATAGGCAGCTGAGGAAGCCATCTTTTTTTTGTATTTCACCAATAACTTTGCACCACGGTAAACCTAACTGTACCCTAAAAGAGAGATTTCCTTTTTCCTATCCACCCCTCTCCCATTCTTAACCTGCCCCACCCCCCTTCCCCTGTCCACTTCCACCTATTTGCCTCCCTCTGTCTTTCCATTTCATTCCTCTTCTCTCTTTATCTGACCCTTTTGTCTCCTTTCTTATCTGTTTTGTCAACTCTTTTGCCTTATTTTAATTCCTGACCTTTGCCCACCCATCTGTCAATCAAAACCACCCTCGACTGGTCCCACCTCTTTTCCAGCTTTCTCCGTTTGAAGAACAATCCCGACCAGAAACATCACCTATCCATGTCCTCCAGAGATGCTGCTTGACACGCTGGATTACTTCAAGATTTTATTTCACTCATGATTCCAGCATCTGCAGTTCCTTGTATTTTTGCCCATCCTATCTAATTCAAAACTAATTTGTTTTTTCCCTTTTCCTGTTCTGATGAAGGATCACTGATCTGAAACATTAATTCCATTCTCCATTGATTCTGCCAAACCTACTGAGTGTTTCCAGTATATTTTGATTTCATTTCAGATCTCCAGTTTTTCTTTATTTTCATTTATATTTGACATAAATTGTGTTTTCAATTGTTTTAATATTCTCAATGCTCCCCTATATCCTTCAGTCCTACGTCTCTCTGAAATTTCTATTCTCCTCCAATTATCCCAAAATTTAATTGTTTCATTGTCATCTTCACTTCTCAGCCCCAAACTATTAAATTCCACTCCCACCCTTTTGCATCTCTATCTCATTACTTCTCTTTGCTTCTTTAAGACTCCTCTTAAATGCTCCCTTTTGACCAATGTTCGATCATTTACCCATAATGTTCCCATGTTCAATTTTATTTGATGAATTTGGGAAGCAACTGTGATATTTTGCTATTTTACATGTTTACTGGGTTAGGTAGTTGTAATGTTTTATTCCCTAATACCTTAACATCTGATATATTTTATACATGAATAGAAACCACTTATGGTAACAGAACATTAGAAGAGTAAAGCTCCATCATGCATCATTCCCTGATAAGCAACATAAACCAAATATGCAGCAGATTCAGTTACTAGGAATGCAGGGGTTCTCACTATACATTGGTACACATGACAATAATATACCAATACCAATACAGGCCTGACATTAAGCAAGAAAATAGTTATTTCGAGCATAATTCAGTACATTTAACAACAAAAAGTAGAAGAAAATGAAACGCTATTTCTATACCTATGGATCAGTTGCAGTAACTGTTTAGTTTAGAGTAACTGTGTGGAAACATGCCCTTTGGCCCACTGAATCCTTGTCGACCAGCAATCGACCCAAGTCGGTGGGCGGCGCGACTTTCGTCAGCAGCGGCCTCTGCAGTCCGTCTGCGTTTTTATTATTTTATGTCTATGTTTTTATGTAGTTTTTGTTATTTTTTGTTGGGGTATGTGTGTGGGGGGGTGGGGGTGGTGTGGGGGGGAGGGGGTAACTTTTAAATCTCTCCCTGCACGGGAGACCCGACCTTTTCTTTGTCGGGTCTCCGTTGTCGTTGGGGCTGCAACGAGGAGCGGCCTCCAACAGGAAGACCGGGGGCTCTGGTGCCGACTACTCACCTCACCGTCGCGGAGCTGGCCGAGTCCGGAGCAGGTGGAGCTGTGGTGGACGCTGCTGTGGCCCGACCTCCGGAGATTCGGAGGCTGCAACTGCGGGTCTGGCGGACAGTGACACCGGGAGCCTGCGGGTCCCTGGAGGGAGACCGCTTTTCGGGGCTTCCGCAACGGCGACTTCTCCCGCCCGAGTTGCGGGGTTGAAGAGCTCCTGGAGCGGGGCCTTACAGCACCGCCCCGCGCGGCTTGGAATGGCCGCGGAACTGCGAGCGCGCGCCGGGGGCTCTAACACCAAGACCCGGTGTGCGACCTTGCATCACCCGGCGTGGCTTTAATGGCCGCGGGACAATTCGCCATCGCCCGCCGGGGGCTTTGACTTTGACTCTGACATCGGGGGGGAGAGTGCAGTGGAGAGATAAGTTTTTTTGGCCTTCCATCACAGCAATGTGATGGATGTTTATGTAAATTATGTTGTGTCTTGGGTCTATTTGTTTGTAATGTATGGCTGCAGAAACGGCATTTTGTTTGGACCTCAAGGGGTCCAAATGACAATATATTGAATTGTATTGTATTGTATTGTATTGTATTGTATTCACTAATACTATCCTACACACCAGGGTCAATTTATAATTTTTACTGAAGCCAATGAATCTACAAATCTGTATGTCTTTGGAATGTGGGAAGAAACCCAGGAGCAAACCCATGTGGTCACTGGGAGAGCGTGCAAACTCCATACAGACAGCAGGATCAAACTCGGGTCTCTAGCACTGTAAAATAGCAACGCTATCGCTGAGCCACCATGCTGCGCCAATTGCTTACCAGAAAGTTAACTCTCAGTTTACAAGTGAGGTGTAACAATGTTATCATGTCAAAATCTCAATGTCTCTTTGAAAAATGCAGCAAGGAAACCATGGAATCCATGGTCCCATTACCCTTCATTGTGGAGATAGAGTATACGGGATGTTATGAGAACATCAAGTCCATCCATTGGGAGCACATTGGAGCCCTGCATAAATGGCAGGATGAGGCCATAGCCTCAAAAATTATTGCCTTGTCAGGCAGCTCCTGTGGACGAATGCATGGTTCCTACACTGGCCTCGTCAATTTCCTAGCACTCAGAGAACCAGGCATCCTTTATCCCAAGGGATTGCCAAGAAGAACATATGACTAAATTGACTCTGATCTGCTTTCAATTCCATCTTCAAAGTATAATTGGTGTCGATATACACTCTCTTTACTTTGTCACTATATTCGGTGGTTGGCATTTTGAGCAATCATTTTGCAATATAAACAAAACTCAAAGATTTCCCTTGATATAGACCCAAGTTTTGCAAGTGAGACCTTCATATTATGTTTTACCTCAATGTCTCATTGCAGTCTTTGAAAAAAGTATTTGACTACAGAATCGTTTGGATATTTTAAATGGAAATATGCAAAGATAAAGTTTATGATAGCATAGTATATTTTGACAGAACTAAGTGTTTGATTTATTATCTTCATTCAGTCAAGGAACATAGGTTAACTTTTCATCCTTGAAAATGAATTTCATCTGCCTTTGACATAATTGCTAACAACCCAGCCAAAAATTGAAAGATCATCAAAATATAGGCAGATGTACTGCTCATGAAAACTCCCCGTGTTGAAAGTCCAATGTGTTTTAATCAGGTAGCAAAGGCTTTACACTTTACATCTCAATGATTTATTTTGCGAGTTCTTGCAGATCTCTATTATTACACCAAACATTTAGAAATTACAGACCCAATGTGCACTTTTGAAACTTGTTGGATGGAGTTGTGTTAAATAACAACTTGGAGACTACATGCTTCTTAACTTGTTTTATTAGTATGTTTTGAAAAGTGGTGATTCAACATACAGTGTGCTGGGTTGTACGCTGCTGAAGGAAGATGTGTTTGCATCAATAGAAGATTAGAACTAAGGAGGAGAAATGTCCACTGCCTGCCACTCTTTACTCTCACCAGACATGCACAGTCACCAAGTGATGTCTGTGATCCACCAAGGGAACATTCCAGTCATCTGAATTACACCCTCGACCTGCTGCTGCAATACCCAACACAAGAAAAATCAGGCTATCACCACCTGATAATTAAAGGCATTACTATCACTGAATGTCCCACCATCAATTGGGTGGCACAGTGGTGCAGTGGTAGAGTTACTGCCTCAGAGCACCAGAGATCCGAGTTTGATCCTGATTATGGGTGCTGTCTGTGCAGAATTTGTACATTCTTTCTGCATGGGTTTTCTTCTCCCACACACCAAAGATGTATAGGTTTGTAGGTTATTTGGCTTCTATAAATTGAAATGTGTCCCTTTTTTGTAGGTTAGTGCTACTGTACGGGGTAATCGCTGGCCAGTGCATACTTGGTGGACCGAAGAGCCTGTTTTCACAATGTGTCTCTAAAGATGCGCTTGTCTCCCAGATGCTCTCAGGCAATTGAATCATCCTACCACAAGCAGAGAGCAGTCCTGAACTACTATCTACCTCATTGGTGACCCTAAAACTATCATTGATTGGACTTTGCTGGCTTTACCTTGCACTAAATGTTATCCCTTATCATGTATCTAAAATTTTTATTATGCCTTTTTGCCTGCCTATTTCAGAGTTTTTTTAGCACCTAAACATCCTGGCTCTAATTATCACGTACACAGAGGCACAGTGAAGAGCTTTGTTCTGCATGCTATCCGATCAGATCAGATAATAGAAAGACACAAAAATGCTGGAGTAACTCAAAACGGGACAGGCAGCATCTCTGGAGAGAAGGAATGGGTGCCTTTTGGGCAAGTTGGGCCAAAGGGTCTGTTTCCACATTGAAAGACTATGATTAGAGGACATGGTTTAAGGTGAGGGGGGAGTGTTTAAGGGCAGGTTTATTTTATAGTTAAGATGCCTGGAATGCGCTGCCAGGGAAGATGGTAGAAAGAGGTACAATAGTAATCTTTATGAGGGATTGGACAGATACATGAACAGGGATTAGAGTGATACTCACTGTGCACAGACAAATGGGATTAGTTTAATTTTACATCATGGTCGGCATTGACATAGTGGGATGAGGGGCAGGTTCCTGCACTGTACTATTCTGCTCAGGGCGGCACAGTGGTACAGCGGTAGATTTGCTGCCTGACAGCTCCAGGGACTCGTGTTCGATCCTGACTACGGGTGCTGTCTGTTCAGAGTTTTTACGTTCTCTTTGTGACCTGCGTGGGTTTCCTCCGGAATCTCCGGTTTCCTCTCACACTCCAAAGATATACAGGATTGTAGGTTAATTGGCTTGGTATAAATGTGAAATTGTCGCTAGTGTGTAGGATGGTGATAATGTGCGCGGATCGTTGGTCTGCGTATACTCGGTGGGCCGAAGGGCTTGTTACTGCGCTGTATCTCTAAACTAAAACTAAATTATGTTTAAATGACAACGCATTAGGGCTTGTTCATGCATCAGGGCCATTAAAGAAGCTTCCGGGTTTGACCCCCAGAACGCACATTGTTTCTTGACAAACCTATAGTGTTTACAGTTATTTAATAATCATCTTTTGTAGCAATCATCATGAAAAGCACATCGATATGCTGACGAGCAAATATTCGGTCATAAAAGCCAATATACTGTACAATTTTCTCATAGCAGAAGAGTATCGCGCATAAAATTGAAACCATAACTTGGTAACCCGGGAGGTGTGCTGTGTACAAACACGGGTGGCAAAGTTAAGAATGAAGCCTCTGTACTTTTCCTCCTCTCCGTTCTATGCCCTTCTGGGATCTAAAGCAGAGGAATGCTTTTAAGACAGTAATTTGAGTTTGAGATTAAATCAAAGGTGTCATAAATTTGCTCCCAATTCACAAAATATTCAGGAAAGTTTAATTAGATTGCTGTCCTTTATCTCTCCCATAAAACCACTGATGTGCATTAATTGGCAAACTTTCAAGAGAATGCAATGCTGCCAATTGTTAAGTAATGGGTGTGATAGGTAAGATGCCACTTAAAATCAGTGAAAGGCCTGACCATCAAAATCTGATTGGATAGGTTCTCATATAATTATAAACATGATAGGCAGTCCACTTAACATGAAGAAAAGTGTATCTGATGGTCCCATCATCCATTTGAAGAGTAAGATAAATTAGAACAAGAATGCATTCCATCAGCTGAATTTTACTTTTCACTAACTGAAATATAAAATTGCTATATAGCTTGGGCATCAGCACCTAGGTTTCTTTGCCAAGGCAGTGAAGCTGCTTGTGGATTGGAGGGAGACATATTTTCGTGACCTTATTAGAATTTGAGCGACACAGTGGAGCAGCGATAGAGTTGCTGCCTTACAGCGTCAGAAACCTGGGCTCGATCCTGCCTGTACGGTGTTTGTACGTACTCTCTGCAACTGCATGGGTTTTTTCAGAGTGTTCTGGGTTCCTCCCACATTCCAAGGACATGCAGGTTTGTAGGTTAAATGGCTTCTGTGAATTGCCTTTAGTGTGTAGGTTTGAATTAGTGTATGGGTGATCGCTGATTGGCATGGATTCGTTAGGGCGGAGGACCTTTTTCTCAGCTGCATCGTAAACTAAACTAAGAATATCAAATGTGGCTTGACGGCACCATCAATGATCATGTTGGTTAGGTCCCATAGTTCGTACCTACAGTTGACGACAGAAGCAATGCGAGGGTCAAGACCTTGACCTCGGTCACGGAAATCTAGCTGTCAAATGGCAAAAATAAAGTATAACTGCTACAGAATGCAGAATGTTTCCTTGTTTCACTACATACCCACTCTCTTTCACCTGACTACCTTCCCAGCCTGCTTACAACTTGCATAAACATAGAACATTGAACACTACAGCACAGGAGCAGGAACAGACCCTTTGGCCCAAAATGACTGTGCTAAACAAGATGCCAAATTAAGCTAATTTCCTCTGCTGGCATGTGATCCATATCAATCCATTCCCTGTATATCTGTACTATTGCGTACAGTTTTGGTCTCCAAATCTGAGGAAGGACATTATTGCCATAGAGGGAGTGCAGAGAAGGTTCACCAGACTGATTCCTGGGATGTCAGGACTTTCTTATGAAGAAAGACTGGATAGACTCGGATTGTACTCGCTAGAATTTAGGAGATTAAGGGGGAATCTTATAGAAACGTACAAAATTCTTAAGGGATTGGACAGGCTAGATGCAGGAAGATTGTTCCCGATGTTGGGGAAGTCCAGGACAAGGGGTCACAGCTTAAGGATAGAGGGGAAATCCTTTAGAACCGAGATGAGAAAAACATTTTTCACGCAGAGAGTGGTTAATCTCTGGAACTCTCTGCCACAGAAGGTAGTTGAGGCCAGTTCATTGGCTATATTTAAGAGGGAGTTAGATGTGGCCCTTGTGGCTAGAGGGATCAGGGGGTATGGAGAGAAGGCAGGTACAGGATACTGAGTTGGATGATCAGCCATGATCATATTGAATGGCGGTGCAAGCTCGAAGGGCCGAATGGCCTACTCCTGCACCTATTTTCTATGTTTCTATGTTTCTATGTTTCTATATCCATGTGCTTTTCTAACAGCCTCTAAATGCTCCTATCATGTGTGCCTCCACACTGCTGCCACAGAGCAAGCATCCCCACTGCGCAAACAAAAACTTGGCCCGCACATTTGATTTAAACTTTGCTCCTCTTTCCTCTAGTCTTCATATTTTCCGTTCTCTTAGCTTGACGTAAATCTATGCACTTTGCTTCAGTCACGCTCTGCATACCACCAATTCTTGTAGGGGAGGCTTGCTCATGACCTAGTTGAAAAAGTTAGCACATATGGAGCATCAAATGACTAAAAATCCAGGGCATCAATAAGAATAACAACAATTTATATTACACCTTTGAAGGAACAAAATGTCCTGAGGCACTTCACAAGAGAATCAAACAAATCTTGCCACTGAACTACACACAGTAATAATTAGAGCAGACATCCAAAAGCTTTGACAAAAACAGAAATGTTTTATGGAGCAACTTAAAGTAAGAAAGAGATGCACTGAGGCAGATGAAAAATGAAGGAAATTCAGAACATAAGACCATGGTAGCTGCCGATACAGCCTTCAAATTTAAATTTGGAGATAATGATAATTACTCAACAGAAGGAACATAAGTATCTGAGAGAATAGTTAGCTTGGAGGAGATTAAAGAGACTGGTAAAAGTAAAGGGCCTGTCCCACTTTCCCGAGTTATTCACGAATTCTCCTGAATTATTCACAAATTCTCACGAGTTTTCAAACTTGCAGAATGTTCGTAACGAGTCCGTAGGAGCCCGTGGATATATCGTAGCGGCTCGTCATGCCAGCCGTAGGTACTCGGGGCACCAGGTAAGTTTTTTTCAGCATGATGAAAAATGTCCACGAGTAAAAAAACAGCCCCGAATACCTACGGCTGGCATAACAAGCCGCTACGATATATCCTACGGACTTCTGACCGACATCCACTATAAACCTACATGGCTATCTGGACTACACTTCTTCCCACCCTGCTTCCTGTAAGGACTCCATCCCCTACTCCCAATTCCTCCGTCTACGCTGCATCTGTTTCCAGGATGAGGCGTTCCACACCAGGGCATCTGAAATGTCCTAATTCTTCAGGGAATGGGGGTTCCCCTCCTCCACCATAGATGAGGCTCGCACCAGTGTCTCTTCCATACCCCGCAACACTGCTCTCTCTCCCCTTCCCCCCACTCGCAACAAGGGCAGAGTCCCCCTAGTCCTCACCTTTCACCCCACCAGCCGTCACATACAACAAGTAATCCTCCGTCAGTTTCGCCATCTCCAACGTGACCCCACCACTCGCCACATCTTCCCATCTCCCCCCATGTTTGCCTTCCGCAAAGACCGCTCCCTCCATAACTCCCTTGTCAATTCTTCCCTTCCCTCCCGTACCACCCCCTCCCCGGGCACTTTCCCTTGCAACCACAAGAGATGCAACACTTGTCCCTTTACCTCCCCCCTCGACTCCATTCAAGGACCCAAGCAGTCGTTCCAGGTGCGACAGAGGTTTACCTGCATCTCCTCCAACCTCATCTATTGCATCCGCTGCTCTAGATGTCAGCAGATCTATATCGGTGAGACCAAGTGGAGGTTGGGCGCTCGTTTCGCCGAACACCTCAGCTCGGTCCGCAATAACCAACCTGACCTCCCGGTGGCTCAGCACTTCAACTCCCCCTCCCACTCCATATCCGACCTCTCTGTCCTGGGTCTCCTCCATGACCAGAGCGAGCAACACCGGAAATTGGAGGAACAGCACCTCATATTCCGCTTGGGGAGTCTGCATCCTGGGGGCATGAATATTGAATTCTCCCAATTTTGTTGGTCCTTGCTGTCTCCTCCCCTTCCTCAGCCCTCCTGCTGTCTCCTCCCATCCCCAGCCTTCGGGCTCCTCCTCCTTTTTCCTTTCTTCTCCCCGCCCCCCCACCAGTCTGAAGAAGGGTTTTGGCCTGAAACTTTGCCTATTTCCTTCGCTCCATAGATGCTGCTGCACCCGCTGTTTCTCCAGCTTTTTTATGTATCTTCGATTTTCCAGCATCTGCAGTTTCTTCTTAAACACTTTAATTCTATATTATCTCACTTTCCCATCCATTCCTTGCAAAATGGGGGTTATTTACTTTGGCTAATTCACACAAATGTGCACATCTTTGAGATATGGGAGGAAACCAGAGCATCTGGAGAAAACCCAAGTGATCACAAGGAAAATGTGCAAGCTCCACAGACAATACTTGAGATTCGGCTCGAGCCTGAGTCCCTGGCTCTCCAGGCTATGCCACTGTGCTACCCAATAATATTTTATTCTACATAAAAATATAGTTATAATTTTACAAGAAACAATGTAGATCAACTTCCCAATAACCTCCAATTAACAAACATTTCCTTGCATTGTTGCACTTGCCAAACGCATTGCCTTACTCTCTTCCCTGGAGTTTGTTCCATTTGTTCCATTTCTGTCCAAATAACCAGACCATTTATGTCCTCTGGAGGTCAAAGGCTCTTCCCTGTCAAAGACATGGACAATTTTTGTATCATCTTCATCTTGTGCCTGTATTTAAGTTTAAATTATTAATATATTCAACAAAAGCGAGTGACCAAGTACATTAGTTAACAGCTTTCAGTGACACAAACTCCCATAAATCATTACCCTCTGCTTCCTGCTTCTGAGCCAATTTTGAGTCCAATTTGTCACTTTCTTTTTTTTTTTACCAGTCTGCCATCTGGGTCCTAGCCAGAAGTGTTACTGAAATTCATGTAGGCTGCATCCAAAACCTATCCTCATTGACTTTCCTTGTTATCTTCTCAAAAAAATCTGCCAAATGTGACCTTCCCTTTTAAAATTGACACTAACTCTCCTTGATTTATCTGGCTTTTCCAAATGAATGTTTATATTGTCCTTCAAAATAGATTCTAATAATTTAACCACAACTGAAGTTGTATCACTTGACCTATAATTGGTGTACACATATTTACTTTACATGGCATGATTAAGATGGGATATTTTCTCTGGGATGGTTTAGGTATGTTGGCATATTGTTTTGCTTGGATAATGAATTACAAATGAGGAAGATATATTTTCAATGGCAAGCTGGGTTCTCGAAATGATAAATCAAAAAATAATAGTGAGGGTCAATCCATCTGTAAAAGCTAATGGAAATTTATGATTATTTTTGTAGCAAGAAGATCTAGCAATCAAACTCGCTTGCCAAGCTCTCTCTTGCCCCAAAGACAGACACAAAATACTGGAGTAACTCAGTGGCCCACTCTAGTTTTCATCTGGCTTTCTTCCCCCATTACAACCAGTCCAAAGAAGATTCCCAACTTGAAACGTTGCCTGTGCATTGTCCCCCAGAAATGCTGCCTAAAGGACCTGTCCAACTATCACGATCTTTTTTACTTGTGAACATTTTTCATCATACTAGGAAAACGCCCCGACCTACTTGGTGCCACGAGTACCTACGACTAGCATCACGGCCTGCTACAACCTACGTACGACCTCCTACGACCTTGTGACGACCATGCTGCGAGTACGAGTCAAGGGCAAACTCGGCAGAGGTCGTGAATAAGGTCGTGAAAGTGGGACAGGCCCTTAAAGCCCCTGTCCCACGTTCATGACCTAATTCGCGATCTGACGACCTTAAACGACCTAAAAAAATCAAGGTCGCGGTAACCTACGACCTCCTACGACCTTCCACGACTATGTGTACGAACTCCTACGACTATGTTGAAAACCTCCCACAACTATGTTGAAGGCCTCCCACGACTAGGAAGAAGAACTCCTTCGACCTCCTTCGACTATGTTGAAGACTGGCTTCGACCATGTACGTTTTACTGCTGTTTGCAGTAGCCCTTTTGCTTCAGCAGCCTTTTAAGAAAGGCAGAAGGGGAAGAGCAAGGGTGAAGAGGAAGCACAAGAAGAGGTCTCAATGGGTGAATGGAGATGATGTGATGGACTGTCCCAATACACCAGATGACTGGAATAGAGTGACGCTGGGCTTTGACAAAAGATGGAACTTTAAGCACACATGTGGGGTAGTGAATGGCAAGCATGCCATTCTTGTCCCTGTCCCTATACCCCATTTCGTACAGGATGGCATTCGGCTGGAACCATTCCTCAAGGTCCCTATCCTGCTGCCTGGTGAAGGTGTAGGGCATAACCTTCCTCCAGCCCTCCCTCATCACCAATGGGGCATCTGCCTCTGATGCTGTGTCTGACACAGGAGAAAGGGCTGATTTGCTGCCTTCAAATGAGGCAGTGAAGGATGGGGTGGTGGTGGGGACATATATTACCACCCTGGTCTCCTCCTCCAGGGGTCTCTCATGCAGGGCCACCTCCTCCTGCACTATCACCTCCTGTGGCATCACCTCCTGCCATTCCTCCTCTTGGGTGGGCAACACCTGCATGGCCATTTTTTTTTGGGTTGTGCCCTCCCCCTGCACTGCTGCTTTTTTGGTGCCATCTCTAAAACACAAGTCTCCACTCCAACAAACTCTCCAGCTATGAATGAACATGCCTTGGAGTGACAGAGGTGACGTTCTGCTGTTTAAATAACTTTTTTTTCCTACTGACCTTTTTTTCACCCCGGAGCTATTAAGGGCCTGCCCCACTTTCACGACCTAATTCACGACCTTTTTTACTCGTGGACATTTTTCATCATGCTAGAAAAATGCCCCGACCTACTTGATACCACGAGTACCTACGACTAGCATCACGGCCTGCTACAACCTACCTACGACCTCCTACGACCTTGTGATGACCATGCTGCGAGTATGAGAAGGGTAAACTTGGCAGAGGTTGTGAATTAGGTCGTGAAAGTGGGACAGGCCCTTGACCTTCGACTGCCTCCGACCACTTACGACTTACGACTAGCATCACGACCTACTACGACCTACCTATGACCTACCTACGAGCAAAAAGTATCGATTTTCTCCATGCCGACCTTTTTTTTACTCGTGGACATTTTTTATCAGGCTAGAAAAAACGCCGCGACCTACTTGATGCCACGAGTACCTACATCTCGCATCACGACCTGCTACAACCTACCTACGACCTCCTACAACCTCGTGGCGACCATGCTGCGAGTATGAGTTAAGGGCAAACTCGGCAAAGGTCGTGAAAGTGGGACAGGGGCTTTACTTGTTTAATTGCTCCAGCACTTTGTTTTTTTAATTCATTTCTCGACCTTCTGTGATTCCAAATTGATTTGCATTGTGCTTGCATACTCTCTCAGATACTCCAAAGGAAATGTTAAATAAACAGAAATCTGATACAGGAAGCTAACCGGCCTTGAACATTCGGAGAAATGAAAATGGACAATCTGAGTGAAATGCCCATTTATCTGTATTTATGATATTATGATATTCTATTCACAGTCAGAAGTGGTTAATGGCCTTAGAAAAATGGTCATGTGAAAGAAACCCATGAGTTACGTATTTTTGGCAAATGGGTGGAAGGAGCAGCCACAGTAAGATACCTGGTGATTAAAACCTGGCCTACAATTTGACCGTTCCCCTTTCGGACACAATCAGACCAGATTGGATCTATCTTTGGAGACTATCGAAGGGATCTAGAAGAGGTGCAACCTCAGAAAAGCAGAGAGAATTATCAAAGACCATGGCTATGCTCTCATTTTACTCCTACCATCGGGAAGAAAGACGAGGAATCAGAAAACCGTGATGACCAAGAATAGTTTTTTTCCATCAAACATCAGGCTCTTGAACTCGACACGGGGCTAACCTCAACTATCAATTTCTACAGATTGTTTGTAATTGCATCAACAATTTTTGTTTTTTTGTACCAGTATTTGGGTTATTCATCTATTGAATTTTTAAAATTATATGTAATCTATGTACAATGTCTTTCTAGGCCCACTAAGGTACTGCAAGTAAGAATTTTATTATTCTGTTATTGGTACATATGACACTTTTAATACTTGACTTTTAATGCAAGGAATTGCAGATGCTGAAATCTTGAGCAAAATACAAAGTGCTGAAGGAAATCAATGTGTCAGGCAACATTGTGGTGGGAATAATCGGGCGACATTTTGGGTCGGGAGTGTTGTGATCTACCTTTGATTAGTAATCCTTTGCAATCAAGCTCGCCCCTTGTTACATAGAAACATAGAAAGTAGGTGCGAGAGTAGACCACCAGGTCCGTCGAGCCCGCACCGCCATTCGCTCATGGCTGAACACTAAACAGACACACTTACCCACAAACAGTAGACACAAGACACAGAACACAAGACACTACCCTCCCCTTTATACCGCTATCACCCCTCTCCACCCCAAGAACCTCGTGATCTCCTGGGGGAGGCAAAAAACCGGATAAAAACCCAGGTCCAATTCGGGAAAAAAATCCGGGAAATTCCTCTCCGACCCCAATCCAGGCGATCGACACTTGTCCAGGAGATCACTCAGGTCTTACTATACTAACCATACCTAGGTCCATATCCCTGCCCTCTCCCCGTAGCCCCTTATCCCCTTGGCAGCTAAAAAAACATCTATTTTAGTCTTAAATATATTTAAAGTTTCTGCTTCCACTGCTCCCTGGGGCAGTGAATTCCATAAATTAACCACCCTCTGGGTGAAGAAGTTCTTCCTCATCTCAGTTTTAAAAGAGCCCCCCCTTATTCTGCAACTATGTCCCCTAGTTCTAGTTTCCCCGATCATTGGGAACATCCTCGGTGCATCCACCCGATCAAGGCCCCTCACGATCTTATATGTTTCAATGAGATCGCCTCTCATTCTTCTAAACTCCAAAGAGTAGAGTTCCAGCCTACTTAACCTTTCCTCATATGTCAATCCCCTCATTGCAGGAATTAATCTTGTAAACCTTCGCTGCACTGCCTCCAGGGCTAGTACATCCTTTCTTAAGTATGGACCCCAGAACTGTACACAGTATTCCAAATGTGGTCTCACTAATACTGTGTACAGCTGCAGCAAGACCTCCGTGTTTTTATACTCAATCCCCCTAGCAATAAAGGCCAAAACTCCATTGGCCTTCCTGATTGCTTGCTGCACCTGCATACTAACTTTTAGTGATTCATGTACTAATACCCCTAGATCCCTTTGCGTTGCATTACAACGCAGCTCCTCCTCATTTAGAAAATAACTTGCCCTATCATTTTTTTTCCCAAAGTGAATGACTTCACATTTATTAGTATTAAATTTCATCTGCCAAGTTGTTGCCCACTCACCTAGCTTATCTATATCCTTTTGCAGACTCTTCCTATCCTCCTCATCCCCTACTTTTCCTCCCATTTTTGTATCGTCCGCAAATTTTGATATATTACACTTGGTTCCCTCCTCCAAATCATTTATATAAATTGTGAACAACTGGGGTCCCAGCACCGACCCTTGCGGAACCCCGCTAGTTACCGGTTGCCATCCCGAGTATGAACCATTTATCCCCACTCTCTGCTTCCTATTTGTTAGCCAATCCTCTACCCATGCTAATATATTACCCCCAATCCCATAATTTTTTATTTTTAGCAATAGTCTCTTATGTGGCACCTTGTCAAAAGCCTTTTGGAAGTCCAAGTATACCACATCCACCGGTTCCCCTTTATCCACCCGGGTTGTTACTTCCTCAAAGAATTCGAGCAGATTCGTTAAACAGGACTTCCCCTTCACAAAACCATGCTGGTTCTGTCCGATGAAGTCATGTTTATCCAAGTGCCCCGTTAGTGTTTCTTTAATAATTGTCTCTAACATTTTACCCACCACCGATGTTAGACTAACCGGTCTATAGTTACCCGCCTTCTGTTTACTTCCTTTGTTCACCTCTACTCGATCTCAATCCACACCCGCAGTAGAATTTTCTACCGTTCATATGGTTAGTCCATCAGTCAGACTGGCTGTGGATGGGAAACATCACAAAATAAACATTTTACAAGTGTAAGCCTGTGGTCACACTCTTTCAAGAAACATGATTTAGAAACCAAAAGGGTCAAGAGGTATAAATGGGAGTGGCAGAATCATTACCATGAAAACACTCAAGATTTTTTGTTTAAAACAGTTTTTAGTGTGATTTAGTTATGTCAATAATAATCCCTAAATAAATAGATTTTTACTTGGAGTTCATTAGCTTGATATATTTAAAATGATTATTAAATGTTTATGAGTGAAGTAAAATATTCCATCTTAAGATGCAAGTAAATATTGTGCCAATTTATTTTGTAATATGTGCTTTGCTTTGGTTTCCCACTATCATACATTTAGGACATTTACCCTGCCTTGTATGTGATCTCCTTCAATCCTAATAACGTCAGATATCTACAACTCTGGCGCCAAACCCTCCATAATTTAATCCCTCACTTACTGGCAGGTGTGACAACCGCTGTCAAAGAATTAACTTCAAGAATTCCACCACTCCTTTACAAAAAACTACCCTCCAGTCGACAGATTTACTGGGGATGGGATGCATACAAAACAAAATTTACACTTGATAACTGTGATTGCAAATTTAATGTGCACACACACTTAATTCCCAGAAACATGAACCAGAAAGGAGAAAAGAGAGTCCAGAAGGGGCGGCAGGGTGGCGCAGCGATAGTGTTGTTGCCGCACGAGAGACCTGGGTTTGATCCTGACTATGGGTGCCGCCTGTACGGAGGGTTTGTACGTTCTCCCCATGACCTGCGCGGGTTTTCGCCAGGAGCTCCTTTTCCTCCCATACTCCAAATGCATACATGTTTGTAGTTGGCTTGGGAATTTTTTTAATTGTCCCTAGTGTGTGTAGGATAGTGTTAGTGTGCGGGAACCGCCAGTTGGTGCAGACTCGGTGGGCCGAAGGGCCTGTTTCTATATCTCTAAACTAATCTATACTAAACTAAACTGGAAAGAGAAGTGTAATTGGGGATAGCAAAATCACTACCATGTTTGTCAAATTGCACCTCTTTTACTTTTTCAAGATGCTCCAAAAAATGTATTTCTATAATTGAGCTTTTGCTTAACTGCCTCATGACTCTTGGCTTAGTTTCAATGGTTTGATTCTTCTCTTTCTTAGACAGTCCTTTGGGAGGAAGTATGATGAGTGCAAGCAATTAGTTTTGTATGCTCTGAGGACACTGAGGCCAATGTGGAAACCGTACATGTCCATGAATGGGGCAGGGGGTGCTTGGCAGAGCAAGGGAGTGGATAGTTTAGTGAGGTTCTTCCTCTATTTATGCAGGGCCTCTTTGTGCTCCCGATGCCTCAAGTTTCTCAATACCATTTCAAATGCTCTTTTTCACTTTGAGTGGTCATTGGATTGGATTGGATTAAATTGGATTCCTTTATTGTCATTCAGACGTTTCGGTCTGAACGAAATTTTGTGCCTGCATTCATACATATAATAATAAATAACGAAACACACAATAAACACAAATTAACATCCACCACAGTGAGTTCACCAGGCACCTCCTCACTGTGATGGAGGCAAAAGTCTTAAAGTCTCTGTCTCTTCCCTCCTTGTTCTCCATCTGCGCTGAGGCGATCCAGGCTTCCGTTGTTGTGACCCCGCCGGGTGATGGTGAGTGTCCCGCGACTCAACCGAGCTCCGCGAACGGGCCGGTTCAAGCTCCGTGGCCCGGGGTGGTCGAAGCTGCCGAAGATGCCACCACCCAGTCCAGCGGACGCAGCTGTTGTTGCGGGAGCTCTGGAAAAACAGGTCACCAACCTGTGACCTGCGAGCTACCGACGATGTCATCCACTGGGCCCGCGGCCAAGCCCCGAATTCAGGTCGTCGCCACCGGAACGCCGGAACGCCGCCACAAGCCAGGGATGTCAGTGGGGATATTGTAATTTTCAAGGATACCATGATTACATCCTTGAATCTTTCCTGTTGTCCATCTTGTACTCTCATCTGTTGCTCTTCCTACTCTCACTGAGCATTTCAACCAATATCCATTTAAGTGTGTAGTCACTAGGAACTGCAGATGCCGGCATGCTGAGCAAAACACAAAGTGCTGAAGTAACTCAGTGGGTCAGGAGCTTCTATGGAGGAAATAGATAGGCGACATTTTGGGTCAGGACCCTTCTTCACTCGCTAGAATTTAGAAGATTGAGGGGGGACCTTATAGAAACGTACAAAATTCTTAAGGGGTTGGACAGGCTAGATGCAGGAAGATTGTTCCCGATGTTGGGGAAGTCCAGAACAAGGGGTCACAGTTTAAGGATAAAGGAGAAATCTTTTAGGACCGAGATGAGGAAAACTTTTTTCACACAGAGAGTGGTGAATCTGTGGAATTCTCTCCCGCAGAAGGTAGTTGAGGCCAGTTCATTGGCTATATTTAAGAGGGAGTTAGATGTGGCCCTTGTGGCTAAAGGGATCAGGGGGTATGGAGAGAAGGCAGGTACAGGATACTGAGTTGGATGATCAGCCATGATCATATTGAATGGCGGTGCAGGCTCGAAGGGCCGAATGGCCTACTCATGCACCTATTTTCTATGTTTCTATGTTTCACCTGTATCAGATTCAGAGATACAGCATGGATACAGGCCCTTTGGCCCACCGACTCAATGCTGACCTTTGATCACCCATCAACAGTTCTATGTTATCCCACTGCCTGCACATTAGGGACAATTTTACAGAGGCAAATTAACCTACAAATTGACACATCTTTGTGATGTGAGAGGAAACCGGAGCATCCGGAGAAAACCCATGCAGCCACAGGGAGAATGTACAAACTTCATGCAGACAACACCCGGGGTCAGAATCTCTGACTCTGTGAGGCAGCGGATCTGCCAGTTGTGCCACTGTGACACCAAATCTGCATTTATTATTCAGGATTTATTATAATTATTTAACAGGCTATGGACAAATGCCGTAATCAATGTGACAGGCAACATTTTTTAAGATCTATTCCAAATATTTAAGACATAATCTATTTGAACACATAATCCATGCTAAAATTTACATAATAGGGGATTATTTCATTATTGGGTATGCCATCTGAATGAGATGCTATACCAATACAATTCCTGATTGCCTCAGTGATTCAGAGGTTAGTAATGAATTATTGGCACCATTTGAAAAAGAGCAGCAAATGTGGATGCTGTAAATTTTTCTTACCAGAAATTCCCCAGCAACCGATCGATATCAGAATGCTAAATATAGGTTACCTATAGCAGGCACCGGCCTTTTTTGACTGCACTGGAAGTGTTGGTGGAGGAAACCAAAAGTAGGACAGACTGCCTTTATCTGCAGAGCGCCAGGAGGTACTCTTCCATTCATGTGGAGAAAAGGTGGCGGGAGCAGATGGCCAAGGAGGACAGTGCCAGGACTCCAGGGTGCACGGCTTCAAGATGTTTGAGACTTTGGACAAAGTGTCAAGGTCACTCAATACAACTCCAACTGTTATATTCCTTTTCTTCTCTCCAGAGATGCTGCCTGTCCTGCTGAGTTACTCCAGCATTTTGTGTCTACCTTCAATTTAAACCAACATCTGCAGTTGTTTCCTGCACATATTATTTTTGCCTTCTGCATAACTAATTTCAGACATTGATCAAAACACTAACCAACAATATCGTTGATATTATACGATAGCACCTCCCACCTCTGCCATCAGTGCTCTTGTTCCTACCTGTCAGCCATCAACCACAGTCTTTAGGAAAATCAAAACAACTGCAGATGCTAAAAATCTGAAATAACTGCTGGATTCATTAAACAAGTGAAGATGCATCAGTGGAAAAAACGTGAGCATTTCAGGTTTGAGACCTTCAGACAAAATCCTTTCACAGTTCTGGCAAGGGCTATCAGACCAGAAACAAGAATGATGTTTTTCTTCTCCAGCTGCTGCCTGACTTACTGATTGTTTCCAACTTTTTCTGTTTTTATTTCAGATTTTCAGCATCTGCAGCTTTTATACATTTCTGCTGTTTTGTGTTTGCTGGCTGACAGACAGCAGCAAGAGCACTGGCAAAATGGCATAGGCAGGAGAATGAATGCCGTCATATAGGTTTAGCTTTATTCTCATCACACGTACTGTAGTTCAGTGAAAACTTGAGTGCTATCCAATCTAACCAGATAATGTAGGGTGGCATGGTGGTGTAAGTTATTGGGGCTAATCCGGACTTGGATAAGGACATGGATATTTTAAAAGACAAATTTGCTGGCTGCAACGGAAAAATCCCCCCAATCCACAGAAAGAATCAAACCCGTCTGGCCTGTGGACTTGGACATCACATAACGGTGTGAACAGGAAAGGCTGAGACGGAGATAACGAGATTCTCTTGGATACACAAAGGAAGGAACCAAGCCTCAGCAGATGGTGGTAAACAGGCCAGCATAAGCACAATCACCATCGGGGATGATAACGATCAGGCTGAGGGATCATGACATCAGCAAACCCCTTATCATCGGAAGCCTATTGTTCATGCCAGATTGAAACTGGGAAACATCAAAAGAACCCCTTTTATCCAGAGGACCACCTGGGGGTTTCAAAGGAAGCTCAGGTATAAAAGTCGAAGCCAGAACTCTCTCTCTCTTCCTGCTCTTCCTGCTCTGCTGGACAGCTCGTGGGCCTGCATCGACTTAGCTGTGAGTATCCTGGTGAAGTTCCCGAAATAAGAGGTCGAGGGGGAGTAAAATTGTGTTAAAGTAAGTTTTACGACGTGCCCGATAGTTTTCCGTCCATAGTCTTAGTTTAAAGCATAAGTTTAGCCACGCATTGTGTAGTGTTGGTGAGATTCGATTTCTCATTGTTTAATAAAGCCTGTAATTTTTAGACTTGCTTTGAGTCCATCTTGGTTTCTGTTTTCTCTCATCGGCACACTCTGGTCAATTCAACCTTTTATCATATCCCACCATAATTCCGAGGTCTAGAACCTAGGGGAATCCTTTTTGTGGAGTAAAGGGAAACGCAAAACCCCTACAGAATGGCGACCATGGCAGGACCTCGGTGGTTTGGGATATGTGATTTGCCAGAGGGGGTGAGAGAACGTAGCAAGATGGAGGAGAGAATCTCCTCTTATCTGTTTAAAAAGATCAATCTCACCAAACAATGGGTGATAGCGTTGTTGACAGCACAGCAGCCTGCAGCAGCTGCGGCTCAATGGACGGAAAGCAAAGCGTATAATAAAGGGCAGGAAAAGGCAGTTTGGCTAGCGTGCTTATCACAGCAGGTAGCAAAAATGCACAGACAGGTAGATAGACTGGAAGAGCAGTTGAGAGAAGCTAGGGCCAGCGCTGAAGAAAGCGCTAGAGAAGGGGAAGGGCTATCTGAGGAATGCAGTAAAGCCAGGCAGTGTATCTTGCAGGCGAGGGAGTCCCACAGAAATGCCCAGGAATTCCTCCAATGCCAGGTGGTAGAGGCAAAGGAGAGGGAACGGAACGCCCAGGAACTCCTAGCTCAGAGTACACAGAAGTGCAGGGAGCTGGAGGGAAAGTTCCAGGATATACAAGCAGCATACAGGGTGGCCCGTAGCGAGCTAGGCGATAGTGATCACGGGCCTTGCCAGGCGAGGATAGCGCAGCTGGAGGAGACTCTGTCCAAGACTAGGGGACGGGTTCACCTGGTAGGACCAGGGGGGTCCCCTGGGGGCAGAGGGCTTCCCTCAGCAGATGATTCCCCAGGGGCAAAGGGGAATAGACCGCCTCCTGAGGCGCCGGGGATAGGTCCGGGTCGGCAGGTGGGGTTCGGGTTGTCCGGGGAGGGACAGGCCCAAGGAGGGGCAAGAGAGCACCCTCAGTTAGCGGCTTCCGCGCCATGTGTAGCACACCACGAGGTGGTGGGGTTACCGATCATAGTGGGAGAGCCGGGGGTAAAGGGGCAACAGCCCCGAGTAGGGCAGATGTGCCCGGTACGGCAAAGGAAATATGGTCCCCCGGTAGGGCAGGCAGATAGGGGGCCCATAGAGAGTGATATCATCATTCCCCATGGGGCACATGTGCTGAGGGGGATGGTGGCTCAGGTTCCCAAGTTAACCAGGGCAGGAGACCCGTCATTGCATTTTATGGAGGTGCAGCAGGCAGCCGACATAAACGATTGCGATGAGGTAGAACGGGTAAAGCTGCTACTGATGACCCTAGATTCATACCTATGCAAGGCGGTGACCTCCAGGGAAGGGGGAAGACCTGAAACATGGGTAGCGGCACAGACAGCGGTTCTGGAGGCCATGGGGTTGAATCAGGGTAGTCCTTTCACCAGGGTGGGGGAGACGAAGCAGCAGGTAGCTGAGTCCCCGGACATGTTCGCAGACAGGCTGTGGGCAGTGTATGAGGGAGCGTGTGGGATGCCTTTAGATAGGCAGAATTTAGATGGGAGAACAGCTCACTGGCTGAAGACTCTGGTGGCGAATTGCCTCCCGCGAGTTAGGGCAAAGGCCGAGCACTGGTTCGACCCAGCTGACCCAAACCTTAACGAGGCGGAGGTGATCAGGAAGCTCACCCTTGCGTATCGCAATGGGGTGAGAAGTGAGGAGAAGCCCTTTAAGGCAAGGTGCACGAAATAGTACCGGCACCCCCCAAAAGGAGGCAGTGGAAACAGGAAGGCAGCCAGACCTCTTCCGAGATGAGGCTGGTGTGCTACGGGTGTGGGAAGCCCGGGCACTACAAGAGGGAGTGCAGAAACCCAAGTAGAGCAGTGGGGGATAGGACCCCGGTAACAATAGATGTAAGAGATCTAATTACCTATTTGCAGTCAAAGGCGGGAGGGTCCGGACAGGTAGCCATGGCAACAGGCCAGGACGCGCCCGTATCCGCACCCCCGGCACCTTTATGACTGCCAGCGAAACAGCCCACATTCCTATGCCCGTTAGAGTGTGGCCCATGTGGGAGACCCTGGGTCAAGATGGAGGTCCAGGATGTGGTCGGGAGTTACCTGCTGGACACTGGTGCTTCCAGTAGCATTGTCCACACGAACAACCCCCGTACATCCCCTCTATCTAGTAGGGTGCCCTATAGTCCACGGGGCGAGGGAAATCAGAGGGCGGATGGCTTGGCCAGGGAAGGAGCCAGGAGTGGGAAAGCATGGGACCCCTATGAGGAAGGACAGGTAGCTGCAGCCAGGGAGCAGCCTCGAGAAAAGGAGAGTGCGGGAGTGGTTTTGGCTCCGGACCTGACCACGGTCCAGGCACAAGACCCTATTTTAAAGGCTGCCTCAGCAGCCATTTGCAGGCAGGAGAAGATAGAGGCACCGTATGGGGGTAAAGATCAAGAACAGACCCGGGTTGATGTGGAAACCGTAGGGGAGCCAGGCGAGTCCACAGGTAGTCAGCCTGAAGTAGCCTGTGTTCCAGGGCGAGGACTGGAAGCAGCGGAGAAGGAAGCTGACTCCAGCCCTCCGCAGGCAGGTACCGTAGACTACCTAAGAGAGGCAGAACTAGCAGAAACAGAGGAGATGGAGGTATTACCTCTGGTGTGGGAACCCCCGGTCAGACGTAGGAGTGACAGGGTCACTAAACCCCCAGTAAGGTGGTCCCCATCCCTAATTAAACCTAGGGCTGGGGCCGGCCACAGGAGGGCCGGGAAGGAGAGTGGCCAAAACAGGACACTTCGGAGTGCGGCTGGAGGGAGCCCAGTCTCCACAGGGAACGTAGGGGTAACTCAAAACCCCGTAGTGCAAAGGGAGGTGAGGGGCAGTCAGGCCCCTCGACAGGAGGAGTTCTGGCCTACACGGGTGGGCCCACCAGAGGGGTGGCCCCAGCGTGACGGGGACCAGTTATGAGTTGGCCACCCGGAGATGGGTGGCGTTGTATATAGCATTGGTTTGTATGTAAGTAGATGTAGTTAGCGTAATTAGATATAAGGTTTTGTATAGCTACAGGGGAGTACAGGGAGAGACGGGATCAAAGGGATGTGATGTGGAAAAGTAGACCACAACAGACAAAACAAAACCCCAAATGCCATTATTAGGCAGATAGCTCTGTGGAGGCAAGGAGGTGTTTTGCTTTGTTTTCCAGATAAGTAGCCCCGCCGTATGGATGATGGCAGCGATGTGCCTCCGGATGTGCGTGGCGCGTCGCGGGGACACGGAGGAGTACCCGCATGGTGCCCCCGCGAGACGGAATTATTATATCAGACCCTGCTAAAAGACATGTCCCAGAAATTCCACAACCTGGATTTTGGGGACATAGACATAGAAGAGATGTACCGCGGGGGAGGGGATTTCACTTTGGGGTCCGGTAGGCAAAGACGAGGGGTGGTTAATGACGGGTTTACAGCATTTAACACGGGGACGTCTATTATTAATAGCATGGACAACGTAGAACTGGCCTTGCAGATCAATCAGTTGAAGGGCCAGTTAAGAAAGGTTCTGGGGGAGGAAAATGCGGTGGTAGGATCGGGACTACACGAAGAGGTGGCAATGACTCTACATCTAAAAGAAATCATAGCACAATTGGAGACACATGCAAAAACAATAAACGCTTTGATTAAAGAGGACCGGAATGCGTCCGATCAGGCTGCACAGAATGAGGTGTGTGGGCTGTATGGTGCGTGGTTGTTGGGGGAGGGGAGGAGCAACCTGGAAGACCTGAGGCAAGGTCGGGTCCCCTCCTGGATAAGCAACCAGCACCTAGCAGCGCTACACCCTTATAACAGCACTTTGAGTCCTTGTCAGCTTCGTGTGGCCTCCGAGGCCTACCCAGTACCGGTGGATTGCGGAAAATCCAATCACACCATAATGGGAGTGGTCGTAAGAATCCCGGTGATGGGAACCTCGGCACGACCAGCTCCTCTGTACCGAGTGGAGAACGTGGGAGTTGTTCGTGGGGGGTGTGCATATTCGCTACGGGAAGGTCCCGCCCTATGTCATAGTGAGGGAGCAAGCTGTGACAGGCATTGACCTTTTGGGTTGTCGGAGCCGGGGAGCACAGGTAATCCTGTGTCCCCAGCACATGGGCGCTGAGGCTAGGCCTCAGTGTGGGTTCAGGACTGTTGGGGCACAGCCTATAAACTGCACCATGGAGGCGATGGCGGCAGACCATGTCCCTCCACAGGTGGCGCATATAGGCAGTGGGACGTACTGTGTCACCACAAGTGCCCAGCGGTATCAGCACGGATCACAGCTGTGGTGCCCGATACCGCACAGCAGCTTCTGCTTTAAACCCAGGGCAGAAGTCCATGTGGCACAGCAGCGAATATTACCCATCCCGGAACCTTCTTCGGTTCACCTCTCGGTACGAGAAAATGTAACTGACTTATTTAACTATGTTGCCCATTTCGGGTATGATATTCCCCCAGTGAATGAAAAATTAAAAGAGTTGCTGGTGGCGGTCGAGTTGTCGCACAAACACTTCTCCCTGGAACAAAAGACTCTGGATATCGCCAGGGATATCGAAGAGATCAAGTTTCCAAGTTGGTGGGACCTGGAGTCCTGGATCATAGTACCAGCATGGGTCCGCATCGTGTCCCATGTTCTGATCATCTGCCAGATGATAATTGTGGTGTATTTGTTATGCATTAATTGCAAATTTAAAAGGCGGAGGAGGATGGCCAAATTACAACGGCTGGTAAATCGAGCCGCCCGACGTCACCGTAACGACACCCCATCACTGTAAAAATGTCTGTACTCTAGTGCAATAGTTTTTGTACATAAGTTGTAATCCCTGCATTTTCAGGGAATGGTCGTGAGGGTACTGTATGGTTTGTGGGATTGATGTAAAGTAAAAGGTGTATAGTGTAAGTTAATGTGCTTCGAGGGCCTAGTTTAGTGATTAAGGGGGCTTTCGGGGTACATAATTTCACCTTCTCACCAGGAGTGTTTACAGCTCTTGAGGCTGGAGGATTGCCCACTAACTTTGTCAATCGACACGGTCCGTGCAAGCCTGGACGTATCGTAGGGGCATGTAAGTTATTGGGGCCAATCCGGACTTGGATAAGGACATGGATATTTTAAAAGACAAATTTGCTGGCTGCAACGGAAAAACCCCCCCAATCCACAGAAAGAATCAAACCCGTCTGGCCTGTGGACTTGGACATCACACAACGGTGTGAACAGGAAAGGCTGAGACGGAGATAACGAGATTCTCTTGGATACACAAAGGAAGGAACCAAGCCTCAGCAGACGGTGGTAAACAGGCCAGCATAAGCACAATCACCATCGGGGATGATAACGATCAGGCTGAGGGATCATGACATCAGCAAACCCCTTATCATCGGAAGCCTATTGTTCATGCCAGATTGAAACTGGGAAACATCAAAAGAACCCCTTTTATCCAGAGGACCACCTGGGGGTTTCAAAGGAAGCTCAGGTATAAAAGTCGAAGTCAAGCCAGAACTCTCTCTCTCTTCCTGCTCTTCCTGCTCTGCTGGACAGCTCGTGGGCCTGCATCGACTTAGCTGTGAGTATCCTGGTGACCTGGTGAAGTTCCCGAAATAAGAGGTCGAGGGGGAGTAAAATTGTGTTAAAGTAAGTTTTACGACGTGCCCGATAGTTTTCCGTCCATAGTCTTAGTTTAAAGCATAAGTTTAGCCACGCATTGTGTAGTGTTGGTGAGATTCGATTTCTCATTGTTTAATAAAGCCTGTAATTTTTAGACTTGCTTTGAGTCCATCTTGGTTTCTGTTTTCTCTCATCGGCACACTCTGGTCAATTCAACCTTTTATCATATCCCACCATAATTCCGAGGTCTAGAACCTAGGGGAATCCTTTTTGTGGAGTAAAGGGAAACGCAAAACCCCTACTGTGGCGCAGCGGTAGAGTTGCTGCCTTGCAGCGCCAGACACCCAGTTCGATCCCGACGACTGGTGCTGTCTATATAAAGGAAGTGGGACTTCATTCTGAGTTGTGAGCAGCTAAAGATGCCTGTGAATACTATCTATGAATAGCTGTCTTATAATGGAATAAATGTAGATGCATGGAACAGCAGATGCTGGTTTGCACAAGGACACAAAGTACTGGAGTAACTTGCCTGAAGAAGGGTCCCGACCCAAAACATTACCTATCCATCTTCTCCAGAGATGCTGCCTGACCCATTGAATTAATCCAGCACTTTGTGTCTTTTTATGATGGAATACTTCATTTCAAATGTTTGCATATTGATTGCAGGGGTCATTATGGATTCACACCACCAATCGTATTGTCCAAGGAACAGAATCCATGCCCAGCTTCTCACCTTATGTTCAAACCTCCAAATTAGTCTTTATTATGAGTAGAGTTTACAAGCACTGGACCATCAATGAAGCTTGTATTATTAATCAATGTTATTGATACATTGTCATTAGAATGTCATTAGAAACGGGAATAGTGCCCGAGGATTGGCGTACTGCGCATGTTGTTCCATTGTTTAAAAAGGGTTCTCAGAGTAAACCTAGCAATTATAGACCTGTTAGTTTGACTTCAGTGGTGGGCAAATTAATGGAAAAGGTTACTAGGGAAATTGATGAGGGTAAAGCAGTGGATGTTGTCTATATGGACTTTAGTAAGGCCTTTGACAAGGTTCCTCATGGAAGGTTGGTTAAGAAGGTTCAATTGTTGGGTATAAATGCAGGAGTAGCAAGATGGATTCAACAGTGGCTGAATGGGAAATGCCAGAGAGTAATGGTGGATGGCTGTTTGTCAGGTTGGAGGCAGGTGACTAGTGGGGTGCCTCAGGGATCTGTGTTGGGTCCACTGTTGTTTGTCATGTACATCGATGATCTGGATGAAGGTGTGGTAAATTGGATTAGTAAGTATGCAGATGATACTAAGATAGGTGATGTTGTGGATAATGAAGTAGTTTTCCAAAGTCTACAGAGAGATTTAGGCCATTTGGAAGAATGGGCTGAAAGATGGCAGATGGAGTTTAATGCTGATAAGTGTGAGGTGCTACATCTTGGCAGGACAAATCAAAATAGGACGTACATGGTAAATGGTAACGAATTGAGGAATGCAGTTGAACAGAAGGACCTAGGAATAACTGTGCATAGGTCCCTGAAGGTGGAATCTCATGTAGATAGGGTGGTAAAGAAAGCTTTTGGTATGCTAGCCTTTATAAATCAGAGCATTGAGTATAGAAGTTGTGATGTAATGTTAAAATTGTACAAGGCATTGGTGAGACCAATTCTGGAGTATGGTGTACAATTTTGGTCGCCCAATTATAAGAAGGATATCAACAAAATAGAGAGAGTACAGAGGAGATTTACTAGAATGTTGCCTGGGTTTCAGCAACTAAGTTACAGAGAAAGGTTGAATAAGTTAGGTCTTTATTCTCTGGAGCACAGAAGGTTAAGGGGGGACTTGATAGAGGTCTTTAAAATGATGAGAGGGATAGACAGAGTTGATGTGGACAAGCTTTTCCCATTGAGAATAGGGAAGATTCACACAAGAGGACATGACTTCAGAATTAAGGGACAGAAGTTTAGGGGTAACATGAGGGGGAACTTCTTTACTCAGAGAGTGGTTGCTGTGTGGAATGAGCTTCCAGTGGAAGTGGTGGAGGCAGGTTAGATTTTATCATTTAAAAATAAATTGGATAGGTATATGGATGGGAAAGGAATGGAGGGTTATGTTCTGAGTGCAGGTAGATGGGACTAGGTGAAAATAATTGTTCGGCACGGACTTGTAGGGCCGGGATGGCCTGTTTCCGTGCTGTAATTGTTATATGGTTATATGGTTATACTGAATCACATGTAACCATAGCCTTGGGCTCATTTTCAGGTGTGCCTTTACAGTGGATTAATCTTTGAATGACTGCCTTCAAAATATTCTTCTGGTCTGACTCAATTTGAAATGAATGTTTAGACAAGGGAATTAACAATACAATTAAATATTTAATCAAATGCTGATGTAATTTAACAAAACTTTCAGTAATGCAGCTAATTTTATAAAAACTGAAAACAAATTAACAATACAGGTACCAAAACTGGTTATCTTTGGATCAATAAAAAAGTAATTGAAATAACTTTTCCACCCATTTCTCAGAAATGCCTCAAGATTTTTGTTTTACAAACAACTAGTCACATTTCTAATTTGTCATGGTTTTGCCAGCACATAAGACAGACATTTTCCAGAGCAAGATTACACAAACAGCGATGAGGTGAACAAAAATGGGATTAACGATTATGATGAGTTATTTAGAGACACAAGGGACTGCAGATGCTGAAATCCTGAGCAAAAGACAAAAGCAAGAGTAACTCAATGGGCTGGTTGATATCTGTGGAGGTGTGGATAGGCGACATTTCAAATTGGAACGTCGCAGTCGCAAGAGAGGAGACCAATCTGCACATGCACGGTTTTTACGATTTTTAAACCTTAATAACATTTTAAATATAGCACCGATCGGAACAAAACTTGCTGCACTTACAGCACAGGAGATTGGTGAGTAAGGTGGCAGAAAATCGTAGTGCTATCACGTACCAGATGAGATATTTAGTTATGTATAGATTTCCTCCTTTAAATTGAAGATTCTTCACAGGACCTTTGATAAACAAGGTAGCAATTCATTTTCTTTAATACTTGAGGGATCTGCAAATTATTTCTGTATCTTTGAAACATCAGAAATATTTGACATATACCAAAACCCAGGAGCTCGGATTGGATTAAAAATAAACCAAATCAAATTTTCCTTCATGATCTATTTGCAAGGAGAAACAATAACAGAAGACATACAACCAATTACATTGGAATTGTCTTGAAAAACTAGGCAGGTCATTACATGATTTATGGGCAATAAAAATCAATAAGATTTCATTGCCTATAGTACTTGGGTAACAATATGGTTATGTACAAAGACAAATTGATTTAGAGAGTGTTATTAGATTTAGTGCTGAATTGAGTCAACTCCGATGAGAGCACAAAGTTTTAGTTTAGTTTCTTACTATGTTTTCCCCTCTGGGTATCAACAAGGAATTACTGATGTCAGTAATACATTTTAAAAACTGCTGCAGATGCCGCAGCTCAATCCAGCCTACAGTAGTTGTTTTTTTTGTATGCTCATGTCTGTGATTTTATTTGACAGCTTCTACTGAGCAAGAATTGGATGGAAAAAGTCAGAAAACTGAACTCATTGTTGAGCCTCATTCACATGAGCTGCTAGGGAAAAATGAATATTGAACATAGAACACTGAAAACTACAGCACAGGAATGGGCCTTTTGACCAACAATGAATTATTTGCCGAACATCATGGCAAGACAAACTAATCTCATCTGCTACACGTGATCCATATCCTTCCATTCCCAGCAGATCCATGTGAAGGGAAATATAGATCAACCATAAATGAATGACAGATTAGACTTGAAGGGCCAAATGGTCTAATTCTGGTCCTATGACATGCAAATTTGCTCTTCATATCTCCTATAAATGTTGCCCCTTGTACTTATGGAGGTATGCCTACTTGTCTTTACATTTCCACACTGGGGGAAAAATGTCTGACTTTCTACCCTATCTATGCCTCATAATTTTGTATACTTCAATCAGGTCTCCCCTCAGCCTCTGGCTATCAAAAGAAAACAATCCAAGTTTGTACAAACTCTCCTTGTAGCTCATACCTGGGGATTCAGGCAGCATTCTGGTAAACCTCTTCTGCACCCTCCTCAAAGCCTTCATACTTTCTGTAATGGGGTGACCAGAGCAACACACAATACTGGGATACTGATAAAGGAATACAATACTAAGTTGATCGCAATTTTGCTGAGGGGAACCTAAGACCTAGGAAGTGAAACTGACAGAGTAGGAAGGTTGCCTCAATTTGCCCACCAACTCTACAAATGTCCTTCAGAAATTTGCATGGGAGATATTTGGAGTTCTCTCTAGTGGTCTCTTTCAGGCTATTCAAAACACCGATGGCAGCACACATTTGGCAGAGGCTTCAATAATTTTTACATCCAAATTACACCAAAAATCCAATTAACATTTTAGACCCTAATGTGCTGAACTAATGCAATACACTGTTGACCATGTACACAATCGCACTCCAATCATCATTGAATTGTGAGAATGACTAAAGGGGCTGTCCCACTGCGGTGACCTAATTGGTCAAGTTTAGAAGAGTTTAGGAGAGTTTGAAAAAATGTCATGTTGAAGACCTCCTTCGACGATGTAGAAGACCTCCTTCGACTATGTTGAAGACTGTCTTCGACTAGCTTTGGGAAAATTGGACATCAAATAGTGGAGAGCGAAGCCGACCTCCTTCGATATCCTTCGACCTCCCTTCGACTATGTTGAAGACTATCTACGACTACCTTCGACTACCCTCGATTACCTATGAATAACATGCCGACCTACTACGACCTACTTCGACTAAACCTACGAGTAAAAAAGTATCGATTTTTTTCATGGCAACCTTTTTTTACTCGCGGGCAGTTTTCAACATGTTGAAAAATACGCCGCGACCTAGCTGTTGCCTCAAGTACGCGGGGACTACTCTTGAGCGTGAAGGATAGTTACAAAGACCTCCTAGGACCTCGTATTAACCATGCTGCGAGTATGAGTAAAGGGCAAACTCATCTGAATTCGCGGATTAGGACGCCGCAGTGGGACAGCCCCTTAACTGTTGTTCCATATTCACTTGCATAATGGAGTAGCTGAGAGGAGATAAATGGACATTTGTGTCTTGAGAACATTGTGTTTCTTCAGCTTTTCAGAAAACAGATTGTTGATGATATGAGGTTGAATGTAAATTGTTGTTATTTTGTTTTGCATATATATATATATAGATTTTACTCTAGCACAAATACTTGTTTTCATGAAATAGAAAATAATGAGCACCTTACCTTTATGAAAATTAATAGCTCATAGTATTTGTTAATAGAAGGCACATTCACATGTTAGTCCTCATCACACACTGTTCCATCCTCGAGACTGCTTTTCTTAGGGCTAATTGCCTGTAAGACATCTGATTATTTGAAAACTAAATCACTTTTATCTTGTAGCAGAGAGATCAAAGTTTTCTATCATGGTGACTTTTTTTGTTGTTTATCCAGGTAAATTAATAAATTGCTCATAAATCTAACTACAGAAATTGGCATTCAATTACTATAGGTGATAACCTTTATGAAAATCCACTGTGCTAAAATAAGAAATATACTGGATACTTTCAAACCCAGTACAAAAATGTTTAAAAAAAATACTGAAAATGTTACCAAATATTTTGGAGGGACCAAGCCTTCTATTAAATGTTTACTGGAAGAACAAACTGCTAATTTGAATTATGTGGTTAAGAACTTTGTTTTGTATTTTATTTAAAATCTTGCCATGGTCAATGGAATATGTATCTTCCATTCCCATCAATGACCCGCTCCATAAATCTTTTCTTGTGTCTTTCTCTTATCAGATAACCAAGCAGTCCAGCCGAGTAGCAAAAGAACAAAGATTGGCTCACAAACACGCACTCACTCACCACCTCAGCCATTGCAGATTTTAGCTTGAAGCTGGAATCTGCACCAGGTGAGTTATTGGATTCGAATGTCTTACATATTGAAGTGTTGTGTGCAGTTCTGGTTGTCCCATTACAGGAAGCATATGGAGGCTTTAGGGAAGGTGCAAAAGAGGATTACCAGAATGCTGAATGGATTAATTAGCTACAAGGTGAGGTTGAACAAATTTGGATTGTTTTCTCTAAGAGGGGGAAATCATTTTCTGAAATTCATATCTGAGTACTTGTATCTGTAAGAGGGGGAAAGCTTAAAGGAGATATAGAAACATAGAAACATAGATGCAGGAGTAGGCCATTCGGCCATTCGGCCCTTCAAGCCTGCACCGCCATTCAATATGATCATGGCTGATCATCCAACTCAGTATCCTGTACCTGCCTTCCCTCCATACCCCTGATCCCTTTAGCCACAAGGGCCACATCTAACTTAAATATAGCCAATGAACTAACCTCAACTACATTCTGTGGCAGAGAATTCCAGAGATTCCAGAGAATTTTGTAAGTTTCTATAAGATCCCCCCTCAATCTTCTAAATTCTAGCGAGTACAAGCCGAGTCTATCCAGTCTTTCTTCATATGAAAGTCCTGACATCCCAGGAATCAGTCTGGTGAACCTTCTCTGTACTCCCTCTATGGCAAGAATGTCCTTCTTGATATGAGGGGCAAATTTTTTTGCATTAAAGGCAGTGAGTGCCTGGAACGTGATGTCATATTCACATTTGCTCAAGGACATGTTTCTCAAGAAGAGAAGAGAGAAAGTTTTTATTGTCATGTGTCACAGATAGGACAATAAAATTCTTACTTGCTGCAGCGCAACAGAGTATGTAAACATAATCCAGATTGGGAGATAAATGTTCCGTGTGTCTACAGACCATAGACCATATCTACACAATAAATAAACAGATAAAGTGCAATAGTAATAATAGACTGTTATTGTTCAGAGCTTATTTGATGTTGTGTTTAATAGCCGATGGCTGTGGGGAAGAAGCTGTTCCTGAACCTGGATGTTACAGATTTCAGGCTCATGTACCTTCGTCCCGATGGCAACAGGTCAAATGAGTGTGTGACCAGGATGGTGTGGGTCTTTGATGATGTTGGCAGCCTTTTGGAGGCAGCGACTGCGATAAATCCCTTCGATGGTGGGGATGTCAGAGCCGATGATGGACGGGCAGTGGTCATAACTTTCTGCAGACTTTTCCGCTCCTTGACATTCAAGCTGCCGAACCAAGCCACGATGTAGCCAGTCAGTATGCTCTCACCTGTGCATCTGTAAACATAGAAACATAGAAACATAGAAAATAGGTGCAGGAGGAGGCCATTTGGCTGATCATCCCCAATTAATAACCCGTGCCTGCCTTCTCCCCATATCCCTTGATTCCACTAACCCCTAGAGCTCTATCTAACTCTCTCTTAAATTCATCCAGTGATTTGCCCTCCTGTGGCAGGGAATTCTACAAATTCACAACTCTCTGGGTGAAAATATTTTTTCTCACCTCAGTCTTAAATGGCCTCCCCTTTATTCTAAGACTGTGGCCCCTGGTTCTGGACTTGCCCAACATTGGGAACATTTTTTCCTGCATCTAGCTTATCCAGTTCTTTTATAATTTTACATGTTTCTATAAGATATCCCCTCATCCGTCGAAACTCCAGTGAATACAATCCTAGTCTTTTCAATCTTTCCTCATATGACAGTCCCACCATCCCAGGGATCAATCTCATGAACATGCGCTTCACTGCCTCAATCACAAGAATGTCCTTCCTCAAATTAGGAGACCAAAACTGTACACTATACTCCAGATATGGTCTCACCAGAGCCCTATACAACTGCAGAAGAACCTCTCTACACCTATACTGAAATCCTCTTGCTATGTAGGCAAACATTCCATTAGCTTTCTTCACTTCCTGCTGTACCTGCACGTCAACTTTCAGCGACCGGTGTACAAGGACACCCAGGTCTCGCTGTACCTCCCCCTTACCTAACCTAACCCCATTGAGATAATAATCTGCCCCCTTGGTTTTGCCACCAAAGTGTATAACCTCACATTTATCTATATTATACTGCATCTGCCACGCATCTGCCCACACACACAACCTGTCCAGGTCACCCTGCAACCTCCTAGCATCCTCTTCACAGTTCACACTGCCGCAGTTCAAACTTGCTAGTGTTGCTCCTAATTCCCACTTCCAAATCATTAATATATATGGTAAACAGTTGCGGCCCCAACACCAAGCCTTGCAGCACTCCACTCGCCACTGCCTGCCATTTTGAAAAGGACCCGTTCACTCCTACTCTTTGCTTCCTGTCCGCCAACCTATTTTCTATCCATGTCAACACGCTAACTCCAATACTATGTGCTCTAATTTTAGTTACCAATCTCCCGTGCGGGACCTTATCAAAGGCTTTCTGAAAGTTTAGATACACTACATCCATTGGCACCCCTTCATCCAATTTACTTGTCACATCCTCAACAAATTCCAGAAGATTAGTCAAGAATGATTTTCCTTTCATAAATCCATGCTGACTTGGACTAATCCTATTACTGCTATCCAAATGCCCCATTATTACCTCTTTAATAATTGACTCCAGCATCTTTCCCACCACCAAAGTCAGGCTAACTGGTCTGTAATTCCCCGTTTTCACTCTCACTCCTTTCTTGAAAAGTGGGATAACATTAGCTATCCTCCAATCCACAGGAACTGATCCTGAATCTATTGAACATTGGAAAATAATCACCAATGCATCCACTATTTCTAGAGCCACCTCCCTGAGGATCCTGGGATGCATTCCATTAGGCCCCGGGGATTTATCATCCTTCAGTCCCATTAGCCTACCCAATACTATCTCTCGCCTAATGAAAATTTATTTCAGTTCCTCGACCCCCTTAGATCCTCTGTCCTCCAGTACTTCTGGGAGATTATTTGTGTCTTCCTTAGTGAAGACAGATCCGAAGTACCTATTCAACTGTAGAGGTTCGAGAGAGTCCTCCTTGACATACCGGCTCTCCGTAATCTTCTCAGGAAGTAGAGGCAATGCATATAGAAGATGGGTATTAGTAGAATGCAAAATGAACATTAACTGATAGTTGTATGTTTTTGTCTTAATTGGATGTATGATTTGGAATCTTGATTTTGAGTGTACATACAGTGTACTTCCAGCTTACATGAGCATTACATGCACAACCATCCCTCCCACTAAAGCAGATAGTGTGCGAGTTGCATTACAAACGTGTACAGGGAGGAACTGCAAACGCTGGTTTACATCGAAGATAGACACACAAAGCTGGAGCAACTCAGCGGGACAGGCAGCATCTCTGCAGAAACGGAATGGGTGACGTTTAAGGTCAAGACCCTTCTTCAGACCCGTGTACATGCAGACAAATGTGTACACATGCTGTGTGCAGCAAATTGGATGAGAAAGAAATGAGAGGCAGAGGTTTTTGGAATTAATTTCAGGTTAGTTTTCTCCGTAATAATTTGCAAAGTGTAAAACTCGGGGAAAGTTCACTGTCTTTGGCGTCATGTCCGTTCGGCAGCTTTTCAAAGTCATGTCCGTTCTGCGTTTTGTCTTTGCGGCGTGGTGTCCATTCAGGTTCGTGTCCTTTCGCCGAGGTGTCTGTTCGGTTTTGTATCCTTTCACCGCCGTGTCCATTCGGTTTTGTATCCTTTAGGCATCGTGTCCGTTCGGTATCCTGGCTTCCACTTCTTTGCTTCGGCTTCTCGTCCTTCGACGTCCCATCCGCACACGGTGAAGTCTTGCCTGGAGTACGATACGATATGATACGATATAACTTTATTAGAACTTAGTACATAGATAACATTGCAAAAGCATCCTCAGAGATCACATACTGCCTAATTCCAATTGGCATTATAAACCAATGAGAACCAAGAGCATTGCAAAGGGGAATTAACACCAGCATGAATTACTGGTAGGTCGTTCCAAATCTCAATTCAAGCAAGGATGGAGCTAAAATGCAGCTGTACAAGGATTATATACCATAATGCTCAGAAAGGCACTACAGATGTTGGTTTACACCATAGATAGACACAAAATGCTGGAGTAACTCAGCAGGGTCAGGCAGCATCTCTGGAGAATAGGAATAGGTGACGTTTCTGGTCAATATGAAACGTCACCCATTCTTTATATGCTATAATGTTGTCATCATCGGCCATGGTGTTTCAAGTGCTCATCTATAAAGTTGTATAGATTATATGTGTACTTGCTTGCACAACCCACACATGCAGTGTGTTCCAGATGAGGTAAGAGCTTAACTGATGTGGATCAGCAGCAAGCTGATACACCACTGCTGCATTTCTTCTTGGGACTGTACTTGGAGTGACAGTGGTGAAAGCCTGTCAGGAGGTTCAACACCCACAGATCCATCCAGGTTTACATTAGCAGTCTTATGGCAGTCAGGGAATGAAATGCTAGCAATTCCATACACATCTGCTGGCATTTCTTGAGAAAGTGATGTGAATTAATATTTTATGCATGTTGCAATATTTATATCAAATGAAGGCAAATCATCACACCATTCTTACATTGCAATTTTCTTATAATCATCATTGTCTTATAGTTAATTATTAATTCCGCATCAGTGCTAATTGTATAATGCAATCCAAAATAAATGCTTTTCTAGTGCACCTCGCACACAAATAAAGATAATCCAAAGTATTAAACAGGTGGAGTAGGAATTATAGATAGTGGAGATAAGGTGGGAACAGGAACCGAGAAGAGCCAAAATGTATCACTGTGTATTCCATTACTGAAAGAAGTAAAGAATGTTTTATTTTGGATATTTCTGCCAGTTTGACCTTCTCTAAAACATAAACCGGCTAGATATTTGACCAGAAAAAGCCATGAACCTGCACATACTTATTAGATATCCATATATGAATACCAAAGGCAATCAGATATAAGACAGCTGGTCGCCCTTCCCTTGCCTCAGATAAAAATCCGCAAAGGCACGGCCACATGCTATTACTTTAAATATCTGATTTTCTTCGTATCAGAGTATAAATGATAATATCAACTTGGTTTCTATTCAGCACACTTCTAAAGAACAACAAGCCAATGACAGTTTCATTACTCAAAGTATATGGATGAATGATTTGTGGTTTTATGGGTTTGACACCATCATTTGCTTGAGATTATGTTTAGCATCTCATCATTAATCTAACATTTTTAAAGTTTCCAAATCAAATCTGTGTAATGTCTTTGCATATGATATATGCACCATCTCCTCCACCATCCATATACTCCAATGAATGTATTCCACCCTCCCCCAACCCTCTCCACGCTCACCAGGCTTTTGTCCTGTCAACTATATAATTGTTTTCTAATCCCAGTCCTGCCCTTATTAGTTCTCCTAAAGTGCATTGCTTAACAGGAATAAATCCCATTTTAATTGTTCTGCCTATTTTACTAACTGATCAATATCTCCCCAAAACGCAAGATTATTGTCCTTCTTCTTCTTGCGTATGGCGTGCGCAGCCTAAAGGTGTAGGACAACTTGTTCTATTTGATCTTATTTGATTGTGCATGCCGGGTTAACTCCTCTTGTTATGAAGGCCAACATGCCATTAGCTTTCTTTACGGCCTGCTGTACCTGCATGCTTACTTTCAGTGACTGATGTACAAGGACACCCAGATCTCGTCATACTCCCCTTTTCCTAACTTGACACCATTCAGATAATAATCTGCCTTCCTGTTCTTGCCACCAAAGTGGATAACCTCACATTTATCCACATTAAACTGCATCTGCCATGCATCTGCCCACTCACCCAACCTGTCCAAGTCACCCTACATCCTCATAGCATCCTCCTCACAGCTCACACTGCCACCCAGCTTTGTGTCATGTTTGTGTCATCTGCAAATTTGCTAATGTCACTTTTAATCCCTTCATCAAAATCATTAATAGCTGTGGTCCCAGTACCAAGCTTTGCGGTACCCCACTAGCCACTGCCTGCCATTCTGAAAGGGATCTGTTATTCACTACTCTTTGTTTCCTGTCTGCCAACCATCCATTTTCTATCCATGTCAGTACGCTACCCCCAATATCATGTGCTCTAATTTTGCCCACTAATCTCGTCTGTGGGAACTTATCAAAGGTTTTCTGAAAGTCCAGGTACACCATATCCACTGGCTTGTCCATTTTCCTAGTTACATCCTCAAAATATTCCAGAAAATTAGTCAAGCATGATTTCCCCTTCATAAATCCCTGCTGACTCGGACCGATCCTGTTACTGCCGATGTCAGGCTAACTGGTCTATAATTCCCTGTTTTCTCTCTCCCTCCTTTGTTAAAAAGTGGGATAACATTAGCTACCCTCCAATCCACAGGATCTGATTCTGAATATATAGAACATTGGAAAATGATCACCAATGCATCCACAATTCTAGAGCCACCTCCTTGCGTACCCTGGGATGCAGACCATCATGCCCTGGAGATTTAGTAGCCTTCAGTCCCATCAGTCTACCCCACATCGTTTCTGCCTAATGTGAATTTCCTTCAGTTCCTCCGTCACCCTCGGTCCCTAGCCACTAGTACATCTGGGAGATTGTTTGTGTCTTCCTGAATGAAGACAGATCCAAAGGGAAATCTGTGGTGACCACACATTTCACTGTTTCAATTGGTATGTGACAAATAAATGTATCTTGTATCTTGTATCTTGTAAGTACCAAATTGTCTGCCATTTCCTTGTTCCGCATGATAAATTCACTTTTTCGGTCTTCAAGGGACCTACAATTGTATTAACTTTTTTTTTCCTCTTCACATACCTAAAGAAGCTTTTACTATCCTCCTTTATATTCTTGGCTATCTTACCTTCGTACCTCATCTTTTTTCTACGTATTGCCTTTTTAGTTATCTTCTGTTGCTCTTTAAAATTTTCCCAATCCTCTGGTCATCTTTGCTATGTTATACCTTATCTTTTATTTTATTTTTATACTGTCCTTGACTTCCCTTGTCAACCACGATCGCCTCTTACTCCCGTCAGAATCTTTCTTCCTCTTTGGAATGAACCGATCCTGCACCTTCTGTATTATTCCCAGAAATACCTGCCATTGTTGTTCCACTGTCATCCCTGCTAGGGTCTCTTCCAGTCAACTTTGGCCAGCTCATCCCTCATGCCTCCATAATCCCCTTTGCTCAACTGTAATACTGACACCTCTGATTTTCCCTTCTCCCTCTCAAATTGTAGATAATTATGGTCCCTACCTCCTAATGGATTCTTTACCTTGAGTTCCCTTATAAAATACGGTTCATTACACACTAAATCTAGAATTGGATTCTCCCTGGTAGGCTCCAGTACAAACTGCTCTAAGAATCCAACTCAGATACACTGCGCAACCTCCCTTTCTTGGGGTCCAGTACCAACCAGATTTTCCCAGTCTACCTGCATGTTGAAATCTCCCATAACCACTGTAGCGTTACCTTTGCTACATGCCAATTTTATCTCTTGATTCAACTTGCACCCTATATCCAGGCTACTGTTTGGGGGCTTGTAGTTAACTCCCATTAAGATCTTTTTACCCTTACAATTCCTCAGTTCTATCCATACTGACTGTACATCTCCTGATTCTATGGCATCCCTCGCAAGGGACTGAATTTTGTTCCTTACCAACAGAGCTACCTCACCCCCTCTGCCCACCTGTCTGTCTTTTCGATAGATGTATACCCCTGCATATTCAGTTCCCAGCACTGGTCCTCTTGCAGTCATGCCTCTGTAATTCCCACGACATCATACTTGCCAATTTCTAACTGAGCCTCAAGCTCATCCACTTTATTTCTTATACCGCGCATTCATATACAACACTTTAACTTCCGTATTCACCTCCCCCTCACACCGGTCACTGTTGCCCCTGACCTTACTCTCTTACCCCTTCTCGAACTTTCCTTCCCATTACTTCGGGAGTCTTTTGTAACTTTTCCTGTACTCACTTCCCATCTTTATAGTCCCTATTTGTCAACCCATCACTCCCCGCTATTTAGTTTAAACCCACACGTGCAGCACTAGCAAACCTGCCTGCCAGAATGTTGGTCCTTCTCCAGTTACGGTTTAACCCATCCCTCTTGTACAGGTCACCCCTATACAAAAGAAGAGATCCCAGTGTTCTATAAATCTAAATCTTTGCTCCCTGCACCAGCCCCCCAGCCACACATTCAGACCCCCTATCTTCCCACCCTCACCATCACGAGGTGCAGGAGGCAATCCAGAGATAACCACCCTAGAAGTTCTGCTTTTCAGTCTTCTTCCCAACTCTCTAAACTCTCTCCATTGGGATTTTCAAGTAGCAAACAGGTTTACTATACAGTATAGTGGAACATGTTTGTGATAAAGGCAGAGCAAGTAGAGTCAAGGAATAGTTATCAGAAGAAATAACAATAGACAACAAAACATTCATTGGCAGCTCTCAGTCTGGAGAGACCATGCTTCTGCACCACGATGAGGTCTCCAGGGTCTTTGCACATGTTGGCCACGTCTGCTGTGGCTGACCAGACCATATCTCGAGTGATGGTCTTTTAGAACAGATAAAGGAGGCCATTGGGGTTGTAGAAGCTTGTTTCTTGCCGCCGGCCCTCCTCTCTGCAGCACGTTCCTGCCCACAATCCCCCCTTGTAATGCCATCCTGGACAATCTCATGCCATGTGGAGCAATCCTCTGCCGCAGCCTCCCAGTTGTCAGCGTTGATGCCACAAGCATTCATATCCCTTCATATCTAAATAGATTAGAGTTAAGCATAGTTACCCATCCAAGCAATACGGATGAAGCAATGTTTCACGTTGTTGATACTTGGATCAACTTGGATACTAGTGGGCGGCGCGACTCTCGTCAGCAGCGGCCTCTGCAGTCCGTCTGCGTTTTTATTATTTTATGTCTATGTTTTTATGTAGTTTTTGTTATTTTTTGTTCGGGTATGTGTGTGGGGGGGTGGGGGTGGGGGTGGGGTGGGAGGGAGGGGGTAACTTTTAAATCTCTCCCTGCATGGGAGACCCGACCTTTTCTTTGTCGGGTCTCCGTTGTCGTTGGGGCTGCAACGAGGAGCGGCCTCCAACAGGAAGACCGGGGGCTCTGGTGCCGACTATTCACCTCACCGTCGCGGAGCTGGCCGAGTCCAGAGCGGGTGGAGCGGTGGTGGAGCGCTGCTGCGGCCTGACCTCCGGAGGTTCGGAGGCTGCAACTGCGGGTCTGGCGGACAGCGGCACCGGGAGCCCGCGGGTCCCTGGAGGGAGACCGCTTTTCAGGGCTCCCGCAACGGCGACTTCTCCCGTCCGAGTTGCGGGGTTGAAGAGCTCCTAGAGCGGGGCCTTACATCATCGCCCTGCGTGGCTTGGAATGGCCGCGGGACTGCGAGCGCACGCCGGGGGCTCTAACATCAAGAATCCGGTGTGCGACCTTGCACCTTTAATGGCCGCGGGACAATTCGCCATCGCCCGCCGGGGGCTTTGACTTTGACTCTGACATCGGGGGGGAGAGTGCAGTGGAGAGATAAGTTTTTTTGGCCTTCCATCACAGCAATGTGATGGATGTTTATGTAAATTATGTTGTGTCTTGGGTCTATTTGTTTGTAATGTATGGCTGCAGAAACGTCATTTCGTTTGGACCTCAAGGGGTCCAAATGACAAATAAATTGTATCGTTGTATCGATCTTTTTATTCACCATTTGCACAAATGATAGGATTTCTGGTTTAAATGTTCAATTTTAAACATTGTAAGTGACACCAGGATCTGATATACCTCACTTTCATGCAAAGAATGTGGAACCATTTTCTCCTTGCAAAGATAGTATCTTATTGGGGAAAATGAACATGGCTTTTGACAAAAATAGGTACATAACTGACTGATGTGATACGGGTTAAAAAACCCATGAAAAGTGAATAACTAAAAGGATGCAACTGTAAAACAGAGAAAATGTTTAGTTTTTTTTTAAACTATGTAGACATATAGAATACGATGGGATTTTAAGCTTATTATTTCTAAACAGATATAGAGGAATCAGTGAAGGAGTAATTTTAATATTATACTGCAATTTCCATTATTGAGGCAAAAATAAATAGTAATGCTTCAACAATTTCAGTTTACTTTTGACTGTTATTTGAGATGAGCCTCAATATTTTTTTTACATTAAGCGGATTGGACACATCTTGGATGTAGATAAAATAATTATCTTTCATTTACTGTAATAGATGACAAGCAAACAGCAGCAGTAAATGCACAGAAGCTAAATAGACAGGACTATTACACTGAAAATTGATATATGGGGGAGGCTCAGAGGTTATATGTACCTGATGGAACAATAAACAGCTTGCTTTGAAGGAGGAAATAATAATATTGATGGAAGAGATTCTGAAATATCCTTCTGGTAAGTGAGAATGTAGAACTGAACAAAATAAATTTGTCAGCACAAATATAATACTACGGACCAAGATGCTTACTGAAGCGAGAAAGCTCTCAAGTGATCCATGTGAATGGGAGATATGGGTACAGTCTTGATGCCAATTGTAATGATTCTGACATTGATTCCCGTAGTTCTTGTGCTGCAGGAATGGGGTGGTTGATTGATAATTCATTGCATTTGTTTGAAATGTGACACATGCCCAGATAATACCCACTTGCACGTCATAACTGTTGTGGAAGAGATAAATAACATGTTCAGGCAGTTTAAAGATTTGTAAACATACATAAAAAATAAAAATCAATAATAATTCTGCACCTTGTGCAATATAGAAGTTCAGAAGTTTTAGCTGCTTTCACAATGTACTATCCTCTCATCTATAGATTGAAATTAATGTCACATAATATTCTCTCCACTGCCTGTTTACAGACAGAGAGTATGAGTGCTGATGGACAAAATCAGAGCTGAACACAGCTACATTCCTGGCAAAGGCCCCCTTGCAAACAGATAGATGGCTGGCGACTGCTGAAACAAGCAGATGAGCCTCATCTGGCTGTCTCGTCTATGACTTAGAAAACACTTCAACATTGTCGTCAAATCTAGCAACCCCAGCTGTAGGATCTTCCCAAAGTTTAGCAGTAAAAAGCAGTAGAGTTGCTTTAACAGCACCAGGTTTGATCCACACTACGGATGCTGTCTATAAGGAGTTTGCACGTTCTCCATGTGATGACGTGGGTTTTCTCTGGGTGCTCTGGTTTCCTCCCACATTCCAAAGACATGCAGGTGTGTAGGTTAATTAGCAAAGGTAAATTGTCCCCAGTGTGTCGAATAATGCTAGCGTATGGAATGATCACTGGTCGACATGGACTCGGTTGGCCGAAGGGCCTGTTCCCACACTGTATCTCGAAAGTCTAAAGAATATTTTTGTTAACCGCACAATTGCATCCGTATTTCTCCATTAAAAAAAAAAATCATCCAACATGTTAACCCCTTATTGATTGGTCACTCTTGATTGCATAGGCATTCTTGTGTTCACTACTACACTACACCTTCTAACTCCATCAGAATGGTAAGATGTCAAATCAATACTTCAGATAAGCCAGTAGGTTTTTGTTTCCAAATAAGTGACCAAAATGCCATTTGCAATAATGTAATTAATCTGTTTAACAGTTTTAAAATGGATGGAGAAGTTCCGGAGTGGACTATTGCTGATTTTGATGTTTAAGAAGGAACTGCAGATGCTGGAAAATCGAAGGTAGACAAAAGTGCTGGAGAAACTAAGAGGGTGCAGCGAAGGAAATAGGCAACGTTTCGGGCCAAAAGTGTCTGAAAAAAGGTTTTGGCCCGAAACTTTGCCTATTTCCTTCGCTCCATAGATGCTGCCTCACCCGCTGAGTTTCTCCAGCACTTTTGTCTACCTGCTGATTTTGATACTGGTTAGATAGCTGGTGGACTGGTTTTTCTATGATGGTACATTGACTGATATAGCTTGTATTAAACTTTTCAAAAGTGGTCTGAGTTTAAAGTGGAATTGGAAATTTAGCCTCCTAGAAAATTTTATATTTATACTAGACTAAGTGGGACCCGTTGGGTCCCATGTTCACATGGGAGGGCTGGTCCCCCCACGCAATATTCCACCTCTCCACCAATTCCAATATTGGTGGCCAGTGGGAGGGGATGGGGCTTTCTGGAGTGCTAGTATGGGTGTTGTGGGCTGAAGGGACTGGTTTCCAGAGGGCTAGTATGGACATTGTGGGCCAAATGGATTCTTGGGGAGACAGCTCAGTCACTTAACCCTGATGTGTTGGCAGCTCACTCACGGCTGGTGGGCTGGCAGTTGACTCATGGCTATTCCTTGAAATTCAATTTCAAGCGGGGTGCAAGACCACCAAATTCAAATGCAGTATCCTACCATTTCAAGCAGTGCAAGGCCACCGAATTCAAGTGCAGTTTCTTACCACTTCAAGCAGGGTGCAAGGTCACAGAATTCAAGTGCAGTTTCATACCACTTCATGCAGGGTGCAAGCCCACCAAATTCAAGTGCAGTTTCATACCACTTCAAGCAGGGTGCAAGTCCACCACACTCAAGTGCAGTTTCATACCATTTCAAGCTTGGTGCAAGGCCACCAAATTCAAATGCAGTTTCATACCATTTCATGCAGGGTGCAAGGCCACCAAATTCAACTGCAGTTTCATACCAGTTCATGCACAGTGCAACGCCACCACATTCAAATGCAGCTTCATACCATTTCAAGCAGGGTGAAACCACCATAAAACCGCACAAAACACCACATAAACACCACATAAACACCACACTCACAGTTCAGTAGACATTCAGTGTGTTCAGTTGATTCACAGCTCAGACAGTCATGACCTCTCCCTCCCCCATCTTGCAGAGACTGAGCCACACCCACACTTCTGGGTTTTATAATCCCTCCCCACTCCCACCGGAAGGGGCGTGGCCTTCATGGTGTGATTGACAGGAGAGAGATTCTCAACATTTTTTAAACACTAATAACACTTTTATTTCTTACTGATGGGAAGAATCCTCTGCACCTGATGAGTGGAGAGGGACTGAGTAAGATGGCCAAAAATCACAGCCGTAAATGGTATTTTTTTCTAAAATCAATATACAATGCAAACAGGAAGTTGTCAAGTTTAGACTTTTAATAATTTGCCATTTCAAAGCAACCACCACCAACCATTTGCTGTGCTTTATTTCAAAGCAACCACCACCAACCATTTGCTGTGCTTTATTTCAAACCCACCACCACCAACTATTTGCTGTGCTTTATTTCAAACCAATCACCACCAACCATTTGTTCAAAAGGGAACTGCAGATGCTGGAATATCGAAGGTACACAAAATTGCTGGGGAAACTCAGCGGGTGCAGCAGCATCTATGGAGCGAAGGAAATAGGCGACGTTTCGGGCCGAAACCCTTCTTCAACCCCTCGACTCCATTCAAGGTCCCAAGCAGTCGTTCCAGGTGCGACAAAGGTTCACCTGTATCTCCTCCAACCTCATCTACTGCATCCGCTGCTCTAGATGTCAGCTGATTTACATCGGTGAGACCAAGCGTAGGTTGGGCGACCGTTTCGCCGAACACCTCCGCTCAGTCCGCAATAACCTACCTGACCTCCCGGTGGCTCAGCACTTCAACTCCCCCTCCCATTCCCAATCCGACCTCTCTGTCCTGGGTCTCCTCCATTGCCAGAGTGAGCAACAGCGGAAATTGGAGGAACAGCACCTCATATTCCGTCTGGGGTCCTTGCGTCCTTATGGCATCAACATTGAATTCTCCCAATTTGGCTAGCCCGTGCTGTCTCCTCCCCTTCCTTCACCCTCTAGCTGTCTCCTCCCACCCTCCCATTCGCCCGCCCTCGGGCTCCTCCTCCTCCTCCCCTTTTTCCTTCTTTCTTTCCCCACCCCCCATCAGTCTGAAGAAGGGGTTCGGCCCGAAACGTCGCCTATTTCCTTCGCTCCATAGATGCTGCTGCACCCGCTGAGTTTCCCCAGCAATTTTGTGTACCACCAACCATTTGCTGTGCTTTATTTCAAACCAACCACCACCAACCATTTGCTGTGCTTTATTTCAAACCAACCACATTTTCATTTTCAAATGGCCTTCAGGAGAGAGAATCTCAACATTTTTTAAACACTAATAACTCTTTCATTTTTCATCAATGAGAAAAATTCTCTTGTCCTGCGCAGCGGAGGGGGACTCTGAGTAAGGTGGCCAAAAATCACAGCCGTAAGTGGCAGCGTTTTTTCTAAAATCAATATACAGAACAACAGGAAGTGGTCTAGATCGAACATAGTAATATAGATTTTGGGTTTATGATTTCTTGGCTGTAGATGGAAGAGGAGAATCTACAGAGAGGGAGGATGGATGATCAAAGGTAAACTTAACTCTCTAACATGTACAGGCCTAGAAAATTACATCTGCAGTTTAGACTTTCATTTTTTAAGAATGCTGTCACAAGCCATTTATCAGATGAATACAAAGGCATCAGGGTATCATTATAGGTTTGATCCATGAGATCTAACTGCTTGCCAATACTGGCCTCCTGTGCATCCCCAGTTTAAATGCTTCCACTATTTATGGCTATATGTTCTGCCTAGGCCCAGCATTCTGCATTCCCCGTATTAATCTCTTCACCCCTCCATTTCTCTTTGCTGTTAAAATGTTGTGATACAAAGGAATTTGGATTTGCTGAAAAAGTACACAAACAATTATAACAAGTTATTTGGAAAGCATAAGGGCAAGGGAAGAGATTAAGGAAATAATATCCCAGCAAAGAACCCTCTGGGGGATAGAAAGAGTATTGTTCACCTCTGCTCACCTATAATAGTGAAATCGTTTCTGGACCCCTAGAATTGATGACTGTGGGAAATTGGCATTAAAGTTGAGATGATACCAGGGGCAGATTAGACATAACCAATCTGAATAGCAGGACATCGTTGAAGGGCTAAGTGGTCCACTCCTGCTTCAGTTTTGTTGTGTACAATCTGCACAAAAGGATTCAAAAGGGAACTGCAGATGCTGGAATATCGAAGGTACACAAAATTGCTGGAGGAATTCAGCGGGTGCAGCTGCATCTATGATGCTATGATGATGCTGCTGCACCCGCTGAGTTCCTCCAGCAATTTTGTGTGCCCTGCACAAAAGGATGTTAGCCAATCTATCTGTTCCTTGCACACATTTAAAATTCATTTTATACCACTTTTGTATCACTGGAAATTGGCAGACCATATATTGTGAGCAGTTTTGGGCTCCATATCTGAGGTGGGATGTGTCGGCATTGGAGAGGGTTCCAGAGGTTTATGAGAATGATCCCGGGGATGATTGGCTTATCGTATGATGAGCGTTTGACGTCACTGAGCCTGTGCTCGCTAGAGTTTAGAAGGATGTCGGCGGACCACATTGAAATGAATAGTGAAAGGCCTGGATAGAGTCGATATGGAGAGCATAGATTCCACAGTGGGAATGTCTAGGATCAGTGGGCACTGCCTCAGAATAAAGCCCCACTCACTTCGGATCTCACATATATCATCAGCACAATCAATTAAAAAAGTCTGCAGATACTGGAAATTTAAAATCAATGTAGAAATTGTTGGAAACACATGTGGCCTGACCTGAATATTCCCAGCATGTTCTGGGAATTTTAAATGTCATCACTATCACAAACCAAATGCAGGTTTTACTCAATGATCTGAGAAGGTATCTTCACGTTTCTTGCTGGGTCAAGGTGGCAGCCAAGAGGTCTGCATTGAAAGCAGTCCAAAGATGCATGTTCTAAAATGTATTTATACAGCTGGAAGAGATTGAAGTACTCCTCTGGGGCTCATAAATGGAGTAAAGCTCTGGAACAGTTGGAGGAAAACCTGGCAACTGATCCCGCCGTAGGAAACAAAATGCTGGAGTAACTCAGCGGGTAAGGCAGGATCCCTGGAGAACATGGATAGGGACCGTTCTTCAGACTTTAAGGCTCTGACCCAAAACATCACATATCCTTGTTCTCCAGGGATGCTGCCTGACCGGCTAAGTTACTCCAGCATTTTGTTTCTTTCCTTGGTCAACCCGCATCTTCAATTCCTTGTTTCTACTACTGATTCTACTGTGACGGGAAGAATAGATGCTGGGTGATTTGTCTCCCTTCTGACTGGCAAACCAGCTGGCAGCATCTCATATAGTCATTAGTTAAAATAGCCTGGGTGACATCTCTGGGATAATCAATATATTTCTAATGCATATTTCTGCTTCAATGTCAAAATATTAACAGAATAAAAATTCTAATCATGTCTCTTACGAGACATTTTACAAAGCAGTATCACTTATTTTCTAATAAACATTTAATGTAACAAAATGTTAACTATTTTGGATTATCTAGCTTTTTAATTACCTGTAATTGTTCCTCGTGTGTTAATAAGTAATAGGGTGTTTAAGATTCAAACATTGTGTTCCGATAGACTGCCTCTGTCTCCTGTGAATACGAAGCACGTAAATGAGCATATTGTGTTGATTCATGTACACTTGTTTTGAGTCCATGGAATAATCCTATTAGAGCTACATGTTAATTTATAAAATACAACATAATTTCTAGATTACTTTATCAGTGTGGCATGGTGGTGCAGCGGTAGAGTTGCTGCCTTACAGTGCTTGCAGCGCCGGAGCTCCAGGTTTGATCCCGAATATCGGTGCTGTCTGTGCGGAGTTTGTACGTTCTCCCCGTGACTGCGTGGGTTTTGTCCGAGATCTTTGGTTTCCTCCCATACTCCAAAGGCGTACAGATACAGTACATAGGTTAATTGGCTTGGTGCATATGTAAAAAATTGTCCCTAGTGTGCGGAGGATAGTGTTAATGTGTGGAGGTCGCTGGTCGGCGTGGACTCGGTGGGCCGAAGGGCCTGTTTCCACGCTGTATCTCTAAACTAAACTAAAATCATCTTTGACCTAGATGTCTCTTCTCTGCAAACGTATTATATTGAGGTATAGACTCTATGTAGATCGACGAAGTTTTAAATGTAGCTAGATAGTCAATATATTCTATTTCCACTAATAAGTTAGTTTCTTAAAGTCTCACAATAAAAATTGGAGACTGCTGTATATTTTCAGCAAAATGTAGACAAATTGCTGTTGTATTATTCTGAAAAGAGCCAGATATGGAGGTTCTCATCTATTTTACCTAATGCAATGTTAATGTCAAGCCATATCTCCACAAAGAGGAAGATGTCAGATTCCTGGGCAAACGTGTAAAAAAGAACAAATTCCATGGTTGAGATAAATTCACTCTTCAAGGAAGATCAACGAAACTGTTAGTTTTGTGTATAATGTGGACATGGAACCTGATATGATGGACGTGATAGAAACTGGTGTGCATTTCTGATAAAATTCTAATTTAAAAACTAATTAGCTGAAATGCCATTGCCAACAAACAGCGCACATGATTTAGTTAAAAAAACAAGGCACACTCTCACTTAATAACAGCTATGTGCCTTGACTGCTGATTTAAAGTGAGAGGCAATGGTGTGGGTTATGCAATTTTACTTTTTAAAGTCAACACAATTTGCAAGAGATCGTACACGGTCTTGCAGAAACTTATTTTTCTTAAGTTGACCCATTTTATATTTCATGCTGCATGCAATCTTGTACCAATTTATTTAACATAAATTTAAATATAACTTCCAGCAATCCTCTTGAAAGATTTCCGTCAACTGTGGACGCTCTCCAATCTGAATTTTCAGATGGTTTGGTCGGGTGAAATAAAAGACCATTTTGAGAGGTTGCTGCCCCCATTTCATTGCACTGGGACTTCTCCTTGAAGTGTGGTACTGTACCAGGAGTTGTCTAAAAATGCCCTTAGGAAAGACTTCAGCTGAGTTCGAGAAAGAGTGGATGATTCAATCTGCCTGTCATTACTCAGCCAGTGCAGGTGAAATGTAATGCCTCTCCCCAGTCATAAGACAAATCATTTTAAGCTTCTCATAGCTTGTAGGCAACTGAAATGTTATAGATGAACAAAGACCAGCCTAAATTAAAATAAATACTGTTGGTTTATTTCCAAGAAGGTCCTTCCCTGCTCAGCAATTATAATATAGAAATTACAGTTGGTGACCTGAGCCAATAAATATTCTAAAGGGGAAGCTTTAGTCACTAATCCTCAATGCATTTGTCACTGATACTAAATCCATGAATGGACACCAGCCACCAGCTGCAATGATTTAAATGTAACCAAACATGCAAAGGCAAGTACAATTGGCAGCCAATATTCTTGCTTGTGTTTGGTGCTAAAATAAAGATTTACATCAATATATATATCATATCTTTAATTTCCCTGTTTATAATGGCCTAAAAATGTTTGACGATCATTGAAATACTCTTGAGGTTTAGTCATTGCTGACATGTAAGCAATGCTACAACAGATCTCCACAGACGAATAATGTGATAATGAGCAGATAATTTGATTTCACGATATTGTCGGATAGATTTTGAACAGAACCCGAGAGGGGCTCTCAAGTTTTGCTTTGAAATGGTGCCATGGGCGCTATTTTGTCCAGTTGAGAGAGCAGACAAAGAGTTGGCTTTTAATGCCTTATCCAAAAGATGACACCTCCAACAGTGCAAGATTTCCCCAATCCCACAGTTGGTGACCAAAGTCAAGCTTCTCCTCTTTTTCTTTTGTATGATACTTCTTTGTCTATTATTCACCAATTCAAAGCAAATAGTCTAATTGCATAAAAACCCCAGAGAGAGAAGGATTGACTGAGGGCACAGTCCATTTGCTAATTAATGTATTTAACAATAATGCCTTGTTTGCTTTTCTTTCCTAAAACTGATTTCCCATTAGTAACAAAAAAATAATTTGTTTGTGCTTTAGCACTGGCTTACTACTGAAATTAATGTGTGACATATTTATTTTTCAAATATCAAATAACATTAGTAATTCATCACATAATAACTTCTAAAAAAAAATCAGCTGAAGTCTATAGAATTCTAACACAATGTATTGCAACAATGTTCTGTGATTCAACACGTGAAATAGTTATGCTGTATGTACCCAATTAAATTCATATTTTGTTTGAAATACTTTAATTAGAAAATGGATCAATATTGAAACTTCAAGAGTATGATGTACAATGTTAATGTTTAGGCAACCTGTCTGCATAACTTAACTCTTTCAGATCTGGAATAATTCTGCTGAAACTGTGATATTTACGTTCCAAGGTTCAATAAACCCTTCCAGAAGTTCAAAGCTGAGTGTAATACCCGAATGTATAAAAAAGCATCACTTTCTAACTTTTGCATTCTAACTCCTATGAAATAAAGCTTACCAGCATTGATCTTACTAAAAATGGGACACCTCCAGATCCATCAGGAGAGTGGAAGCATCACTTGAGGTTGCACGTGAATTATTTTATTAAGAATATTCTTGAGGAATGGCTTTAAATGGACCTCATCTTGGAACAGATATTACAAGCCAGATTTTCTGGGGCACAATAACAAACCCAAAAGTTGACTGGTTGATAACTGAGAATTGAGGAGGAGGATTAGCTGCTGTTCTACTGGCATGCCCATGCATATCATCACATGAGTTCCCTATTCTCGTTCAATATACTTGCCTTGTGCTGGATCGCACAATGCTTAGTGATAGCAATGCAGTTGTCGGGGCAGTAGGTTAGATTTTCTCATGGTTCATATTTCATTTCGTTTTTTCATTTTCCAGAGAAGGGGGTCAATTAGGTCACTGAGTCCATGCTTGCTTTGAGCATTTCTCCCAGTCTCACTTCTCAACTTATTTCCTTGTGTAATAAGGAACTGGAAATGCAGGTTTACAATGAAGCTTGTCACTCCAGCACAAATTGTTGGAGTAACTCAGTGGGTCAGGCAGCATCTCCGGAGAAAAGGAATTGGTGACGTTTCGGGTCGAGACCCTTCAGCAGACTAAGAGTCATGGATTATTTCCGTGTAATCTCTTTTCTGTCACAAGCCCATTAACTGCTCCCTGATCCTCCTGCTGGCTCGGAGTCAATTAACTAAAGTAGGGGGCGCTGCTCTGGCAGCAGCCATGTCAGCAGTGCGTCAGTTTTTTCAACTTTTTTTAAATTTTTTAGTATGTTTTAAAGTGTGTATTTAATGTTTCTTTGTGTGTCTTGTGTGGGGGGTGGTGTGGGGGGGGTAAGGGGGAAACCGCTTCGGTCGCCTCCTCCATGGAGAGGCGACTTTTTCCAGGTCGCCTCCCCCGTGGTCTAACATCAAGGATCGGCGCGGCCTTTCCCGGAGACGCGCCCGGGGCTTCAGCGGCGGGCGCAGCGTGGACTCTCGGCGTGGAGCGGGTGAGCCCTCGCTGGGGCTCGCTGGAGGGGAGCGCTCCGTTTCGCTGGCCCGGGGCTGCCGGCAGCCTGAAGTCGCAGCCTGAAGCCACGGTCTGCAGAGCTCCAGCTGGTGCGGCGTCTACAGCCCGGGATCCCTCGTGGGGGACCCGGGGGAAGAAGAAGCCATCACTGCCGGCACGCGGCCAACTTCTACCGCGGGGCCGGCATGGACTTACCATCACCCCTGGAGGGGAGCTTCGACCGCCGGCCCTGCAGTCTACGGTGCTTCTGGCTACGGCGGAGACTTTAAATCTCGACCGCCGGCCTGCGGCCTACAACAATCTAAAGCCGCGGTCTCCGGTGAGGAAGAGCCGATCCTGGACTGACTCTGGACTCTGGTCCTGTCCACGGGGGGGAAATGGAGGAGGACTGGCCAAATTTTGTGCCTTCCACCACAGTGATGAATGCTGTGGTGGATGTTTGTGTTACATTTTGTGTGTTCTTTATTATTGTATCGCTGCTGACAACCCAAAATTCCACCAGCCTGGCTGTGTGGTCATTAAAATACAATACAAAAAAAACAAAAACAAAAAAAACATAATTGAATGGGGATGGAAATTGGAGCACCCGAAGGAAGCACATACAATTATAGGAAGAATTTACAAAATCCACAAGACGGAATTAGAGCCAGGATCAAAGCTGCAAACTGCCCAGTAGCAACTCTAACTACCATACCCTAGTCTGCTGCAGAGTATGGTCACAGCTTGCCACTAGTGTCTTGAGAAGGTTAAATGCCACCCAAATGTCATCCAGAGCTTGCTATACAATGTAATGCATGGCTTCATTTTCTGTGAATGGAAATGGAAATAAAAGCTGTTCAATTCCCCACTTCCCCACTCAAATCATATGGTTAATAGATAATAGATAATAGACAATAGGTGCAGGAGTCGGCCATTCGGCCCTTCGAGCCAGCATCGCCATTCAATGTAATCATTGCTGATCATCCACAATCAGGGGTGGGAAATTGCAACCTTCACAAATGCAATCAACCTGGCGTGCACAATCAAGTAAGATCAAATAGAACAAGTTGTCTAACAACTTTAGGCTGTGCACGCCATATGCAAGAAGAAGAAGAATCCACAATCGGTACCCCGTTCCTGCCTTCTCCCCATATACCCTGACTCCGCTATCTTTAAGAGCCCTATCTAGCTCTCTCTTGAAAGTATCCAGAGATCCGGCCACTACCGCCCTCTGAGGCAGAGAATTCCACAGACTCACAACTCTCTGTGTGAAAAAGTGTTTCCTCATCTCTGTTCTAAATGCCTTAAGGGCCTGTCCCACTTGGCCGTCATTCAAGCGCCATTTACGTGACCTGCTAGTGTGTGGGTAGCGTGTGGGTAGCGCGTGGGTAGCACATGGGTAGCACGGGACGGGCGCATGGAGTGGTGTGGAGGAGTGTGGAGTGGCGTGGAGGAGTGTGGACTTCATCCGGCACAAAATCTTCTCGTGCCACCGGCCTGTCGCGTAACTGACAGCCAAAGTGGGACAGGCCCAAGATCCTGGCGCAGCGCAACGTCTCACCTCCAACAGCAGCAGAAGCAGGCAAATGATTGTCGAACTCAGCCTGGGCATCACGGCCGTTGCGGATCCGGATCCGCCCCCACTCCTACTCCCAGAGCGGGGCCAAGACGATTGGAGAAAGGCACAAAATGGTGGAGTAACTCAGCGGGCCCGGTAGCATCTCAGGAGAGAAGCAATGGGTGATGCTTCGGGTCGAGACTCTTCTTCAGTCTGAAGAAGGGTCTCGACCCGAAACATCATCCATTCCTTCTCATAGAAACATAGAAACATAGAAATTAGGTGCAGGAGTAGGCCATTCGGCCCTTCGAGCCTGCACCGCCATTCAATATGATCATGGCTGATCATCCACCTCAGTATCCCGTACCTGCCTTCTCTCCATACCCTCTGATCCCCTTAGCCACAAGGGCCACATCTAACTCCCTCTTAAATATAGCCAATGAACTGGCCTCGACTACCCCCTGTGGCAGAGAGTTCCAGAGATTCACCACTCTCTGTGTGAAAAAAGTTCTTCTCATCTCGGTTTTAAAGGATTTCCCCCTTATCCTTAAGCTGTGACCCCTTGTCCTGGACTTCCCCAACATCAGGAGCAATCTTCCTGCATCTAGTCTGTCCAACCCCTTAAGAATTTTGTAAGTTTCTATAAGATCCCCTCTCAATCTCCTAAATTCTAGAGAGTATAAACCAAGTCTATCCAGTCTTTCTCCATAAGACAGTCCTGACATCCCAGGAATCAGTCTGGTGAACCTTCTCTGCACTCCCTCTATGGCAATAATGTCCTTCCTCAGATTTGGAGACCAAAACTGTACGCAATACTCCAGGTGTGGTCTCACCAAGACCCTGTACAACTGCAGTAGAACCTCCCTGCTCCTATACTCAAATCCTTTTGCTATGAAAGCTAACATACCATTCGCTTTCTTCACTGCCTGCTGCACCTGCATGCCTACTTTCAATGACTGGTGTACCATGACACCCAATTCTCGCTGCATCTCCCCTTTTCCTAGTCGGCCACCATTTAGATAATATTCTGCTTTCCTGTTTTTGCCACCAAAATGGATAACCTCACATTTATCCACATTATACTGCATCTGCCAAACATTTGCCCACTCACCCAGCCTATCCAAGTCACCTTGCAGTCTCCTAGCATCCTCCTCACAGCTAACACTGCCCCCCAGCTTAGTGTCATCCGCAAACTTGGAGATATTGCCTTCAATTCCCTCATCCAGATCATTAATATATATTGTAAATAGCTGGGGTCCCAGCACTGAGCCTTGCGGTACCCCACTAGTCACTGCCTGCCATTGTCAAAAGGACCCGTTTACTCCTACTCTTTGCTTCCTGTTTGCCAGCCAGTTCTCTATCCACATCAATACTGAACCCCCAATGCCGTGTGCTTTAAGTTTGTATACTAATCTCTTATGTGGGACCTTGTCGAAAGCCTTCTGGAAGTCCAGATACACCACATCCACTGGTTCTCCCCTATCCACGCTACTAGTTACATCCTCGAAAAATTCTATAAGGTTCGTCAGACATGATTTACCTTTTGTAAATCCATGCTGACTTTGTCCAATGATTTCACCACTTTCCAAATGTGCTGCTATCCCATCTTTAATAACTGACTCTAGCAGTTTCCCCACTACCGATGTTAGACTAACTGGTCTGTAATTCCCCGTTTTCTCTCTCCCTCCCTTCTTAAAAAGTGGGGTTACGTTTGCTACCCGCCAATCCTCAGGAACTACTCCAGAGATGCTGCCAGTCCCGCTGAGTTAATCGTGCATTTTGTGTCTATATTCAAATGGCGTCCCGCGCTCCAGATGGCTGCGCGGACACATGATGACGCGCGCGACCGTCTTGTGACCGCCGCGCATCAGTCACTACCATCAGTAAATGACGGCCAAGTGGGACAGGCCCTTTACCCCTTATTCTTAAACTGTGGGTCCTGGTTCTGGAATCCCCCAACATCAGAGCCATGTTTCCTTCCTCTAGCGTGTCAAAACCCTTAGTAATCTTATATGTTTCAATTAGATCCCCTTTCATCCTAAATTCCAGAGTATACAAGCCCACCCGCTCCATTCTCTCAGCATATGACAGTCCCGCCATCCTGGGAATTAACCTTGTGAACCTACACTGCACTCCCTCAATAGCAAGAATGTCCTTCCTCAAATTAGGGGACCAAAACTGCAAACAATACTCCAGGTGTGGTCTCACTAGGGCCCTGTACAACTGCAGAAGGACCTCTTTGCTCCCTGATTCTCCTATACTCAACTCCTCTTGTTATGAAGGCCAACATGCCATTCGCTTTCTTCACTGCCTGCTGTACCTGCATGCTTACTTTCATTGACTGATGAACAAGGACCCCCCAGATCCCATTGTACTTCCCCGTTTTCCAACTTGACATCATTTAGATAATAATCTGCCTTTCTGTTTTATTGCTACCAAAGTGGATAACCTCACATTTATCCACATTAGACTGCATCTGCCATGCATCTGCCCACTCACCCAACCTGTCCAAGTCACCCTGCATTCTGATAGCAGCCTCCGTACAGTTCACACTGCCCCCCAGCTTTGTGTCATCTGCAAGTTTGCTAATGTTACTTTGAATCCCTTCATCTAAATCATTGATGTATATTGTAAATAGCTGCGGTCCCAGCACCGAGCCTTGCGGTACCCCACTAGACACTGCCTGCCATTCGGAAAGGGACCCATTAATCCCTACTCTTTGTTTCCTGTCTGCCAACCAATTTTCTATCCATGTCAGCACTCTACCCCCAATACCACGTGCTCTAATTTTGCCCACTAATCTCCTATGTGGGACCTTATCAAATGCTTTCTGAAAGTCCAGGTACACTACATCCACTGGCTCTCCCTTGTCAATTTTCCTAGTTCTCAAAAAATCCCAGAAGATTAGTCAAGCATAATTTCCCCTTCATAAATCCATGCTGACTCGGACCGATCCAGTTACTGCTATCCAAATGTGCAGCTATTTCATCTTTTATGTTTGACTCCAGCAACTTCCCCACCACCGATGTCAGGCTAACTTGTCTATAATTCTCTGTTTTCTCTCTCCCACCTTTCTTAAAAAGTGGATAACATTAGCTATCCTCCAATCCACAGCAACTGTTCCTGATCCTATAGAACACTGGAAAATGAACACCAATGCGTCCACGATTTCTAGAGCCACTTCCTTAAGTACCCTGGGATGCAGAACATCAGGCCCTGGGGATTTATCAGAGGAAGAATGAAGCACTGGGGAAGATTGCGTGCCTCTGTGTAGTTCCTATAGTCTGAAGAAGTGTCCCGACCCGAAACATCGCCAATCGTAATGTTGTGGTGCGTAGGTCTCAAAAGGAAAGAGAGGAGTCAGGTATTTCGAGAGGCACCTTTATTTGTGTTCCTCCCGGTTGTAGGGAAGTCCACACGAGAGAAAGATGGCACCCAAATCCCTGCCTTTAAACCCTCTGGTTAAGGGCCGCCTCCGGACTGAACCACTCCCGTGCCGAGGGGTTCGACAGTTAGGATGGCACGAACCTTGGGAGCCGCCACAATGTCATAAGTGATAGGAGTAGAATTAGGCCATTCGGCCCATCAAGTCTTCTCCACCATTCAATCATGGCTGATCTTCTCCCTTCTAACCCCATTCTCCTGCCTCCCCACAATCTCTGACACCTGTACCAATCAAAAATCTATCTATCTCTGCTAAAATCTATCTATCGTGTCCTCCAGAGATGCTGTCTGATCCGATGAGTTACTCCAGCACTTTGTGTTTTCTTTTGTAAAAACAGCATCTGCAGTTCCTTGTGTATCCTGTTGTTATTTGCTGGGACTGAGATGATTAACTTCCAACAACTATAAGACATCTTCCTTTGAGTACAATACAATTGGTGGCAGGAAAAATGTTTCCTCTTGATTTCCATTGACCTTAGTGTTATTAGAGGTCCTTGACGCTGCCACAATATCAAAACCAAATCAATTTCACCTTATTATCCATTCTTGGATAAAAGCTATAATGATCTGTGGGCAGATAGCCCTAATAAAGTCCAAAATGAGCATAAATGGGCAGGTTATTAGACAGTAAGTGACATTTCATAGCATTGGCATCAGTACCTTATATTCATTGGTAATTTGTGGAAGACAGATGGGGCAGTAATTAAACCATCTGTTTATTCATCCTCATCACAATTTTTAATGGGCAAACCTTTATTGTGAATCCATGCCTCCTTCAATTGGATATTTCCACCATAGGAAACACCCTCTCGGCTTCCATACCATCAATGCCCTTAAAATCTTCAATGATTCAATATGGTAATCTCTCCATCTTCTATACAGCACCGAGTAAACCACACCTGGAGTATTGTGAACAGTTTTGGTCTCCTATTTTGAGGAAGGACATTCTTGCTATTGAGTGAGTGCAGCGTAGGTTTACGAGGTTAATTCCCTGGATGGCGGGACAGTCATATGATGAAAGAATGGAGCGACTGGCCTTGTATTCACTGGAATTTAGAGGGATGAGAGGCGATCCTATAGAAACATATAAAATTATTAATGGATTGGACACGCTAGATGCAGGAAACATGTTCCCAATGTTGGGGGCATCCTGAACCAGGGCCACAGCTTAAGAAAAAGGGGTAGGCCATTTAGAACTGGGATGTGGAAAATCTTTTTCACACAGAGAGTTGTGAATTTGTGGAATTCTCTGCCTCAGAATAAAGTGGAGGCCGATTCACTGGATGCATTCAAAAGATACATTGCCTAGGTATCTATGTAATGTATAAAAGCCCAACCTACTTGACCTCCCTTCATTTTTTTTTCCAGATTTTGTTTTGTTTATTGTCACGTGTACCGAGGTACTGTGAGAAGCTTTTTGTTGCCTGTTATCCAGTCAGTGAAAAGACTATCCATGATTACAATTGAGCTGTCCACAGTGTACAGATGCAGGATAAATGCAATAACGTATAGTGCAATATAACGTCCAGTAGAGTCTGTTTATAGATAGCCTGAGGGTCTCCAATGAGGTAAATGGTAGCTCAGAACTGCTCAGGGGGGAGGTAAAGGAACAGGTGTTGCATTTCCTGCGGTTGCAGGGGAAAGTACCTGGGGAGGGGGTGGTTTGGGGAGGAAGGGACGAGTTGACCAGGGAGTGGTGGAGGGAACAGTCTCTGTGGAAAGCTGAAAGGGGTGGAGATGGGATGTGGCCAGTAGTGGTATCCCTTTGGAAATTTTACTTCATCTCACTCCCAGCATAACTGTTCTACCTGAACCCGTCTTCACTATTACAACAAGGCCCGATGCAAACTTGAAGAACAACACCTGCATCAGAACTGATAATTTCTGTCTGTCAGTCTTGTGTATCAGCTTACCTGTGTTTGCTTTTATTTGTTTGCATGGCCTTGCTTGTTGGGGATGTCACATAGTCTTACCATATACTGTACATTGCGTAGACAAAGAAGCTTAATCTGATTTTAACTCACTTAAATGTTTCATCTGGTCTTCCAATCTCACTTTATCAGGGATATGCTTTTTGTTGTACCTACCCCCCCAGCCTCATTTTCTCTGTTACCTACACTAACTTGTTGCACTTTTGCCCAGTTCTAATAGTAAGATTAAACGAGAACTTACCAGTTTGAAGTTTGATCTTTATTATATGAGGAGTTACATCGAGGGACTACGTGAAGACCCCGCCAGCACGCATGCGCGACATTCTTCAAAGCAGCGGTGTGAAATCACAGGAAATGGTAAGTGAAATAAACATAGTAAGATAAGAAGAACTAGAATACCAGTTGACCTTTATGATTGAGGGTGGGCGCGGAGGGCACGTAATCCCTCGACGTAACTCCTCATAAAATAAAGATCAAACTTCAAACTGGTAAGTTCTCGTTTAATCTTACTATTTTACTTTGGAGTCACGTGAGTGACTACGTGAAGATTTTAAAGATCTGTGATTTCATGCCGTGGAACGAGTCCATGCTTCACTCACTGCCGTAGTCATCCAAGGGGTAGTTAGACATGAATCAAAAATTCAAACAATAACAATTTATTTTAACAAAGAAAATAATGCTCCCTCGGGCTAAATTATATTGCAGAATTTAAAATTGTTTCTGCAAACGCCGCAGGTTTGGCGATCGGTTTATTATTAAAGAGTTGGAAGGTCTTCTCTCTAGACCATCCTGCTGTTGCCAGGATATGGTCCATAGGCACCTCCATGTCTCTAGCTGCCGATGTTGCTGCTGCCCTGGTGGAATGAGATTTTAAAATGTCAGTATCCACCCCAGCAGCTCCCAAAACCTGTCTGAGCCATCTAGAGATGGTCTGAGCTGATACCCGGCCATGAGGCTGTTTATAGCTGACCCATAGCGCCAATTCTCTCCCTCTTAAGGTGTTTGTAGTCTTAAGGTATAGCAGAAGGTGTGTCATTACACACAGTTGGGTGTCAGATGGGTATGCCCGGAATTCCAAATTCAGTCCTGATGTTCCTGGTCTATTTTGTTTGACTAACTCCAAGATCCGAAAGTTTATCTTGTCTGTTGATACAATCATATTATCCAATTTCAGTTTATGTAGGGACTGGACCCTTTGAGCTGAGACCAGTGCCATCAGCATAACTGTTTTTAATGTGAGCTTTTCCAGAGACAGGGACATTGCTGGTGACCAACCCCTTAGCAATGTTAGTACGATACTGACGTCCTCGCCCTGGGAGGGTTAGTGTTGTAAATACCCCTCATGAGTTTGGACACTAGAGGGTGGGATCCCATGGAATGCTGACCTGGTGCCTGCCACAAGTATGCTGACAGAGCACTCCTAGCACAATTGATAGCGCTGTAGCTCAGTCCTTCATCAAAATGAAGGCTGGACAGGAATTCCAGGACATTTGTGACTGTGGCTGTATTATACGCTACACCAGTCCTTGAGCAATACAATTCCCATTTTCTAATACTGGAGAGGTACTGCTTCTTTGTTAACTCTCGATAGGCCGCCGTGATCATGTTCATGGTCCTGTCCGTCAGTCCCAGATCCAGCAATGGTTTTTTTAGATTCTGCAAACCAACAGATTGATCCTCTCATGGCACGGATGACTCTCGCCCGTTACAGGATGGACCTAGAGATCTGGTCGTTTAGTGATGGACATATATGGTTCAGAGACCATGTCGAGGACCATAGGGAACGATGGCTGTGTAGGCCAATCAGGTACTACCAAAATACCTGATGCTGAGTCCATTTGTATTTTGCGTAGGACCCGACTGATGAGGCAGAAGGGGGAACAAGCATAGAAAAACAATTTCCCCCAATTCAGCGAGAAAGCGTCCATCGCTGCTGCCCCCAGGGTCTGGTTCCCAAGCGACATATGTTGGTAACTGGTGATTGAGTCTAGATGCAAAAGTTCGATATCTGGTGTACCATATCGCATAGTAATATCAGCAAATACTTTGTGGTCCAACATCCATTCGGTGTTGTCATTAAATTTCCGTGACCTGGTGTCTGCCACTGTATTGAGCTTACCTGGTAGGTAAGTTGCTGATAGCCTAATATGTCTATTGACACACCATTGCCAGATTGTATTGGCCAGATTGTCACATGATATCGATTTTATTCCACCCATATGATTAATATATGCCACCACAGTGGTATTATCAATTTGTAGGCGGACATGCAGATGGTGCATTGTTGAACAGTAAGCTTTTAGCCCATGAAACGCACCCAACATTTCTAAATAGTTTATACCCAGTGTTTGTAGTAACATTGATTCATGTATGTTCCATCTACCACCAGTACTGGATATAATGTTAGTAGCTCCCCAGCCATGAGCGCTGGCATCCGTTTGTAATGTGAATGATGGGTTACTAATAATGATACAATACAATACAATACAATACAATACAATTTATTTGTCATTTGAACCCCATTGAAGTTCAAACGAAATGTTGTTTCTGCAGTCATACACAGTCATGATGGGGCTGGACCTATGCCAAATATTTTCCTTCCACCATTGTAACTCCGAATTTGCTTTGGCTGGTAACTGCATGGGTCGATCAAAATGACCTGCATGTTGTTTTAGCGCTTGCACCTTTGCCCTTTGTAGATTTTGATAATGCAAAGATCCAAACTGAGTAGCTGGAAATGCTGCTACTAGCTTCCCAATTACTCTTGCCACCTGTCGAATGGATGGTTGATTAGTAACAATCAATTTGTTGCAGGCTTCCACTAAGTCTGCTGCTTTATTCTTTGGCAATGTTACAGACATGTGGGTAGAGTTAATTGTGAATCCCAGATAATCCATAGTTGTGGATGGCGTCAACTTAGATTTATCTGGATGAATGATAAACCCTAGTGTTTCAAGCAAATGTTTGGTAGCTAAAACATATGATTTAGCTAGTTCCAGGGTTTTCCCCACAATTAATATATCATCAAGATATGCCATGGCAATATGTTTTTGTTTCCTAAGTATTGCCAAGGCCAGTTTTAATATCTTGGTAAATAGTCTTGGGGCTGATGTTAAGCCATGGGCAACGCTTTATACTGCCATTGTTGCCCCATCCAGTTAAATTTTAGGTATCGACGATGATCCCTGTGTATGGGTACTGAATAGTATGCATCTTTTAGATCGATGCATGCCATGAAGTATCCTTCAGAAACTAATTGTTTGGCAGTAACAAATGTTTCCATTTTGAAATGAGTATACTTTACAAAAGTATTCAGTTTAGTTAAGTCAATAATGATGCGACATCCACCATCTTTTTTGGTTTTCGTAAATATATTTGATACAAATTCCATTACCTCTCTATTACATCTTTAGCATATAACCTCACCAGTTCTGCATGTCCTTCCAACTTCTCCTGTTGTGAGAGCACAAACTTCCGGTTAGGCACATGTTGAACGGGTGGCATACCTTTTTGGATGAGCTCAATTTCGTATCCCTGAATACTTTGTAGTATATATTTATCAGTGGTAATAGACATCCATGCTTCCCAAAACAAGTGTAACCTTCCCCCTGTTAGTACAGGACCTACACCTTTTATGTTCTGGAAGGAACCAGACACACCTACCTCCATGGTTACCCGGTGGTACGTTCACTTCTTCGGCTTCTGCCTCTTCTGCGGACGAGGCGCCGGAGTGCGAGGTTGGCACATTTTTCATGAGGGTCGCTCTGGGCCTTGGCCTAAGAAAGACCTTTGTGGTTGCTGCGCGACCCTCATGCTTTCACCAACATCCTGGTGTCAATGCCTGCTGGCGGTTGCATAGGGGTGCTGCCGTCTGGGGTGTGTGGTCTTGCTCGTTTCTGATGACGCCCTCATGAGTCCAACGGCTTTAGACTCTTCATCGAGCTCTTTTACTTGTTGAGACAAGTTTCCCCCAAACAGCAGTATCTGTGGTTGTGTTGTAGCTGTTTTACACAACCCTGCAAATTTGGGGTTTAGTGCATGTTTTATTGCGCTCTTCCTTAAACAATTGATTTCATACTGGGTATTGCAAAGCAATGCCAGTGTGTCCTGCTGAATGTCCATCATCTCAGTACCATCGACAGAACGAGCGAATGATGTTATGCCCGATGTCAGAAGCTTTAGAAACTTCTGTAGTTTGACCTCCTGGGCTCTTATGCCAGCCCCAATGTACCCCCAGATCGCACTGTTGACTGCAGGTACGTTTAATGAAATGCAGTTCTCAGGAGGCATATACTTCTCCATATTTTCGTTAACTACCTGTTCCTGCAGAGGGTGGAAGGACAGGTAGTCTATGCTGGCCGCCAGTTTGGTCTGCAATGGTTGTCCCGATTGCGGTGGTACTGCAAACTTGGTGACCATTCCCAGCAGCTCTTTAGGATCCTGCACCCCCAGCACACTGCCGGTATCTTCAGCCATGTCCCCTTCTTCAGGACCAGCCCAGCCATGGCCCGCAATGCTCCCCTCTGTCGAGGGAGATGCATTGGACAGCCCCGGATACGGTGATGTTATGGGAGTGCGAAGACTCCCATAGTGAGCTTGCTCCATCTCCCGGAGCAAGTCACGTTGGAGCATTTGCTCCATCAACCGCTACATGCGGGAGAGGCGGTCACCTCCACTGCTCTCGGGCAGCGCATCCTCCTGGCCCGACTCATCCGAGTCAACCGGCCGGACCGACTTCTGCTTTGCTTTGCCTCCAGCCCGCTGCGCTGGTTCGGGCTGTGCAGCTCGCGGCGCTGGACTCGGCTGAGCAGGATTGACGTCAGTGACTGTGGACCGCAGAGACTGCGGTCCAGGTGCCGCTGGTCACCCCCCACTGCCGGCACTTTCACGGTTCACCGCAGTCACACGGGACACGACCCTCTTTGTCTTCTTCCCCTTGTCCATTGTTGCTGTAACACAAATCACAACAAGGGAAAGAAATACGACCTCAGAATAAGAGAAACTTACCTGTAGGTCCCGTTTTTAAACGTTGCCGTGGGAGAGCACATCCCCTGCCCGTCGCTGTGCAATGCGTGAGACGATATGTCGTGCATGCGTGCTGGTGGGGTCTTCACGTAGTCACTCACGTGACTCCGAAGTAAAATGAAGGGTTCTAGACCTGAATCACGGAGTGTTATTTTTTCAATAGATTTGTCTGATAGATTTCAATAGAAATGCGTGGTTTTAGCATTTACAGACATAGAGTCATGCAATACTGAAGCAGGCCCTTTAGCCAACTTGACCATGCTGGTCAAGATGCCCCATCCACACCAGTTGCACTTACCTGCCTCTGGCCCATATCCCTCTAAAACTTTCCTATCCATATACCTGTCCAAATGGCTTTTAAATGAATGTATTTATTCAAGATATCCAGCATTTGCAGTCTATTTCTTGTTTTTATTTACAGTTCATCTGACATCAGTGGAGGAACAATACTGAAACCTACAAATAAAAAGGAAATGACATTGAAGTAGTTTGAAAATAATAATATGGATCAATATGAAATTAAGGAGGTGCCATCACTTTAACATATCCATTGGAGATCTTTGAGGAGTTATCTAGCAGAACAGATAAGAGGAAACACATGGATGTAGTGAATTTGAATTTTTGGAAGGGATAAGAGGTTGCAGAACAAAGTTGGGGTGCATAAAATTGGAAGTAATATACTTGCATTGGTTAAGAGTTGTTTAGCTCAGGCCCTCAAATCCTGGCAACATCCTCATAACAGGTGGAGTACAGAAGGTATGAATAAATTTGCAATCATTGAATTGGCAGGCTGTAACTAATGGGTTACCACTGCTTTGATTCCAATGATTTACAATGAATGATAATTTGGCTCTGAGGAGCAAATTAAATATGAATGAATGAATGAATGAATCATAGTGAAATTCTTTGTTTTGCATACCGTACACAAAGAATGCAAAGAGTTGACGTGTGTAGGGCTAACTATTTCTAAATATTTCCAAGTTTGCTGATAACAAAGAACTAAATGGGAAGTGGGGGAAGGGAGACTCCTTGACCTCATATTTGTACCTCCCCACATCATCACCCTGCCCGTTAGAAAGTTACTAACAAATGCCAAGTGATTGCAATGGCAATGTTGTATAGCATGCTGGAGACCATCACAAATCCTGATGGTGACCCTGTTGAGTATTGCTGTTCCGTGAGAGTGGAAAGTAGAAACCATAATAATCATAATCATAATAGTACTTTATTAGCCAAATATGTTTTACAACATACGAGGAATTTAATTTGCCATACAGTCATATCTATAAAGTGCAACAAGACTCCCAAATAAAATTTTAACATGAACATCCACCACACTCCACTATCAGGTGCTGCTGCCATTGCCTAAGCACTGGGTAAGAGGGATGTGTGCTAAAGAGGATTTTTGTAATGTGTTTGAGTGTTGCACCCCAACAGGTGGAATAAACTGTTTAAGAAGGAACTGCAGATGCTGGAAAATCGAAGGTAGACAAAAATGCTGAGAAACTTAGCGGGTGAAGCAGCATCTATGGAGCGATGAAAATAGGCAATGATTCGGTCAAAACCCTTCTTCATACTGATGTGAGGGTGGGGGGGAGGGAGGGGGGGGGGGGGGTCGTGAAGGAGAAAGGAAGAGGTGGAGCCAGCGGGCTGAGGGTTTTAGTGAGGTCAAGAAATGGTACAGAAATGTTGGAAATGGTCCAGGTGTATTTGAGTGCTGGATGGAAGTTAGTGGTGAGATGGATGATGTCAGTGAGTTGTGTGTGTGCAGGAGGTAGCACCAATGCAGTCGTCGACCCTCAGCCCACTGACTTTCTTCCTTTCTTCTTCCCGCACCCCCTCCCCACCACCCTCACATCAGTCTGAAGAAGGGTTTCGACCCGAAACCTTGCCTATTTCCTTCGTTCCATAGATGCTGCCTCACCCGCTGAGTTTCTCCAGCATTTTTGTTTACCTTAGAAGGAATAAACTAGTGTGCACAAATTCGGAAATGCAAGAGTGAGGCTTGCAGGAGTACTTTAGACTTTACATTAGAGGTATAGAGCAGAAACAGGCCCTTCGGCCCACCTAGTCCGCGCCGACCAGCGATCACCCCGTACATTAACACTATCCTACATACCATGGACAATTTATAATATTTACCAAAGCCAATTAGCCTACCAGCCTATACGTCTTTGGAGTGTGGGCAGAAATCAGAGCACCCTGAGGAAGCCCATGCGGTCACAGGGAGAATGTACAAACTCTGTGCAGACAGCACCCTTAGTCTCGATTGAACCCAGATCTCTGCGGTTATAAGGCAGAAGCTCTACTGCTATGCCACTGTGCTGCCATCAGTTTGTGAATGAGCAGTGAAGAACGTGATGTTATATAAAAGCCTTGAATGATAGAGATAGTTGATAGATGAGAGAGGAGCTGCAATGTATTGAGAAAAGTGTCAGGCTAATGGCACATTTAGTGCGATGTGGCATTTAAGATGTATTCACTGGCATCGAATATATATGTTACTTTATTGAACATTTTTGCAGTGCTACATCAAAGTCCTCAGAGATTGACTTTGGGCTTTGACTTTCAATCATTCTGATAAGACAACAGACATTAATAGCTTTTAGCTCCTCTCGGGAATAGACCACCAGATATCCAGAAGGCTGAGGCGTGCCAAGGAGGAACTTTATACCAAATAGAGGATGTCATCCCTCCCTCCATTGTCACACTTCATGCAGTAAAAAGATTGGAGTCACAAAGGAGATTCCTCCCAGCAACAAGGTGGCCAAAACTAATGCTACCATAACAATATCATGCCTAAACCTGAACCATGAGTTGTCGTTGCAAGTACCATTGACAGATCTTGACGATGGGGTCAATACAGTCATGAGGAACTGCAGATGTTGGTTTATACCCAAGATATACACAAAGTGCTGGAGCAACTCAATGGATCAGGCAGCATCTCTGAGTTGCTCCAGCACATTGTGTCTGTATTATGAGGATGATTGAGCAGCTTCCCAAGCGACAAAGGAGAAACGGGCCATGTAGAAGCCTCTAATCCGCCTTATTACCCAAAATGGTTGGTCAAGAGCCCACACGCATGATGAAATGGATCAATGCTACCACACTTGAAACCTCTGCTGAGAGGAAAACTGAACTAAACCTTTGAATCTGCCTACTGCCCAAAGATAGTCCATGCACAATTGTGGATATTGTCAAGGCCAACACATGAACTTTGCATTGCACTTGCCAATTAGTCACTTTGGTGGATAAGCAGAAGAAGGTGTTTCACTGCTGGAGTAATTGAGGTGAGTGTCTTGAGAGACATCTGCCCTCTGTAGGTAAGCAGCTACTTCTACTTCGTACCAGTTCGACCAAGGCTAACAGTGCATCGTACAAAAACTATTGAGCCCACTCTTCACAGTTATCCTAGTCAGGCTTCATCCTTACTTAGTCATGTACCCTAATTTGTTCTGGCCTTTTCCTACCTCCAGCCCCCTGTCCTCACCTCCCAACCTTTACAGTTTGAAGAAGGGTGCTGAACTGAAACGTCACCTATTCCTTTTATCCAGAGATGCTGCATGACCCGCTGAGTTGCTCCAGTACTTTGTGTCTAGTTTCTGTTGCTAATTGCGTACAGCATTTGCTTTGTCTACAGTGTTCCTCACCCGTGAGGAATGTGTCAAAAACAAACTGCTGGAGTAACTCAATGGAGCAGACAGCATCTCTGGAGGACAAGGATGGGTCATTTTCTGATTGGGACCCTTTTCCAGACTGTCACATCAGTCTGCAGAAGAGTCCTGACCTGAAACGTCCCCTCTCTATGTCCTCCAGAGATGCTTCCTGCCCCAACTGAGTTACTCCATCACTTTGCTGAGTTATTCCACCATCTGCAGTTCCTTGTATCTCCGTTGCTTCTCATGATACTAGGACCTCTGCTGACTGTGCAGCCACCGAACAATGTGGTTAATTCTGGCTGCACATGAAAACCTTGTAAATGTCCAGAAAACAAGAAGTTGCTGTGTCGGCTTCAATACAACATGTGGGTTGGTTGTGAATTGCTGTCCCTGCACCCTTTCCATTAGATCTCTGATTTAGCCCCATCAAGCTTTTTACTGGCAAAAGTTAGTGCCATTTATTTCCCCCTTTCTCCTGTCGAGAAATGTGACAGTTTTATGGTGATGGATTCCCGAGCCGGAAGTTTAGAAGTCCAGTGAAAAATAGTATTTTCATTGATTCCTTCTGTAAATGCAACGTTTATTAAGCAGACCACTCTGGTCTGCTGGTGTTTTACACCATTAGCTTTCTACAGGGAAATTACTAACCTCATACTGTTACAAGATTCCCACACTCTCGATTTATTTTTCAAAGAACAACCTCTGGGAAGAAGTGATTAATGCAGAATGCTGATTTACAATATAGAAAAGATATATGAACAGAAATAAATAATAAAAACATACTTGAAAACCTGACCTCATTTGCCCAACTGCCCAAATTTTATAAAGGAATTCTTCAGGACTGGACTTTTTCTGACCAAAACGGGTGGCATAGTGGCGCAGCAGTAGAGTTGCTGCCTTACAGTGCTTGCAGCGCCAGAGACCCGGGTTCGATCTCGACTACGTGTGCTGTCTGTACAGAGTTTGTACCTTCTACCCGTGACTGCGTGGGTTTTCTCCGAGATCTTCGGTTTCCTACCACACTCCAAAGATGTTCATGTTTGTAGGTTAATTAGCTTGGTACGTGTAAATTGCTCCTGCCTACAGTCTGTCTGTTTTTTCATCTTTTTATTATTTTTAGTCTGTTTAAAACTATGTTTTGGAGTTTTCTTAGTCTTTTTATGTGGGGGAGGTGGGGAGGGTAAGGGGGAAAGTGTTTCTCAGTCACTTCCTGGCAAGGATGCAACTATTCTCCGAGTCGAGTCTTTGCCTCCCCCCCTTGCGGCCTACCATCTGGAATGGCGCGGCCTTTCCTGCCGGAGACCGACCAGCGGCGGGGCAGCACTAATTTGCCATCCGCCTTACGGGGCATTGCCTTACGGGGGATCGCTTGTTGAAGCTCCGGAGTGTTGAGCCTGCTGCTTTATCATCGTGGAGCTGTGGTTGTGGAGCTTCTATCCACGGGCAGCGCTGACTTCAACATCACGGAGTCCTGGTGATCCCTTTGCCGAGGGCCACCAGTGTTGAATCTCCACCCAGCTCGGCCTGTGGACTTCGGGAGTCGTAAGAAGTGGCCGATTCGGAACTCCAAGCCGCTGAGAATGTTCTTCCGTTCCGACGTCGGAGTTCCGATCATCCCGACGACAGGGCCTGAACATCAGCCCACCCGTAGCGGCGACTGCAGAGGGCTCGGGTGTTCTTTTTTTTAAATTCACATGGCTGTTTGGTACCCCAAATTTCACTGTACCAATTGGTGCATGTGACAATAACTGCAAACTTGAAGTTGAACTAAATTTGAACTTGAACTTGAACTAATGTGTGTATGAGTGTGTTAATGTGCAGGGATTGCTGGTCGGTTTGGACTCGGTGGGTCGAAGGGCCTGTTTCCGTGCTGTATCTCTAAACTAAACTAATAAAACAAAACTAACCAATGAATAGTTTAATATGCCGTTCTTTAACCAAGAGGATGGGGGTGATTTGCTTATTGGCCTCTGTACCTGCTACTAGTGGTTGGCTGCTATGAAGTGAATACTGGTTATCAACCACAGTCCCATCTTCCCACTTGCCTTTCTAAATGAAACATGAGATCAGTATCCTGTGACATCCTTCACAACACAGCTGATCAGGAGCTCAGCCTGTGAGTTGTCATGTGGTGAGCACTCACACTCCTCCACTTCATGGAACCATATGTTGAGATCCACGCACTTACTCCATGCCGACAAATAGTTCTTTATGCGGAGACTTGCGCAACCTCAGGACTTTGCAAAAGCATCAACAACTGAAGACGTTTGTTCTGGAATGTAATAAACAAAGAACCAGCAAACGAATGCACAGCAAGGTCACATTAACAGTTATAACATAAACATTCAACAGATTGACTTTTTTATTTGGTGACGTTCATGGAAAGATACGTATGAACTTACCTTTTTAAAAATCACTTAAATACTGGCACATCAAGAAGTGAGAACATTTTTTAAATTTTTTTTATTATTATTAATTTATTGAACATGTTAAAAAATACAAACACAAATAAACTTTTAAGCAATAAAAAAAGAAAATAAAACACAAAGGAAAACAAACAAATAAGTAACTCAAATAATACAAATAATATCGTTCATGTTCAAAAGGGGTAAGAAGAAGTTCGAAAACTTTTCTGGTCCTACCCCCGCTTATTTTCTGTACATTTTCATGGAAAAACAGAATAATGGGAACAAATGGACCCAAAATCTGTTGAGCAGTCCACAAACAAGAAATAACCAAACAGAAAAGAAAATCACTGGTCCAGCTCATAGCCATTCAATCTTTTGTTTCTGGAGAGTGTTTTTAGTTTGAATAGAGTCTTACATTTTTTCAGCTCATCATGGCAGTTATTCCAGAGACTAACACCCTTTGCTGTAACACAATAGAGTTTTGCATTAGTTCTTATTGCCGGTTTTTCGAATATATAGGTTCCTCTCAGGTTGTGTTTGCTTTCTCTCCGTTGGAACAACCCCTAGATATTACAAGGCAATTGCTGATTAGCTGCTTTGAACATAATCTTTCAGTACTGCTAGAATATCTCAGGGCATAAAATTAGATAACCCATTGAATTAGGCACAGTGATAACGATTTGTGATGAACCTGTTACAATTGACTTCAATACAAGCAGATCTTCTTTCTAGCTTGTGCAGCGTTAATGCCCCATGCTATTCAATGGCCCATCAAGTCTACTCCGCCATTCAATCATGGCGGATCTATCTCTCCCTCCTAACCCCATCCTGCCTTCACCCCATAACCCCTGACATCCATACTAATCAAGGAGCGGAACATTTTTGAATTCTTCTTGAGTGATCGGGTCGGCAGCGAAGAAAACAAGGTGAAATGTTTTACGGAAATACGAGGAATGCGGATGTTGGATGCTGGAATTATGAACAAAACACAAAGTTCCTGAGTAACTCAGCGGGTTCGGCAGCATCTGTGGAGGGAATGGATAGGTAATGTTTCGGGCCAGGACCCTTCTTTAGACTGACAGAAATATTCTAAACCCTTGGTTAGGGGGAGCTGGAGGCATCCTAAAGAGGGATCCTAAAGAATTTGCCAAGATTCTGAGAACTTAATTAAAGTGCAGCATTATGTAGAAGGATCTTGCAAGAGAGACATCTTAATATGTAATACCCATCCCATGCCAACACAAGCCCCTCTCTCACTCCATTATTTACCTACTAACAACCTTTATGTCAACACTGCTGTCTTGGATTCTTTGCACTCTTTCTCTTTACTGTGTTGTAGAATATTATTTGGAATTTTATGTATACTTTATGTATAATTTATGTTCTGGTATGTTGGTTTGAGTATGTGCCTGTGATATAGGTGCAGGCAAGATTTTCATTGTACCTGTATCTTACCATACGTGCATATAACAATAAAATCTACCTGATTTGAATCAGTAAAGATCTATTCAACTGTATAATATCTTGCATAATGCATACACTAGAAATTCTTCTTCACCCAAATACACATATATTCATCTCTCTTGTAGGAGGAGATGATGCACAGTTAGAGTGAGCAGTAACCAACGAGCAGAGAAAGTGAAGATGGCATTTAGAGGAAGAACCATTGCTTAGGGTAAAAGATAGACACAGAGCGGTGGAGTAACTCAGTGGGTCAGGCAGCATCTCTGGAGAAAAAAGATAGGTGACATTTAGGGTCGGGACCATTCTTCAGACTTCTTCAACACACCTAGATTTCAGGCCCAGTTCGAGACCGAGACCGAGAATCTGAAGAAGGGTCTTGACCCGAAACGTTACCTATCCTTTTTCTCCAGAGATGGTGCCTGGCCCATTGAGTTACTCCACCACCACCAGGGACTAACTCTACTGAACGTTTTTCCTTCCATTATTTATTATGTAAAAGAATATGTGTGTTATGATTGTGTTTATAGTTTGTTTGGTTGTTTGTCTTTTTGCACAAAGTCCGCGAGCATTGCCACTTTCATTTCACTGCACATCTCGTATGTGTATGTGACAAATAAACTTGACTTGACTTGACTTGACTTGACTTGACACTTTGTGGGTATCTTTGATATAAACCAGCATCTGCAGTTCTTTATTTCTACATTCCCTAGGGTATACCCAAAGGTGAGGATACAAGCACTGGTGACATGGGGGTACATGGCTAGATCAAACACAGGGATTAAGGATAGACTATACACCAGAGGCACAAGCAACTAAAAAAAGGACACAAAGTACTGGAGTTGGGTGATATGGGGGTGGGGGGGGGGGGGGGGGGGGGGGGGGGGGCGGGGGTGGTGAGGTTGATTGGGGGGGGAGGTGTGGGTGAGGTTGATTGGCAGATGGTTGGGCAAAGGCCAGAAATGAAAAGACAAAAAGTTTGAGATAAGGATAGAAGAGGTGTGAATTGTGCAGCTAGAGGAAGGAATGGAGGTGGAGAGAACAGGGGACGGGGAATGGGGAGAAATGGGTGTAAATCCAGTTGGGGCACAGGGAAGAGAGGGGTGTAAAAGTGGATGAGGTGGAGGAAAAGGTTAAGGGGTGTTTGTTGGCCTGTACAAAAATTTGAGAATTCAATGTTCATACCATACATGACTATATACCAGCTCACCAGAGGGCGGTGCTGCACATCAGTTTAGCTGCAGAGAATACAGACAGTATTCTCAAGGGACTACTGATGGATTCCCATCGTCTACCATTTTAAGACACAAACCAACTGTCATTGCCGTACAACTAGCCCTTGTATATTATTATAATTAAGCTTAACAAAAGGCAGAGGAACAGCAATTGATTTGTCGTTTGACAGCCTTCTGGACTGGTATTTCAATCAACGGGTCGATGGTTGAAAGGGTCAAGAGCTTCAAATTCCTGGGCGTGCACATCTCTGAAGATCTTTCCTGGTCCGAGAACACTAATGCAATCATCAAAAAAGCACATCAGCGCCTCTACTTCCTGAGAAGATTACGGAGAGTCGGATTGTCAAGGAAGACTCTCTCTAACTTCTACAGGTGCACAGTCGAGAGCATGCTGACCGGTTGCATCGTGGCTTGGTTCGGCAATTTGAGCGCCCTGGAAAGGAAAAGACTACAAAAAGTAGTAAACACTGCCCAGTCCATCATCGGCTCTGACCTTCCTTCCATCGAGGGGATCTATCGCAGTCGCTGCCTCAAAAAGGCTGGCAGTATCATGAAAGACCCACACCATCCTGGCCACACACTCATCTCCCTCCTACCTTCAGGTAGAAGGTACAGGAGCCTGAAGACTGCAACAACCAGGTTCAGGAATAGTTACTTCCCCTCAGCCATCAGGCTATTAAACCTGGCTCGGACAAAACTCTGATTATTACCAACCACTTTCTGTTATTTGCACTATCAGTTTATTTATTCATGTGTGTATATATTTATATCATGGTATATGGACACATTTATCTGTTTTGTAGTAAATGCCTACTATTTTCTGTGTGCTTAAGCAAAGCAAGAATTTCATTGTCCTATACAGGGACACATGACAATAAACTAACTTGAACTTGAACTTGAACTTGACTCAATAATATTTTCAACAATTTCAGATCATAAACACTCTTGTTTCTTCTAACTTATGCCCCTGTCCCACTTAGGAAATCTGAATGGAAACCTCTGGAGACTTTGCGCCCCACCCAAGGTTTCCTTGCGGTTCCCGAAGTTTGCAGGTGGTTGCCGGAGGTTGCAGGTAGCGGAAGCAGGTAGGGAGACTGACAAAAACCTCCAGGAACCTTCTGGAACTGCACGGAAACCTTGGGTGGGGCGCTAAGTCTCCAGTGGTTTCCGTTCAGGTTTCCTAAGTGGGACATGCAGGGGCATACATTTCTGTTTTAAGTAATAATTTATGCTATGGCATGGGCATGGCAGAATAGTTACTACTCTGATGGATTTATGCAGCTCTAACAACTTTCACCAAACTAAATCTCAGCACAAAGCAATCTACTAGATTAGGACCTCAACCACTATTTTGGACATTACCTTTCCACCACTGGTATACCATTGCTGAAATGTGCACCTACTATAAGATGCACTGCAGCTATTTCCCCTGGTTCCTAAGGGTCCAGAGGAGCTTTACAAGAATGATTCTAGGAATGAGTTGGGTTAGCATATGAAGAGCATTTGACAGCACTGGGCCTCTACTCACTGAAATTTAGAAGGTTGAGGGGGGACCTCATTGAAACTTACAGTATAATGAAAGGCAAAGTTAGAGTGGATATGGAAAGAATGTTTCCACTGGTGGGAGAGCCTAAGACCAGAGGTCATAGCCTCAGAATTAAATTTTAGAAAAGAGGTGAGGAGGAACTTCAATATATATATCTATACCAGTGACACTTCAATGTTCTCCTCAAAATGTTGACTCTGTAGGAATACCTTTTACACCTGGAGTGTTATGTTTCAGAAAAACTGTAGTTATCTATTTAGCCCCTCATGCCTGTTTTGCCGTCCAGTGAGATAATGGCTAACCACTTCTATTTATCTCCTTAGTTGTCATATTCCCATAGATGAAAGAAGTAATCTTATCACCACACACCCAAGGCTCACTAGGGAGCTTTGGATTAAACAAAAACTGTTTTCCAAGGTGAAGATTTATCGACCTGATGCAATCATTTTATTTCTTAGATGTTGTTGGAGTATTTCCAGCGTTTGGTGCCATAATTACTGAAGAAAGATAATGAAAACACACAGCCAAATGTGCAGTGGACTGGCAAAACCTGCCAGAAATGCCCGATACTCACTGTTGAATACCATTGATGAGCCCAGCATCAATTTGACACAGGTCTAGTGAAGACTTTAGAGCTCATCTTCCTGTGTTTGAAACACTTCTCTCCCTCTTTGGCACATAAGGGCATTCTCTTGCCTCATCATCATTTGTTCTAATTGTGGAAGTCACGTGATGACTATTATAGTATAGCATAATGTTGGAATATTATATTTTAGAGTAATTATCTATATTATTGTAATGAAATTGTTAAAGTCACACTCTTCAAAAACTTTTATAAAATTGAAAGGCTTAAATCTGAACTTCCCTTATTATTAAGGAATGTAGGAATAAACATTTGCTTCACTGCAAGTTAAACATTTAAACATTTTGCCAGAGAGAAAAATGTTTTATATCCCTAAATAAGAATCTTAAGGCATTCCACAGTATCAAACCCAATATCTTACATTGATCACGCCCAAAAGCTTCACGTATAATTGAATTGTCCTTAATGGACTTTGAAAACTGTTTTGTTTCTACAAACATTTAATATTGGGATGAGGAGAGGTGATTGTGATATTTGTTATACTGATTGTATTGGGAAGGGTGATTATAGGGTGATGGGTTGTATATATGACTAAGATACTGTATAGTATATGCGGGTTTTTCTTTTCTTTTTCTTTCTTTCTTTTTTGTATGGCTTTGTAAATATTTGATTAGTGTTCAAATATAAATAATTTGGTGTACATATAGTGGCTGGTGTACATATGGTGTACATATAGCTGCTAAATTTGTATAAGCTAATTACAAGCAGTTGAATTAGGGGTGGGAATTAATAAGCTTTGACTTCTTCCTGCTCCTTTTCGGACACATATGATTTCATTTATTTATAGATATTGTTTATGACAATTTATAAATATTTCTGTTTTGTTTTTTGTATGCTGTTTCACATTTGCTTTTTATTCTTTTATTCAGTTCGAAATAAATAAATAAATAAATAAATAAATAGACAAATAAATAAATAAATGCAAATTGTTGCATTCATTTTGTTGATAATATCCTCCTGTTGAATCTTTTATGGCAATCGATGGTTTCATTTTTTTTGTCTAGAATGTGCCAAATATTTCCGTGAAATCCATTATTAAATCTACAGGGTATAAATTCCTTGGGCGTATTACTGTACAATTAATCCCACAAACAGAGACAGGGCCAACTTAGTGGCGACAGTATGCGGAGAGCAGACGTTCTTTCAGCCAATAAAATCAAATTAGACATTTTTAGCGTTGGTATTAGTCAATGAGGTGGACCGATGTGCTCCATCTCTATGTGAGAGAAAATGTGTTGCTAAGGGCTCTGTTTGCAATGGGGATAAAGAGGCATTGGACAAAGATTGGTATCCAACCTGGCATCACTTCATTCGCTATTGGCTTGATGTAATCAGTAATCTGAATGAAAATAAGTCTTTGGAGCCCTTTCTCGATTGAATAAGTACATACATAGACACTGTTGGCTTCAAGAAATGCTTTTGCGCCCATTGTTATCTTGTAAATAGAAAACATACTTTTTCAAGCTGTGGTTGCTTTTGTGCTCCCACCCTCCATCGGGGGAAATGGTTAAAGCACCCGTATCCTGGTGATTGCTAACTCTTTGGTCTGAGTACCTACTGCCGTGAAAAGAAGAGAAGTACCAGCAGTTTCGTACAATCTAATCCATTGCAACTGACGTTGAAGTTCCACTGCAGCCACTATCTATTCGAGTACATTGATAGAGTCATAGAGACATACAGCATGGAAACAGGACCTTCGGCCCAATTCTCCCATGCTGGTCAAGGTGCCCCAACCGACCAAGGTGTCCCATCTACACTAGTCTCACCTGCCTGCATTTGACCCATATCCCTTTAAACCTTTCCTATCCAGGCATGTGTCAAAATGCCTTTGTGGAAACTTGGACTGAAGTTATACAGGCCTGATCATTCTGCTGCTGCTCTCATGGCTATGGATGCCAGTGTTCAGAGGAGCTTGCAGGGAGTTGCAACACCCCAGCCACGTGTAGTCCAGCAAATTAAGGAATATACCAAGGCTCTGTCTTACGAGAATGGATATGCCAAGCATGAAACTACTGTCCTCCTTCAGTGTGGTAGCAATATTGTTTGTAACACTCCCTCTTCTTCAGCGCCATTGAAATTGCCTATCCTCCGGGCAAGCAAGATATGCTAATATGCTATCTTGATGCAAATTAAGGATGAGCTTTCAAGACCCATATCAGGGGCTTTATAAAATTCTCCATGGATGTTCATGACAATCCCCACTGAACACCAACAACCTACTTATTTTGCAGCTGTATAAGTGCCACTCAGTCGAAGTACAGTAAGGGCTTGTTTTAATTGACCTCTTTATAACGGATTTCATATATAGTGAATGGGCTTACTGACGGTTGCTGATGCCACCCATGGCTTGCACTGTTTCCCTAGCAGGCTTTACCGCCGGCTCGCACCGCTTCCCCAGCTGCCTACAGCCCCAACTACGACCATTGACCCCACCAATCCTCACCACTCTCCCATCCGCCTGCAGGCCAGGGCCGTCAAGAAGGGTCTCGACCCGATGGAGTCAGATTCTCAAAATGGAAGGACTTTCATATGAAGAAAGACTGGATAGACTTGGCTTGTACTCGCTAGAATTTAGACGATTGAGGGGGGATCTTATAGAAACTTACAAAATTCTTAAGAGGTTGGACAGGCTAGATGCAGGAAGATTATTCCCGATGTTGGGGAAGTCCAGAACAAGGGGTCACAGTTTAAGGATAAGGGGGAAGTCTTTTAGGACCGAGATGAGAAAATCATTTTTTACACAGTGAGTGGTGAATCTGTGGAATTCTCTGCCACAGAAGGCAGTTGAGGACAGTTCATTGGCAATATTTAAGAGGAAGTTAGATGTGGCCCTTGTGGCGAAAAGGATCAGGGTGTATGGAGAGAAGGCAGGTACAGGATACTGAGTTGGATGATCAGCCATGATCATATTGAATGGTGGTGCAGGCTCGAAGGGCCGAATGGCCTACTTCTGCACCTATTTTCTATGTTTCTATGTTTCTAACTGTCTCGACCTGAAATGCCACCTATCCGTGTTCTTCAGAGATGCTGCCTGACCTGCTGAGATACTCCAGCATGTTGTGTCCTTTTGTGTATTTGCCAGCAACTGAATTGTTTATTTCTACTACTTATACAGTGATAATCCCTTATTTGATGATAACGGACAATCAGCAATAACGGACACCATTTTTCCACCTATGGTTCGTTATAACAAGGGTTTACTGTAGAGAGATACAGAAGCAGGAAGGATTGCACAGTGGTGATCACTTTAGTTCTACATGAAGGATTTATAATTTTTTTACTGTGATGTATATTTCATGTTGCCTCTAGCTTCATGGAAAAGAGAAAATAATGATGGTCTATGATGAAGGTGAGTGTGACGATACTGGACATGGGGTGATTCGGTTACTGATATTGCTTTGGAATTACTGGTTATAAGGTCATAAGGTCATAAGTGATAGGAGCAGAATTAGGCCATTCAGCCCATCAAAAGTCTACTCCGCCATTCAATCATGGCTGATCAATCTCTCCCTCCTAACCCCATTCGCCTGCCTTCTCCCCATAACCCCTGACACTGTAGTATAACCCATGGCAAAAGGAGATGGCCTTGTGCAATCTCCCTTCTGTCTGATCCTGCTGTTGCTCCATTTTACACTCCTGCTCTTAGATTCTCAACAAAAAAAACACACAAAGTGCTGGAGTATTTCAAGGGCTCAGGAAGCATTCATGGAGGAAAATGGTCCTGACCAAAACTTTGCCTATCTATATTCTCCTGCGATGCTGCCTGACCTGCTGAGTTATTCCAGCACTCCTATCTTTTTTGTAAACCAGCATTGGCAGTTCCTTGTGTCTATATGTTCAGATGCTTAGCTCTTGTTTGTGGCAAGACCTAATCCCCTGCAACAGCAAGGTCGCGGCAAAGCCAGCTTGGATCTTGAGAGTTGTTTCAATCCTGACCTCGAGTGCCGTCTGCGTTGAGTTTGCATGTTCTCTCTACGACCGCATGGGTTTCATCTGGGTGCTCCGGTTTCTGTAAATTGCCCCTGGTGTGTAGTGGGATAACCAATGTAAACAGGTGATCAACGATCGGCTCGGACTCGGTGGGCCGAAGGGCTCGTTTCCATGCTGTATCTCAAAACTAAACTAAAGTTTAGTATAGGATAGGCAGAAATAAGTTTTGTGGCTTCAGCCTATTCCTTTTTCGGTCATTGATTATGTGAACGTTGTGTGAAGTGGATACAGTGTTGGTTCATATTCACACAGATTGTAAAGTTTTGTTCTTTTTAATGTATGACCGAAATAAACCATTCATTCATTCATTCAAGTTGCTATGCTGAGAAATGCAGCCAGTCTTTTGAACAATGCAGTTAGCAGAATAATGGCTAAAGTACAAGAGTGATTGGGTCTCTGAGATTTCTTGTGTCTCACAAGCCAAGCCAAGTCAAGTTTATTTTTTCAATTACGCATACAAGATGTGCAGTGAAATGAAAAGTGGAAATGCCTACGGAATGTGCAAAAAACTATAAAACAGAATAGAACAGAATCAGTAATTACTAGAGCCTGGATTTTGCCATAAATGCCATGTGCCTTTTCATGCCTTTTTTGATGATTTCAGGAAGATAATGCCTTTTTCACGATTGAGTGCCTAAATCAGCCTTTTTTTTTGCCATTTTAAGGCAACTTACAAGAAAATTTACACCACCGGGGCAAAACCCGGCTGTAAGTGGGTGTGAAGTGGTGATTGGGGAGGAGTAGGTGGGAAAGGATCTAGTCTTTTCAAACTGGAGTCAAGCTGTGAGTAGGTATGAAGTACACTCTCACCAAATCTTTCCGTTTTTTTACAAGGCATTGACTAGACTTTAGAAATGTTGACGCTTGCAGGGGTAGATCCTACAGGAGCGGGGATGCAGACCTCTACAGGCAGGCCAAGTAGGTATGAAGTGTTGGTTGGGGATGGGGTGTGGGGGATATCAGGGTTAAGTTTCTGTTTATCGAACCTGCGGTAGAACTCGTTCAGGTCATTGGTCAGCTGACGATTGACCAAGGAGCGGGGGGTTTTCCCCTTGTAGCTTGTGATTTCTTGCAAGCCCTTCCACACTGATGAAGAGTCATTTGCTGATAACTTGCTCCTCAACTTCTCAGAGTACCTTTCCTTGGCAGCTCTGATTCCTCTTCTCAGCTTGTACTAGGCTTGCCTGTAGAGGTCTGCATCCCCGCTCCTGTAGGATCTACCCCTGCAAGCGTCAAAATGCCTAAAGTCTAGTCAACGCCTTGTTAAAAACTGAACAATTTGGTGAGAGTGTACGGGAGTGATATATTCTCTACAGACAACTGTGTGCTGTTTTGCAAAGCATGTGAGAAAGCAGTGAATCATGAGAAGAAATATTCGGTGGGCGGCGCAACTTTCGTCAGCAGCGGCCTCTGCAGTCGGTCTGCGTTTTTATTATTTTATGTCTATGTTTTTATGTAGTTTTTGTTATTTTTTGTTGGGGTATGTGTGTGGGGGGGTGGGGGTGGTGTGGGGGGGAGGGGGTAACTTTTAAATCTCTCCCTGCACGGGAGACCCGACCTTTTCTTTGTCGGGTCTCCGTTGTCGTTGGGGCTGCAACGAGGAGCGGCCTCCAACAGGAAGACCGGGGGCTGTGGTGCCGACTACTCACCTCACCGTCGCGGAGCTGGCCGAGTCCAGAGTGGGTGGAGCGGTGGTGGACGCTGCTGCGGCCTGACCTCCGGAGATTCGGTGGCTGCAACTGTGGGTCTAGCGGACGGTGACACCGGGAGCCCGCGGGTCCCTGGAGGGAGACCGCTTTTCGGGGCTTCCGCAACGGCGACTTCTCCCGTCCGAGTTGCGGGGTTGAAGAGCTCCTGGAGCGGGGCCTACATCATCGCCCCGCGCGGCTTCGAATGGCCGCGGGACTGCGAGCGCACGCCGGGGGCTCTAACATCAAGAACCCGGTGTGCGACCTTGCATCACCCGGCGTGGCTTTAATGGCCGCGGGACAATCGCCATCGCCCGCCGGGGGCTTTGACTTTGACTCTGACATCGGGGGGGAGAGTGCAGTGGAGAGATGTTTTTTTGGCCTTCCATCACAGCAATGTGATGGATGTTTATGTAAATTATGTTGTGTCTTGGGTCTATTTGTTTGTAATGTATGGCTGCAGAAACGACATTTCGTTTGGACCTCAAGGGGTCCAAATGACAATAAATTGAATTGAATTGAATTGAATTGAATTGAATTATTTCGTCTCCCAGCATGTACAGACTGCTAAACACAAGTCGGCAGCAGAGAAACTGAAGGTAGGAAATACGCAAGCTTGTCTCCTCACAACATTTACTGCTGGCCCCAGTTGCAAATCTGAGTTTTCGAGTGATCTGGGCAAAGCATTCATTGATGCTGGAATTCCACTGTGGAAATTGGAAAACAAATCTCTCAGAGGTTTTTTAGGGAAATACACAGAGGAACATATACCAAGCGAGTCATCATTACGGAAAAATTATGTTGACAGCAACTTCAACATTGTTGTGCAGAAAATTAGAGATGAAGGTGCATGCAACAAAATATGGATCTCAATAGACGAGACAATCGATGCTGTGGGAGATATGTTGCCAATGTGGTCACTGAAGGCAGGAGTATTTCTTTTTTTTTAAATTTTATTTTTTTTATTAGAAGTACGGTAAATTACAATAACACACAACACATCTATCTTAATACATTTTTTGTACCGCTTCATTTTTTTTTTTTTTAAAGCTTTAAGAAAAAGATAGAAGTAAGGATGGCAGGAGTATTTCATGACATCAAAGGAGTATTTCTTGACCGGACGTTTTGGAGAAGTCAAAGAGCACAACTATTGCTCAGTTGTTTACATCTTCACTTGCTGTACTCGGTACTTAAAGTTCCTGGCGATGTAGGTAAAGACTTACAAGGAAAATGTGAGAGAGTGATTTTAGCTAACAACGATCTTGAAGAAATACAAAACATAGCTAAAGTTCTCAAAGGTAGTTGTAATGCACAATATATCAACATGAATAGTAAGATTAAACGAGAACTTACCAGTTCGAAGTTTGATCGTTATTTTATGAGGAGTAACGTTGAGGGATTACGTGAAGAACCCGCCAGGACGCATGCGTGTCATTCTTCAAAGCAGCGGTGTGAAATCACAGATAACAGTAATGACTGAACATAGTAAGATTAGAGAAGAGGATACCAGTTGAACTGTATGATCAAGGGTGGGAGCGGAGGGCACGTAATCCCTCAACGTTACTCCTCATAAAATAACGATCAAACTTCGAACTGGTAAGTTCTCGTTTAATCTTACTATTTTACTTCGGAGTCATGTGAGTGACTACGTGAAGATTTCAAAGCTGTGATTTCATGCCATGGAAACGAGTCCATGCATCACATCTGCCTTAATTGACTAAGGGAGGAATTGTGTTAACATGTTTAAACATGAATCCGACATTGAAATCCATAATAAAGTTATTAACAACAAATTATAGCCCCTATTTCAAGAGGTGAAATCATATTACAGAACTTAAAATTGATTCTGCAAAAGTTCCAGGTTTAACCACTGGTTTATGGTAGAATTGTTGGAACGTTTTTTCCCTTGACCATCCTGCTGTCTCCAGGATTTGGTCCATCGGTACGTCCAACTCCATAGCTGCCGATGTAGCTGCAGCCCTGGTGGAATGAGATTTGAATATGTTAGTATCCACTCCAGCTGTTGTTAAAACCTGTTTCAGCCATCTGGAAATAGTTTGAACCAACACTTTTATTTTTATTTTTTTGTGGGGTTGCTTGTGTGGTAGTGCCTCTGATGTTTTTGGTGTTCTCCATATATAACAATAAATGTATTATTATACAGAGACGATCATCTATAGGGTAAGCCCTAAATTCTATTTTGAGGCCTGATGGTCCCGGTCTGTTCTGTTTGACTAATTCGTGAACATGAAAGTTATATTTCTTGTTGAAGAAGTCATATTGTCCAGCCTTAACTTATGTAAAGACTGTTCCCTTTGTGCTGTGACCAAAGCCATCAGCATGACTGTTTTATGCATCAGTTTTTGCAGGTACAGAGCTGTTGCTGGAGACCAGTTCCTTAGCAACGTTAGGACAATACTCACATCCCATATTTGAGAGTACCTGGTTCTTGGGGGATTGATATTAAAAAATTCCCCTCATAAGTTTGGTTACCAGGGGGTGAGTCCCAACAGAATGACGCTCTGATCCTCGCCATAGATATGCTGAAAGGGCACTTCTGGCGCAGTTAATGGCACTGTACCTGAGCCCCTCATCATAATGGAGGCCTGCCAGGAATTCCAGAACAGACGTTATGTTCGTCGTACAGTAGTGATGTTGTTCCTAGAACAATATTTCCCACTTCCTGATGTGGACCCGATATAGTTTCTTCGTGGACTGCCTGTGAGCCGCTGTATATGTTCATTGTTCGGATCGTTAGTCCCAGGTCCGGAAATGGTTACTTAAGATTCTGCTGACGAACACATTTGTCCTATTATGGTAGGGATGATTTTCCCGCCCGTTACGGGATGAACCAACAATCTGGTTATTTCGGAACGGAGAGCCATGTTTAGTTGTATTTTGCGTAATACCCGACTGATGAGGCAGAAAGGAGGGAATGCATAGAAAGAACAATTCCTCCCCCCCCCCCAATGCAGCGAGAAGGCATCCATCGCTGATGCCCCAGTCTGATTCCCAAGAAACACAGATAGGCAACTGGTGATTAAGCCGAGATGCAATAGATCAATCTCTGGTGTTTCATATCATGCTACAATATCAGCAAACACTTTGCGGTCCAACATCCATTCGATGTTTGTCATGAATTTGCGTGACCTGGTGTCTGCCACTAAATTTGAGGTTACCTGGTAGGTAACTAGCTGATATAACCATATAACCATATAACAATTACAGCACGGAAACAGGCCATCTCGGCCCTACAAGTCCGTGCTGAACAACTTTTTTCCCTTAGTCCCACATGCCTGCACTCATACCATAACCCTCCATTCCCTTCTCATCCACATGATATTCAAATGTTTTTCTGAATACACCATTGCCAAATTGTGTTAGCCAGATTATCACATGATACCGATTTGATTCCACCCATGTAGTTAGTATATGTCACCATGGTGGTGTTATCAATCTGTAGTCTAACATGCAGGTGATGCATTTCTGAACAGTATGATTTTAGTCCATAGAACGCACCCAACATTTCCAAGTAGTTTATGACATGTATCTGAAGCAATGATGCTTCTTGTGCATCCCATCTATATCCACAACTAGAGATGGGTTAGTAACACACCAACCATGAACACTGGCATCAGTTTGTAGCACCACTGAATGGTTGCTGACAATGATAGGGTTTGAACAATGCCCAATATTTCCCCTATCATTGTAATTCCGTGATTGCTTAGATTGGTAGCCTCATTGGTCTCTACACATGACCAGTATTGATTTTAAGTGCTTATGCCTTTGTCCTTGTAATTATTGGTAATACAAAGGTCAAACAGTGTGGCTGGAAAGGTCACAGTATTGCCAATTACCCTTGCTACCAGTCGAATAGGTGGTTTACTGATGTCAATGAGGTTGTTGACCTCAGTTAAGTCTGTACCTTCCTTTGATAAGTTACCCACATGTAGACTAAGTCAAAGGTGAACCCCAAGTAGTCCTTAGTGGTGGGAGGTGTTTAGCTTAGAATTAATAACGTCTATAATCCTTCCGCATAGGCACCGTATAGTAAGCATCTTTTAATGGATGCAATCCATAAAGTAGCCTATGGAATCAATTGTTTGGCCGTAACAAAGGTTTCCAATTTCGAATGAATTTACTGCGCAATGTATTCAGGTTTGTCATACCTGAATGATTGGTAACCACATCTTTTTGTTTTTTGTAAAGATATTGACACGAATTCCAAAGAGTCGTGTTGGGATTTCCCCATGATTCCCTAGCATCTAGCCTTTCCAGTTCAGCATGCGCTTCCAGATTTTCTTATCGTGAAGGCACGAACGTTCAGTTCGGTACATGCTGAAACGGGAAATTTTGTGCACAAATTCAATTGTATATCCCTGAACACTAGGTAGAAAATAAGTGTTAGTAGTTATTGCACTCCATGCCTCCCAAGAAAATGTAATCTACACACCAATTTGTGTTATTTACACCTCCTGTTTTTTGGAAGAGACCAGACCCCCCTACCTCCATGGTGACCAGTGGAAAGTTTGTTTTCTTCCTTGCAGTCGCCGTAGAGGTTGTGGTGTCAGTTTTTGGATTTGGGGTTGCACGTCTTCCACGAAGACCGGTCTGGGCCACTCCTAAAAGACCTCTGTCCTGTAGCCCAGCCTTTGAGCTTTCACCAGCTTCTGTGTGTCTTCCTGCTGGTGGGTGCGTGGAGGTGCTGTTGTCGTGTGTAGCAGATCCTGCCTGTTGCTGCCTTTATGACCCCTAGGGTATTGGCCTCCTTATTGAGCTCTTTTACCTGTTTTGACAGGTTGCCCCCAAGTAGTAATATTGGTGGTTTAATCCCTCCAGGTCTGCACAGCTCAGCAAACTTAGGTTTTTAAGCTGGGTGGATGGCGTTCTCCTGAGACTATTAATCTCATACTCCGTATTGCAGAATAATGCCACAGCATCTTAGCTAAACATCCTGCCTTCTGACTCCCGTTCCAATGTGTTTTCAGATGTAACTGTTCACCGTGGGAAATTTTTGAGGGATACCCATTTTCCGGTGCCAAATATTTGACAGTAGTGTCTATTACAGCCATATTCCTGTAGTTGTTTTTAGATGTACAAACTTGGACTCCTTTTCCAGGAGGTTTCCTTGTTCTTGCACCCCCTGCACACTGATTTCTTCCTTCAGCAAAACCCCTCTTCGGAGCCAGCCCAGAATTGGCTCCCAGTACTCCCCTCTGTCGAGGGAGATGCACTGTGCAGCCCTGATAAGGTGCTGCCATGGGTGTATTATATACCCATTGTGACTAGACTCCATCTCCCAGAGTCTGTCACAGTGGAGCATGTGCTCCATAAGCCGCTCCATTTGGCCCCAGTAACGCTGGTCACCACGGCATTTCTTTGCAGTTCGACTTGTCAGCCAAGTCGGGCACAGCTGATCCCACTAACGGTGATCTGGTGCCGTCAGCCGCTGCTGGCTGTCCGCAACTCCGTAGTTCTTCCCAGCCAGTGCAGCCCTTGTGGACTCCTGTCCATAGTTTCCCCCTGTGAAAACCAGCACGGGAAACAAAGCATGACCGCAGTAATTCCCTTACCTGTCGGTCTTGGTTTTAAAAAAACTTGCCACTGCAGGGGAATACTCCCCCCCGCCTGCCGTTTTGACTTGTCAGAGTCAACGGCTCTGTCTGTGTAGTCTTCCCGCCCGGCCGTGGTGTTGATCTGGCCGGTGCGGGTGCCAAGTCGGGCATAGCTGATCCCACTCACGGTGATGCTGGTGCCTTTAGCTGCTGCTGGCTGCCCGCAACTCCGCGGTTTCCCCAGCCAGTGCAGCCCTTGTGGACTCTTGTCCATATTTTCCCCCTGTAAGAAACAGACACGGGAAACAAACACGACCGCAGTAATTCCCTTACCTGTTGGTCTTGGTTTTAAAAACTTGACGCTGCAGGGGAATGCTCCCCCCGCTTGCCGTTTCAACTTGTCAGAGTCAACGGCTCTGATCTGTGTAGCCTTCCCGCCCGGCCGTGGTGTTGATCTGGCCGGCGCAGGTGCTAAGTCGGGCACAGCTGATCCCATTCATGGTGATGCTGGTGCCTTCAGCTGCTGCTGGCTGCCCGCAACTCCGCGGTCCTCCCCAGCCAGCTTTAGACGCAGCCCTTGTGGACTCTATTTTTGTCCAGTTTCCCCCTGTAAAAAACAGCGCGGGAAGCAAAAAATGACCGCAGAGTAATTCACTTACCTGTCGGTCGCGGTTTCAAATTTACCGCTGCGGGGGAACGTCGTTCCACCCCGTCTGTCGTTTCGCAATGTGTGAAGCGATATGACACGCATGCGTCCTGGCGGGTTCTTCACGTAGTCACTCACGTGACTCCGAAGTAAAATGTAGAGTTTGTAGCTTGTTTCAGGTATGCACCAGTGAGCTTAGCTGGGGTAGAAAGAGGTTTTTCACAATATTATCATTTTTAACCATATTTTGGTGATGGAAATAATTGCCTTTTTATGCCTTTTTTGTCAATAAATTCCTTTTTCGTGCCATTTATGTAATTTTATTATGCCTTTTTGCCTGTCTATTTCAGAAATTTTTAGTGCCTAAACATCCTGGCTCTCGTAATTACATATTGGTGAGAAAACCCCCCCCCCAGCAATTTAAAAAAGACACAACACACAGTAGTTTGGTACATGAAGTTAGTCACTGGTGAGATAAGAGTTTACAGTCCTAATGGCCTCTGAGAAGAAACGCCGTCTCATCCCCTCTGTTTTCACAGCATGACAGCGGAGGCGTTTGCCTGACCGTAGCAGCAGTCCGTTGCTGGGGTGGAAGGGGTCCCCCATAATGTTGCTGGCTCTGGATCTGCACCTTCTGATCTGGATCTGCACCTATAGTTGCTTCAGAGGGGTGAGTGTAGTTCCCATAGTGCGTTCGGCTGATAGCACTACTCTCTGCAGAGCCTTCTTGTCCCGGGCAGAACAGTTCCCAAACCAGATTGTGATGTTTCCGGACACGATGCTTTCTACAGCTGCTGAGTAGAAGCACTGGAGGATCCTCAGAGAGACTCTGAATTTCCTCAGCTGCCTTACTCACCAGTGCGGCAGCGTGTGATGTCCATGTCAGATCCTCAATGATGTGGACTCCCAGGTATTTAAAGCAGCTCACCCTATCCACAGTATCCCCATTTATCTTCAGTGGTGTGTTGTACATCCTCGGATGTTGTGCCTTCCTAAAGTCCACGATCAGCTCCATAGTTTTTTTGACATTCAAGTGGAGGCTGTTGTCCTGACACCAGAGTGCCAGATCAGCCACCTCTTCCCGGTAGGCCTTCTCATTATTTTCAATGATCAGTCACACATACTGACTGCAGCATGCATGTACATGTTGTCTGTCCTGGGTGCCACTGTTCTTTGTGACATTACAAAGTGAAAGCATGCCTCCAGTGACATTACAAAGTATTTCAATGCTGAGAACTATATTCTGCATTCTGTATCTTCCCCTTTACTATCTATTGTACTTGAGTTTGACTTGATTATATTTATGTACAGTATTTCTGATCTGTATGGATAGCATGCAAAAAAAAAAGGTTATCACTGTACCTCAGTACAAGTGACAATAATGAACCTAAACCTATCACTTATCTGAGAAGAGGACGGCATTGGCTACACAGGACACAGGAAACTGTTTAATGGTGAGATGATTTCCAGCAGGAATATACTAAATGAATTCCTCCATTGTAAACTAGATGACCCCCTCCACACGATAATCCTCATCACCAACTTGGTGCAGCAGTAATCAGCTGAATGAACTCAGATGATTCATAAATTCCTCCCTTATCCTGCTGTGAAGATCCTCTTGCTCTGAACATAACACATGAATGAATGAACGAGTTCCTGCTCCAATTACTTTAACAGCTTATTACAACGTTGCTGCATTTATTGAAAAAGTGGCACCTCATTTAAAGAACATCTGATTGGATAGTATGCAAAACAACTTGTCCAAGGTTTGAAGGATCAGATGGCTTATTCTTGTTTCTAATTGTTATGTTGTTATGATATGTTCTATTTTGATGGCAGAATTGTTGGCTAATTAGTGTTGAATTTGATTGACAGCATTATTCTATTGAGTATTCTCTGCTGGTCAGGGAAGCTTTATAAAGGAATAGAAATTATCACTCATCACAGCCTCAGTAGCTTATTTATTTTCTAAACATGGAGTCCAACACACTCCCCATTGGAAATCCGCAGGTGGATCTCAAAGCATTCAAAACGTGCCACAGCACATCCCAATACAGGATCCCCACGATAGGAATTCTTTGTTGCATAAGGCTGTAGAGGACAAATCAGTAGATATTTTTAAGGCAGAGAAAGGTTGATTCTTGATTAGTATAGTATAGGTGTCAGAGGTTATTGGGAGAAGGCAGGAGAATGGGGTGTGGAGGGAGAGGTAAATCAGCCATGATTGAATGGCATAGTAGACTTGATGGGCTGAGTATCCTGATTCTACTCCTATCACTTATGACCTTATGAGTTATGACATTTCCAGAAGTGGCGATGCTGCCAAGCAGCTGCGGCTCGCCTGCAGTCCATCTGTCCTTTCCTTTTTTTGTTTTCTTTTGTCTTGTTAGATGTATGTTTTAGTTTATTTTTAGTTGTGTATATGTGGGGGGTGGGGTAAACTTTTTTTAAATCTCTTCCTTCAATGGGGATGCAACCTTTTCCTTATCGTATCTCCGTCTCCCTCTAATATCGTGGAGCTGGTGGTCTCCAACTGGAATTGACCTTGGGGGCTCCGGTGACAGAGCCTGTGGACTGCCTGGCTGACTTCAGAGGCTGTGGTGGCGCTGTATCAGTCATCGTTGGAGACTAATGACTGAATATTTACAAGGCGCTTGAGAGTCTGCCTAGAACAGGGCACTCACAAATCTGAAACGCTGACAAAATATTTATAGCCAACGCAAGTTCAACATGAACTTGTAGGCAAGGATCTGACCTTTTTGAACTTTCTCCTCTCCCCTCACCTCCCTATGCAAAAGCCATCCTTGCTCAAATAATTCTCATTGGGAAGCTTAATTTAGGGTTTTGTCTGTTCAACGGGCACAATTTTGTCTTTTATAACTTTCTTCTCCCTTCCATATTAAGGAAATGTTTCACTTCTTGCAGCCATTATTGCTACACAGAGAATCCTAAAGCACAGTTGAGGCCATTTGATTTTTCTATTAAAGACAGACACAAAATGCTGTAGTAAGGGCCTGTCCCACTTGGGCGTCATTTGCGCGTCACGCAGGTGGCGTGCAAGGATTTTGAGAATCCCCAAATCCTGGGTCGCCAAACGCTACCACGCGTCACTGCCTACGCCACCACGTCACACCACGCACCATGCGCGCGTTACGCGCACGTCGTGCGTCATGATGCGTAAATGATGCCGCGTAAATGACGCGCAAATAACGCCCAAGTGAGACAGGCCCTTTACTCAGTGCGTCAGGCAGCATCTCTGGAGAAAAGTAATGTTACTTTTTGCATTTTGTAACTATCTACGATGTAAACCAGCATCTGCAGTTCCTTCCTTATGATTTTTCTTTTAGTTTATCCAATGATCTCACTTCATGGCCTGTCTCCTTACCCAGATTGTGATTTACTTTTACTCAAGCTCCATCTGGTTCTTTGCCAATTATCTTCAACGTAGTGATGAAGAGCAGAAATTCACTCATGAGAAAAGTCAGGATTTGAGTGGTTATTTATTGCATGATTCGCAACCTCTGAAACTGTCAACCACATTATTCTCACGTGCTGGGAGAACCTAAGGAAAACCAAGTAGGTTCTCGCCAGATACTGAGGTGCATCAGTGTCAAACTATTCCCAAGGTGTAAAGATAAACCTCGCCTGCATTATCCATACCCCTCCACCTCCAATCCTAAGTCAGAAACACATTGATTGGACTTTGTTGTTCAGTGAAAAAGGACCAGGACCAGCATTTGGATTCCTCTTAATTTATTGATCCCCAGCTTGTGGTAATTCCACTTATTCTTGCTAGATACAGTCAGCATCTTTAAACACTAAGGTCGATGTCGTAGAATGCATTTATGATTAGACAAAACAAATTATTCAGAATATCTTTCACTAGTTATCTTTAGAAAGCTTTGAACTGAACATATGCAGTTAGCATGGGTTTATAGATTGTGTCTAATTTGTTTTGTTATTGAAGCAATCACTATGTACTTTAAAAAAAATCATCTAGGTATTCAGGATGTGGAGAACACTGATTGTTGAGAGAAGGATCTATGTAGTTTTTTTCAACTTTGATCGAATCAACAATTTATATCAGATATAGTAAAATGTCACAAGTGGTTCACAGCAGCATTTTCAAATAAAATTTGAGAACGTCAGAATTTGATAGACAGCCAGAATCTTTTTATTCCAGGGTGGAAATGTCAAATACGAGAGGGCATAGCTTTTAAGTTGAAAGTAAGAAAGTTTAAAGGAAATATGCGGAATAAGTTATTTATACAGAGCGTGTACGTGCTAAGAACATGGTGCCAGGGGTGGTGTTAAAAGCAGATACATTCAAGAGGCTTGTAAATAGGCACATGACTATGCAGGGAACAGAGGGAAATGGATCATGTGCAGGCAGAAAGGATGAATTTAATTTGGCATATTGTTTGGCAGATGTCATGGGCCGAAGGGCATGTACTAGTGCTAGACTTTTCTATATTATAGTTTCAATTTGACACTGAGATATGGAGGAAATGTTTGATTGATGACCAAAAGCTTAGATGCAGGATTGAGCATATTTTAAGGAAGATGAGTCGGTTGGAGAGTAATGCCCCTGTCCCTCTTAGGAAACCTGAACGGAAACCTCTGGAGACTTTGCGCCCCACCCAAGGTTTCCGTGCAGTTCCCGGATGTTTTTGTCAGTCTCCCTACCTGCTTCCACTACCTGCAACCTCTGGCATCCACCTGCAACCTCCGGGAACCGCACGGAAACCTTGGGTGGGGCGCAAAGTCTCCAGAGGTTTCCGTTCAGGTTTCCTAAGTGGGACAGGGGCATTAGTCAATTCCAAGCTTTGGTGCAAGGCTGCTGAATGCAAGGCTGCAAACAATGAACATGGCATATTTAAAGATTCCAGGTAACCTCAGAGACATTGGCAGGTAGGAATAGTCAAGGTAAGGGGTGACCAAGGCGTGAATTAGGATTAGCAGTAGGTGGGGTAAGGCAGGTGAGGAGCCAATTGTTATTAAAGGGCTGGAAATAAGGAAACTGCAAGGTTGCCGAAATATAGTCTGATCTCAGAGAGTCTGCTGTGCATCCATCTGAAACATATGGTTCAAACTGGGGTCTTCCATTCAAGCTAAATGTGGGTAAGAGATGCCGCTGCATTATTGCAACCACATTTCACCAGCTATTTTTTCTCCCAGATGTGACACTGGGCAGAAATTATACTGTAACATTTAGGTCAAAAATAGAGGTTCTCTTCTACAGTTCTGAAAATTTGGATCTGCTATTGATAACTTTTTTAATTTCAGTTGGATTATACTCTCCACTCAGCTATCTGTGCCTTAAATACACTCATACATGAGGTATATCTGCTTGTACAAAGGGATGTAATAATGGCATTCCCTTTTAAGCTGACAAATGCATGCCTTTCAAATGTTAGCAATTGATTTGATTTAAAAAGTGAACATGCCGAGAAATAGCTTTGATCTAAGCCAGTAAAATCAGTAAAATCTACCTTTGAGTATGAGTAAATAGATGTAGAATTAATATGCTATGGTATTCAACATTACTGAGTTGACGTGCTTTACTTAACGTTGATTTACTAATTTATTTATCTTGTATCCATCTTCCTTGCGAAGAAAATGAAAAGGGGGCTTAACCTTGACTCCCGGCAGCATTTTAAGCTTGACACATGGAGAAGAAAATTGCTTAATTGATTGGATGAGAAACCTTGTATTGGCAAAACAACCCTTTAAAAGGACCAGCAACTTCATATCAAATAATGGAATGATTGCTATGACCACATATTTCTACTTTAAATGAACACATTTGGCAAAAGAGCATCAGGCTGGAACTTTTTGTTCATCCAACATCTCAACGCTGCGATCTTAATGCAATCAAAGTGTAGCAACAGACAATCGGAGTCTGTTCACTCCTATGTCCAACTGGAATCCCGTCTTTGACAGGGAAGGGATAAAAATCGATCAGAAGACAAACTTGCTGTCACTGCCAAGCTCTTCTCATCAATCTTACTCTGTTAAAATAATCTTTTGTTTTCAAGGAAGGGTGGTCTGTCTTGTTAACTTCATGGAATTTCGTTAGCTGACCAGAGGATACAGCAGAAAAATACCAAAAGTTAGAGCTAGAGATAGCAGGGATAGATAGATTCTTGATTAGTACGGGTGTCAGGGGTTTTGGGGAGAAGGCAGGAGAATGGGGTTAGGAGCGAGAGATAGATCAGCCATGATTGAATGGTGGAGTAGACTTGATGGGCCGAATGACCTAATTCTGCTCCTATCAATTAGGACCTTATGAGCTCATTTATGGATGATCAGCCATGATCATATTGAATGGTGGTGCTGGCTCGAAGGGCCGAATGGCCTACCCCTGCACCTATTGTCTACATTTCTAAACAGGGTGGTTCAAAATGCCTTCTGCTTTTTTCCTGTGGGTCACTTTGCACAATACCTAGGAGACTCATTTTCTATTCTGGGAGTTTCTCAAAGTGTGGAAAAAATGGTCAAGCCTGAAAGGGTGAGAACTAACAACCATAAAAGGAATCTAAATGCTCTTGGCTTCTGAGTCTGTTTTACTGGGCAACAAAGTTCAATGAATGGGTGGTGTGATTTGGGATTGGAGGTATAGATTTATTTTATTCGATTTATTATCATTGAAAACATTAGTGACACAGTGGTGCTGGTTTCTGACGGGCAGTGATGGACGCACCCACATCTTTGTCCTCTGTGCAGTTGGCAAGCTCCTCTTTTGACTCTACACATGCGTCTTCCATCATCGTCTTCAGCATTGTCTTGGTTGGCCGTCCTGGGTCACGTCTTCCATGGGTGGGTTCGCACAGCACAACCATGTTTGTTGGCATCTCTAGGTGGCAGTGGCAGTGACCAGCGAGCCTCATCCTTCTCCACCTGATCTTCTCGGTCAGAGCTGGAATCTCCCCATAGAGCTTGGCGTTGGTGATGTGGTCCTTCCAACTGACATTTTGAACTTTACGAGCATTCGGGTGTCGGTACCATCGAGAGACTTGGTTAGTGCTCGAGTGAGAATCCATGCCTCACACCCGTACAATAATATGGTCTCTACAGTTGCATGGAAGAATCTCAGTGTGAGACCCTTAGACATCCGAGACGTCCAGAGTTTTGTCATCTTATTGAGGGCTTTCCATGCTAGCGCTTTCCAGCCCTTGATGTCATTCTCCAAGCTCTGCATCCTCGCTCACAGGTACTTGAAGTCCTCCAATTTCTTGAGAGATGCACGGCCACTGGTCCTGAGAGGCTCATGGTCACCAACGTTGAGCGCCATGTACTCCATCTTCTTGGCATTGAGGTGGAGGCCCACTTTCTCGCACTCCGTCTCGACCCTGCCGAACAGCTTCTGTGCCTCCCTAATCTGGTCAGACAGCAGGATGATGTCATCAGCAAAGTCGAGGTCTGACAAGTTGACAAGTATAGGGCTATGGGTAATGCAGGTAATGCGTATCCTTATACCTTGGCAATAGTTTGACAATGATGTCTCTGATCGGAACCAGTTTAGATTTTTCAAATCACTCGCTGTAACCCTGGTTTAGCTTTTAAGTTACGAGTACCGAGGTACAGTGAAAAGCCGTGTTTTGCATGCTATCTAATCAATCCAGATAATACCATACATAAATAAATCAAGTCAAACTCAAGTATAACAGAGAGAGGGAAGGGAAAGATACATGGTGCAGAATATAGTTCTCAGCATTATAGCGCAACAGTTCCAGAGACAAAATCCAATGTCCACAATGAGGTAGAGGAGAATCAGCTTGTACCCTAGCTTATGGAAAGACAGTTCAGAAGTTTGATGGTGGTGCTGGTGATAGTACATGGCTTTGATGTGTGCTTTTTGAACCCTGCAGCCTGAGGCTTTCCTTTGTATAGCTGTGTATTTTAACATTTAAATAAATAAGCAAAGAAATCCCTTCCGGACAATAGAAAGTCTTGAATTGTGACTCACTCAGTTGTCATGTCCCATATTTTCTTACAACATAAAAGGAGGACATTCAGCCTATTAAATTGACAGATTAGTACCATTTGAATGACATACGTAGAGTTCAGAAGCTCTAAATGTCTTCAGTTGAGGCTTTGATAATCAGTCTGACTGTGGCTCCCAGCCCAAAACGTCATCTTCCCATGTTCTCCAGAAATGCTGTCTGTCCCACTAAGTTATTCAAGTACTTTGTGTCCCTTAGGCATCAGAAGGTGCCCAGAAGCACAAGAGGTATCTCTTCGGGTTGCATCAATGAATGTTGGGAAGCCACTCATATGTCCTGGACGGGACAATGAAATTCTTACTTGCTGCAGCACAACAGAATATGTGAACATGTAAACATTGTATATAACAATAAAAAAGAAAAAGTTCAATAAATAACTAATATAGTGCAAATAACAAATAATAATACAGTCTTTTGCAGTTCTGAGCTCACAGCTTATTTGTTGTGTTTAATAGCCTGATGGCTGTGGGGAAGCAGCTGTTCCTGAACCTGGACGTTACAGTCTTCAGGCTCCTGCATCTTCTTCCTGATGGCAGTGGTGAGATAAGTGTGTGGCCAGGATGGTGTGGCTGCCTTTTTGAGGCAGCGACTAGGATAGATCCGTTCGACGGTGGGGAGGTCAAAGCCAGTGATGGACTGGGCAGTGGTCACAACTTTTTGTCATCTTTTTCGCTCTTGGACGTTCAAGTTGTCGAACCAACCCACGATGTAACCAGTCAGAATACTCTCTACCGTGCACCTGTAGATGTTTAGGAGAATCCTCTTCGACATGCCAAATCTCCATAATCTTCTCAGGAAGTAGAGGCGCTGATGTGCCTTTTTTACAATTGCATCGGTGTGCTTGGTCCAGGAAAGATCCAGGATAGATGCACGCCCATGAATTTGAAGTTCTTGATCCTCTCCACCATCATCCCGTTGATATAAACAGGATTGTGGGTCCTCATCCTTCCCCTACTAAAGTCCACAATCAGTTCCTTGGTCTTACTGATGTTGGGAGCCATGTTGTTGTGCTGGCACTATTTGGTCAGTCGGTCGATCTCACTTCTATACTCTGACTCGTCCCCATCTGTGATTCGTCCAACCACAGTGGTGTCATCAGCGAACCTGATGATGGAGTTCACACTATGACCGGCTACGCAGTCATGGGTATAGAGTGAGTAAAGCAGGGGGCTGAACACGCAGCCTTGAGGTGCTTCCATACTAATTGTTACTGAGGATGAAGTGGTTCCTCCAATTCGAACAGACTGTGATCTGTGGATGAAGAAGTCAAGGATCTAATTGCATAGGGATGCGCAAAGGCCCAGTTCCGTGAGCTTAGTAACCAGCTTGGAAGGAATGATGGTATTAAACAGCGCCTGACATAGGTGTTTTTATTGTCTAAGTGATCCAGTGTGGAGTGGAGAGCCAGTGAAATTGCATCTACCGTTGACCTGTTGTGGCGGTATGCAAACTGTAGTTGGTCGAGGTTCTTGTCGAGGTAGGAGTTCATGTGCACCATAACCAATCTCTCAAAGCACTTCATCACCACAGACGTTAGTGCCACTGGTCGATAGTCATTGAGGCACGTCACCTTACTCTTCTTGGGCACCGGTATGATCGATGCCCTCTTAAAGCAGGTGGGAACCTCAGAAGTGGGAGGTCCAACTACGAAGCCCAGAAAAAGCTAATAATCCTGCCGCGCTATTCCTCTCGGAGAACAGTTGATTCAGACAGAGAACCAAACTCGGGATCTTCTGGTTGGCTGCTCAGTTGACATTACTAACTTACACACTTGATGTGCTCACATAATTACAGTTTAAATATAAAGAACACAACATCTTTCAAAGTCTGGTGAAATAAAATCTCAATAATCATTTTAGCAACATTTTATTTCTCATCTCAACATTCGGTTAAAATGTTCCTCAGTTGCATACATTAAGGTCAAATGTAAAACTCTTGACTGCTGTCACATATTTTGAAGAGCAGAAAATATGTTAACACAAGGTTTAGTGTTCACACTGCGATTGCAGAAAAGATTTTACCTTGGACGTGTGCCACTGATTGCCTGGAGGTACAATTAAATAATTTCTTCTGGTAATGTTCACAGTGCTTTCAGTACTACATGTGCAGCCACTTTGGTTGTTGTTCGTGGTTGCCACACACAGGCATGCTGTCGACTATGATGGTTCATTGAAGTAGTTAATGCATGACTTTTAACCTTGCAGCACATGTGGTGGCACCTTCAGTCTTATGATAAAATAGCACCAATGTGAGTGAACCACACGGTTACATTAAACGAGGCTCAGGTGAGGAGCACAAGGTGAGGCATAAATTGGAAGCATGTGCACGAGGGTCTGAAGTATGTTAGGTCCCTCTGTCCAAATGTATGAGCAGGTTGAATAACCACACCCTCTGTCTAGTTTAGTTTAGAGATACAGGCCTTTTGGAACACTGATTCTATGCTGCCCATTGATTACTGGTTCGTACTAAACTCACAGAGGATTTGCGATTCCTCTCCCAGATATTTAAATGGATGGGGACTGCCCTCTTGCAGATCCAGCCCCTGACAAGAAGTGTCTCTAAAGGATTGTCCAGACTTTCAGAGCCAACGGCTCTGATGCAGAGATTTGGAAGGTGGTCAAGTCAAGTCAGGTCAAGTCGAAGATCGACACAAAATGCTGGAGTAAATGCTGTAGGGCTACACGGTGCCGCAGCTGTAGAGTTAGTGAATTACAGCGCTTCCAATGCCAGAGACCCGGGTTCAATCCCGACTACGGGTGCTGTCTGTACAGACTTTGTACGTTCTCCCCGTGACCTGCATGGGTTTTCACAGAGATCTTCGGTTTCCTCCCATATTCCATAGATGTACAGGTTTGTAGGTTAATTGGCTTGGTATAATTGTAAAATGTCCCTAGTGTGTGTTAATGTGCGGGGATCATTGGTCGGTGCGGACCCGGTGAGCCAAAGGGCCTGTATCTATAGATTAAACTAATAAACTAAGCTCAGCGGGACAGACAGCATCTCTGGAGAGAAGGAATAGGTGACATTTCAAACCCCAGATTGGTCTGAAGAAGGGTCTTGATCCAGAACATCACCGATTCTTTGTCTCCAGAGATGCTGCCTGATCCACTGAGTTATTCCAGCATTTTGTATCTATCTTTGGTGTAAACCAGCATCTGCAGTTTCTTCCAACACATCAGGTCGTCGAGTTTATTGTCAAATACATAAGTACAATGAAGTACCAGTACAAGGAAAATCATACTTGATCCTTGCAGATGCATCATAGGTAGATAGAATCAGACAACACACAAAAACATACATTTTATATAATTACATTATATAAATTACACGTTAACGGGTTGCATCACTCCAAATGAGCTCAATTCCTTTTATGCACATTTTAAAACGGAGAGCAATGTCACACTTGCAAGAGCTCCCATTATTTCTGATGATTCTGTGGACTCCAAGGCCAACGTCAGAACATCCATCAAGAGGGCGAATCCAGGTAAAGCGTACGGCCCAGATGGCATACCTGGCTGGCAATTACCGACTTGTATGGCCCACTGACTGGAATATACAAGGACATCATCTTTGAGTTTCCCACCTGCTTTAAAACGGCATCTATTGTCCAAAAAGTGTATGTTGTCCGGCCTTAATGACTGCACACACATCCACCATATTGAAGTGCTTCACGAGGTTGGTTATGCATACATCAGCTCCAGCCTCAAAATTGACCTTGATCCACTTCAATTTGGCAATCACCACAATAGGCCAACAGCCGACGCTATCTTACTGGTGCTCCACTCTACTCTGAATCGTCATGATACAGGAACACATACGTCTGAATGCTGTTCATTGACTGCAGCTCGGCTTTCACTATCATTCCCTCCAAACGTCTCCAAGCTCCAAGACCTGATTCTCCATGCCTCCCTTTGCAACTGGATCCTTGACCTACTAATTGGCAGACCTCAATCAGTGCAGGTAGAAAGAAAATGCTGGAGTAACTCACAGGGTCAGGCAAGATCTCTGGAGAAAAGGTATAGGTGATGTTTCGGGTCAGAATCCTTCTTCAGATTAAAGTCTCAGACTGACCCGCTGAATTATTCTGGCATTTTGTGTCTATCTGCAGCATAAAGCAGTATCGGCAGTTCCTTCCTACTCAATCAGTGCAGATCAATAACATCTCCTCACTGACTGTTAACACAAGTGCACCTCAAGGCTTCATGTAAGCTTCCTGCTTTACACTCTTTACACCCATGACTGTGTGGCTAAGCACAGCTCCTATGGCATTTATCAATTCACAAACGACATCATGTAGGTTGGCTGAATCACAGGTGATGTTGAGTCACCGTACAGCAGAGAGGTAGAAAAGCTGATTGAGTGGTGCTGCTACAATAACATGTAGCTCAACATGAACAAGACCACGGAACTAATTCTTGACTTCTGAAAGGTGAATTTAAGAGACCAGATGTAAGTTTTAATAGGTGAGTTGGAGTGAATTAGCAGCTTCAAACTCCCGGGTTTGCATGATGACCTGGTACGACAATTCCAATGCACAGGAATACAAGAGGTTGCTAAGTATGGTGGACTGAGCCTGGTCCATGATGGACGGTGATGGAGAGGCCGCAGGAGAGATTCACCAGGATGTTACCTGCTCTTGAAGGCTTGAATTGTAGGGAGATATGGAATAGGAACATAGAAACATAGAAAATAGGTGCAGGAGTAGGCCATTCGAGCCTGCACCGCCATTCAATATGATCATGGCTGATCATCCAACTCAGTATCCTGTACCTGCCTTCTCTCCATACCCCCTGATACCTTTAGCCACAAGGGCCACATCTAACTCCCTCTTAAATATAGCCAATGATCTGGCCTCAACTACCTTCTGTGGCAGAGAATTCCACAGATTCACCACTCTCTGTGTGAAAAATGTTTTTCTCATCTCGGTCATAAAAGATTTCCCCCAGCACTGAGCCTTGTGGTACCCCACTAGTCACTGCCAGCCATTCTGTAAAGGACCCGTTTACTCCTACTCTTTACTTCCTGTCTGCCAGCCACTTCTCTATCCACATCAATACTGAACCCCCAATACCGTGTGCTTTAAGTTTTTATACTAATCTCTTATGTGGGACCTTGTCGAAAGCCTTCTGAAAGTTCAGATATAACACATCCACTGGTTCTCCCATATAAAGAAGTTCCCCCTCATGTTACCCCTAAACTTCAGTCCCTTAATTCTCAAGTCATGTCCCCTTGTTTGAATCTTCCATACTCTCAGTGGGAAAAGCTTTTCCACGTCAACTCTGTCTATCCCTCTCATCATTTTAAAAACCTCTATCAAGTCCCCCCTTAACCTTCTGCGCTCCAAAGAATAAAGCCCTAACTTGTTCAACCTTTCTCTGTAACTTAGTTGCTGAAACCCAGGCAACATTCTAGTAAATCTCCTCTGTACTCTCTCTATTTTGTTGACATCCTTCCTATAATTAGGCGACCAAAATTGTACACCATACTCCAGAATTGGCCTCACCAATGCCTTGTACAATTTTAACATTACATCCCAACTTCTATACTCAATGCTCTGATTTATAAAGGCCAGCACACCAAAAGCTTTCTTTACCACCCTATCTACATGAGATTCCACTTTCAGGGAACTGTGCACAGTTATTCCCAGATCCCTCTGTTCACCTACATCCACTCTACTAGTTACATCCTCAAAAAATTCTATAAGATTGGTCAGACATGATTTACTTTTCATAAATCCATGCTGACTGTCCAATGATTTCACCACTTTCCAAATGTGCTGCTATCCCATCTTTAATAACTGACTCTAGCAGTTTCCCCACTACCGATGTTAGACTAACTGGTCTGTAATTCCCCGTTTTCTCTCTCCCTCCCTTTTTAAAAAGTGGGGTTACATTTGCTACCCTCCAATCCTCAGGAACTACTCCAGAATCTAAAGAGTTTTGAAAAATTATCACTAGTGCATCCACTATTTCTGGGGCTACTTCCTTAAGTACTCTGGGATGCAGCCTATCTGGCCCTGGGGATTTATCGGCCTTTAATCCATTCAATTTACCTAACACCACTTCCTGGCTAACCTGGATTTCACTCAGTTCCTCCATCTCATTTGAGCCCTAGTGCCCTGCTATTTCCGGCAGATTATTTATGTCTTCCTTAGTGAAGATTGAACCAAAGTAGTTATTCAATTGTTCTGCCATGTCCTTGTTCCCCATGATCAATTCGCCTGTTTCTGACTGCAAGGGAGCTACATTTGTTTTAACTAATCTTTTTCTCTTCACATATCTATAAAAACCTTTGAAGTTTGTTTTTATGTTCACTGCCAGTTTCCTTTCAGGAAGAAGGGTTTCGGCCCGAAACGTCGCCTATTTCCTTCGCTCCATAGATGCTGCTGCACCCGCTGAGTTTCCCCAGCAATTTTGTGTACCTTCGATATTCCAGCATCTGCAGTTCCCTTTTGAACTCCTTTCATAATCTATTTTCCCTTTCCTAATTAAGTCCTTTGTCCTCCTCTGCTGGACTGAATTTCTCCCAGTCCTCTGGTAGGCTGCTTTTTCTGGCTAATTTGTATGCTTCATCTTTTGTTTTGATACTATCCCTGATTTCCCTTGTTATCCACGGATGCACTACCTTCCCTGATTTATTCTTTTGCCAAACTGGGATGTACAATTGTTGTAGTTCATCCATGCAGTCTTTAAATGCCTTCCATTGCATATCCACCGTCAACCCTTTAAGAATCAATTGCCAGTCAATCTTGGCCAATTCACGTCTCATACCCTCAAAGTTACCTTTCTTTAAGTTCAGAACCCTTGTTTCTGAATTAATTATGTCACTCTCCATCCTAATGAAGAACTCAACCATATTATGGTCACTCTTGCCCAAGGGGCCACGCACAACAAAACTGCTAACTAACCCTTCCTCATTACTCAATACCCAGTCTAGAATAGCCTGCTCTCTCATTGGTTCCTCCACATGTTGGTTTAGAAAACTATCCCGCATATATTCCAAGAAATCCTCTTCCTCAGCACCCCTGCAAATTTGATTCACCTAATCTATATGTAGATATGTAGAAACATAGAAACATAGAAAATAGAAGGACTTTCATATGAAGAAAGACTGGATAGACTCAGCTTGTACTCGCTAGAATTTAGAAGATTGAGGGGGGATCTTATAGAAACTTACAACATTCTTAAGGGGTTGGACAGACTAGATGCAGGAAGATTGTTCCCGATGTTGGGGAATTCCAGAACAAGGGGTCATAGTTTAAGGATAAAGGGGAAATCTTTTAGGACTGAGATGAGAAAAACATTTTTTACACAGAGAGTGGTGAATCTCTGGAATTCTCTTCCATAGAATGTAGTTGAGGCCAGTTGATTGGCTATATTTAAGAGGGAGTTAGATGTGGCCCTTGTGGCTAAAGGAATCAGGGTGTATGGAGAGAAAACAGGTACAGGATACTGAGTTGGATGTTCAGCCATGATCATATTGAATGGCGGTGCAGGCTCGAAGGGCCGAATAGCCTACTCCTGCACCTATTTTCTACGTTTCTCAAAGGTATCAAAGGTATTTTATTAGTCACATTCACATACACCCAGGTGTAGTGAAGTGAAATGCTTTTTGCCATTTTGCAGCACACAAAAAAAGAATACGGACATAACACCAATGAGAGTCTTAAACACATAGAACATCCCCCCACAATGGCTCCCACCATGAGGGAAGGCACAAAGTCCAGTCCCCATAGTTTCTATGTTTCTATGTCTCATTTCTATTCTTATTCCTCTATATATTTTTCCTCACTCATGCTCATCAACTCCCCTTTGATTCCATATGCTATTAACCTAAACTGAGGGGTACCACATAACTGTCTATGGGATGTGAAAGGAAACTAGAGCAGCCAAAGAAAACTGGCACAGTTCTGGCGAGAAGGTGCAAACTTTGCACAGTGCATCCTGATCTCTCTGCATTCTTCTTGTTCATTGTGCCATACTGTGAAAAGACTCCTTTCAATTGATTCCTTTGTCTTCTTTCATGATCCGCTTACTTCACTTTAATGATGTATTTAATGATTTATCGCAGTCGCTGCCTCAAAAAGGCTGGCAGTATCATCAAAGACCCACAACATCCTGGCCACACACTCATCTCCCTGCTACCTTCAGGCAGAAGGTACAGGATCCCGAAGACTGCAACAACCAGGTTCAGGAATAGCTACTTCCCCACAGCCATCAGGCTATTAAACCTGGCTCGGACAAAACTTTGATTATTAATAACCAATTATCTGTTATTTGCACTTTATCATTTTATTTATTCTTGTGTGTATATATTTATATTACGGTATATGGACACATTGATCTGTTTAGTAGTAAATGCCTATTATGTTCTGGGTGCTGAATCAAAGCAAGAATTTGATTGTCCTATCAGGGTACACATGACAATAAACTCACTTGAACTTGAACTTGATGTCCTGAAAGATTGGAGGCCAGCCATAAGCTCATATCTCTCAAAACTACCTAGTTTGCTTCTTAACTATCTCTATGTTGTCAGTTTGCTCACCTCATAGCTTGTTTTAGTTGCTCCCTGTTAAAATACATAGACACATAGATACATAGAAAATATGTGCAGGAGGAGGCCATTCGGCCCTTCGAGCCAGCACAGCCATTCAATGTAATCATGGCTGATCATTCATAATCAGTACCCTGTTCCTGCCTCTCCCCATATCCTTTGATCCCACTAGCCCTGAGCTTTATCTAACTATTTTTTGAATGCATCCAGTGAATCGGCCTCCACTGCCTTCTGAGGCAAATATTGAGAAAAAAATCCCATCCACAAACTTCAATAATGGTAGTTTCCTCATTCCCAACCACTCCCTCTAGTTGAATCCATAGAATTGACTTGAACAACATTGCACAACGTGCTCCTGCTTCACCTTATCCAGTCTTTTGTTACCTCCATATTCTCTTTTACCTGGTATTTAATTCTACAAACTGCTGTTCACCTATCATCTTTTGTTCCCACTAATCTATATCACTCCCTTAAACCCTCATAACTCATTTTGACATATTTAAGTTTCTTCATCTTACTCTCGTGCCAAAACTCTCCAAGGGCTATGTGCGCCTCTCTCCAGCTTTTTTTGCAGAACCCTCGTCTTTTATCACCATCAGTACCTGTGCTTTACTTACCTCTTGCTCTTACCCCCACTCTCCCTTACCTGCCTTCATTAAGACCCTCCTCAGAACATTTTGATGTCACTCTCAGGCAACCATTTGTAATCCTTTGAAGGATTGCTTAAAAGCACACAACCGATACAGATAAACATCCTGAACAACCAGAAGAGGCCGATTGTCCCAATAAAAATCTCTGCAGCCAATGTGGGGACAGACGGGAGAGTTGCAGTCTCGTAAACAGAAGGACATTGTATTTATGTGTAGGAAGGAACTGCAGATGCTGGTTTACACTGAAGATAGACACAAGATGCTGGAGTAACTCAGCGGGTCAGGCAGCATCTTTGGATAGAAAGAATGGGTGACGTTTCTAGGGTCTAGACCCAAAACATCACCCATACCTACTCTCCAGAGATGCTGCTTGTCCTGTTGAGTTACTCCAGCATTTTGTGTCTATCTTCGACAGTGTAGTTGAGCCTGGTCAGCTCCGCAACCAAGCAGGCACAATTTCAGACAGAAGCCTCTGGGTAGTAATCAAAACTACTCGTGTGCAGATTCATCTTCCTCGGTGCATCAGGGCAAGTCAAGCCAGCTGCAGTTCTGAAGCTGCTCCTCTGAAATAATTAATTTAACACGTGTGGCAAGTGGAGGCTTCATCAGCAGGAGTTAAACCTGAAAAAAAGAACTGGCTTTGTGCAAGCGCCTGATTAATAATTATTTTTCAAATCTCCACTCCTGCAGGTTTCTTCTTCAGATAGAGCCTTCACCATACCTATTAGCTGAGTGAAACATCCGTCTCTGCTGTCAGTTCTATTTCATGATTACTAATAGCTGACAAGATTCAGGAAGGGCAATGCCAGACTTTCTTCAACTCTCCACAGTTGAATGCTCAGCTCCACGATGACACTCAGCCCAGCAACCCCTTCGCAAACTGTCAGGGACTCAAATTCACATGACTGAGGCAGGCATTGAAATGCCAGGTAACTTGGGCATATTATTGTGAGTGTCACTCAAGTGCCATGTTGATTATGATGAGTACCTTAGGCAGATTCAGGACACAAACTCATAGCCAGCCTGTCATGACATTAATTAAAGCAGTTGTAAATATATTGCATTTTTCACTCCATGCTTCTAGCTAACAATCCCGCTATTCTAGATATTCAAATCACCCAGCATTCTGCTGTCATAAAATATTGAACTTTATATTTGGATGCTGAGACTGACAGAAGCTAGATGGCTACTATTATGTGCTCAGCTCTACAACATCAACCCAAGACAGACTTCACAGATTCATTTCAAATATTCTTTCAGCTCAGAGATCCAACACGCAGCTTGGGCAGAATTTAACCCTCAACAAAGGGCAGAAAAAGGGTGGGGTTTGATCAAAATTTAAAATAGCATAAACCTGAACCATCTAGAATAGTTCCACCTCCAGTTTCAGTGAAGGCTGTTTTAGGAGCTGACCTGTTCAACTAATCAACCATGTTTGCCTCCAATTAAATCTTATTTATAGCAAATGGAGGTCACTGAGCCCATTAGGTTCATGCTAATGTGTAGGAAGTAACTGCAGATGCTGATTTATACCGAAGATAGACACAGAATGCTGTAATAACTCAGCGGGACAGGCAGCATCTCTGGAGAGAAGGAATGGGCGATGTTTGAAGAAAGGTCTTGACGCGAAACGTCACCCATTCCTTCTCTCCAGAGATGCATTGGCTTTCAATCTCCTGATTTGGAATATCTTGCAAACTACCCACTGACCAATGATTTCATGTCATAAGGTCATAAGTAATAGGAGCAGAATAAGGCCATTCTATCAAGTCTACTCCACCACTCAATCATGGCTAATCTACCTCTCCCTCCTAACCCTATTCTCCTGCCTTCTCCCCATAACCCCTGACACCATTACTAATCAAGAATCTATCTATGTCTGCTTTAAAAATATCCATTAACTTGGCTGCACAGCCTTCTGGGGCAAGAAATCCCACAGATTCACCACCCTCTGACTAAAGAAGTTTCTTCTCATCTTCTTTCTAAAGGAACGTCCTTTAATTCTGAGGGTCTAGTCCTAGACTCCCCCAACAGTGGGAAGATCCTCTCCACATCCACTCTATCCAAGCCTCCAGCGAGTACAAGCCCAGTGCTGTCAAACGCTCATCACAAGTTAACCTACTCATTCCTGGGATCATTCTTGTAAACCTCCCCTAGACCCTCTCCAGGGCCAGCTTATCCTTCCTCAGATATGGGGCCCAGATATCAGATATCTCCCCTGATTCTGACCCACATTCGCTCCTTCTTAATCTCTCTTCTTCAAATGGATTCATTTCTGATGTCGGGAATGAATCTAGTGGAGGATCTAGTGTCAATCAATTGGATGATGTTGAGTTGGTATGTCATTGGAATTGCAATTATCTGAGGCAGTATTTCCTCTCGCTTCTGATGTGTGTCACATCGATGGTACAAAGGAAATGAGACACTGGAAGATTCATTGTTTACAACGGGATACCAAATCATCAACCATCTCTTCATTCATGCTGTTTATCTGGCTAGCTTAGATACATTTCTGGTAAAAGATGAATCCCAGGATGTTGATGTTAGGGGACTTTGTGACTACTTGACTGTTAACGTTGGGTCGCTAGATTCCTTTTTAGGTAATGTGATTCGCTCTTGTCAAAGATGGATGGTCACTGCATGGTAATGTGTGCAATATATTACTTGCCACTAAATACCAATATACATGTTTTTTAGTCTGCTGCTGGCAACAAACATCCCAGATCTAACTATAAGATGGAAGGAAGTTTGCTAATGGCAAGGCTAAAGTTGATTGGGCCGAGGGCATTATCCTGAGGAACATATCCAGCAATGTGATGGACCCAAGGAACTTTCCACCTCTACAGTTATAAATCCAAAGTGTTTGCAGAATGAGCGAGGGGTCTTGTAGATAGGAGGATTAGAGCTAGGAAAAATATATCACATCCCGTGCTTTCAGCTCCAGAACTTACCATGGCTTTACTTAAGCATTAAGGCATTCAGTAAGGCATTCAACAAGGTTCCACATGGTAGGCTGCTCTGGAAGGTTAGATCTCATGGGATCCAAGGAGAGGTAGCTGAATGGTTAGCAAATTGGCTCCATGGAAGGAAGCAAGAGGTCTGTGCCTAGTGGTGTGCCACAGGGTTCAGTGCTGGGCCCATTACTATTTATCATCTACATAAATGATTTGGATGAGAACATACAGGGCAAGATTAGCAAGTTTGCTGGTGATACAAAAGTGAGTGGTTTTGCAAATAGTGAAGATGGTTGTGAAAGATTGCAGCAGGATCTGGATCAATTAGCCAGGTGGGTGGAGGAATGGTTAATTGAATTTAATGCAGAGTAGTGTGAGGTGTTGCATTTTGGGACGCGAACAAGGGCAGGACCTACACAGTAAATAGTAGGCCTCTGGGTGGTGTTGTAGAGCAGAGGGATCTCGGCATACAGGTGCATGGTTCCTTGAAGGTCGAGTTGCAGATAGATAAGGTGGTCAAAAAGGCTTTTGGCCTTCTTCAGTCAAAGTATTGATATAGAAGTTGGGAGGTCATGTTGCAGTTGTATAAGACGTTGGCGAGGCCGCATCTAGAATATTGTGTTCAGTTCTGGGCACCATGTTATAGGAAATATATTGTCAAGCATGAAAGGGTTCAGAAAAGATTTACGAGGATGTTGCCAGGACTAGAGGGTGTGAGCTATTGGCAGAGGTTGAGTAGGCTGGGTCTCTAGTCCATGGAGTGTAGGAGGATGATGGGTGATCTTATAGAGGTGTACAAAATCATGAGAGGACTAGATCGGGTAGTCTCGTGCCCAGTGTAGGGGAATCAGTGTAACCAGAGGACATAGGTACAAGGTGAGGGGGAAAAGATTTACTGAGAATCCGAGGGGTAACTTTTTCGCACAAAGGGTGGTGGGTGTATGGAACAAGCTGCCAGAGGAGATAGTCGAGGCTGGGACTATCCCATCGTTTAAGAAACAGTTAGACAGGTACATGGATAGGACAGGTTTTGAGGGATATGGACCAAGTGCAGGCAAGTGGGACTAGTGTAGCTGGGCCATATTGGCCGGTGTGGGCAAGTTGGGCCAAAGGGTCTGCTTCCACACTGTATCACTCCATGACTTTCAGTTGAAGAGGTGTTGTGGGTATGCAGCCTGTTCTGATTAGTTGAGAGGGTTGGGATTTTGTACCACTTTGTTCTGCAAGAGCCAAAAACTATTTTAGAGTTTGTACTGCAATGTGTTTGGGTTATGTACCTGTCATCGTTTAGCTATAAGATCTGGGGCCAATTCTTATTGTGGTACCTGGTGTGTCGTGGGACATGCGAATGCAGGGCTTATGGTCTGAAGCCAGTAGTACAGTTGGTGGGATATAACGTTTGAAGATTTTCTTACAGACCCTGACTAGCATGTGGTATTAAGCTTTTTGTATCAATGTATCCAGGTCCTCAGTGATTGTCTTTGTGCATTCACCTCTTGAGTTTTTCCTCCCACTATTTTGAAATATAGTTATCCCACATACAAAGATATCAATTCTCCTCTTTATTTTATCTTCATGAACCCTACTACTGTGTCGTTAGAATATTGTGAAGCTCGCAATCATCCGTATTGTGTCAGAATTGCATGACCAAGCAATACTATTAATCACAGTGCATCACCCCTCTCTAAGAGATACATGCTGTCTTAATTTAATTTTGATTAGCTTCATCAGGTGCTACCCATTCTTGAATATTAGGTCCCCTTGGTGAGGCTCAACTCTATTCAACAGCATGGTTAGTGCTGACCGGATGTTGCAATCATAATAACATGTGGGCAGCACAATATTTGTATGTTGCCTGAACCAGGATGAATGGATATTGGTTGATCATTAAATGTGATTGTCAACTATCCAATTAACATTGAGTGTCACCTGGAGAAAGATGAGGAACAAAATCAATGGCTGGTTAATTCCTCCCCACTTCAAGGACAGACACCACAACCTCTGCTTACCTCACCCTTCTTCCACCACAATTCTCAACACCTATTTTCTGTATTTCAATTTTGATCATCAATCAATTGGTGAGTTGATGTTTTTAAATATTTCTGCTCTTATCTCATGATAGTACATACCTATATACCACACCCTCATGTCAATGTGAAAATTCAAGTGATAACATTGTTAGGTAGATAATAAAGTCTGCCCTTGCTTAGCTGTACTGCAGTGCCACAGTCCATAATCAGAGTGGTATGTTCTTCGTGCGAAATATCTTTCCCACTTTTTACATCAACTACTCTCGTGCCCATCTGGATTATATGGTCTGTTTGTGTTGAATTAAGGAGAATTCTGTGGTGCAGTCCTGTCTTCACAAAAAAAAAGACTGCTTGCACTAATTTAAAGTTAACCCTTTGGTTTAATTAATATTAACTATCTTTGAAATTACAGTTTAAAGAATGAAATATCAGTATCTGGCCCATTGTGGCTGCATTTTCCTGGGAGTTTATTTTAAATTGGATATTAGGTCTTTGAAGGAAGGGTTATTCCCCTGACAAGAGATTTGGGGGATTAAAAACATTGGCTTGTTCTGCATAACAATCTGATTCTTATTAAAAAATCACAATTTTGCTGGGAGTTATTTGATGTATTTTATTACTTTCATCTTTCTTTCATACGTTTCTTGTTTATTAATTCTATGTATGGCTATTTATTTTACTGATCTCTTGTTATGTCCATTTTTCAATGATGATAGTTGACTGTGAAATAAAGCCCTATGTCATCTATTTTAAATCTTCAGGGGATAAGTTTGTAATTAAACTATATTAATTGGGTGTTATTTCACTAACAGCTGGGGAGGCTCAAGACAGTAAAGCTATCCGGCCAATTTCTTTTGAGCTGCAGACAAAGGAGAGCCACTGTATTAATGTGTCAGTAATTCCACATCATGACTGGACTTGCCAAATAGCAATCTTGACCATGTCTGTAGATGAGCCTGCAGGTAGTATAGCTTTCAGCTAAAGGGAATAGACATAGGGGATTAACCAAACTGAGCTGGCTCTTGGCAAATGAGTTTACATGGTAAATGATGGTTTTCCTTTTGATCTATTGCAGCTTAGTTAATGCATTTTCAAGAATTGACGGCTAAGTGAACCGACACACACTTTACACTGATTTCAGCTGAGATGTACTGGGACGTTTTCTGGCTGTACGTGACATTCTGCCATATCCTGGCTATGTCTACTCTGTACCAACTACATCCCATGTGCAAATATGTTCATTACTGTTTTCCAAGTACTCTGATAGTGGGTCTTTGGAATACCTTGTTTCTGCAAACACCCATACAGATGAATTTTCTTTGTATTGTTCAATTAAGACAATTGTAGACAGTGGTGCCACAGTCACAATTACTGGACTAACTGGACCAGAGGCCTGGATCAAAAATGCAGGAAACAGGATTTTAAATCCCACCATGGAGGTGGGCTAATATAAAATCAATTAATTAAACAAAAACAAGAATAAAAACATTAAAATGGATATATATGCAGTGTTTCTCATTGCAGAAGAAAAAAATCCCTTTTCTCACCAATCTCACTCACAGTAGACTCCATATTGGCATAACTGTAATTGACTCACACCAGCTCTCAAATGAAGAGAGACTCGGCCCACAACTCCTATGGATAGTGCGAGAACGGAAGGATGATCCCATGCCAACTTAATGCACTTCCATATCAGGGAGTGGCTGAGTGTCACAGTTTCAATAGACTGTGCAGGAGTAGGCCATTCGGCCCTTCGAGCCAGCACCGTTTTCCTTTGGAAACAACAACCACACCAGCAAAATTCATCCCAATATTTTTTAGTTACCCAATCCCTTAAAGTCCATTTTGAATTAATACGTGCTTTCCATTCCTAAAGGACATAGAGTCATACAGCATGGAAATGGGTCATTCAACCCAAATGGGTCCATACTGTCCAAGATCCCTAATGCAAGCTTGTCCTGTTTGCCCCATATCCCTCTCAATCTTTCCTAATCATGTACAATATAAATTTGGACTTTAATTTTTTACACATTTCAATTTGAACTTCTATGTAAATAGAGAAGAGTGGAAAGACAACATGCATATTTTCTCTGCAGAACAGGACAAGTATGAAGTGCATGGTGGCCCAGTGTTTATGGGGAAAACTGCTTTGTGAGCAAGAAAAATTGTGAAAGTGCAGAGTTCATGTCTCGGAGTGTCACCACATAGCAAACCCAACATATGGGATTCTAATCTACCATTCTGAAATGTTTCAATGCACTATAAAGCAAATGGGGACTCCAGAGGCATCTGCAACAGAGCTGCCTGTAACAGACAATGACATGTTAAATTGTCTCTTGTGGATTTTCATACTTCACCCGTGCAAGCACTGGGATTGGCCATTTCTCTTGCCAGGAGATTGCGAGGCCAGGGAATTTTTTCAGTTAGCTCAATGCTCACGTTTGCTTTGCCCTCGGCATTCAAGAATGAACTCGAAGGGCAGCGATGTTGTGAGAATGAATACATTTTCTGTCTCTTTGGACACGTGTCGGATGTATGCGGAGTTGCCACTGAAGTGAAGTAGTGTACAGCTGGCTCCTCTAGGGCCCAAACACAGAGAGGTCGTTGCCATATCAGAAGCTTTAGATTAGGATACAGCATTCAACCTACTCAAAAGCTCCAGCCCTTGGAGAAATGCCTTGCAGCTGTACCAGATTAGGCCCCTGAAACGCAACAGTCAGGCACTGAGAGCAAACCATATCATGAACAATAACAGCACTGGGACGATACAATGAATTGGTGTAGTTTATTGTCTTTATCTCCTGAGAGTTCCACTAATAGCTTTCTAAATAGGATTCTGAGATGAATTGCCTGTTTTGTATTAGGTGTTGGTTATGGTATGACATGGAAATTTGTCCTCTGTACTGCATGTGCCCACAAAGAGATCTTCCCTTCATCCAATGCTTCAAACTAGAATACTTGCTGTCTTCTTTTATGCCTCTGTCCCACTTAGGAAACCTGAACGGAAACCTCTGGAGACTTTGCGCCCCACCCAAGGTTTCCGTGCGGTTCCCAGAGGTTGCAGGTGGTTGCCGGAGGTTGCAGGTAGTGGAAGCAGGTAGGGAGACTGAAAAAAACCTCCGGGAACCGCACGGAAACCTTGGGTGGGGCGTAAAGTCTCCAGAGGTTTCCGTTCAGGTTTCCTATGTGGGACAGGGGCATTATTCTTCAAAATTCAATCACTGTCTTGAACTTTATTAAGTTGTGTCATTCTCACCAAATCATACCATGTGAGTGCCAGAAACAAACACAAGCTAAAGACATACACCAGCACAAAATAATGTGTAGGAAAGAACTGCAGATGCTGGTTTAAATTGAAGGTAGACACAATGTAGGAGTAACTCAGCAGGACAGGCAGCATCTCTGGATCTCTCCAGAGATCTCACCTGAGATGCTGCCTGTCCCGCTGAGTTACTCCAACATTTTGTGTCTGCCAACACAAAATAAGATAGGCAATGAAATAGACTAAAAAACAAAAATGCACCCATGGACTGATGACGATCTTCCTCGCAAAATCCCGCCAAACTCAGTCACGTGACCGTTCCACCTCCACTGACACAGTTCGATCTATAAGTGGCTCAATCACCAGATGTCAACACATGACCCCCCTCCTCCCAGAACCGGAGGAATAAAAATGAACAGGCAGACGAATGAGGCACTGTTCCCGCACAATGACTAGCAGGGACTGTGCCCGGAGGAAATCGGCGCTCAGCAATGGCTGGGAGACATTGGCAATGGTAAAAGTTCAAGTGAAATGGCAGGATTCAAAAATGAGGCGGACCATGCGAACACCGTATGTTCGGATGGAGCTGCCATTGACGGCGGTAGGAGAAGGCCCTCGCTTACCAGGACGAGTGTCGACTCCTGCATCCTGACATGAGCAAAACGCTGAACTCCACACCCATGATGATCCAAGGCATAGAGGCGATGCTTTTAGCAGGCTGCGGCAGCCACTACCGGGCGACCGGCCACGGCATTTCCCGGATGCGTGCAGGGTGGACGGGTCTCGGAACCCCAGCGCTGGTGGTAGAAGCATCATGCACTCTTACCGGTGCCGCTTGAGATCGGCTTCCTGGCCGACCCTCGGTGGAGTCGGGAACCGGCGGCTAGGCTCACCATGGCACCACTGACACCCGATCGATAGCAGCACCACCCTGCTGTTTGGCCTGCCAAAGCTTGTCCACACGTTCAGCCAGCTGCAGGGTGTCAGCGAAATCGTCACCCGCGAGGAGCAGGCGGATGTTCTCTGGTATCTGTTCCAGGAAGGTGTGGTCAAAAAGGGTTGATGACCGCCAACTAAGGTGAGCATCTTGCTTATCAGCTTGCTATCGCCGAGACACCTATGTGCATGAGTCTCAAGGCCCGGTCGCAGCGGCTGAGCCCGAAAGTACGCAAGAGGAGCGCTTTGAGGCCATTGTACTTGCCGTCAGCTGGAGGCTGGTGAACGAGGTAACCGGCAGTGTCCTGATCCAGCGCACCGACCACATAGTAATATTTGGTCGTGTCAGCCGTAATGCGCCGAATGTGGAATTGGGCTTCAGAATGTTCAAACCACAACTGGGGTGGCGATGTCCAGAAAATGGGCAGCTTAATTGAAACTGCATTCTGCTGGGCTGGGGCATCAGTGGCTGTGCGAGCTCGTCGGTGGCTTGCATGTCGAAAATCCAAAGGAAACTGTTTTGGATCGTCGGGGTCACCACTGTAGGAATTCATGCTTTGTGAATAAAACAATCTTTATTGGCAAATACAAACACATGCGCGTTAAGTCAGAGCTCTAGCAAGGTCTCTGCTGCTGCTGTAGGATGCACCCCTGGACTGATGACGATCTTCCTCGCAGTCACGTGACTGTTCCACCTCTACTGATGAGAGTTCAATCTATAATTGGCTCAACCACCAGATGGTGCCACAGTTACATAACAATGCATACAGTAGGTGAAGGGGCAAATATAAAGGAAATGTGAAGGATAGGTTTTGTACACTCAGGGTGATGGGTTGCTGGAATGCGCTGCCAGGGTGGTTAGACTTTAGACATCCAGTGTGGAAACAGACCCTTCAGCCCACTGAATCCTTTCCGACCAGCAATCACCCCTGTACACAAGCATTATCCTACACACTTGAGACAATTTACTAATAGGTTTATCCATTATCACATGAAATGCATGTAATTTGACCTGATATTTTCCAGCAGAGAGCATCTTATAAGATAAGATATAAGATATAAGATATAATTTATTGCCACACAGCCAGGCGGGTGGAAATTTGGGTTGTCTGCAGCGATACAATAATAAAGAACACAAGTGAAGCTCTCCGACACAAGAGAAGAAACCTCTGCTGTGTATGTCTATTAATCATTGTCTTTGTCTTGAAATATTGTGCTTCCATTTCCACATGAAATCTCTCCAAGCCTCATTTTATTCCTTCTGAATAAAATTTATTTTAATGCACACTCCTCTGTATTTTACAATAAGACAAATTTGCAGCATGAAAGTGTCACAATTATTTAAATGGGAAGACTCCAACTCTCCGACCACACTCCATTGGTACTTTGAAACGATATCATGTTTAAATTTAGAAAAAATCAGGAGTGACATTGTTGGTTAACTTGGTTAAATTTGATAAGACTTGGGGAAAATGTATTCAACACGTTCACACAACATAAATTGCTCCCTCTCCAACCGTTATAAAAATTATTTTACCTCTATATGGTAGAACGGACTTGACGACAAACAGAATTACATTGTTGAAATTCTTAGCTCAGATTCTGTTTTGCTTTTTTTTTCCCTTTAGTTTAGGGAGGTTTTGTTTCTTCCTTTTGTCCTTTTTTTTGTTTTTTGTCTTTTCATCTTTGTGTTTTTTTTCTACATATATAAGTTTTCTTTTAAACATTTAACTATATTTAGGTCTATATTCAATGTGTAATTTGACACTGGACTCATATTTAGGTCATTTTATTTATTTATTTATTTTAAAAATATTTTATTTATTAGAAGTAATGTACATTACAACGATATATGCCAAGGATAACATAATACCATTCCTGTACCACTTCTTATTTTAAACCTTAAAAGAAGGAAAGTAGAGAAAGTTAGACAGGATAGTAGGTGCGTGAGAGAGTGATCAAGAGAGACCTGTAGAAACGTAAAACCTGAAAAAGAGATAAAAAGAAGGATCAAGGAAAAAAAAAAAAGGAAAAACCGAGAAACAAAAAAGAAAAAAAAGATATAAGAAAGTAAAATGGGATATACCTACTTTACACACCCCTCACCAGGTCCTGAAACCATTTATTTTCAAAGTTGTGTTGCACCCTATACTTGTAATAAGTCGATAAATGGAGACCGAATCTTTTGGAAATGGTCTGCTTTGCCTGCTAGGAGGAATCTCATGTCTTCCAGGTGTAACATTTCGGACATATTTGAAATCCACATTTCAAAAAAGTATACGTTTTTTGCCGTTATTAGGCCGTAATTAAGAAAGCTCTTTTGGAACGTAGTCAGCTCCTATACCTGTTATTAATGTAATCCTGATCCCTATGTATCAATATCATTGTTATGTTTATCATTTTTTTATTTTTTTGTTTTGTTTTTGATTATTGGAAAAAAAAATAATAAAAACATTTTAAAAGAAAGAAAGAAATTGTCACAAAGTTTATACTGCCCTGATCAGTTGTTTTCGAGTTGAACCTGTTTCCTACAAATAATTGTCACTTCTTCAGACATAAATAACACTTTGTGATCTTAAAGAATTAGGCCTGCTATGTATGAATGGCTACCTTTACATCTGTAGTAAGATCTTACACATTTGGCACCCAAGTGATACCAAGTTGGCAATCGAGGTTTTGCTGCTGCCTTGTGTCTATAAATTAGTCATTTTTGTGGCTTGTGTTTTCCACATCACTTGGTATCAATTTGCAAATGGTGTGTCTTGCCAGTCCTGGTATGTTTCTGGTTGCTTAGAATTTACGCAAAAATAAAATTTCTTGACTGTTTTAACAACATAATTCCATTGAGACTCCAATTTTACAAACACAAGATTTTGTGTGCTTAACAACATAGAATGATTATACTAGAATCCTACTGCAGTGTGACCAGATTAGTAAGTGCATGATAAATTTCACAGCCAATCTTCATCAACAGAATAGATTCCTTATGTTCTCTTGCAGATGTTATCACTGCCTGTGCATTTTCACGATGCCAGTACTTCCAAAATATTACTGGAAAGAAGAACAGACCCATTCTCCCAATACATGTTGCGAGGGTTTCCTATTTGTGATTGTACACTCCTATGTTCTCTATATACACAGCCTGCGCTTGAACTGCTTAAACAGGGATGCTACTGAACTCTGTACTTTGCATTGCATTCAGTGCTCCTGTGCTTTTTTTTTCAGTTATTGACATATCTTCCAAGCACTGTGCTTCTAACTACCACTGCCTTTTCTAAATTGCCACTGCATGTGTGCTAGCTGCAAGTTTTATCAAATTCCTTGGTGTGCACATTTCCGAAGATCTTTCCTGATCCCAGCACACTGATGCAATCGTAAAGAAAGCACATTAACACCTCTACTTCCCGAGAAGACTACGGAGAGTCGGTATGTCAAAGAGGACTCTCTCAAACTTCTACAGGTGCACAGTAGAGAGCATACTGACTGGTTGCATCATGGCTTGGTTCGGCAACTTGAGCATCCAGGAGTGGTAAAGGATGGAGAAAGTTGTGACCAATGCCTAGTCCATCATCGGCTCTGACCTCCCCACCATCGAAGAGATCTATCACAGTCGCTGCCTCAAAAAGGCAGCCAACATCATCAAGGAGCCACACCATCCTGGCCAAGCACTCATCTCTCCGCTATCATCGGGCAGAAGGTACAGGAGCCTGAAATCTGTTACATATAGGTTCAGGAACAGCTTCTTCCCCACAGCCATCAGGCTATTAAACCCACCAACAAACAAACTTTGAACTGTAACAGCCTATTGCACTTTATCTGCTTATTTATGTGTATATTGAACTGAACTGTTCGGTATTTTTGCTTACAATACTCTGTTGTGCTGCAGCAAGCAAGAATTTCATTGTCCTATCTGGGACACATGACAATAAACTCTATTGACTTGACTTAACTTGACTATATTAAAAGAATTGCAGGGGTCGCCAAGAACGTCAGAACATTAGTTAACACTTTAGTGAAAAACGGAAACAACTTTCATAAATATTCGCAGGATGATTATCTGATTGGATTCTCTTTTCCACTTTTGAAATGTCAGTGACCCATGTTAACGCAATGGAAAGGGGCATCTAAGAAAGAATGGCTTGGGTTTGAGAGATACAGCATGGAAACGGGCCCTTCAGCCCACAGAATCCACGCCGACCATCGATCACCCCTTCACATTAGTTCTACGTTATCCCACTTTATCATCTACCTCCTGCACACTGGGGGCAATTTACAAAAGCAAATTATAACCCCTGAACATCTTTGGGATGTGGGAGAAAACTGGATCAACTGGAAGAAACCTACACAGTTTACAGGGAGAATATGCAAACTCCACACTGGCAGCTCCCGAGGTCAGGATCAAACATAGATTTCTGGCCCTACCAGCTCTACCACCTGCACCACTGGTACAAAACAGTGATGGATGCAGCAGTATCTGTCTGCCATGTGGTATATCTGAATGTCAATGAGACATACTCATTGTGTATATGCTTTAGTGATGTGATGGAGTCCACAATAACTAGAATTATTGAAAACACAAACTAATCACAAATCTTCCACTCAACATCGAAACTCAAAAATTAAAAAAGAAATAATGAACTAAATAATGAATTAAAATATGAGAATACTTACAATTAAGTAGCTAACTTATTTAGAAGGGCCCAACCTCATTTGATTGAATGCATGTCATGAGTTGTACTTTTCGTTTGACATAATCTTTTGTAGTTCCTTTTTTGTCTTTCAACAGTTTATCAGAGAAGGCTGCACGTTCATCTCTCTTCAGGACACCAATCTATGTGCACTTTTAAAATGACCAGTTTCAAGATTTCAATGACCTGACCAAGGGAATCAGCTGCCGCCTTCTCCCTTGGCCATTCCTTCTCTCTCCTCTCCCATCAAGCAAAAGGCATAGAAATGTGAAAACGCACACCTCCACATTCAGGCACAGTTTCTTCCCAGCTGTTATCGGGCAACTGAATCATCCTGCCACAACCAGAGCGGTGTTGCACTACCATCTCATTGGTGATTCTCGGACTTTGCTGGCTTTACCTTGCACTAAACGTTATTCCCTTATGTACCCCTTTGACTCTTTGAATAAGTTCAGTGGCTAAGTATTCAGATACAAGGAATTTGCCTCGGTGCTCCGCCCACAAGTGACAACATGACATGCAGTGACAGTTAGGAATGACATATAAAACATTAAGCATTAATAATAAAACATTTTCGATTAAACATGTGAATTAAATAAAATACCAGAGCAAAAGGAGGCTACAGATTTTTGGTTATTGGGTAGAGCTACTACTCGTGGGGGGAAAAAGCTGTTTTTATGTCTGGCTGTGGCAGCTTTGACAGTCCGGTGTCGCCTTCCAGAGGGAAGTGATTCAAAGAGTTTGTGGCCAGGGTAAGAGGGGTCAGAGATGATCTTACCCGCTCGATTCCTGGCCATTGCAGTGTACAGTTTGTCAATGGAGGGAAGGTTGCAGCCAATAACCTTCTCAGCTGATCGGACGATTCGCTGCAGCCTCCGGATGTCGTGCTTGGTGGCTGAGCCAAACCAGACCATGATGGAGAAGGTGAGGACAGACTCTACAATGGCCGTATAGAATTGGACTATCATTGCCTGTGGCAGATTGTGCTTCCTTAGCTACCGCAGGAAGTACATCCTCTGTAGTGCCTTTTTGACTGTGGAGTCGATGGTTGCCCCCCATTTAAGGTCATTTTAAGAGATGATGGTTCCCAGGAACTTAAAAGACTCCATAGATGTGACTGTGGTGTTGTTGATGGTGACTGGGGTGAGGGGAGGGGGAGCTCTCAAGTCTATAATCAATTCCACTGTCTTAAGAGCATTGAGCTCCAGGTTGTTGCGATGGCACCAGGCCACCACTTGTGTCACTTCCTGTCAGTAGGCAGATTCCTCCCCATCCTGGATCAGTCCAATCATGGTTGTGTCATCCGCAAACTTGAGAAGCTTGATGGCTTGATTGCAATCATGTTTTGTCTTTCTGCTGACTGGTTAGCATGCAACAAAAGTGTTTCACTGTACCTCTGTACACTTGATAACAAACTAAAACTGAACTGATGGTACTGCCAAGTAAATACAACCACCTTTCCACAATTCTGCCCATCACCTGAAAAAAATTATAGCCACCTTTTAGAAACTAATATATTTTATATATTCCAATCAGATATTAGTCTGAAGCCTACTAGTTTTACACTGGTCCATTCATTTAAAAAATATTCTCATCTATTCAACTTGCTGAAGCAAATGACAAATTGCTCTGTATATCATTGCAACTTGTCCCACTCAAGTTGCCCTCTGCAGTCAAAGACTGATTTCTGCAGATCTAGATAATCCCATGCTATTGAGAAAAATGTCTTGACTGGATTGTAGATTGATAAATTCCTCATCAACAAAACACTGAGTACATTTGTGTCTAGAGTAAGAAATCTCTCTGAGCTTCTCTGTTGGGTTTTCTTGGAGTGACTTCAATTATGGATGATTCATTCTTTTCAGTAACCTATAGCCACTTTTCAGAGGTTAAGGGCCTGTCCCACTTGGCCGTCATTTGCGCGCCATTTATGTCACCTCCAAAAATGTGGTTGTTGCATTGTGATGCATGGGTAGCATGTGGGTAGCGCGGGACGCGCGCATGGAGAGACGTGGAGGAGTGTGGAGTTGTGCGCGGTATCTCGCGGCACTCCATAATTTCGTGCTGCATGAAATCCTCGCGCGCCACCTGCTTGACATATTGCATACACACACTAACGCATTTGGTACGCACGCTGACGCATTGGCGTTGCATGCTGGCGCCCCGATGTCTCACGTGTATCGCGTGGTGACGCCTGGTTACGTCACCGTGCGTAACCATGCGTAGCCACGTGGTGCAGGGTATTCTAATGACGTCACGCGCACCAGACGGCATGATGACGCGTGATTTGCGCGCTACGCCGCTCGTAATGACGCGTCGACCTATTTTACATATTTGACAGGCAGCATCTCTGGAGAGAAGGAACAGGTGATGTTTCGGGTCAAGATCCTTTTTCAGACTGGATTTGGTTTTGCGAAGGCAAGCCACAGTTTGGTGCAAGAAAATATTGGAAATGTTTATAACAAATGTTGGGCACTTTTTTTGATCGAAAATTATGACTATATTCCCCAAAAATTAACAACTCCTTTAAGGGACAGATGTTTAGCGGTAACATGAGGGGGAACTTCTTTACTCAGAGAGTGGTAGCGGTGTGGAATGAGCTTCCAGTGGAAGTGGTGGAGGCAGGTTCGTTGGTATCATTTAATTCAATTAATTCAATTAATAAAAATAAATTGGATAGGCATATGGATGAGAAGGGAATGGAGGGTTATGGTATGAATGCAGGCAGGTGGGACTAAGGGGAAAAAGTTGTTCAGCATGGACTTGTAGGGCCGAGATGGCCTGTTTCCGTGCTGTAATTGTTATATGGTTATATGGTTATATGGTTATAACTCCTTCTCGTCTCATGTAAGAGATATGTGTTGCCGGCTTAGCAACTTTGATTACTCAGGGGTCACAGATCATCAGAAATCTTTCAATTCTTCAGTGAAGTGTAATTGTGAACCTATTCATAAACTTTCATAGCAGTGCAACCCAAGTCAGTTGAAAGATTGTCAGCAGCTGCTTGTAGACAGTTATCAACACAGTGAGCACATTAAACCAAATCAAAATATTTCTTCGCTGAGTTTGATCTATAATTTTCTGCAATGTTTTTTTCCACAAAACAATAGATTTGTATTATCTAGTTGGGGTTCAGCAAGCATTTTACTGAGATTATACATCTCTTGATTAGTTGATGAAATTCACAGTACAAATCAGAAGTTGGCAGAAACCTGGCAGAGGAATAAACTACAATTTTTTATTTTTTTCCGGCTGTTGATAAAAAAAAAAAGATGAGAACAGGCTGAGATATTTTCTATTTGGTGTATCCAAGCTAAGTGAGATAAACCTGTAAAGTCACCTGTCCATCTCCTCCAGAGGTACTGCTTGATCTAAGTTCCTTCAGCAATTTGTTTTTTACTCTTTAAATCACCCAGCCATTCTTGGGTCGACAATGGCACCAATCTGTTGCAAAAGATGCCTTGGATTTTGTCTGAACACAAGGATATTTTGATAATAATGAATAAGTTTATTGGCCAAGTATGTACACATACAAGGAATTTGCCTTGGTGCTCCACTCTCAAGTAGCAACACAACATAAAGTAAACCATTAAGAATGAAACATTAAGAATAAAACATTATAGTTTAAACATGTGAATGAAATAAAATACCAGAGCAAATGGAGGCTACAGACTTTTGGTTATTGAGTAGAGCTACTGCTCATGGGGAAAAAAGCTGTTTTTATGTCTGGCTGTGGCAGCTTTGATGGTCCGGAGTCGCCTTCCAGAGGGAAATGATTCAAAGATTTTGTGGCCAGGGTGAGAGTGGTCAGAGATGATCTTACCCGCTCACTTCCTGGCCCTTGCAGTGTACAGTTCGTCAATGGGGGGGCAAGGTTGCTGCCAACATCCTTCTCAGCTGATCGGACGATTTGCTGCAGGCTCCGGATGTCGTGCTTGGTGGCTGAGCAAAACCAGACCATGATGGAGAAGGTGAGGACAGACTCTACGATGGCCGTATAGAATTGGACCATCATTGCCTGTGGCAGATTGTGTTTCCTCAGCTGCCGCAGGAAGTACATCCTCTGTTGGGCCTTTTAGACTGTGGAGTTGATGGTGGACCCCAGTTTAAGGTTCTCGAAGAAGAAGGTTCCAAGGAGCTTAAAGGACTCCACAGATGTGACTGTGGTGTTGTTGATGGTGAGTGGAAGGAGGGGTGGGGGAGCTCTCCTAAAGTCTACTGTCAATTCCACTGTCTTAAGAGCATTGAGCTCCAGGTTGTTTCGAAGGCAGCAGGACACCAGCTGTGTCGCTTCCTGTCTCTAGGCAGATTCCTCCCCATCCTGGATCCGTATACTCAGGGTTGTGTCATCAACAAACTTGAGAAGCTTGACAGAGGAGTCTGTGGAGGTGCAGTCGTTGGTGTAGAGAGAGTAAAGGAGAGGGAAGAGTGCTCCTATGCTGAGGGTCTGCGGGTCTGAGATGTGCTTTCCCAGCCTCACATGCTGCTTCCTGTCTGTCAGGAAGTTGGTGATCCAATGACAGAGGGGTTCAGGCACAGTCAACTGGGAGAGTTTGGAGTGTAGTAGCTCTGGCACAATAGTGTTGAATGCAGAGCTAATATCCACATACAAAATCCTTGCATATGTCCCCTGGGCCAGCATAAGTCTTTCAAGGGTCTTCATGACTACAGAGATCAGTGCAACAGGCCTGCAGTCTAAGACCAGTAATCCTTGTATTTTTGAGTACAGGGACAATAGTGGAAACTTTGAAGCAGGCAGGGAGAGTACAGGTTAGCAGGAACTGGATGAAAATGTCTGTGTAGACTGGTGCCAGTTGTTCGGCACAGAGCTTGAGGGTAGAGGGGGAAACATTGTCTGGTCCTGGAGATTTACAGCTTTTTCTGTCTTCTGAACAGTCTCTCCACTTCCTCAATTTCTATTGTTGGTGATGGAGAAGTAGCCAGACTGATGTTGGACAGCAAGGAGGGGATGGGTAATGGACGATGGCCCAGTCTTTGCAGACTGGAGTCAGGCTGTAAGTAGGTGTGAAGTGGTGATTGGGGAAGGGTCCAGTCTTTGCAGACTAGTTTGGCTGTGAATAGGTTTGAGGTGGTGATGGGGGAGGGGGTACCAGGGTTAAGTTTCTGTTTATCAAACCTGCAGTAGAACTCGTTCAGGTCATTGATCAGCTGACCAAGGAGTTGGGGGGGTTTCCTCTTGTAGCTGGTGATTTCTTGCAAGCCCTTCCAAACTGAAGAAGAGTTATTAGCTGAGAATTTGGTCCTCAAACACCTTGGCAGCTCTGTTTCCTCTTCTCAGCTTGTACTGTAGATGCCTGCATCCCCGCTCCTGTGGGCCTCATCTTTAGACTGGCGGAGCTGTCTGAGTTCTACTGTAAACCAGGGCTCATCGTTGTTGAACCAGATCCGGGTCCTAGTGGGAATGCAAGTCCTCACAAAAGGTGTCATATGATGTCACAGTGTTTGTATATTCGTTGTGGGTTGTGGTTGCTTCCCTGAGCACATTCCAATCAGTGCAGTCAAAGCAGGATTGCAGGTTCTTAATGCCCTCGCTTGTCCACCTTTTCATTACTCTGACCACAGGCCTAGCAGATTTTAGTTTCTGCCTGTAGGTCGGAATGAGATGAACTAAACAATGATCCGAGAGTCTGAGAGCCAACCGGGGAACAGAGCGATATGCGTTCTTGATTGAAGTGTAACAGTGATTGAGTGTTCTCTCCCCTCTGGTGGGGCAGGTAACATGAAGTCTGTACTTCGGAAGCTCTCGGCTGAGGTCCGTTAAAGTCCCCCAAAACAATGACCATGGAAGTCACTCTCTACCCTCATTACCTGGTCAGCTTTGCGCCTCACGAACGTAGGCTTGTGGGAGGGAAATGTAAACACCAGCGAGAAAAAAATAAGTAAATGTCCTACAAGAATAAAAGGGTTTGCAGTTCATAAAGAAAGATTCTAGATTGGGAGAACAGAAGTTTGACAGTACCGTGATGACGCCGCACCAGTCCTGGTTAATATAGAAGCATATTCCACCGCCTCCTGATGTTCCAGCTGCCTCTGCTTCGCGGTCCACTCTATGTAGCTGAAAGCCAGCCAGTTGCAGCGCATTGTCCATGGTCGACTCACACAGCCAGGTCTCAGTGAAGCACAGGGCAGCGGCTCGAGAAAAGTCCTTGTTTGTCTAGCGCAGGAGTGGTAGTTCGTCCACTTTGTTGTTGAGAGAATGTACATTTGCAAGGAATATACTCGGGAGAGGTGTATGTAATCCTCGTCATCCGAGTCGGGTGAGTGCTCCAGAGTGCTTTCCACGGGTCCTCCTCCATCTCAAGACCTTGAACACACCCACAGCCCCGCCGACGAGTATGTCCAAATAATCCAGCGAGTGAGAGAAATCCGGAACGATGTTTGGAGGTACCGTATGTCTGATGTTAATGAGTACGTCTCTCATGAAAGTGATCCTTGTGGGGTTTTCACAGACGACACAATCGACCAAACACAGACAAACAACAAGGAGCCAGCCGTACACCGTGGCAGCCATCGTCAGAGCCAGCCGGACTGTCGGATAATTTTTTTTAAATAACTGCAATGTACAATCACTTGATTGGAAATGCATCCGGGGTGTAGAGAACAGTAATCAATCCAGCACCTGCATGAAAGAGTTAGATAGACCTCTAGGGGCTAGTGGAGTCAAGGGATATGGGGAGAAGGCAGGCACGGGTTATTGATAGGGGATGATCAGCCATGATCACAATGAATGGCGGTGCTGGCTCGAAGGGCCGAATGGCCTCCTCCTGCACCTATTTTCTATGTAATATAATCATTATCTGCATTTTAATGTACAAAAAAATGCTCTAGAAGTTTAACATTGCAGTTGGTATTTTCTTTTTTGAAGGTGCTGAGCGATGTAATTCAGCTGCCACAAAATAACAAAGGTCTCCTGCACATGATGGACAAATTAAACTGATATTGTCAGTAAGCTTCTTATCTTTCTTCGGGTACTTAATTTCCGTTTCAGTTTCTCCTTAAAAAGTACAGGCATGTGTTTATGACATCTCTGTAGCATTGACAAGGTTTGTAATTCCCCAGTTTTAACTTACTACATGGATGAAAATCATCATTCATACCAATGCAGTTTTTACGTAGCAAACTCGGGTATTGGGCAGATGAAGGGTGGCAGAGGCCCAGGTATTTAATATTTTAAAAAATTGTTTTGGTTTCATATTTTAATGATGTCAAGGTTTTCAATTACTTTCTCATCTTTTAGGTAAAATTGGTAAAACTATTTTAAATTCTTGACATCAATTTAAGAACATTAGAAATAGGAGCAGGAGTATTTAAAGAGTTCGTCACCATCATTGAATGTTGGAGATAATTAAAAAATAGCGACCAGTGCAGAGTTGCTGAGCTACCTAAACTCATAAGACGTTTGCCCTGGTTTAATCACACTAACACTACAGCTAGAAACACAGCAACACCTTTACTTCCTCAAAAGGTGAAGGAAATTCACATTTACTCCAATGATTCTGATCAATTTCTGCAGATGCACTATAGGAAGCATTCTAATCTGGATGCATCACAGCTTGATTTGGTAAATGCTCTGCCCAAGACTGCAAGAAACCGCAGAAGGTTTGCAGCCCAGTCTTTCACGCAAATCGGCCTTTCGCTGTACTTTCTTTGCATCTGCAACACAATACTCTGCACTCTGTTTATTTCATCTTTTGCACTACCTGATGAACTTATCTATATTACTAAAAGTAAGATCTTGACCACTTCCTGTTTTTCTGTTTCATGATTTTAGAAAAAACGCTGCCACTTACAGCTGTGATTTTTGGCCAGCTTTGAGTCCCCCTCCGCTGCACAGGACAAGAGGATATTTCCCATCGATGAAACATAAAAGAGTTATTAATGTTTAAAAAATGTTGACATTCTCTCTGTTGCCCCAGCTGGTGGGAGGGGGGAGGGACTATAAAACCTGGAAGTGTTGTGCCTCAGTCAGTCTCTGCAAGATGGGAGAGGTGAGAGGGTCACGTCTCTCAGTCTGAGCTGTGAATAACACTGAACACATGTCTACGAAACTGTGAGTGTTGTTTTACTGACCTTGAGTGCCCTTAATGTTGTTTGAAAATGAAAATGTGGTTTGTTTGAAGTAAAAGCAGTGCAAATGGTTGGTCTGGGGTTTTGGGTTGAAGTAAAATGCACTGCAAATGGTTGGTTTGGGGTTTTGGGTTGAAGTAAAAAGCACTGCAAATGGTTGGTTTGGGGTTTTGGGTTGAAGTAAAAAGCACTGCAAATGGTTGGTTGTCTAAACTTGACAACTTCCTGTTTGCACTGTATATTAACATAGAAACATAGAAACATAGAAAATAGGTGCAGGAGTAGGCCATTCAGCCCTTCGAGCCTGCACCGCCATTCAATATGATCATGGCTGATCATCCAACTCAGTATCCTGTACCTGCCTTCTCTCCATACCCCCTGATCCCTTTAGCCACAAGGGCCACATCTAACTCCCTCTTAAATATAGCCAATGAACTGGCCTCAACTACCTTCTGCGGGAGAGAATTCCAGAGATTCACCACTCTCTGTGTGAAAAAAGTTTTCCTCATCTCGGTCCTAAAAGATTTCCCCCTTACCCTTAAATTGTGACCCCTTGTTCTGGACTTCCCCAACATCGGGAACAATCTTCCTGCATCTAGCCTGTCCAACCCCTTAAGAATTTTGTAAGTTTCTATAAGATCCCCTCTCAATCTTCTAAATTCTAGCGAGTACAAACCGAGTCTATCCAGTCTTTCTTCATATGAAAGTCCTGACATCCCAGGAATCAGTCTGGTGAACCTTCTCTGTACTCCCTCTATGGCAAGAATGTCTTTCCTCAGATTAGGAGACCAAAACTGTACGCAATACTCCAGGTGTGGTCTCACCAAGACCCTGTACAACTGCAGTAGAACATCAAAAATGTTGAGAATCTCTCTCCTATCAATCACGCCATGAAGTCCACACCTTTTCCGGTGGGAGGGGGGAGGGGTTATAAAACCCGGAAGTGTGGGTGTGGCCCAGTCTCTGCATGATGGGGGAGAGAGAGGTCATGACTCTGTCTGAGCTGTGAATCAACGGAACACACTGAATGTCTACTGAACTGAGAGTGTGGTGTTTTGTGTGGTTTTATGGTGGTTTCACCCTGCTTGAAATGGTATGAAACTGCATTTGAATGTGGTGGCCTTGCACCTGCTTGAAATGGTATGAAACTGCACTTGAATTCGGTGGCCTTGCACCCTGCCTGATGTGGTAGGAAACTGCACCTGAATTTGGTGGCCTTGCACCCTGCATGAAGTGGTAGGAAAATTGATTTGAAAGCCTTGCACCCTGCTTGAAATGCAACTGCCAGCCCACCAGCCGTGTGTGAGCTGCCAGCACATCAGGCTTGAGGGACTGTGCTGCCACCCCAAGAATCCATTTGGCCCACAATGTCCATACTAGCCCTCTGTAGACCAGTCCCTTCAGCCCACAACACCCATACCAGCACTCCAGAAACCCCCCCCCCGGCCACCAATATTTGAATATTGTGTTGGGGGACCAGACCTCCCATGTGAACATGGGACCCAACGGGTCCCACTTAGTCTAGTGTCTTATATGAACTGCCTGGATGACACATAGAACAATTTTTTGCACTATTTCTTGTCACACATGACAATAATAAACCAATACCATCTTTCAAATGCAGTCCATTCTTCTTATGAAACAAACAATTTTGGCAGCGTGTTCGTAAAGAACATTCTTCAGGTACCACAAATAAGTTTGGCTGAAACAATGGTGATAGGTGAATGAGGGATTCTCTCACTGATTCACCGTTACATGGCAAAGTAACCCTGCATAGGTTTGAATGGGAAATTACTCCATTAACTTGCCTCTTCATTGACAGAGAAATACATTCAGTGAAATGATGTCAGGAATTACAACTACAAATTAATTTAATTCAGTGATAAAATCTCTATCATACTTTCATTTCTCATAGCTTCTTATGACATACAGGTCATTCATTGAATCCATACCAGAAATCCCATTCCCCCATTTATTTGCTTAAAACAAATTCTCTCATGCCCATTAGCACTATCTGCAGTTGCCATTGACCTACCAACCAGAACATCTTTGGGTGTAGAAACAAGGAACTGCAGATGCTGGTTTACAAAAGAAGACACAGTGCTGGAGTAACTCAGCGGGTCAAGCAGCATCTCTGGAGAACATGAATAGATGATATTTCAGGTTGGAACCCTCAATCATCTATGGGATGTGGGAGAAAATTAGAACACTGGGAGGAAATGCAAGAAGAGAGTCCTGAATGTGTAGTCTGCCTGCCCAGATCTAGAGGGGAAGATCAAAGCCAGATTACTGGAGCAACATTGCCTGCTGCACCACTCTACTCTGCTGCCTAAATTGAGCAGAAAGAAAAGCTGGGTAGTGTCATGAAGAGGGATGATTGTGGTTTAGTTAGCCCGTGCTCTCCAGTTAGTAGCTATCAGCATTATTACAAGGATATTTGTGTTTGGATATTTTCCACTTGATTCCATCATTGTATTTTGTTTTTAAAAAGGAGATAATAAATTTCTTACCAGCTGCTATCAGGTAATTGAACCATCCTATCAACAATTAGAGAGTGGTCTTGAGTTACTGTCTATCGCATTGGAGACCCTCAGACAATCTTTAATCAGAATTTACTGGACTTTATCTGATAGCTGCCATCTAGCTATCAGGCTAAAAACAGATGGAGACTGTTGATTGCAAGTAAATCAGTTCGGTTTTTAAACCTGTGTGCATTTTATTTGGTATTTACTGGTCTGCCCTTTTGTGCAAAGGTTATACAACTACCTTTGGGAGAGCATCAATATATGAACCAGGAATGTTAATTAAAGTAAAGCAAGCCATCAACGCATTTTACAACATTTAACAGCATCTGCCGAGTTACCAGAATCCCATTCATCAAAGTATTAACATTCTAACATCTTTCTTGATTTGAAAGTCTAATGCCTTTCAATGTTTCTCAAGAAATGCGTACAATGTCAGCTGTTGCCTATGGTTGCCAAATGTGGTCGTGGCTGAATTATTCTTCGGTATTTGTGCTAACTCACTAGCAGCACAGATAGCATTCATTATAGTCGGTGGCCATGTGTTCATCTGCTCTGCATAATGATACCAAGCAGAGTATTTGGTTTGGACAGCAGCATTAGCAGGTAGCACTCCAGTCTTACATCTGTGACCCAGGTTCAATCCTGGCATGTTTCACTTTAGAACATAGAAGAATATAGTACAAGAACAGGACTTTCAGCCCACAATATCTGTGCTGAACATGATGTCAAGATCAACTCTTACCTCCCTGCTAATAATCCATATCCCTCCATTCCCTGCACATCCATATGACTATCCAAAAGGATCTTAAATCCCACTATTATAATCTGCCTCAACTACCACCTCCGGCAGCAGGTTCCAGGCACTCGCCACCTCTGCTCCAATATCCTCTATGATAAGTTGTTTGATTAGTTGATTACAGCAATTTATCCCTAGTATTGGGAGGCATCCGATGAATCAAAGTAGAATTGATTGACACTGGGGGAGAATGTTAGTGGTAAATAAGGGGAGGGGGGAAATGACAAGGTTATGCTAAGAGCCTGCATAGACTCGATTAGCTTAATTGTCTCATATGAAAGTATGATATTAATAGTAGTTGTTTTCTACTATTTAGTCTGTGAATCTCTACTATCCTATTGATGACTAATGCGCCTGAGCGTTTCTGTTCCTAATGATTACAACCTTCTTTCATTAATTGCTGTTAAAGGATTATTTTGTAAGGTTCCACGATTTGTCTGTGTGTTATTCTTTATTCTCTGCAGGTTGGATCATTAAGTGTTTTTGGCAGAGAGAAGTGAGGCAGGCTGATTATCCATCTGGCATTACATTTATTCATCAGTATTCTTTCTTCTATTTCAAATGTTTTCTTGAACCGTGATCTATAATAATTTGTCAAGCATTTTGTAATGTGTTCAAAATGTGTCCCACTAGTTCCGATTAACAAAATGAACCTTTCTTTATTGTCACACAATTTAATGAAGATTACTTGAGAGTGTGAATGAATAATCTATTATTAACTGCTTTCCCCCCCCCCCCCCCCCCCCCCACCGGCCACTGACAGCCTCCGCCTAAAGCCGCTCCCTCCCCCGGCAGTAGGACTTCCTGAGAAGATTACGGAGAGTCGGTATGTCAAGGAGGACTCTCTCTAACTTCTACAGGTGCACAGTAGAGAGCATGCTGACCGGTTGCATCGTGGCTTGGCTCGGCAACCTGAGTGCCCAGAAGCGGAAAAGACTACAAAAAGTAATAAACAATGCCCAGTCCATCATCGGCTCTGACCTCCCTACCATTGAGGGGATCTATCGCAGTAGCTGCCTCAAAAAGGCTGGCAGCATCATCAAGGACCAACACCATCCTGGCCACACACTCATCTCCCCGCTACCTCCAAGACTGCAATGTCCAGGTTCAGGAATAGCTACTTCCCCACAGCCATCAGGCTATTAAACTCAACTCAAACAAAACGCTGAACATAAATAGGCCATTATCTATTTATTTGCAATTTATCTGTTTATTTATTCATGTGTGTATATATTTATATAATGGTATATGGACACACTGATCTGTTCTGTATTCATGCCTACTATATTCTGTTGTGCTGAAGCAAAGCAAGAATTTCATTGTCCTATCTGGGACACATGACAATAAACTCTCTTGAATCTTGAAAGACACTCTCCCCGCCCACTGGCCCCCGACAGCCCCCGCCTGAAGCCGTCCCCCTCCCCCGGCTACAGGACGCTCCCCCTCTCATCGGCCCCGTCTCACCGGCCCCCGCCTGAAGCCGATGGGGAGCGGCAGCGGTAGGCCATGGCAGCGGCAGGGGGTAGGCAGTGCCAGGGGTAGGCAATGGTAGGCTATGGCAGCGGTAGGCCATGGCAGCGGCAGGGGGTAGGCAGCGCCAGGGGTAGGCAATGGTAGGCTATGGCAGCGGTAGGCCATGGCAGCGCTCCCCTCGGCCTCCAACAGGCCCAGCCTGAAGCCTTCCCACTCCCCCGACTGCAGGACACTCCTCCCCCCCCACCGGCCCCAAACGCTCCCGCCTGAAGCCGTCCCCCTCCCCCGGCTGCAGAATGCAACAAGAGATGCACCAAGAAAGAATGGACTGAATCAATCTCATCTTTATCATTTAAATTGTTGTTATATTTTCAGTTATTCACATTTTAAGCTTTAATAAATCCCTTTTCACGCTGTGCCTGTCAGCTGTGCCTGTACAGTAATACCTGCTTGTTCTACCTCACAATGGGAACCCAATGGGCGGGAATGTCTGTGCCGCCAGAGAGCCGCTAGGTGTGGATGGGGGGGGGGGGGGTTTGAGGGGGGATGGAGTGAGTGCGTGGGGGGGGGAGGGCAAGGGGTGGAGTGGGGGGGGGGGGAGTGAGAGAAGGAGGGTGGGGATCAGGGTGTCACAACAGGAACCCATCAGCCATGCCTGCGCAGTTGAGGGCAATGCGTGAGTGGTGGAATATTGTGTTGGGGGACCAGGTCCTTGTGAGAATGGGACCCAATGGGTCCCACTTAGTCTAGTAGAAATCTAAAATTGACCCCAATTGGAGTAACTCAGCTGGTCAGGCAGTGTGACCCATTGAGTTACTCCTGCATTTTGTATATCTTTGGTGTAAACCAGCATCTGCAGTTCCTTGCTTCAACATTCCACACTGGAACTGTATACTGCAATTACATTTTTCCTTTTGTTATTATTTGTCAGTCATCTTCCTCCTGCATCTGTTTCTTGACTCCTCTGTCAATGGGAACTACCAAACAGCCAGCTGGTTCCTATGCAATGAAATGAAAGTACTGGTCCACAAAGATTGGCATAAAATTAAAATCATACTCAAGTCAAGTCAAGTCAAGTTTATTTGTCACATACACATATGAGATGTGCAGTGAAATGAAAGTGGCAATGCTCGCGGACTTTTGTGCAAAAGACAAACAACCAAACAACCAAACAAACTATAAACACAATCATAACACACATATTCTTTTACATAATAAATAATGGAAGGAAAAACGTTCAGTAGAGTTAGTCCCTGGTGAGATAGGCGTTTACAGTCCGAATGGCCTCTGGGAAGAAACTCCTTCTCAACCTCTCCGTTCTCACCGCATGGCAACGGAGGCGTTTGCCTGACCGTAGCAGCTGGAACAGTCCGTTGCAGGGGTGGAAGGGGTCTCTCATGATATTTTTGGCTCTGGAGTTGCACCTCCTGATGTATAGTTCCTGCAGGGGGGCAAGTGAAGTTCCCATAGTGCGTTCGGCCGAACGCACTACTCTCTGCAGAGCCTTCTTGTCCTTGGCAGAGCTATTCCCAAACCAGATGGTAATGTTCCCGGACAAGATGCTTTCCACCGCCACTGCGTAGAAGCACTGGAGGATCCTCGGAGACACCTACACAAAAGAGAAATCTATCTGATTGAAATGTGTAAAAGAGCATTATTATATCTATTTTAACTTTTATTCTCCCAATCTTGACAACAGAAAATCCAACATGCCCATATCGCTCAAAACTTATTACATGATTTATAGTTGAAGGAAAAATTCAGTGCGATTATTTTTTTTTTAAATGGTAAAGCTATTGAAACATAAAATGCTTTTGACAGCACATTATTGTTTATCTTTCGGGGAATAAAATCAGAGGAATAAACTTGCCTAGTACATTAGTAACAGTAATAGTAGCTCTGCCTTGAATTTATCAATCAGTACAATCTATGTTAAGCAGGCCAGGTGCAGTTAGAAGTGGTTGTCAACATCCCTGCAGAAGGATGGCTTATGCTAAGAGATTTGACTGATAGATAAGAAACTGTAGTGGAGCTTTATTGAGCAAAAGAGACTTATTGCTGAAGAATTTCATTACTTTTTTATCCTCTGTATTTTGTAGGATATATCAGGCCTGTGGATTACCATGTTTCCAAGTTAATATCTGCAGTACCCAGCATTATTTTACATAATCTAGTTATTTACATTTACAGAACTGTTAAATCAGGTGCCTACACCACAGGTAACTTTCAACTGTGTTACTTAAGTTCTACCATACATCAGATAATAAACTAGATAACCACACGGATGTTTTAATCCTTGTCCAATCAATTTTATCATTGTATCACTATTATTGAGCAATAAGAAGAACTTGCAGTGAATACACTTCACCAATGTTTGTGGGTAGATTTATTATTGTCACATGTACTGAGGTACAGCGAAAAGGTTTGCTCTGTATACTATTCAATCCAGGGCCGGATTTAGATGAAGAGAGGCCCTAAGTTGTCCCACTTGTGAGGCCCCCTCCGCGTTGGTTTTCAGCGCTGGCGGCGAGGCAGCGACCGGACAGCAATGGCGGACAAATCTCCCACAATTCAAAGCGAGGGGGAAAGTGCCCAGCGCCGACCAGTTGCCGTTGCAGTGCGCATGCGCAGGGCGGCTGATGATGGGCTGGCTGCGGTTGTGCGCATGTGCAGGGGGAGGACCCGTAGCAATGCGCATGTGCAAGGCAGCCTGCCGTGCCGGCGGATGAGAAGCGAGCGGAGCCCGGCGGCCTGGACACGGATAGCGGGGGGAGATGGAGAGAGAGAGATAGAGAGGGGGGCCGCCCAGAGTTGAACGGTAGGTGTCCTGCCTTGGCCGGAGGCCCCCCTAGATTTCGAAGCCCTAGACTTCAGCCAATGAAGCCTAGTGGTAGACCCGGCTCTCCAAGGCCCCCCTAGACCTCGAGGCCCTAAGCTTAAGCTTGTCTAGTTTATAGGTAAATCCGGCCCGGATTCAATCAAATTGGCTAATACTATACATAGATACAGTCAAGTTAAACTCCAGTACAATCGATAGAGCAAAGGGGAAGCACAGTTCTCAGAATTGTAGTGAATCAGTTCCAGAGACAAAGTCCAATGATCCTAATGGGTAGAGGTGAATGAGACAATACCTTACATTATGAAAGGACTGTTCAGAAAACTGATAACACAGGGGAACGGCATATCATTAGGTCACAAAATCTGCACATTGAAATGAATAGAGAAGCCCTACATTATATTGTGAAAGTGAAATGGGAATCAGCAATATCTATGAAATTATAACTAATCTTTCACATTAGATATTTAACATTTAAAATTTAAAAATGCAAAGTTTATGATTATACTGATATTTTCCAACTTTCTTCCCATGTACTGCTTATCTTTTAAATAGTCTTTCCTTCTGAAGTTTTGAGTGACTAGCAACCCTGAGAGAGCTTGTGTGATTCACCATTCATTATGTATGAAGCTAAATGCCTGAGTGCTGAAGGTAATTCCACCTTGGAAAGGATAGTACAGCGCTGATGTAGGTTTAACCAAGAATCACAATCATAATCACATTCGGGTATCTTGGCTGATATTTCATTTCCCCGTTCTGGGACTCGGATAATTATAGAACTGCCAACCTGGCTGAGATAATTAACACAACACAGTTTAGCACAGGAATCAAGGTCAACCCTGTTCTGTATGGCTCAATACCACATTGTGGTGGAGAGGGGGGGGTGCAGAGTGTAATTAACAAACCAAATTAATGTATTAGTATGCAGTTAGGTTTGATTGCTTGAACCTAGTAATGTAGGAGGTAAAGAAAAATACCATTGAGTCTCAATTTTTCTTTGATTATTTTTTTCTGTTTGTGCCACAACAACCAAACCAGAGTGGGGTAAGTATATTTGCAGGTGGAGCTATTGCTCTGTTTCAAGCTCTCAAAGCCGTGATGCCTACACTGATTGGTCCCCTCAGCAGTCCTTTCAATTACAATGCTGCAATTAATGTCTTCAAAAAGTCACTGCATGCAATTTGGAATTGTACATAAGAAATTGTGCAGCAGATTTCCATGCCTTGCAATAAAATCGACAGCCTTTAAAATATTAATAATACCAGCTGCATCTAATGCACTATTTATGATTGTTTTCAAGATACATGGTTCTTATTAAATCATGTCACAAAAGCGCTCGTTCAATGCATAATAGCAGCTAAAGTGGAGGTATATACACATCAATCCTATCGCAGTAATTAAATTGAGAAAAAGTACTGTAAATGGATGGGAACCAGGCAGAAGCAATGTTGTTCAGAGTAGTATGTTAAATGAGCACAAACATCAGTGATATAAAACTACATGTACTGAAAATTGATCATAGCAAGCAAGAGAGAAATGCGTGTAGCTTCAGTAAAGATATTTTAATTTATTTTGAAGCAATGGGAAATGTATTGCAAGCATCACATCCATAGATACGAGCTCATACTTTCCAATAAGTCCCATTCAGGAGCAGAAACATCAATGGAAGAATTTTAACTCTGTGCATACAATGAGAGGGGGAAGTAAGCTATAAACTATGGAAAGTTGGACCAAATCAACTGCCCACTTTCAGATTGAATGGAGGGGAGGTTAGTGTCCCTGCATATCTATCTTCATTACATTGAAGAAAAGATTGATCCATACTTCGTGACTGAGCAAAACACAAATGTCCATGAGGTTATTAAAACCTCCATCCTCTCAGCTGTTGTTTTTTCATGTGCTTGTGAAAAAGATGAGCTTCTTGAGTCAGTGAGGCTATTCCTAACAAAACAGGTGATAAGTCATGTAACATAGAAACATAGAAAATAGGTGCAGGAGGAGGCCCTTCGGCCCTTCGAGCAAGCACCGCCATTCATTGTGATCATGGCTGATCATCCCCTATCAATAACCTGTGCCTGCCTTCTCTCCATATCCCTTGACTCCACTAGCCCCTAGAGCTCTAACTCTCTCTTAAATCCATCCAGTGACTTGGCCTCCACTACCCTCTGTAGCAGGGAATTCCATAAATTCACAACTCTCTGGGTGAAAAAGCTTTTTCTCACCTCAGTCTTAAATGACCTCCCCTTTATTCTAAGACGGTGGCCCCTGGTTCTGGACTCGCCCAACATTGGGAACATTTTTCCTGCATCTAGCTTGTCCAGACCTTTTATAATTTTATATGTTTCTATAAGATCCCCCTCATCCTTCTAATCTCCAGTGAATACAAGCCTAGAACTTGTAGAACTTGTGTTTTTAATCATGAAGATCTGAGGGGTGGTGCATAGTTAGGACATGAGTAATTGGTAGGGATAACTCACATTCTGCCCTGCTCTTGAAGACAACATATTGATATCATTGCTCTAGACCACCTAGACTCTTTAGTAAAACCAATAGTTCTGTCAGTAGAACCTGACTCTCCCAAATCACCCCCTGCCCATCCATATGCATACATCTCCCAGAGTCCTCTCCAGAAACTTAACTACCACAGATGCTAGGCTCATTGGTCTATAGTTCTCCAGCTTTTTTTGCAGCCTTTCTTAATTGAGACACAAGAGTGACGACCTTCCAGCATCTCATCGATTTCTAACGATGATTTGTTTATCTCAACTAGGGCTCCTGCAACTCTAGCTTTCCACAATGTCCTTGGGTATATCTGTTTTCTGAGGTGCTATTTCATTTGAAAAGCATAAAATATTCTGTCATTAATTGCATATTTCCAATGAAATTTTAGAATTCTTTGTGAATTTAAAACGTGTTCAATTTAGTACAGGTAATATTCTTTTCAACCACATGTTTCCAGTCTAAATCTTTATGCCATTATCAAAGGGCCATTTTGTGAGGTGCTTCCACAGTTTTGAAGGTTAGACTGAGCAGCTACTAGGAAATAACTCATGATCTTTAATCCCAAAGAGGTTTTGTCCTTATCTTTTATCTGGATTACATTCTGAAACCTGAAACTCAATCACTTCAACTGGAAATTCTTACAATATATTTTGGAGATAAAAAAGTTTCCACAGATGTGCCATGAGTGCTGAATGTACATCAAAGTTGGGTACGATGAGGTGAGAAACAGGCCACTTGCATGAGACAGATGCAGATGCTGCTTCACAAAAAAAGCCACAGTGCTGGAGAAACTCAGTGGGTCAGGCAGCATCTCTGGAGTACATGAATAGGTGACATATCAGGTCAGAACCCTTCATCACCTATCCATGTTCTCCAGTGATGCTACCTGACCTATTGCATTATTCCATCACTGTGTGTCCATCTTTATCAGTAATGTACACAGCAGATCAGTCAGAACTCGAAAGGAGATTCTGTTTCTCTTGTTTGACGATTGCAAAGAATAGTTCTGGTACTTAAATAAATTAAGCACTACTGAACATTTTAACTAATTTAGGCTAAAAATCATACCTTGCCAGAAAAGTTACATTATAACAGCAGTTCTGTGCGGAGGATAAGGCAGCAAAATTGATTGTGAACATGACCCAATCTATCGTTTGCAAAGACCAGACCCTGAGCACTTTGTGGCACGATGGCCGCACTTTGCATGCTGGGTTCAGAGGGTCAGGGAGGTATAGTGGACTGATCAAAGAGGACCAAGCTTGGATTAGAGTGTGTCATAAAAACATAGAAACATAGAAAATAGGTGCAGGAGTAGGCCATTCGGCCCTTCGAGCCTGCACCGCCATTCGATATGATCATGGCTGATCATCCAACTCAGTATCCCATCCATGCCTTCTCTCCATACCCCCTGATTCCTTTAGCCACAAGGGCCACATCTAACTCCCTCTTAAATATAGCCAATGAACTGGCCTCAACTACCTTCTGTGGCAGAGAATTCCACAGATTCACCACTCTCTGTGTAAAAAATGATTTTCTCATCTCGGTCCTAAAAGACTTCCCTCTTATCCTTAAACTGTGACCCCTAGTTCTGGACTTCCCCAACATCGGGAATAATCTTCCTGCATCTAGCCTGTCCAACCCCTTAAGAATTTTGTACGTTTCTATAAGATCCTCCCTCAATCTTCTGAATTCTAGCGTGTACAAGCCGAGTCTATCCAGTCTTTCTTCATATGAAATTCCTGCCATCCCAGGAATCAGTCTGGTGAACCTTCTCTGTACTCCCTCTATGGCAAGAATGTCTTTCCTCAGATTAGGAGACCAAAACTGTATGCAATACTCCAGGTGTGGTCTCACCAAGACCATGTAGAACTGCAGTAGAACCTCCCTGCTCTTATACTCAAATCCTTTTGCTATGAATGCTAACATACCATTTGCTTTCTTCACTGCCTGCTGCACCTGCATTCATATTTTCAATAACTGGTGTACCATGACACCCAGGTCTCGTTGCATCTCCCCTTTTCCTAATCAGATAATAGTCTACTTTCCTGTTTTTGCCACCAAAGTGGATAACCTCACATTTATCCACATTATACTGCATCTGCCATGCATTTGCCCACTCACCCAACCTATCCAAGTCACCTTGCAGCCTCCTAGCATCCTCCTCACAGCTAACACTGCCCCCCAGCTTCGTGTCATCCGCAAACTTGAAGATGTTGCTTTCAATTCCTTCATCCAGATCATTAATATATATTGTAAATAGCTGGGGTCCCAGTACTGTGCCTTGCGGTACCCCACTAGTCACTGCCTGCCATTCTGAAAAGGACCCATTTACTCCTACTCTTTGCTTCCTGTCTGCAAGTTCTCTATCCACATCAATACTGAACCCCCAATACCGTGTGCTTTAAGTTTGTATACTAATCTCTTATGTGGGACCTTGTTGAAAGCCTTCTGAAAGTCCAGATATAACACATCCACTGGTTCTCCCTTATTCACTCTACTAGTTACATCCTCGAAAAATTCTATAAGATTCGTCAGACATGATTTACCTTACATAAATCCATGCTGACTTTGTCCAATGAATTCACCACTTTCCAAATGTGCTGCTATCCCATCTTTAATAACTGACTCCAGAATTTTCCCCACCACCGATGTTAGATTAACTGGTCTGTAATTCCCCGTTTTCTCTCTCCCTCCCTTTTTAAAAAGTGGGGTTACATTAGCTACTCTCCAGTCCTCAGGAACTACTCCAGAATCTAAAGAGTTTTGAAAAATTATCACTAATGCATCCACTATTTCTATGGCTACTTCCTTGAGTACTCTTGGATGCAACTTATCTGGCCCTGGGGATTTATCGGCCTTTAATCCATTCAATTTACCTAACACCACTTCCCGGCTAACCTGGATTTCACTCAGTTCCTCCATCTCATTTAACCCCCGGACCCTTGCTATTTCCGGCAGATTATATCTGTCTTCCTTAGTGAAGACAGAACCAAAGTAGTTATTCAATTGGTCTGCCATGTCCTTGTTCCCCATGATCAATTCGCCTGTTTCTGACTGCAAGGGACCTACATTTGTTTTAACTAATCTTTTCCTCTTCACATATCTATAAAAACTTTGCAGTCAGTTTTTATGTTCCCTGACAGTTTTCTTTCATAATCTATTTTCCCTTTCCTAATTAAGCCTTTTGTCCTCCTCTGCTGGACTCTGAATTTCTCCCAGTCCTCTGGTAGGCTGCTTGTTCTGGCTAATTTTTACGCTTCATCTTTTGTTTTGATACTATCCCTGATTTCCCTTGTTATCCACGGATGCACTACCTTCCCTGATTTATTCTTCTGACAAACTGGGATGAACACTTGTTGTAGTTCATCCATGCAGTCTTTAAAGCCTTCCATTGCATATCCACCGTCAACCCTTTAAGAATAATTTGCCATTCTATCTTGGCCAATTCACGTCTCATACCCTCAAAGTCACCTTTCTTTAAGCTCAGGACCCTTGTTTCTGAATTAACAATGTCACTCTCCATCCTAATGAAGAACTCAACCATATTACGGTCACTCTTGCCCAAGGGGCCATGCACAACAAGACTGCTAACTAACTCTTCCTCATTACTCAATACCCAGTCTAGAATAGCCTGCTCGCTCGTTGGTTCCTCTACATGTTGGTATAGAAAACTATCCCACATACATTCCAAGAAATCCTCTTCCTCAGCACCTCTGCCAATTTGATACACCCAATCTATATGTAGATTGAAGTCACCCATTATAATTGTTTTACCTTTGTTGCACGCATTTCTAATTTCCTGTTTGATGCCATCCCCAACTCCACTACTACTGTTAGGTGGCCGGTACACAACTACCACTAGTGTTTTCTGCTCCTTAGTGTTTCGCAGCTCTACCCATATCAATTCCACATCCTCCAAGCTAATGTCCTTCCTTTCTATTGCATTAATCGCCTCTCTAACCAGCAACGCTACCCTGCCTCCTTTTCCTTTCTGTCTATCCCTCCTGAATATTGAATATCCCTGGATGTTCAGCTCCAAGCCTTGGTCACCCTGGAGCCATGTCTCCGTGATCACAACTTTATCATATTCATTAATAACTATCTGCAAATTCAACTCATCCACCTTATTACGAACGCTCCTTGCATTAAGATACAAAGCCTTCAGGCTTGTTTTTACAATGCTCTTACCCCTTATACAATTATGTTGAAAAGTGTCCCTTTTTGATTTTTGCCCTGGATTTGTCTGCCTGCCACTTATACTTTTCACATTGCCCACCAACTCATGGGGTTGAGTTGGTGGGCAATGGTGCCTTTGCATTGGATGCATGGCTTTTGTCATGGTAAGTGACTACAAATGTGCTATAGTCATGGAAGATCCAGATCAAAATTTAGGAAGTGCCACACATCTTGGTCAAGGTTAGGAAATGGAAAGATTTTTGATGAAGCCAACAGATTACTCATGCTTTTGAAACAAGAATATGTACTGATCTGAATTGTATAGTAGTAATGATGTAGAATGCCCTGGTGATCCCTTTATTAGTGATTCCAGTCTATGTGTGCAAGGTGTGGAACTCTAGAAGTGCTTCTTATGATTCAATATGAGTGTGCAGACAATGCTTTTACATTGACTTCAAAACATTCAATGAGACAGTGAGAACAATTGCCCCCAATTTAACAATCTTGTACCAGATATGAAGAGCTTTCTAAGAGTGTTATTTCCATCATATTGCAATCTACCACTACAAATATTCTGCTTAAAGTTGAAATAAGATGTGATTAAAAGGAATCAATATTCTGTGCATTCTTCATATCTCATTGCCTGAGAGTGCATGCATTAATACTTGTACTGGCCACTTAAATGTAAGATGACAGAAATGTGAATTATTTGTTGGCATATGATAAATGTTAAGGGCCTGTCCCACTGTGGGGTCCTAACTTGCGAGTTTAGAAGAGTTTAGGAGATTTTTTTAAAGTGTCATGGTCTTGTTGTATCGCCGAAGTAGATCACCTCCTATGACCTCCTTCGACTTTGTAGAGAAGCTCCTACGTATATGTAGAAGACCTCCTTCGACTATGTAGAAGACTAGCTTCGACTAGCTTCGGGAAAATTGGACACCAAATAGTGGAGAGTGAAGACGACCACCTTCGACTATACTAACACGATTACCTTCGATTGTCTTCGATTACCTACGAACAACATGTCGAACTACTACGACCTACTTCAACTACACGTACGAGTAAAAGAAATATAGATTTTTTCCATGCCGATCAATTTTTACTCGCAGCCAATTTTCAGCATGCTAAAAAATACTCCTCGACCAAACTGAGGCCTCGAGTATGCGGAAACTTCTCTCGAGCATGAAGGAGAGTTACATAGACCTCCTAGGACCACGTGTCGACCATGCTGCGAGTTTGAGTCTAGCACAAACTCTTCTAAACTCGCAAATTAGGTCCCCGCATTGCGATGGGCCCTTAAGGTATATTCAATTCCTAAATGCACCACGAGCATTTAACTTTATTCATCACTGAAAGATGGAATATTTTCTGACGATCCATGGTTTAAGTTTTCTAAATTGTGCACAAGCTTCCTATTGAATTTGCATTGTATGTATTGCATGGCAGAAGAGAAATAGTGGAAAAAAGTATCAAAAAGTATTTGTGAAACTAGCAAGTCATGAAGATCTAAATTGGTCTCAAAACACAATAACTACCAAATGTTTTGCCAAGGGTACAGCATTTTTTGCTGTTTGATAATATGTAACTGTAATTGGGATGCTGCAACTAAATGTCAGTAAATTACATATCATATGGAGTTATTTGACACGGTAGACATCATTCTGAAATGTAAGCTCTGCGTTGACGATCTATAATAATAATCAAATCGGCCCCATTCCCCAACATTTTCCCTCAGGCCTGCAATTTCTTCTCCCTCTGATATATTTTTGCTTCCCTTCTGAAACTGATTTAACCACAACTCCCAACACCCTGTCAGTGAGTGAATTCCACATCCTGAATACTTGCTACTTTGCCTCAGGCCACTCATGGCTCTTTTGTCCAAGGTTGGAATGGATTCCCTTTATGATCTTGAACAATTCAGTCAAATCAGCCCTAAACTTTCTCTGCACTATTAAGAACAATCTTGGTTTCAATAATATGTCCACTTAAGTCTCATGTTCCCAAATCAATTTATTAAATATTTTAAGCACCTCTTTCAAGGATCGCATCCTTACAAAAATATGTTGAGCAGAAGTGTATATGGTATTCGTGTTGTGGCTTAATCAGTGTTTATAAAGGTTTGGTTAAAACTCCTTGCTTCAATAACTCTGTGTAAAACCCTTTATGAATTTGTTTCAGAAGCTAGTCCCAGTGCGTTTGACAACTTTCAAAGGTCAAATCCTCTTGGATTCCTCTGTTCCTGTACATCATTTAGAATTCTCCCATTTAGTCCACATTGTTTCTCCTCATTCCTTCTGACAACCTGTATCACGAGGAATTCAATTGAAATTCAACAGAGTTGCTGTGGTACTGTTGTAATGTTTATCCTGTTACCATCTCAAATATTGTAAATTTACATTTGAAATAGTGCAATATTATAATTGCAACAGGTTTAACCAATGTACACAAACTGTGAGTTTCCATGAATCAAGAAAGTCGTGTAAATGTTGGTGGGCAGCTTGCAAAGATTTCAACCTGGAACATTCAACATCAAGAATTTCACAGCATTCCATTTTAACAATTTTGTTTTAAAGCATTATTAGGATGCTATGTCAGCCCCCTTGATGATGGCCAGTATATTTGTCATGTTTTAAGATTGCTTTCAGAAAGGCAGCCCCGAGGAACAATAAATGGTGTGGGACCTGGAAAATACAGAACTTGGTTACAACTAAGGTCCATGCTATCACGGGTGAAAAAAAAACTATTCACAAGCAAGGTTGCTGTTTACTGGCTGAGTGGAATTTGGTAACTTCATGCTTGCCATTTATCTGTCTTCATCTAACAAAAGCCTTTTGAAGTTGTCAATCAGTATGAAATATTAATACTGTGGTGACACACACCACTCTTGCTGCAATTGCAGCAGTAATCAGTTGCTACAAAAGCAGAGAAGCTTTGCGTAGGAGAGATGGCAATAAACATTCCACTGGAACAGTTTCTGCTTTCTACTGCTCGAATTCCGCTTCATTCACTAACAATCTTCAGCTAGAATGGGAAACCACAATTATAATCATCAAAAGTAAAGGATTCATGAATGCCCTCCAGCCTCTGTGAGGGATTTTAGAGGTCTAAGGGAGGGACAAATGTGAAGTGAAAATTAAAACGCTTGTATCATACTTCAAAGGTGTTGTTCTAATCACAAAGATCAGGAAAAAGGGAGTAGTAAAACAGTGTTCAAGAAGGAACTGCAGATGCTGGAAGATCGAAGGTACACAAAAATGCTGGAGAAACTCAGCGGGTGCAGTAGCATCTATGGAGCGAAGGAAATAGGCGACGTTTCGGGCCAAAACCCTTCTTCAGACTGATGGGGGGTGGGGGGGAGAAGGAAGGAAAAAGGGAGGAGGAGGAGCCCGAGGGCGGGGGGATGGGAGGAGACAGCTCGAGGGTTAAGGAAGGGGAGGAGACAGCAAGGGCTAGCAAAACTGGGAGAATTCAACGTTCATGCCATCCGGACGCAAGCAACCCTGGCAGAATATGAGGTGCTGTTCCTCCAATTTCCGGTGTTGCTCACTCTGGCAATGGAGGAGACCCAGGACAGAGAGGTCGGATTGGGAATGGGAGGGGAAGTTGAAGTGCTGAGCCACCGGGAGTTCAGGTAGGTTATTGCGGACTGAGCGGAGGTGTTCGGCGAAACGATCGCCCAACCTCCGCTTAGTCTCCCCGATGTAAATCAGCTGACATCTAGAGCAGCGGATGCAGTAGATGAGGTTGGAGGAGATACAGGTGAACCTTTGTCACACCTGGAACGACTGCTTGGGTCCTTGAATGGAGTCGAGGGGGAGGTGAAGGGACAGGTGTTGCATTTCTAGCGGTTGCAACGAAAAGTGCCCGGGGAGGGGGTGGTACGGGAGGGAAGGGAAGAATTGACAAGGGAGTTGCGGAGGGAGCGGTCTTTGCGGAAGGCAGACATAGGGGGAGATGGGAAGATGTGGAGAGTGGTGGGGTCACGTTGGAGGTGGCGGAAATGGCGGAGGATTATTTGTTGTATTTGCCGGCTGGTGGGGTGAAAGGTGAGGACTAGGGGGACTCTGCCCTTGTTGCGAGTGCGGGGATGGGGAGAGAGAGCAGTGTTATGGGGTATGGATGAGACCCTGGTGCGAGCCTCATCTATGGTGGCGGTGGGGAATCCCCGTTCCCTGAAGAACGAGGACATTTCTGATGCCCTGGTGCGGAACGTCTCATCCTGGGAGCAGATGCGGCGTAGGCGGAGGAATTGGGAGTAGGGAATGTAGTCTTTACAGGGGGCAGGGTGGGAAGACGTGTAGTCTAGATAGCCATGTGAGTCAGTTGGTTTGTAGTGTATGTCGGTCAGAAGTCTGTCCCCTGCGATGGAGATGGTGAGGTCAAGGAATGGTAGGGAAGTGTCGGAAATGGTCCAGGTGTATTGGAGTGCCGGATGGAAGTTGGTGGTGAAGTGGATGAAGTCAGTCAGTTGTGTGTGGGTGCAGGAGGTGGCCCCAAAGCAGTCGTCAATGTAACGGAGGTAGAGGTCGGGGATGGGGCCCTGGTACGTAATGAACAAGGATTGTTCAACGTACCCGACAAAGAGGCAGGTGTAGCTGGGGCCCATGCGTGTGCCCATAGCTACGCTTGTGTTTGGAGGAAATGGGAGGAGTCAAACATAAAGTTGTTGAGGGTGAGGACCAACTCCGCTTGGTGGAGGAGGGTGTCAGTGGCTGGGTATAGGTTGCTCCTCTGGTCGAGGAAGTACCGGAGGGCTTTGAGGCCATCCTGGTGGGGGATGGAGGTGTAGGTGTAGTAAAACAGTGGATAGACACAGTGCTGGAGTAACTCTGCTGGACTGGCAGCATCTCTGGAGAGAAGGAATGGGTGACGTTTTGGATCGAGATCCTTTTTCAGACTGATGTAAAACTGTGGAGCAGTTTCACTCTTCGTCTCCTTTAATCTCTTGCCTTTGGCACATTTTGTCCATCTATCAATCAAAATCCCTCTCACCTGTATTCACCTATCACTTGCCAGGCTTTGTCCTACCCCCCAGCTCGCTTTTCTAGTTTTCTCCCCCTTACTGCACTAAAGAAGGATCCCACCCTGAAATGTCGTCCTGCCCATTCCCTCCATGTGCTGCCTGAACCATTGAGATATTCCAGCACTTTGTGTTTTGACAAAAATCGGAAAACCTGGCACAAATCCTACCAGCAGGATTTACATACTTTAATGCAGAATGCAGCATTTTCAAACTGGCCAATGTTAGTCGATTTATTTCTATACTGTTGTGAATTTAGATATAATCCTTCACCACTTTTGTTATTCAGAGTTAAACATATACTCAAGGAAGTTTCAAGTGACTGCTTAATGTTGTGGTGTCTTGACGTTTCTTTGGAAGGATGGATTAGATAAACTGAAAGAAAACTTTGGAAGGTCACCTCCTAGATATTTATTTACACAACTCAGATAAGAAGAGTGATGAAATGTACAACACCTAATTAGATGGAGCAACAACATCAAATGAATTTGTTATAATCTGCGATACTGTATGTTTTATTAGCATCTCTGGCAATTGCTTCAATAACCAACTTTCTCCACCAATATAACATTAACTTTGGTTTACAAAATACAATAAACCCACCTCCCAATCAATGATTCTAATTAAGAAGTAAATTACCACATGCAAATCACCCTGGCATTGCATACCTGCCTTGCCTTATTGATAGGACCTAAGTCCTGGACTTAACATATTCCTGGAACACCTTGGAGCCATTGAGTCATAGAGAAGTGCGCTCTTTAACTCACTGAGTCTGTGCTAGTTCATTTTAATACTGATCCAAACCTAACTCATTTGATTCTCCTCATGTTACCATCAACCCCTTCCTTAAAACCCCACCTTTTATTCTACCATTCGCTTATACAAGAGATAATTTACAGTGGCCAATTAAAGGGCTTTCTCACGGTGCGACCTGAAGCAAGACTTAACAAGAGTTTAACATCGTGGGAACCTTCTGCGATAGCAGTACAGCATTCGTGGACCACCGAGGACCTCCGTGGCGCTAACGGCAGGTAGTCGTGTAACTTTGTAAGGTCGGGAGAAAATTCAAACATTTTTGAATTTCTCCAAGAGTGACTTGAGCAGCGTTGCAACATTGCATGAACGCAGATGCCAGTGCGATATCCGTGCGATATCCGTAATGACTCTTGCGGGTACCGTGGGAACTCCTGCGAACGGTAAGCAACACAGACTGAAAACACAACGTGCAAGTAAATGGATGTGAGCACAGACAGAGGAGGGTGGATTAAAATAATGGAGGGGGTTGGGTGGGAAGTGGGGGCAAAACGGAGACATCCTCTGCAATGGCTTCCAAAAATAACTCATGTAATCCTGAAAGGACACACAGAGTGCTGGAATAACTCAGCGGGTCAGGCAGCATCGTTGGAGAACATAGATAGGTGACGTTACACAGAGTGCTGGAGTAACTCAGTGGGTCAGGCAGCATCTGTGGAGAACATGGATAGGTGACATTTCACAGAGTGCTGGAGTAACTCAGCGGGTCAGGCAGCATCTGTGGGGAACATGGATAGGTGACGTTTCACAGAGTGCTGGAGTAACTCAGCGGGTCAGACAGCATCTCTGGAGAAAAATTAATAGGCAACATTTCTGGGCGGAACCGACTCTGAAGATTGAGTCTGAAGAAGGGTTCCGACCTAAGCATCACCTATTCTTTTTCAACAGAGATGCTGCCTGACCCACTGAATTACTCCAGCACTTTGTGTCTATCTTGGTATAAACCAGCATCTACAGTTCCTTCATACACGTGTTAACTCGAGTGTTCGGTCGAGACTGACAAGGAGTGAAAGCATCCATGTCCACACCAGCTGGTGACTGGTAGTCCAACCTGCCTGTGTTTGGTCCATATCCCTCCAACCTGTCCTATCCATGTACCTGTCTATGGATAGGACAGTCCCTGCCTCAACTACCTCCTCTGGCCGCTTGATAGGGTAGACAGAAGATGCTGCCCGACCCACTGAGTTACCCTGGCACATCGTGTCATGTTGTGTATCATCAATATCTGTACTTCCTTGTTTCCACTAATTACTCTGTGTATTGCTGACAAATAACTGAAGGACAGCTGTTTCACTGTGTCTCCAAATCAGAATGAAATGTCGGACTCAAGAACGACAGCAGCAATCTAGAAGGAAATTCCAGTTGCTGACTCGGGGGCATTATGTATGCAAAGGACTATGTCTCAGAGAAGACATTAAACTGACACCCTCTTGACCTGCTCACATGAATATCAAAATCAGTCCTCCAGAGATAATGCCTGGCCCACTAAGTCACTCCAGCCCTTTGTGTTTATCTCCAGAGATGCTGTCTGACCCGTTGAGTTACTCCAGCACTCTGTGAAACGTCACCTATCCATGTTCTTCAGAGAGGCTGTCTGACCCGCTGAGTTACTCCAGCACTCTGTGTCCTACGTCTAGATGTAAAACCCTCATGATATTTTCAAGGCAAGGCAGGGGAGATCTCCAAATATCTATCCCTCTAACAGCACAACTAAAATAGATTATCCGGCCCATTAAGCAGTTGCTCATATTGTCCAAATTGAGGTCTCCGTTGAAACATGGGCTTAACCCAGTGAGACTTCCTCTTAATTCTCTTTTTAATTAATCTCACCCTTCTGCCTTCACGCAAGCGTTTTCGATGCACATGTTGCGCTAATGCATACAGCGCGTCAATGAAAATAACAACCAGCCTGTACTCGAACCAACTTTGTATAGGCATGTCTGCAAATGAGCCAATTCTACGAACGGAGGATATTTATATAGTGTGTGAAAAAAAGTGACATCATTTGTGCCACGTGATTAACTACACTACAGTCCACGATGTTCATTCACGATTAACGGGAAAGATCGGGAGACGGACAAGTCACTCGCACAAATGACAGAATTGCCGAGTACCGTGGGAACTCTTTATCTCCCCCCCGTTATATCGTGCGGAACTCGTGCTGGACCACGACCACTTCACTCTGGTGACATCTTGCATCAGGTCGCACCGTGAGAAACGGCCATTAACCTACTGACCTTCAGAGTTTTGGAATGTGAGAGGAAATTTGTGTGGTCATAGGGAGAATATACAAACTCCTTGCAGTTGGCACAAAGTCAGCATTGAACCTGGATTCTTGGAGCTCTGCGGCAGTGCCCAACCAGCTCAGTGAATGTGCACTCTAAAAATCGTAACAAAAGCCACAACAGTTCAAGGGAGAGGCTCACCACTATTAACCAGAGATAACCTAAAATAGGCAAAGGGTGCAGACTTGCCAACTTGTCCACAGCTCAGAAGTAAATGCAAAAATGAAAATGCTTTAAACTGAGCCATCCTCTGCAAAAGGAAGTGTATATGCAGAAGCCTGTTGAACGTAATGCTCATAACGCCTAAACTAGGGATTTCAGATAGAGGGATTAGAGATATTCAGCCGCACAGAGTTAATGTGGAACAGTACAGCACAGGAACGGGCCGTTTGGCCCACAATGTTTGTACAGAACACAAAGCTCAGTTAAACTAATCTCATCTGCCTGTACATGATCTATATTTTCTCTCTTAGAAACATATAAACATAGCAAAATGGGTACAGGAGTAGGCCATTGGGCCCTTCGAACCAGCATGTCAGTGAGAATGGTAAATAAACTCAGCGGATATTGTTCATTGGTAAATAAACTCAGCATTGTACATCCATCACAGTGATGTTCACATTAATGGTGGTTATATTGAAATAAAGTGCATTTAGGTCACAAGTGTTATTGACTTGTGCAGATTATTTGTTCATGAACCAGTAATGACCGTTTAACAATTTAAGCCATGGTGGGCTACATTGATCATTGACTTTTTCATACCTCATCATCCCAACCCCTGAAGCAAAGTCTTTACAATAGAGGAGAAAATGACCCCGGTGTTAATATCTCAAAACAGAAAATCTTGTATTATTTACATCCATCTATCCATCTATCTTCCGGTTTGCGCTGCCATTCTATTTGTACAAAAACAGTACGCGACAGCGCAGCGATTTTGCGCCAGCTTACTCACTGCCCCCACGAGCTGCAATTGCACTAAGTTTCGTTCCAATTGGTTGTCTAATGTAAAAGTTAGCGAGGTTTGAAAAATCTTAAAAACCGTGCGTGCGCAGTTCGATCTACTCTTCTGCCATTTATCGCCGCCTTGATTTTCTCCTGTCACTCCGCGGGATGGTCCGCCCCTTCCTGCATCATTGCGTCTTTACTGGAGCTGAGGGAGGGTCTGGATGGCCGGCGGACATTACCAACCGGAAACAATTTTCGGAGGGAGATTGTGTCGGAGACCCAGCCCAGCGTTGGAGACCCAGTTCAGCGTCGGAGACCGACCCAGCGCAGCCCAGCTCAGCTTCGGAGACCCAGCCCAGAGTCAGAGATGTTGCGCAAAACGTAAAGGGGAGACTCTGATTCTGGCTGAGAACGACCAGTACCCGCTGTGTCCCCATTGCAAAGTCAACTCCAGCCCCTTCCCCTGGGGTCCCCTTCGCTGGCTCCTGCCCCCTTCCCCCGTGATACCACCCTCTCCCCCACAACCCCCTTCTTTTCTCCAAGCTCTCTCCCCCCTCCCCCACACCCCCCATCCCTCACACACACCCCTCCCCCATAAGCCCCCCACAAGGCCCCCATACGCCCCACCCCCACATGCCCCTCCCCAACAACCCCCCTCCCCCACACCACCCCTCCCCCACACCACACCTCCCCCACACACCCCCTGCCCCACACCCACTCCCCCCCCCCACACCCCCCCCTCCCCCACACACCCCCTTCCCTCCCCTCCCACACATGATGAGGAGGGGGAAGGAGTGCTGGGGGATGAAGAGAAATGAGCAGCTTCTGCGCAGTTAGGGGCTATGGGTGAGTGGTGGAATATTGCGTTGGGGGAACGGGTGAGTGGTGGAATGTTGCGTTGGGGGACCAAACCTCCCATGTGACTGTTTTAAAAAATCTAGTTCTTTGATTTCTGCAGACATTTGAAGTTCTCTCACAGAAGCTTCAGGCAAGGTTTTGTCCTGTCTGATTTGTTATGAAGTTTGGCCTTTACCACTTTAAAACAATATATTTTTTAAGATAAGCAAGTCTACCTTTCAGAACTGCAGTGAAACATAATTCTCACATTTCCATATAACTACCAAGTGATCGCTCAAGGGAGAACAAATACATGGCTTTGGTGTATAGCACATCAGTCCTCTGTGAGATGTAACTGTACCACTGTTGTTCTGACTTTAATGAGTTCCATTAGTCACACAGGATGAAGATGATACATTACATCTGCCTTAGAAGTACAGAAACCTTCAAGGCCAACCTTTTACGTCCAACAAGATCTTAAGGTATAGAGCATCAAGTTACCATTAATTTTGATGGGGAGACCAACAACAGAAATCTAAATTGTTGATCTTGCTTAACTGACGGTAAAAGGATGATATGTAATGAATGTCAAAATATATAATGGTGTTGTATGTTATGATGTAAGTTATCAAAATTGAATAATGTTTTGAATATTTGGTGGAATTTATTAATGGGGCAGCATTTTCTATTTTCTATTTTTAAATGGTTATAACTGCAGAATGTTCAGCATGTTGGGATTTTGTTGGCAAATCGGCAAGAAAATCTTGTCATGTTATCAAATCGACATGACAAGATTTGATGTCATGTTGATTCATCATCAACATCAGGACCGTCATGTATAAATACAAACACACACACACAAAGGCCAACATTAACTAATGATGCATGACTGTGAGATTCCATGAACAATTGCAAAGCCAGAACATGAGTGTAAAAGTTTCATGTGTGGTGGGCATTGTCAATTCTTGGAGGACCTACAGAACAGTGGTGTTTGCTAATGGGAAGGATGCAACTTGCAAGCACTGGCATCAGTGATGTGTTCTCCCAACTCAACTGTGTTCTCCCAACTCAACTGTTCCACATTGTATTTAAAAATAATGGGTGAGGTACCCACTCTTATTGACATGATACAGATTTGAATGATTCTAAAGTATCAATGCCATTAAATTAAGCTTCAAGTGGTTCACAATTGCTGAACTAGCAGCAGGGTAGATTATTTTTCACCTGACCAGAGAAATATATTAAGTATGTATATTTAGGGAGGCACAGTGGAGCAAGGGAAGGCAGCACAGTGGCGCTACAGCAGAGCTAAGATCCGGCTTCCATCCTGACTATGGTGTCTCTACAAAATTTGTACCTTCTCCCTATGACCGCATGGGTTTTCTCCGGGTGCTCCGGTTTCCTCACGCACTCCAAAGACGAACAGGTTTGTACATTAACTGGCTTTGATAAAACTGTAAATTGTCCCACGTGTGTAGGATTGTGCTAGTGTAGGGGGTGATCGCTGGTTGGAGTGGACTCAGTGGGCCGAAGGGCCTGTTTCCACACTGTATCTCTAAAGTCTCAAGCAAAACATCTTTATGAGGCTGTAGGTGTTCAAGCTGGAAACACATACTCCAAGTAAAGATCCAACAAGTTTATTGGCATATAATAAAGTTACACAGCATGTTGACATCATTGTAACTACATCTCGACTGACTGCTGGTATCTGGAAATGTTAGTATTAAATGGTGACTATATGGTAAACCCCGGACTGGATTATAGATCCGAGTGGTGTGTAACATATGTGTTTTAGTATTGGTGAACATATAGGTAGAGCAGATCTACATCTTTCCTCTTAAGAAAATAACGTGACTACGAATATATATGTAAGTACTAGACCAAATGCAGACCCGTTGGGTCTGTTCCCCCAACCTGCAGTTGTGGGGGGGGAGGTGGCATGCAGCGTCACACACACTAACTATCCCCCCCCCCCCCCCGCACTCACGCTAATTACCCCCCTTGATATTATATTAATATTATTAATTTGCTCCTTTTACCCCATAACCCCCCTATCTACTGACGCATAGCCCCCAACTTGCAGTCACATCTAGAGAGGGGGGGAGGGGGGGGTAGAGAGTGAGGGCAGAGAGAGAAGGGGCAGAGACACAGAGAGAGGGACAAGAGGGAGAGGGGGTGGCAAGGAGGAGAAGAGGGAGGGTGGGTGAGAGGGGAAAGGTGGGGGTGGAGGGGAGCAGGGAGAGGGTGAGAGTGAGGGGGAGAGAGGGGGGGAGAGGTGAGGGGAGGGAGAGAGGTGAGGGGAGGAGGAGAGATGGGGAGCAGGGAGGGTGGAGGGAAGGGGATAGGGGTGTGTGGAGGGGAGGGGGGTTTAGGGGAGGGGATGGAGGGGAGGAGTGGGAGAAAAAGAGGGGAGAAAGAGAGAGGGGGGAGAGGAGAGGAGAGGGGGGAGAGGAGAGGAGAGGGGGGGAGAGGAGAGGGGGTTGAGGACGGGGGGAAGGAGAGGGAGAGGAGAGGGGGAAGTGAGGGGGTGTGCTGAGAGGGGGGTGAGGTGAGGGGAGAGGTGGGGAGCAGGGAGGGGGAGAGGTTGGGAGCGGGGAGGGGGGTGGAGGGAAGGGGGTTTAGGGGAGGGACGGTGGGGAAGGGGATGGAGGGGAGGAGGGGGAGAAAAGAGGGGAGTGGAGAGGAGAGGGGGGGAGAGGAGAGGGAGGGAGAGGGGGGAGAGGAGAGGGGGGTGAGGAGAGGGGGTAGAGGAGAGGGGGGGAGAGGAGGGGGGGGAGAGGAGGGGGGAGAGGAGGGGGGGGGGGGGAGAGGAGAGGAGGGGGAGAGGAAAAGGGGGGATAGAGAGTGCCTTTTTATTTCAACCCAAACCCCCCAAACAACCATTTGCAGGCAGTGCTTTTTTACTTTAACCATATTTTCATTTTCAAACCACATTAAGGGTACTTACTCACAGTTGTGTGAACATGTGTTCAGTGTTATTCACAGCTCAGAGAAACGTGACCCTCTGCCTTCCTCCAGCTTGCAGACTAATTGAGGCACACCACTTCCTGGTTTTATAGTCCATCCCCCCTGCCGCCAGCGGGGGCAGCAGAGAGAATGGTGAATTTTGTAAAATCATTAATATCTCTGTCATTTTTCATCGACTGGAAAAATCATCAGCACACATGCGGCAGAGGGGGGCTCTGAGCGAGGTGGCCAAAAATGACGGCCGTAGGTGGCGGCGTTCTCTCGGAAATCGCAGCGCAGATCGCCAAAACCGGTCAAGAACAGATTTTTAGTAATATAGATAACTAATCAAGTTTAACTGGTGTCTATAAGAATAGACACTCGCTTCAGCACTGGAGCAGGTTAAGCATAGTCCCTAGTCATAGTATCTAAGGGTAGATTTGCAGAACTGTGAGACCGGGGGGCTGTTGGAACACCGGAGATCTGAGAGACGGGTGAGATGAGGCTGGAGACCGGGACACTGACCGTGGTGACGAGAAGGCAGGATACATGCTGGGCGCAGACTCCGCAAACGGACGGTGGGCCGGGGAGGCGAGAATATCAGTCATACGGTGACACAGTTCAGGAACATCTGGATACGGGATCGTGGGTTGCGGTTCCTTCACTGGTAGAAAGTGTTGACGGTTTCGCCGGTAAATTCCTCCATTTAAATCGACCATGTACGAACGTGGTTCTGGTCCGGGGCTGCGGATTAAACCAAGGCGACCATGACGCTTGGCAGTTTGAAGTCATACAACTTGACCACTTGCCAACGACTCAAGTAGCATACTTGTTTTGACGTATGAGTGTTTCTGGATCTCACGCTTATGCTGAAGTTGTGCTTGAATTACCGATGGGTTGAGAACCTGTGGCTGAAGTGGTTGCTTGGGTACGAGCAGCGTGGTAAGGGTCTGCCTTGACATGAGGCGTTGGGCTGGAGACCTTTTCACTGGGTCACGGGCAGTGTTTCTTAAGTTGAGCAAGTCCAGGTAAACATCAGATTTTGCCAAATTAGATCTTTCCATCACCTGTTTGGCACTCCGGACTGCCCGTTCGGCCAGCCCATTCGATTGAGTGAATTCGGGACTGCTGGTAATGTGACGAAAGTCCCATCTTTGGGCAAAATTCTTGAAGCTCTGGCTGGTGAACTGGCTTCCGTTGTCAGACAGGAGTTTCACGGGCGCCCCTTGAAAAGTGCCTTGAAAAGTGTTGTGCTGATTTTTGAACCACCACTGCTGAAGTGGGGCTGGGATGCAGATCGCTCTCAAACCAGCCCGAGTATGAGCCAACCAGAACCAGGTATTGTTTACCACGCCATTCAAAAATGTCTGTTGCCAGTGCGGACCATGGCAGGGCAGGAACTGGGTGAGGGAGAAGCAGCTGCTTGGGTTGGTGGGTTAACAGGCTATTGCAGATCGCGCAGGCTTCCACCTTTTCCTATATAAACTCAGTCATTCCGTGCTCTTGGCTCGAAGGATGGTTGCCTCGATGCCGGGATGCCCCTATGGACAGAGTCAAAACATTTGTCTCGTAAAGCAGTTGGAATGACTGACTTGTGTCACTTGACAATCACACCATCCTGGAGCACATGCTCATCACTGACCGGGAAGTACGGGCAAATGGCCTTGTGCTGTTTATCCGGCCAACCATGCCGGATGATCAAGGACAGGGAGCGTAGGGTGTCATCGGCTGCTCTCTGGGCAGCCAAGTTGTCCGGGCACTCTGTGGGAAGGTACGACACCATCATCACAATGTAGGTCTGACGTTTGGTGCTCGCAGGTCTTGTTGGGGGCTCTGGATAGAGTATCGGCTGGGTGCATGTCTTTGCCTGGTTTGTAACCAAGATTGATATCGTACCTTTGAAGCTGCATCATCATCCGCTGCAGCCGGGCAGGAGCAGCATGGATTGACTTGTTCGAAATGCTGATCAGGGGCTTGTGGTCTGTTTCAACAGTCACAGTCTTTCCAAAAATATAGTCTTTGAATTTCACACTGGCGAAACCACTGCCAGTAGTTCCTTCTCGATTTGAGCATAGCATTGCGCAGTCTCAGACATCGTACGAGAGGCATATGCCACGGGTCTGTTGTCGCCTTCACTGGTGCTCTGAAGACAGGCAGCACCCAATCCGTACTGGGAGGCATCAAAATTAGCGTTGCCGACAGTTTCTCATCTAAGTAAGCCAGAGTCGGGGCACAGGCCAACTGCTGTTTTAGGGTATCGAATGCTCTCTAGTGTTGTGTGTACTAGGACCAGTTTGCCTCCTTGTGTATTAGCTGCCGCAGTGGTGCTGACAGTTCGCTGAAGTTCGGAATGAACTTACCCAGGTAATTCACCATGCCAAGGAATCTTTGTAAACTGGTTACATCTGTGGGAAGCGACAGTTCGTTAATGGCAATGGCCCTGGAAAAATCTAGTTTGAGTCCATCACCAGTAGAAACATGTCCCACATACTTCACTTCCCTGACACAAAATCTGCATTTTAGACAGTTGAGCTTCAGGTTAATGTCCTTGGCATGATCCAGTACTATCGTTAAATTGGCATCATGTTCTGACATGTCGCAGTCAGCAACGAGGATGTCATCGATAATAATGGCACAAGGGTGTCCTGCGAACAGCTGTTCCATCGTGTGCTGGAAAACATCACTGGCAGAGTTGATGCCAGAGGGCATTCGCAGAAACTTCTAGCGGCCAAAAGGAGTGCCAAAAGTGGTTAGTTCAGACGATTTGTTGTCTAACAGATCTACACACGGTAAAGATGAATGCAGGCAGTGTTTGATCATTAATGGTCTGTAAATCAATCAGTTCCATTTGAAACTCTGTGAAACCTGATTTGAGTTTGTAAAATAATCTCCACAGAATTATAATTATAGATTATAATTCATTATCACTATTAAGAATTAGAAGACATTTTTCCCCATTGTTTAAATTTGCAAAAAGAAGTTTGAGAAGAGGCAGGGACAGAGACGTATGTAATTTTGTGATTAGAGTGTGTTTAGTTTACTGCAGAGATTTGAACTGAATGCATAATAACAGATGGTAATGTGCTCCCCACAGAACAAATCCCAAGCTGATTGCTTCTCGTGCCTGATGATTTCAGTGTTCATCTCAGAACCAGATTGCTGCAGCTTTGCTTGTTGTTTAAATGTACTTGCCACAAATACCTTGCTGCTTTTCCACTAGCTTGAGGCGGCTATTGATAAAAACAACAAAAATATACAAAGATATACTTGAAATACCCTGCAAATCAGGCAACATTTGTGGAGAGATAAATCATTAAGTTCGGGTCAATGACTTTGTGTAAGCTGTGTTGACAGACATGGCTCCAGTGCCATCTTTAAATTCCACCATTGTTGGACAAATAATGATGAGTCAAGTACAGAAGTTAGATCGATAACAGTGTCAAAACAACAAACGTGCTCTCAATGTTAGTAAGACTGAGGTGCTGATTGTCGATTCCTAGGGTGCAAAACTGTGATGATCTGTCCTCAGCCCAACACTTTGATGGAATTACAAAGAAAGCTCACTAATGCCTCTAACTCATGTTGCTGAATACTCTATCAAGATTCTCAAGATGTGCGGTGAGGAGCATATTGACTGGTTGCATCTAGGCCTGGTTCAGTAACTTGAATGTCCAAGACTGAAGGAGGCTGCAGAAAGTGGTGGACACTGTCCGGTCTATCACAAGATTGGCCTCCTGCCATCAAAGGGATGTACAGGAAACGCTGGCTCAGATTAGACCTTCCCTTGAGATAGAGGATGACCTGCTTCCACTCTACCCCGTGGCCCCTGATGTAATGAGGTAATATTGGACTTGCATGTTCCACCACAACTGACTGACCCAATGACTGGTGGGTGTGTAATTAGGGCAGTGGTGCACTCCTACCAGTTTTGCTGGACTTCTCTCTTCTTTTGAAACATGAACCAAAGGTTCTCATTGCCAGGTCAAATATTCTGCTCCGCACTCTGGGCCAGCGATTCTCAGGCATTAGATGGAAGATTTCAAGAGGAATTTGGAATCTTTTCCTTTGTCATCTTGGTAATCTCCTGGGATTGAGCTATGAAACGTGTTGAGTGGTGGGCATGTGAATAGCCTGTTCTATGTGAATAGATAGCAATATGTGAATAGCCCAATGCAGCCAACTAAGTGTAACTAGAGGTTCAATGCTAGTAGAACACTGGCGTCGGTTTACTTTCTGTGCCCCTGGATCTGGAGTAGATTGCAGATCAACACTGATGAGATATTTTGGGTGCTTTTAGATGCTGTTGAGGGAGGGTAGGGATCAGTGCTGCCCTATAGATAATGTGGTCTGTACTGCATTTGAACATATGTTTTTCCAAGCACACATTTCCTCGGGCAGCAAAGGCTGTTTTTAACCAGTGGCTCCAGAGATTGTCTCAGTGCAGACTGGTTTCCTAATAAAATTGTATGACTACCCCAAAACATTTATTTGCCTCAAGCCTTCTCCATGTTTCATCTCCACTCTACCAAACTTCCTGCAGAATTGGAACTAATCTACAGGACTAATAGGCAAAGTGTTCAAACTACATCACTTTAACTCCAAGGCTAAGGTCATCCTATTTTCAGGAGTCAAACTGAACTGCACAGATGGAAATTCATAGTATGTCCATTTGGGGACTAATCTCCATGTTATTGTCTGCTTGTTCTTTAAAATGTTTATGCCATTTCAGACTGTCCACCTGTCATCCATGTATAATATCTGTGATAAATAAATGTTCCATCAGTATTTTTGCTTATTAAAATCTTAAGTGAAGACCCATTAGCAAAGATGAAAAGAACAGAAAAGGTGTAAAGTGGAGCAGAAACATTTACAAATGGTTATAATATTACATTACAGGAAGATGAAACCTGATAGAATTAACAAAGCTTTTGTTAAATCAAGGAGGAAGTGTGATCAATGGCTTGCCTTTGATATGTTTTGATGATGAAAATGTGGTATCGTTTAATGAAAAAGGAAATCCTGAGCATGCCAGTTCTGCATTATATTTTAAATGTATCTCAGACTTCGAGGACAGCTTTACTAATGTTTCCTTCTGAAGAAATGTCATCAAACCTGAAATGCTACTTTATAATTACTCTAGACAGATGCTAGCAGTGTATCCAGCATTTTCTGTTTGTAGTAATATTAAAAACTATAAGTGCTGGAAAAAGTCTCTAGAGGCTAACTTAACATAACCATATAACCATATAACAATTACAGCACGGAAACAGGCCATCTCGACCCCTCTAGTCCGTGCCGAACACATAATCTCCCCTAGTCCCATATACCTGCGCTCAGACCATAACCCTCCATTCCTTTCCCATCCATATAACTATCCAATTTATTTTTAAATGATAAAAACGAACCTGCCTCCACCACCTTCACTGGAAGCTCATTCCACACAGCTACCACTCTCTGAGTAAAGAAGTTCCCCCTCATGTTACCCCTAAACTTCAGTCCCTTAATTCGCAAGTCATGTCCCCTTGTTTGAATCTTCCCTACTCTCAGTGGGAAAAGCTTTTCCACGTCAACTCTGTCTATCCCTCTCATCATTTTAAAAACCTCTATCAAGTCCCCCCTTAACCTTCTGCGCTCCTTCTGCGCTCCAACATACTTTTGTAAATTGAATAAAAATCAAAAATTTCTGGATTGATAGTTTTAGAATAATTTCTGAAGTTGTCAATACTAAATTGGATCCCGATTCAAAACTAATAACCCTTGGAATATCAGAACAAAGTCTAACACTCACAACAAGCCAAATAAACTTTCTCGACCACAGTATAATAACTGGGAAAAAATTAATATTAAAATTTTGGAAAGGCCCTATAACCCCCACAATTAAAATGTGGATTATGGAAATGTCAGAGACCCTACACCTGGAAAGAATCAGACTTTTCTTAATGGACAAACAAGAACTTTTTGTTAGAATATGGTCTCCATTCATTGACTATTTGAAGGGGTAGATCGGTTCAGCATGGGAACCTAACTGAAGCTTGAACTCAGGATTAGATGAAAAGTTATACTTTATAATTTACAAACCTATCTCCAATGACGTATTATTAGTAAATCATTCCATTCTTTTTTTATCTTGACATTTGTGGGGGGTTTTTTCTCTTTCTTTCTTACTCCCTATCTATTAAAAAAAAACTAGAAGCAGAATCAATCCACAATTGATAATATTAATAATGTACGACTGATATACATGAAATGTTTTTACCATAATATGTGTTTGCTTCTAATAAAAATATTATTTAAAAAAAGTGCTGGAAAAAGTCAGCAGGTGAGGCAGTTTGCGTGTTAGCGAAACTGATCATATTGAAAACTTAGAACATAGAAATATAGAGCACAGGAACCGGCCTTTTCCCCCCACAACATCCAGGCTGAACATAATGCCAAAACCAACTCTTATCTACCTGTACATAATCCATATCCATCCATTCTCTGCATATCCATGTGCATACCCAAAAGTCTCTTACATGCCACTATTGTATCTGCCTCCACCACCATACCCGGCACACCTCCTTTAAACTTAGTTACTCTCACCTTAAATCTATGCCCTCTAGTATTTGATATTTCTATCCTGGGAAAAAGATTTGACTGTCTATCCTATCTATGCCTCTAATAATTTTATATATAGAACTTCTATCAGGTCTCCTTTCAATCCCTGATATTTCAGAAAAATCAATCCAAGTCTCTCCAACCTCTCCCTTAATCCAGGCAGCATTCTGGTAAACCTAATCTGCACCTTTTCCAAAGCCTCCACATCCTTCCTGTATTGGGGTAGACAGGACTGCACACAATGCTCCAAAGTGAGTATTAATGTCAGAACTAACCAGAGTTCTCCTACAGCTGCATCATAACTTGCAGGCTCTTATACTCAATGCCCCGACCAGTGAAGGAAAGCATATCATATGCCTTCTTTACCACACTATACTTGTGCTCCCAATTTCAGGGTGTTATTGACTTAGGCCCCAAGATCTTACTGTATATCAATGGTGTTAAGGGACTTGCCATTTATTGCAACACCTCGCACTTCCTCGGATTAAACTCCATATGCCATTTCCCATCCATTTCTGTAACTGATCTATATCCCGCTGTATACTTTGACAGCTTTCCTCACAGTCCTCAACCCAAGCAATCTCGGTGTCATCTGCAAACTTACTGGCCAATACAATGTATGTTTATGCTTTTATATAAAACAAACAGTAAATGGCCCAGCACAGATACCTGCAGAACTTCACTGGTTATAAACCTCCAGTTAAACACTTTACCATTCAAATTTTCTGTTTTTGTTTTAAGTTAATTATAATAGTATTAACAGGATTAATAAGATAAATAATAATAATAACATGATTAGCAATATCAACTTTTAAAAGGTGATTTGTTTTCACGCCCCCATAATTTCAGTAAAATCAATGGGACCCTAGATCTAGTTCATCCCAGCAATGGCTCTGGTTGGTAATTCTCTAATGTATTACAAAGTGGCAGAGCAGGTAGATTCACTGCCTGACAGCTCCAGCAACATGGCTTTAATCCTGACTTTGGGTGCTCTTTATGTGGAGTTTGCACATTTTCCTTGGGGCCACGTATATCTCCTCCAATTTCTACAGTTTTCTCCCACATTCTAAAAACATGTGGGTTGCTTGGTTAATTGTCCACTTTAAATTCCCCCAATCTACAGGTCTGTGGCAGAAACTGTTGGGAAAGTGGAAGTTGATTGGAATAAGCGGAAAATATACAATGGTACGAGAGTAGAATTTATATAAATAGTGCTTGTGGACTTGATGGGATGAATTTCCGAGATTCTGACTCTAATCTCAGCGAAGCCAAGGTCTACTGTTGGATTCCAGATGGGATCTATGGGCAGAGATCTGACAGATTTGATCTTCTGAAACTATCAGCAAATCCAGAACTTTGTTTGGCAGGGCATGTGTGGAAGTTCCAGACTTTTGGCCATTTTACCCACTACATGCTGGCAGTGCTGATCAAATCTGCCAACATTAGCCAATACGATCTGTCTCATTGTGCAATTTGGAGGAGATGCTACCTGAATTCAATACATAGGCAGATTTTAAAACGTCCTTTTCCATCTGCAGCCTCCCATGGTTCTTTTTAAAACATACACAGTAGTCAGTTGCAAAGCTTCAAACAGGCATTGGGCTCCCTGGTTGTATATTTAAAGAGCTTATCTTCTGTTTCATATGTTGGCTCAGGAAGCCCTTCCAGGCTTTCTTTCCAATGTAGTGTGAGCCGAATCCTTGGTGCAGAGAGATTGCATGCATGCTGCATTCCATATTGAACACTTTTACCCAGATTTTACCTGTAAAATGGGGCTGCACCAAAAATGTGATCTTTTTGTTAAAATACATTCTTCAAAATAGACTGATGCTCTAAATTTTTAGTCATAGAATGTTTATTTCTGAGTGAACAAGAAATTGTATTCACAGTGTGCAGTAAGTAAAATGAAGAGGTATCCTTTTTCAAGATTGATGTACAGTTAGATATATTATGGTTTTATAGCTCCGATAAAAATCCCTTCCGTCTGCCATGTCTATACAGAGCATTAAGTATATCTCTGTGCTGATCCCACGCACCAGCACATAGTCCTTGGTTTTCTATGCCTTTGTGATTCGTGCTCATCTAGATACTACTTAAAATATGAGTCTGAAGAAGGGTCTCGACCCGAAACATCGCCTATTTCCTTCGCTCCACAGATGCTGCCTCACTCGCTGAGTTTCTCCAGCACTTTTGTCTACTTAAACTATGAGAGTTGCTCAGGCAGTGTGTTCCAGATTACAGGTGAAAAAATATTTCTCAATGTTATTGTCTGAATGCTATATTTGTTATAGTTTAGTTTAACAGGAGTACTAATCTGAATTAATTTTATATGGTGAGCATATCCAATAAAATATCAGATAGGACAATATAATTGTATTAACTACAAATTCTTCAGTATCACATTGAAATAAACCAAAGCACTCGCATAGTAAATTACTTTTTGAGGGCTATGAATCCAAGTGTGCAAGCAAATATTTATATGTGAGGCAGTCTTGTGATAATCTGGTTATAAATATAACTAAATTAAATGGGTGATGATAATTTATTACAAAATGGAAACTAGAGCATTTTATAGCCCATGTTTATAATAGCTACCAAATTTGAAAGATAAGTTTGTAGTGGCCTGGATGCAGTCAGGGAAAGGCCAGACGCCAGGCAGGTTCAGAAGTAGTTTAATTAGTCATCGCAAACACACGGAATGCCCCTGAACAGGTCCTTAAGGCCCCTATATTTGTTAGTTAATGGGGGGGGCGCTGAGGTAAGGTTTAACCCGCCTCGCAGTCGCCTGGTCAAGAGCGCTGACCATGTAAAAGTACTTAGTTTCATCTACCATCACCCCTCACAGAGCAAACTGTGCCTCTGCCTGCTGGAACCAGATATCAGGCTCTTCTGTCCACAAACTCGGGAGCTTCAATGCAACGGCGTTGTTTTCCATCACGATCCGTGATGAACGTCGGGGTCACCAGTTGTAGAGACACAAACGTTGTGAATAAATGATTTCTTTATTCAAGCATGGTAGGTAAGATATACATACACATTTAGTACTCTAACATAGTAGTCATTGTTGCCGCTGAGAGGCTGTTGCCTCGTGGGCTTGAGCTGAGCTCCTGCTGAGGTGGCAGGACACTCTCATGAAGAGAGAGGAAGAGAGAGCGAGAGAGGGAAGGTCGGTTCTTATATACTAGGGCACACCCGTAACCCCATGACCCTACCCCCGACTGCCGAGGGTTCGCATAGCAAGAGTGGCCTAACCACTAGGTGCTACTACAAGTTCATGATTGCAAAAGGTTAGTATTGCAAGTAATTAATAAAGCTAACAGAATTTATTGCGTTTATTGCTAGCAGAATTGAATAGAAAAGTAGAAAGCACACATTTCCCGAAATGTGGCCATATTTTTAGTCTGGCATTATCCATCCAGGATCTTTTGGCATTTAAACAGAGTGAAACCATCAAGAGGGTTAATTAGATTATTCTCTTAAACTGACGCCCAGGAGGTAACAAAGTAAAGAGTGCAATTAATTTCATATCCACTTTACAGCAAGTCATAAAGAGTGGAATATATAACAGAGTTGGAATCACAACATGTCTTTGCCACAACAAAATATTCCAAGACACTTCACGCAAACGTAACCAAGCAAAACTTGACACAAGCCACATGTTAGGACAGAAACGGAGTTGAAGATAGAGTTTAAAGATGAATTTGAAAGTGAAAGTAAAGTTAGAAAGATGGATTGGGTTAGAGAATGAATTTTATAAAGTGGGGCTCTTGACGTTATAGACATAGCCAGGCATTGATTAAATAATTATATTTAGGCACGATCATCAGGCAGGCAGGATTAACTTAGAAACAGAAATATCATCAATGAAAATTTGTAAATATCTTGACGAATTTTCCTCTTAAGAAGGAGCTGCTATTAGGTCTTAGAACAAGAGCCAATAGTTTCCATAGAAACTATTTCCCCCCCCCCCCCCCACTGATGCTGCTCAGCCCATTGAGTTCCTCCAACAAATGGTTTGCTGTAACATCTTCTAATTTATGTTACAGTATATAGATCAAATGGCATCAAAATTTTAACGACAGTTTATTAATTTTTAATTTGAATGGAATGGAATACCTTATTATCACATGTGACAAGGCACAGTGAAATTATTTGCTTGCATTACCCAATGTATACAAATACAGTCTGTCTACGGCACAGTCCCGTGTCTTTGCATCTGTGATTAATGTTATACTGCTCCCTGTGAAGGTACAGAATCTCATTGAAGCTAATTTCTGATTATATTTATATTGATTTAACTTACACCCAAAACCGATCTGCTTTATATATTTATCATGATTTAGGATTGCCAACAACCTTGTATTTCATAGGATACACCTTAATTAAGTGGAAGGTTCTCTATCCCATACAAATCAATATAGAACAACTTTCTCCTATAAACTTTTCCTAATCCAGACATCTGACTAACAATGAACAAATGTAAAGCCTCAGCATTACATTCCTGTTTTTTTATTCTAGTCCTTTGAAATAAATGCTAACATAGCAAAAGGATTTGAGTATAGGAGTAGGGTGGTTCTACTGCAGTTGTACAGGGTCTTGGTGAGACCACACCTAGAGTATTGCGTACAGTTTTGGTCTCCTAATCTGAGGAAATACATTCTTGCCATAGAGGGAGTACAGAGAAGGTTCACCAGACTGATTCCTGGGATGTCAGGACTTTCATATGAAGAAAGACTTGATAGACTCGGCTTGTACTTGCTAGAATTAGAAGATTGAGGGGGAATCTTATAGAAACTTACAAAATTCTTATGTGGTTGGACAGGCTAGATGCAGGAAGATTGTTCGCAATGTTGGGGAAGTCCAGAACAAGGGGTCACAGTTTAAGGATAAGGGGGAAATCTTTTAGGACCGAGATGAGCAAAAAAATTTTCACACAGAGAGTGGTAAATCTCTGGAATTATCTGCCACAGAAGGTAGTTGAGGCCAGTTCAATGGCTATATTTAAGAGGGAGTTTGATGTGGCCCTTGTGGCTAAATGTATCAGGGGGTATGGAGAGAAGGCAGGTACAGGATACTGAGTTGGATGATCAGCCATGATCATATTGAATGGTGGTGCAGGCTCGAAGGGCCAAATGGCCTACTCCTGCACCTATTTTCTATGTTTCTATTGTATTTGCCTTCCTTACTACCAATTCAAATTTTCACCCAGAGAGTTGTTAATCTGTGGAATTCTCAGCAACAGAGAGCAGTCGAGGCCGATTCGCTGGATGTTTCCAAGAGAGAGTCAGATAGAGCTCTTCGGGCTAATGGAATCAGGGGATATGGGGAGAAAGCAGGAATGGGATACTGATTTTGGATGATCAGCCATGATCATATTGACTGGCAGTGCTGGCTCGAAGGGCTGAATGGTCTAATCCTGCACCTATTTTCTATGTTTTTACTTTGCAAATTAACCTTTTGGGTATCCTGCACCAGCACTCCCAAGTCCATTTGTACCTCCGATTTCTGAATCATCTTCCCATTTATAAAATGGACCACTGCACACTTTGCTACACTGTATTCCTTCTTCCAATTCTTTGCGCATGTTCTCATGCTGTCCAAGTCCTTCTGCAGAGCTCCAGCTTCCATTACATTACCTGCCCCTCCACCTATTTTCTTATCACCCGCAAAGTTGGCCACAAATCCTTCAATTCTCTTATCCAATATACAACGTGAAGAATAGCGGCCCCAACATTGAACCCTGCTGAACACTGCGAGGCACTGGCAGCCAACTCTTTGTCTTCTGCCACACAGCCAACCTGCTATCCATGCTAGTATATTCCCTCTGATACCATGGGCTCACATAATCTTTCGCAGCCTCACATGCGGCCCTTTATCAAAGACCTTTTTGAAAATCCAGGCAAACACCATCCACTGACTCTCCTTTATCTATCCTGCCATTTACTTCCTCAAAGAATTCCAACAGATTCGTCAAGCAATTAGGTCACCGCAGTGGGACACCACCTTAACTTACTAAAGCACATTAATGAATATTTAAACCTTTGAAGAATGTTTCTAGCAATTATTCTCTATGTGCAAAATTCACATGGACCAAATACCGCCTCTGAAAACTTTAAGTCAACTGATTGTGCATCTAATGCTGGCCATGGGACAATCGGTAACTGAGCTTGGGTAAGCTTACCCTGTCATGGCCCGTCAGTATCTAGCAGCCTGAAAATGTGCGAGATAAGATGAGGAATGTGTGTGAGAGTGAGATAGTATGCTATTGCATGCACCTTTTGCTCAGTTTGTGAATCTCAACATGTCAGGTCTTGAGGAAAGGAAGGGAGGTATGAGGATTTGTGATCTATATTTTTTTGCAGGCAGTCCATACTAATGCAACTGTGTTTCAGTGTCTGTAGAAATGGCATTAGTGATTTATAGCATGCAGAAGTAACAAAGATGCAGCTAATTACAAAGCACATTGTCGCACTGGTATGCCCAGAGGGATAATATAAAGATGCAAGGAAATTATTGCATTATGTGAGATGTCATTTTAAATGATGTTACCGAGTTATTGTCTGCTATTTTTGTTCTTACTGAATGCTTGTTTGCAGCATGGAATGAAGGATCAATGAATGCTGGTATGGTCTGCATTAATGAGGCTGATGCTTCAGTTAGGGTTGATCTAATAATTTAAAGCTGCTGCCTTACACTCATCGAGTGCATTGTGGATCATATTTGCAGCACTGAGTTCTTGCTAAAAGAAACAGAGAATTTCTATCAGAAGACAAATAGTAAGTAATTTACTGCAGAGAATAGCAAAACTTCACCTTGTGACCTTGTTGAAAGGAAGGATACTGTGTAAGATTAGAGGAAAATCTGAAAAATACAATCGCCCCGTTTCAAAGCCAGGCCCCACAGGTTTTTAATATAAGAATGGAGCATCTGAAACAGATTTACAAGGTTCCTTTCATAGAAAGAAAAGGGGATATTAATTACATTACATCAGATAAAAGGAGAGCTCAGAAGACCAAGCATCTATCCATCTTGCTCTCCATCTGAAAACCCGTTGTGCTGCATTCACTTCCAGCAAACGGAAAACTACTTGTAGTGATTTCCTTTCTTTTCATTCATATTATTCCCACTGTAACATGTCAATAATATCTATCTGCATCATCTGTAAAGCAGATTACACTTTAGCATAAGTTTGCTAAATTTACTTCCGACTCCTCCAAACTCTAAGTTGTTTTCCAGTTTCTCCGGCCTAATACCTGTCAAAACGGAGACATTAGGTTTTAGAATTAAAAAAACATTTTTTTTTAGTGACTTGTTCTAAATAGGTGCTAATTCAAAGCAATGCACTGGAACCAATGTTCCTCTGACCCAGGAGGCCAGTTGCAAATTTAAATTCAATGATTAATGGTTCCTTTATTGTCACATGTACCAGGTAGAGTGAAATACAAGTGTTGCATACAAATCAGCAAAAAGCCCGTTGCAGCCATCTCCTCCTCCATTTTAATCATCCTGTGAACCGTCATCCCTCTCCATGCCTGGCTCTCTTCAGCCCTTGTTCCCCAGGGGGGGCGCTGCCCACAGCCAACCTCGTGGGTGCAGAAGTCAAGACCCCTCCGGTTCCTCTCAGACTTTAAATTATGTCCCCCCCCCCCGTCCAACTTACTCACTTTGTCCAGCGTCTGTCGTGCCACCATTTCCTTCCACCCCGTCTCTGATCCATGGGGTGAGCAGGGTCTGGGCTCGGCAGCCTTCTCTCTCTGTGTGAGTCAGGCCTGCAGTTACAGCTGACCCCCAGGCTGCTGCAGGGCCTCCAGCGGCCCAGTCCACCATCGAGGCTCTGCTCAGCTTCCCAGCAGCGATCCACTTACTGGCTCCCGGTCTGACTCCTTCCTCTCCAGGGCGAGCAGAGGCCGGGCCTGGGGCAAACCTCACTGCGCCAGTTCTCATTGCCACAGTAACGAGCCGCGGCTCGCTGGGAGGCGACCTGCTGCCGGGAGTTTAATTCTGGTGGGACCCAGATCTTGACATGAATGTGCTTGTACAGAAGATGGGGGCAGTCTGTCTATATTACAGTTTTTAAATTTCAACGTACTACTGCAGATCAACAGTGATTTCTATCTCAATGTTCCATAGTAATTATTGACTTTGAATAAAACTTTGAGTATTTTATCCATTACAGTCTGCAATCTGAACCTGTGATAGACATTAAAAGCTGGAGTAACTCAGCGGGACAGGCAGCATCTCTGGAGAGAAGGGTCGAGACTCTTCGTCAGACTGAGGAAGGGTCTCGACTCGAAATGTCACTCATTCCTTCTCTCCAGAGATGCTGCCTGTCCCGCTTAGTTACTCCAGCTTTTTGTGGCTATCTTCGGTTTAAACCAGCATCTGCAATTCCTTCCTACACATCTGAACCAGTGAAATGGATAAATCCTGGAACATCACTAGACAAGAACACATTTCAATTCTTCAAGATTCAGGAGAGTTTATTGTCATGTGTCCCAATGAAATTCTTGCTTTGCTTCAGCACAACAGAACATAGTAGGCATGACTACAGAACAGATCACTGTGTCCATATACCATTATATAAATATATACATACATGAATAAATAAACTGGTAAAGTGCAAATAACAGATAATGGGCTATTAATGTTCAGAGTTTTGTCCGAGCCAGGTTTAATAGCCTGATGGCTGTGGGGAAGTAGCTATTCCTGAACCTGGTCATTGCAGTCTTCAGGCTCCTGTACCTTCTACCTGAAGGTAGCGGGGAGATGAGTGTGTGGCCAGGATGATGTGGGTCCTTGATGATGCTGCCAGCCTTTTTGAAGCAGCAACTGCGATAGATCCCCTCGATGGAAGGGAGATCAGAGCTGATGATGGACTGTACAGTGTTTATTACTTTTTGTAGTCTTTTCCTCTCCAGGGTGTTCAAGTTGCCGAACCAAGCCACGATGCATTATGAGAGAGTCTTCCTTGACAAACCGACTCTCCGTAATCTTCTCAGGAAGTAGAGGCGCTGATGTGCTTTCTTAACAATAGCATCAGTGGTCTCGGACCTGTATGTTATTGGATGTTATCTGCCAGTGTTCTTTGATTTGAAACTGTTCTTAATTAAGAAAGCAAATTAAAATAACACATTCTATCTATTCAAGCAACATCAAGGCATGATTAATAGGACAACAATAAATGTAAAAGCAAGAAAATGTCGTTGTTTCCACCACCAGTAAATTAAAAAACAGATTTGGCTCTTCACTCGTAAACACTACTGAGCTCGGCTTTGTAACAAAATGTCATAAAGAATAGTTGATCATTCCCGTACACCGTACCATTTTCACATCACCAGTGTCTGTAAGATTGGTTTGTTTTCAGTCAGTATCCAGACCCAATTATATTAACTGAGATAAATGAACTGCAATTTTCTGAACAGTAAATAGCAATAACAACTTGATTACAGTTGCAAATGAGGTTAGAATTGTTATAAATTATCTTCAACTATACGCATTTATAACAGCAAATCTGGCAGAAACAGTTGATTCCATTTCCTTCCTTCCAGTGTTCTTCCCCCACATTTCCCTCCCACCCACCCCATTAGAGGCACTAACTCTTGGAATGATGATTTCTTTCGTGCTCTCACCTTCTACTGTAAAATTTTAATGAATGTTGTTCCCTTGTAACTCGGGCAGGCAATGTTGGTTATATGCCATGGGTTAGAAATGGGTGATCTGGTGTCTTCAAGTTCGGCTGCAGAAGGCACCGCCTGGGACACAGAGGCGGTCGGGCGAGGAGAGGGACATTGGGTTGTGGGCCTGAGGCAGCCAATGGCTTACCTGGGCTTACTTGGATTAAGGACACTCTGATACTTCCGGATGGATGGAACTTTAGACTTTTTCTTATTCTTTGTAAATGGTGCCAACATATGGAGACTGTGCATTTGTGGGATGTGCAAAAGAACTTCACTGCACTGTGCATACATGACAATAACGAGCCATTGAAGTGCGTTCAATGACAGGGGTCTAAGACAGTACAGGTCTTAGCCAGGTTCCAACAGTATTTTGTTCCTGAGAACTATTCTTAACCTGAACTATATGCAAGTTGGAAATGTGGTCATCTGGCAATATATTTAAAATAAAAAAATCATTGGCCAACCATGGGCAATGCGTTGGTAAGCCAGGGCGTTTAACTCAACAATTAAGATTTCTCTTGAACATGCAATGATATTGCTGCAAGCCAAGTTCCCACATGGCAGAAGATGCCCACAGAACGGTGGTGGGTTGCTGCTGCGGCCCGACTCTGGTGCTCGGAGGCTCCAGCTGCAGACCGGTGGACTGGGACATCGGGAGCTCGCGGGTCCGGGTGAGAGAATGCTTTTCGGAGCTCCCGCAACGCAACTTCTCCAGCCCGAGTCGCGGGGTTGGAACGACCCGGAGCGGGGCCATACATCGCCTGGTGCGGCTTTAATGGCCGCGGGACATTCCAACGCCCGCCGGGGGCTCCAACTTTGTGACTTTTGGGCCTGGAGCGAGGCCGTACATCGCCCGGCGAGGCCTTAATGGCCGTGGGACTTACCATCGCCCGCCTGGGACTTCGACATCGGGAGAGAAATGGTGCAGGGGTGAGAAAAGACTTTGCCTTCCATCACAGTGAGGAGGAGATTCACTGTGATGGATGTTTGTGTAAATTGAATTGTTTGTATGTCTTGTAGGAATTGTTTTGTTTGTATGGCTGTGGAAACGGAGTTTCGTTTGAGCCTCACTGAAGTTTAAATGACATGGAATAAATATTGTATTGTATTGTAAAGACACCAGAATTAACGGGGCAGAACGCTTGTGAAGGGATAGGAGAATATGGCCAAGTGAAATAAGAATCGATGTGAACGGTGAGGTGAGTAATGGGTTAAAAGTATTATATATGAATGCACAAAGTATAATAAGTAAAGTGAATGAGCTTGAGGCTCAGTTAGATATTGGTAGATTTGACATTGTGGGGATTACAGAGACATGGCTGCAGGAGGATCGGGACTGGGAATTGAATATTCAGGGTGTGACGTCCTATATGAAGGACAGGCTGGTGGGCAGAGGAGGTGGGGTAGCTCTGTTGGTCAGGGATGAAATTCAGTCCCTTGTGAGGGGTGACATAGGGACTGACGTGTCGCTGTGGATAGGGATGTAGTGTCACTGTGGATAGAATTGAGGAATTGTAAAGGTAAGAAGACACTAATTGGTGTTATCTACAGACCCCCAAAGAAGCCCGGATGTAGGGTGTAAGTTCCAGCAGGAGTTAAAACTGGCATGTAAAGCCACTGTGGTAATGGGAGATTTCAATATGCAGGTAGACTGGGAAAATCAGGTTGGTTCAGGACCCCAAGAAAGGGAGTTTGTAGAATGCCTCCGTGATGGATTCTTAGAGCAGCTTGTACTGGAGCCTACCAGAGAGAAGGCAATTCTGGATTTAGTGTTGTCTAATGTACAAGATTTAATAAGGGAACTTAAGGTAGAGGAACCGCTTGCAGGTAGTGACCATAATATGATAAGTATTCATCTGCAATTTGAGAGGGAGAAGATTAAATGAGAAGTATCAGTGATGCAGTTGAACAAAGGGGACTATGATAGAGGAGCTGGCCAAGGTCGACTGGAAAAGGATCCGAGCAGGAATGACGGCGGAACAGCAATGGCAGGAATTTCTGGGAATAATCCAGAAGATGCAGGATCATTTCATTCCAAAGAGGAAGAACGGTTCTAAAGGGAGTAAGAGGCACCGTGGCTGACGAGGGAAGTTAGGGATGGAATAAAACTACAAGAAAAGGTGTATAACATAGCAAAGAGTAGCGGGAAGCTAGAGGAATGGGAAACTTTCAAAGGACATCAGAAAGTAACAAAAAGGGCAAAATGGGGTGAAAAGATGAAGTACGAGGGTAAGCTGGCCAAGGATATAAAGAAGGATAGTAAAAGCTTCTTTAGGTATGTTCAGAGAAAATGATTAGTAAAGACAATGAGGGTCCCTTGAAGGCAGAAACTCATGAAATTATTATGGGGAACAAGGAAATGGCAGAAGTGTTGAACAGGTACTTTGTGTCTTCCTTAGTGAAGACCGAACCAATCTCCCAGATGTATGAGGATGAGGCGAGAAATAGTGTTGGGTAGACTGATGGGACTGAAGGCTGATAAATCCCCAGGGTCTGATGGTCTGTATCCCAGGGTACTCAAGGAGGTGGCTCTAGAAATCGTGGACACATTAGTAGTGATTTCAATGTAGATGCAGTATAATGTCGATAAATGTGAATTTACCCACTTTGGCGGCAAGAACAAGGAGGCAGATTATTATCTCAATGGTGTCAGATTAGGAAAAAGGGAAGTGGAACGAGACCTGGGTGGCCTTGTACACCAGTCACTGAAAGGAAACACGCAGGTACAGCAGGCGCTGGGCAAAGAATGCTAATGGGGTTGGCCTTCATAACAAGAGGATCTGAGTATAGGAGTAAAGAGGTCCTTCTGCAGTTTTACAGGGCCCTGGTGAGACCACACCTGGAGTATTGTGTGCTGTTTTGGTCATAATTTGAGGAAAGACATCCTTGCTATTGAGGCAGTGCCGCACAGGTTCATTAGGTTAATCCCCGGGATGGTGGGACTGTCATATGAGGAATGATTGAAAAGACTGGGCTTGTATTCACTGGATTTTAGAAGGATGAGGGGATATCTTATATAAACATATAAAGTTATACAAGGACTGGACAAGTTAGATGCAGTAAAAATGTTCCCAATGATGGGGGAATCCAGTACCAGGGGACACATTCTAAGAATAAAGAGGAGGCCATTTAAAACTGAGATGAGAAAAATATTTTTCATCCAGAGAGTTGTGAATTAGTGGAATTCTCTGCCACAGAAGGCAGTAGAGGCCAATTCACTGGATGAATTTAAAAGAGAGTTAGAAGAGGTCCAGGGGCTAGTTGAATCAAGGGATATAGGAAGAAGGCAAGCACGGGTTGCTGATTGTGGATGATCAGCCATGATCACAATGAATGGCTATGCAGGCTCAAAGGGCCAAATGGCCTCCTCCTGCACCGATTTTCTATATCTATGATAGACACAAAATGCTGGAGTAACTCAACGGGTGAGGCAGCATCTCTGGAGAGAAGGAATGAGAGATGTTTTGAGTCACAAATATCGTTTGGAAATGAAACCTGCCAATCTTCATAAATTGCCTTAAATTTGGCTCTGGTCCCACACAAAGTGATGACTTTCAGGTGCTTGATAAGGTCACCCAGCAAGTCACCGTTAGATCAGAGCAGAAATTGGTAATAAAAGCTGACTTTGCTACTGCTGAACTAGAAAATATATTGCAAGGGCTATTTTCAGTAACACGAGCGTTCGCTAACAAACTATGCAGAAGGAAATCTGCCACGCTTGCCTGGTCGGATGTATACGTGACTCCAGATTAATGAATCTGCCACGCTTGCCTGGTCGGATGTATACGTGACTCCAGATTAATGAATCTGCCACGCTTGCCTGGTCGGATGTATACGTGACTCCAGATTAATGAATATGATTGCCTTTATATTGTGCTTTTAATTCAGTGACAATTATGGAAGGGCAAGGAATGTTGGGATTGCCCACAGTCCATTTACTAATATGCAATGGTATGTATCATACATCTTTGGAGAGAAATAAAACTTACACAAAGAAGACATCATTTTGATTGAGGATCTATTACAAGGTGCATTTTGTCTTCATTCTGTGATGTAAAGATATTTTGTGACAGGATAATTCACGCATCTGGAATGTATTTCCATTGCCTTTTATTTAGGGTAGACTAACAGGATGCAAGACACTTATTTAGTTAGATCACCTCAGAGTTAACCTAGGTGGGTCACTGCTGGGTTTTGTTGAGTCCAGTTACCTGTTACATTCTGGGCCACAAGCATGTTCCAGCAATCATGAAAGTGGATTGATTTGAATCCTTGTATTGCGGGACTTTTTTCAAAGGATCACAACCAAGGGCTGGGAAGAGGTCTGTGGATCACTGATAGTCTTGCGTGTAATGAACCTACCCATGCAGATCATGAGTCAGGTGTACTAGGACAGTGCTGAAGAGTCTACAGCTGGCAGTCACTTTCATACAAGGGAATAATGTAGCTACAGTAATATTGGCTGTGCAAAAACAAGAGTGAGAATTTACGAAGTAGCAGTCAATGAGTGAGAGGTATATTTCTGGCATTGCAGGATAAATGGTGACAATGTGTTTGGAAGAATCAAAACCTTAGTTTGATAGATGGGGAGGGGATTGGGGATACATTGATGCAGATACTTCCAAGTGGAAGCTTGAGCAGCACAGGTTGAAGCCATAATCACCAACATGCCCCAATAATGATTGGAAGCAGGCCAAGAGATCTCCCAAAGTGACCATGGCACAATTAAAAAAAACATTTAAGTACAAGTTCTCAAACAAAATGTGAACAGCAAGGTGGGAGAGGGGGGCGAGAGAAAAAAGTAGAGAAGCCTATTGAGTAGGGCATCTAAAAGGAACACTGTCTTCATAAATGGAGCCAATGTTGGATACATAACTGTGACACAAGTTGTTACACATCTGTGGATTGGTTTGTATTCTGAAGGCCAGGTACAAAAGCTTATGAAAAACGCAGAAAAAAACAAAGTGCAAGCTGATGGGAAAGCAAAGAAAGTCTAGAAAGAACATAGACCTTGACTCCCACCTTGCAAATTAGTTGCCACATATGAGAATGTAGTATTCTCAGACAATTTTATACAAAAAAATTGAAATAAATGGTCAAAGTGAAAATCGAGGGTCCTTTTGGCTGTGACATGGTCATAGCATATAACTGGACAACAGGCAGTATGTTCTGAAGAAGGCAGCACCAAAATATTTGTCTGGAAAAGAGAACAGTGGATTTACTCGCAGCATAGGTTAAAAAAGTCATTAAGGAACTGGGTGAAAATTGCCGGTGCAAATAGACAAGAAGACAAACAAGGAAGATTGAATTTACATTTTGTATTAATAGTTTATGATAATATTTAGTAGTGCATAGTTGTGTTTGCTGTAGTATTTAATTGAAAGTGATTAATGTTTAAGATATAGGCAAACTGTGAACTGCATTCACGGTGTTCAAAGTTATGATAATTATGTTAATACAATAATTATAGTGATGCTAAGAACAGCTTGTCGTACAGCTTACAGGTTGTTGAGGAGAAGACTAAAATTGAATAAATTTAATAAAACTAGAAAATTTGGTTAGATTTTTAGCTGTATTTATAGTCTGTGCATGAATGTACGTATATATTCGCGCGTAGCGGTAGAGTTGCTGCCTTACGGGTTCGATCCCGACTACGCATGCTGTCTGTACGGAGTTTGTACATTGTTGAGGCACCTTTGGCAGCGATTGCAGCCTCAAGTCTTCTTGGGTATGACGCTACAAGCTTGGCAACCTGTATTTGGGTCATTTCTCCCATTCTTCTCTGCAGATCCTCAAGCTCTGTCAGGTTGGATGGGGAGCGTCGATTCACAGCTATTTTCAGGACCCTCCATAGATGTTCGATCGGGTTCAAGTCTGGGCTCTGGCTGGGCCACTCAAGGGCATTCACAGACTTGTCACAAAGCCACTCCTGCATTTTCTTGGCTGTGTTCTTAGGGTCATTGTCCTGTTGGAAGGTGAACCTCCGCCCCAGTCTGAGGTCCAGTACACTCTGGAGCAGGGTTTCATCAAGGATCTCTCTGTACTTTGCACTGTTCAACTTTTCCTTGATCCTGACTCCCAGTTCCTGCTGCTGAAAAACATCCCCACTGCATGATGCAGCCACCACCATGCTTCACCATGCTACCAGGCTATGGTATTGGCCAGGTGATGAACAGTGCTTGGTTTCCTCCACACGTGACGCTTGGCATTCAAGCCAAAAAGTTTAATCTTGGTTTTATCAGACCAGAGAATCTTGTTTCTCAGGCATTTTGGCAGACTCCAAGCAGGCTGTCATGTGCCTTGTACTGAGGAGTGACTTCTGTCTAAGCACTCTACCATAAAGGCCTGAATGGTGGAGTGCTGCATATATAGTTGTGCTTCTGGAAGATTCCCACAGAGGAACTCTGGAGCTCTGTCAGAATGACCATTGGGTTCCTGGTCATCTCCTTGACCAAGGCCCTTCGGCCCCGATTGCTCAGTTTGGCCAGGCAGCCAAGTCTATGAAGAATCCGGGTGATTCCAAAGTTCTACCATTTAAGAATGACGGAGGCAGCTGTGCTCTTCAGAACCTGCAATGCTTCCTTCACCCTTCCCCAGATCTGTGTCTCGACACAATCCCAACTCGGTGGTCTACGGACCACAATTCCTTTGTCTTCATGGCTTGGTTTTTGCTCTGACATGCACTGTCAACTGTGGGACCTTATATTGACAGTGTGTGCCTTTCCAAATCATGTCCAATCAGTTTAATTTACCACTGGTGAACTCCATTCAAGTTGTAGAAATATCTCAAGAATAATCAATAGAAACAGGATGAAGCTAAGCTCAATTTTGAGTGTCATAGCAAAGGTCTGAATACTTATGGAAATGTGATATTTCAGTTATTTATTTTCAATTACTTTACAAAAACTTTCTTCTGCAGTTGTACAGGGCTCTGGTGAGACCACATCTGGAGTATTAGGTACAGTTTTGGTCTCCTAATTTGAGGAAGGACATCCTTGTGATTGAGGCAGTGCAGCGTAGGTTCACAAGATTGATCCCTGGGATGGCGGGGCTGTCATATGAGGAAAGATTGAAAAGACTAGGCTTGTATTAACTGGAGTTTAGAAGGATGAGGGGGTATCTTATCAAAACATATAAAATTATAAAAGGGCTGGACAAGCTAGATGCAGGAAAAATGTTCCCCATGTTGGGCGAGTCCAGAACAAGGGGCCACAGTGTTAGAATAAAGGGGAGGTTGTAGCGGCGTCTGCTGGCGCACGCAGATATCGAACCCGGCGTTCGGAAGCCGCGGTCACGTGACTCGGGAGAGGCTGCTTGTTTTGCGCTGTTTTTCACTTGCGCGCGTTAGTTCAGCACTGACCACCGTTGTGGGCAGACGTGTCTGGAGAACCTGTATACTGGATATTGAACTTTTGAATAAAGATCTGTTGAAAACTCCAGTAGTCGTTTCTCAGACCGCTAAATTGGTGACCCTGACCTGTCTAGCCGTTAGACAAGAAGAATTATGCAGGAAGAGAGTCTTCCCGCAGAATCGGCCAACATGAGGCAGGGCTCACCGGCCTTCAAACTGCCAGCCTTTTGGCCTGATCAATCTCAGGTGTGGTTCGCCCATGTTGAGGCACAGTTCCACCTACATCGCATCGACGCGGACGACACCATGTATTTCCATGTTGTGGGCGCATAGCCACAAGACTGTGCCTTGAGGCTGTTGCCTTACATCAGAGACCTTCCGTTCAGCGGCAAGTACGAAGGGTTGAAGGCCCTGTTATTCCACGCTTACGGCCTTACCCGCAGAGACAGGGCGGCAAGGCTGCTACATATGGACTGTATCAGAGACCGAAGGCCATCTACGATCATGGCAAAGATGTTGGCCCTGATGGACGGGCACCACCCTTGCCTGCTTTTCGATCAGGCGTTCTTAGAGCAGATGCCCGACGAAGTACAGCTAATGCTCGCCGGAGCTGATTTCAGCGACCCGCAGCGACTCGCGGGAAGAGCTGATGAGCTGTAGGCGCACAGACGGAGGGACGTTTATGCTTTTGCCCGCCCCCTGGTCACACAATGGGTGCAGCCGAGCCGGCATCGAGAAGAAGAAGAGACCCAGCCCAGCGCCGAAGAGGAATCGCCACGGCCAGTGGTCTACAGTTAACGCAGATGGGCTACTACCACCAACGATACAGACCCGAAGCTCGAATACGTCGGAGCCCCTGTTCGTTTCCGAGAAACGCCCCGGTCGATCGTCTATAGAGGCGAACGCGATCAGCCCCAACGCATGCATCTTCGTCCACGATCGCTATTCAGGCCACCGTTTCCAGGTGGACTCCAGTGCTCATGCCAGTATCCTGCCCCCAAGCGCTCGAGACATTCGTGCTGAGACACTCATCGCTTGCCGTTACAGCAGGTGTACATGGGTCCGTACAAGGTGCTCAGTACTGGTGTCTCGACGTTCACTGCCATTCATTGCGATCATGGCTGATCGTCCCCTATCAATAACCCGTGCCTGCCTTCTCCCCATATCCCTTGACTCCACTAGCCCCTGGAGCTCTATCTAACTCTCTCTTAAATCCATCCAGTGACTTGGCCTCCACTGCCCTCTGTGGCAGCGAATACCATAAATTATACAGTATATATATTTACACACACTAGACTAAGTGGGACCCGTCGGGTCCCAGCATCACACGGGAGGGCTGGTCCCCCAACGCAATATTCCACCTCTCCACCAATTCCAATATTGGTGGACAGTGGGGGGGGGGAGGGGGGGGGAGGCTCTTTCTGGAGCGCTAGCATGGGTGTTGTGAGCTGAAGGGACTGGTTTCCAGAGGGCAAGTATGGACATTTGGGCCGAATGCATTCTTGGGCTAGCGGCTCAGTCACTCAAGCCTGTTGTGCTGGCAGCTAATTCACTCACGGCTGTTGGGCTGGAAGTTGACTCACGGCTATTCCTTGAAATTCTATTTCAAGCAGGGTGCAAGGCCACCAAATTCAGGTGCAGTTTCTTACCACTTCAAGCAGGGTGCAAGGCCACCAAATTCAAGTGCAGTTTCATACCATTTCAAGCAGGGTGCAAGGCCACTAAAGACAGCAAGTCGTGACCTCCATCTTGCAGAGACTGAACCACCCCCGCACTTCGGGGTTTTATAGTCCCTCCTCTCCCCTACCACCAGAAGGGGCGTGGCCTTCATGGCGTGATTGACAGGAGGTGGGAATCTCAACATTTTTTTAAACACTAATATCTCTTATTTTTAATCGATGGGAAAATTCCTCGGCCCCTGATGAGCAGAGGGGGACTCTGAGTTAGATGGCCAAAAATCACAGCCGTACGTGGTAGCATTTTTTCTAAAATCAATATAAAGCGCAAACAGAAAGTGGTCAAGATTAGACTTTTAATTTTATAGAATGCAAGGCAACTTTTAATTAGGCAATGTAAACAAGAGATTCACACGATATGTAATCCACGATCATCTTTAATAGTTATACAAAATATAGCAGTACAGTAGATCATTAGTTGTCAGAGCATCCTGACTGCTTCTAGAACTGAGCAGTGTAGGAAGTGGGTGTTAATATAAATGGTACAGTAAGGTGGGGTTAGTGATGCTAGCCTATTATGATTGATTGTCATGCATAAACCAATCTACATCCTTCCCCTTAAATAGTGAGTATAGTGAGCACACATGGAATAAGAATTAAACAAACTCACCATATCTATCAGGCGGTCTACTAATCCGACCTGAACATGTACGGACCAAGCCCTCTCCTCCTTTACCAGAGAGATTAGAGTGAGGGGGTGAACCCGGAAGTGAGAAAGTAGTGGGGATCACATGTGGTGACCGACAGGGGGAGCATGCAGGAGGGGTAATCCCGTGGTTAGTCACAGCAGCTGGTCGTGGAGGAGTGTGGGACATGCGGGGATTGGTGGAAGGTACGACAGTAAACGGCTGGAACTGAAGTGGTGGAGCATAAGGACCGGCTGGTGGCGGACGTGGTTCCTGCACGGCAAACAAATGTTGGCAACTTCTGGGGTATACAGTTCCATCATAGTCCACAAGATAAGATCGTGGTTCTTCAGCAAGGCCGACAACAGTACCCAGACGGGAATGTCCCATAGAAGTTTGTAAACGAACGACCTGGCCCGGCAGTAGTGGCTTAAGTGGTTTGCATGATTTGTCATGCGATCGTTTCTGAATGTCGTGTTTCTTCAGAATACGCTTTTGGATTGTAGCTGACTTCAGCGCCTGCGGTATTAGCTGTTGCTGAGCAATCGGAATTGGAGGTCTCGTTGTTCTGGATATCAGTCGCTGGGCTGGCGAGCCCAGGGTCCCGTCTCTAGCAATGTTTCTGAGATTTAAAAGATCCAGGTACACGTCTGAATTGGCAAGGCGTGCTCGTTCCATCAGTTGTTTAGCGCTTCTGACAGCTCGTTCAGCGAACCCGTTACTTTGTGGGTGTTCGGGGCTGCTCGTGACGTGGTGGAAATTCCATCGGTTTGCAAAGAGCTTAAAATCGTTGCAGATAAACTGCCTTCCGTTGTCGGTCTGCAAACGGACGGGTGGGCCGAATGTAGAGAAATGTTTCTTTAGTTTTCGAATGACCATCTCAGATGTGATGGAGGTCAGTGGGTCGAGTTCAAACCAGTTTGAATAGGAGTCGACTAGGACGAGATAGTGCTTACCACGCCATTCGAAAATGTCTGCCGCCACTGACGTCCAGGGCAGAGCTTGTGGAGGTTGTTGCAGTAGGGGCTGCCTCTGCTGGTGTGGTGCGAGACTGTTGCAGGTGGGGCAGGAGGCTGTACGGTCCCGTATGTACTTGGCCATCCGAGGTCAGTAGAACAGGTTCTGCACGTGGGCCAGCGTGGCATCAATTCCTGGGTGACTGCTGTAGTATTCCTCATGTAGTGATGAGGGGATCACGACTTTATGGCCCTTAACTATGACAGATTCTGTTGGTGTAACTACATAGTTGTTGCCGTCGAGGACTGCAGGGGCGTATTGGAATGTCCTAGCCGTCCTCATTGCATCTGGACCCACGAGGTTAAGTAGAAGGGAAGCTTTGACAACGTCTGGATCATTTCGGTGCACGATGTTCATGTAGTGTTGATAATCAATCTCAAAAGTCGCCCATCGCTCACCGATGTCGGAATCGAAGATAAGCTGTGCCGGCTTTCGGCAAGCTAGAGCCATCGCAAAACGGAAAAAAAACTCACAAAAGAAAATAAAACCCGATATACAGAAGCAGTGGGTTCACCCAAACTGGCTGACAGCATGTAAACAAGAGATTCACATGATATGTAATCCAAGATCATCTTTAATAGTTATGCAAACTATAGCAGAACAGTAGATCGTTAGTTGACAGAGCATCCTGACTGCTTCCAGAACTGAGCAGTGTAGGAAGTGGGTGTTAATATAAATGGTACAGTAAGATGGGGTTAGTGATGCTAGCCTATTATGATTGATTGTCATGCATAAACAAATCTACAGGCAAGGCAACTTTAATTAGGCAAGGCAACTTTAATTAGGCAAGGCAACTTTAATTAGGCAACACAGCTTTAACATTTCCAAACTAAAGGCAACACAGCATTAGCATTTCCAAACCAAAGGCAACACAGCTTTAGCATTTCCAAACCAAAGGCAACACAGCTTTAGCATTAACCAAACCAAAGGCAACACAGCTTTAGCATTTCCAAACCAAAGGGAAAACATATTTAGCATTACTAAACTATATTTTCAAACCACATTAAGCGCACTGACAGGTCAGTAAACCCACTCACAGTTTAGTAGACATGTGTTCAGTGTTATTCACAGCTCAGACTGAGAGATGCTCCCCCATCTTGCAGAGACTGACTGACACACTCAACACTTCCGGGCTTTATAGTTCCTCCGGAAGGGGCTTGGCCTTCAGGAGAGAGAATCTCAACATTTTTAAAACATTAATAACTCTTTTATTTTTCATCGATGGGAAAAATCCTCGTCCTGCGCAGCGGAGGTGGACTCTGAGTAAGATGGCCAAAAATCACAGCTGTAAGTGGCAGCATTTTTCTAAAATCAATATACAGAACAACAGGGTGATCAAGATCAGACTTTTAGTAATATAGATACACACAAAACACACACACATGTGTGTGTGTGTGCGTGTGTGTGTGTATATGTGTGTATATATATATTTATATATATATATATATATACACACACACACAAACACACACACACACATATATATATATATGTGTGTGTGTGTGTGTGTGTGTGTGTGTGTGTGTGTGTGTATATATATATATATATATATATACATATATATATATATATATACACATATATATATATATATATATACATATACATATATATATATATATACATATATATAAATATACATATATATATATATATATATACATATATATATACATATATATATATATGCGCACATATACATCTACATATATACACACATATATACATATATAGTCATTTGATATGTTTTAATATAGAAGGGAAACAGCGTAATAAAAATGCGCGAGCGTGTCCTCAAGTATTAAGACTAAAACATGGTATGAGCTTGATACGTAGTTGTGGCAAACACTACTGCTTAGTTTGAGAATAGAAGTGATCAATAAAGAATGTTAACTCTGTCTAGTCTAAATATTTGGACTCGTAGCAACTCTCATTTTACTGAAATCAATTAATGCTGTCACATTACCTCCCTATGCAATAAACATGAACATTTACCTTACTTTTGCTTATTCAGGGTTGTTCCAAAAGTTTTAATAAAAGGATTTGTGTTTAACATAGAAACATATAAAATTATTGCAGGAGTGGGCCATTTGGCCCTTCAAGCTAGCACTGCCATTCAATATGATCACGGCTGATCATCCAAAATCAGTACCTCATTTCTGCTTTTTCCCCATAATCTTGAATTCTGATAGCCCCAAGACCTATATCTATCACTCTCTAATAAACAATAAATACAAATAAATTCTATGACCACAGTTCTGACTGCAACGTGAAACAGCTACGTCAGTTTGGTGTATGGTTGTTAGCCATTACTTTGAACACAGCTTCATACCCCTGCTACAATGAAGAAAATAATGAATATGGAAACCACACGTGTAAGGCAGATGTCAGCTTGGCATGCTGTCCTTTGCACATAGTTTTTGGGATAGCCATATATATGTCACTAATATGCAATGATTATGGTTTATTTGCATGCATTGTATTTATTTGAAACATCACCCAAAACCGGAGTTTGTACAACCTGCACATTAGAATTGCAGAGATCTAATTAAGAAGAACTGTGAAAGCTGTTACATTGTTCAAAGGCTCTCTGAAGAAGGGCCTCGACCTGAAATGTCACCCATTCCTTCTCTCCAGATATGCTGCATGTCCCGCTGAGTTACTCCAGCTTTTTGTGTCTATCGTCTGTAGTCTTGATACTCCCTTGTGTTTTAACCTTTGCGTTAAATTTTCGTACAGTCCACAACCTTCCAAATTAACTGAGTTCAGTGAATAGTTCTATCAGTAGTTCAATAGCATGGAGATTGTAGTAAAACGTATTTTGCCTACAAAGGAACCTAGGAACAGGAGAAGGCCATTTACTACCACATCTGTCATATCATTCACTGAGATCATTAGCTCATCTCTATCAAAACTCCATCTGCCTGATTCGGCTCCATGTCACCAATATGCTTTGCTCTTTTAACCACCAGGGGCGCCAGGGAGATGGCAGCCCTGCCGGCAGTCTGTTAGTTTTTTCTTTAATTTTGTTATTTTTTAGTGCGTTAAAAGTTTGTTTTAATGTTCTTCGGTATGTTTTATGTGGGGGGAGGGGATCAGGGGAAACTTTTTTTCAAGTTCTTACCTTCCCGGAGATGTGTTCAATTTTCGGATCACATTCTTCGGGCTCTGCGGCCTACCATCGCTGGAGCTGGAGGCCTCCTCAGTCTGTCGTGAGCCCCACCGCAGGGCGCGGACTTAACATCGGAGCAGATCCCTTGCCTGGAATTGCTCCCACCGTGACCACCGTGGACTTACCATCTAGGGCTCGCAGTCTCGGGAGAGGCTATTCGGGAGCTCCAACGCCACGGAATGCTCGACCAGCCCCAACGCGAGGTTCGATCGCCTGGCGCGGGGGAGCTGACATTCCTCCAATGCGGGAGCAGATTGCCTCGATGCGGAGGGCCCGAACGTCGCTGGCTACGGGAGTCAAGATCGCCCCGTCAACGGCGGGCTCGAGGCCCCCGACCGAGGTAGAACATAAAGGACTTGAACTTTATTTTGCCTTCCATCACAGTGAGGAATGTGTAGGAGTCACTGTGGTGGATGTTCATGTTAAAATGTGTTTTTGAGTGATTTGTTGCTTTTAATTGTATGATTGACCTGACCAATGAAATTCCTCATATGTTGCAAAACATACTTGGCGAATAAAGTGTGATTATGATTCTGATTCTGATTCATAAGAAATCTATTGACTTCAACTTTAAAATTAAGGCAACATTTATTAGTTTTGAGTTCCAAACTTCTATAGCTCGTCTAAATTCTAAACTTTCTGGGATGGCATGGGTATGATTTTAAGTTAAGGCTGATCTTTTTAGCACATCTCTTTTTCATTGCATAGGAAGCCAGGTGGCAGTTTGGTAATGGGGTCAAGAAACAGACATAGAAGGAAGATGGACTTTAATTCTCCTTCCCATTCTGACACAGACCTTTCTGTCCTAGGTCTCCTCCATTGTCAGAGTGAGGCGAAATGCAAATTGGAGGAACAGCATCTCATATATCGCTTGGGCAGTTTATAGGCCAGTGCTATGAATATTGATTAATCTCACTTCAGGTAACTCCAGCAATCCCTCTCTCTCTATCCCTCCTTCACCCAAGTCGCAATAGCTTCTTATTTTCACCCTCAAGGGCCGATTTCCTTTATCATCGTAACTTATTTGCATATCTTTCATTCATTGTTCTTTATCTCTCCACATCTATATCAAACTCAAACAAAACTCTGATCGTTAATAGCCCTTTGCACTTTATCTGTTATTTATCTGTGTATATATATATATATATATATATATATATATATACTAGATAAATTGGGACCCGTTGGGTCCCAGCATCACACGGGAGGGCTGGTCACCAACGCAATATTCCACCGCTCCACCAATTCCAATATTGCTTGCCAGTGGGGGGGGGGGGGGCTTTCTGTTGCACTAGTATGGGTGTTGCGGGACGAAGGTACTGGTTTCCAGAGGGCTAGTATAGACATTGTGGGCCGAATGGATTCTTGGGCTGGCAGCCAACTGTTGCAACGATTTTAAAAGCCAAGCCAAGGCAAACAATTGGGCAGCAGCCGCCTGACAACCAAAATTCATTTTGTGAACACAAACATTTTAAAAAGGCGAGGCAAACAATTGGGCAGCAGCCACCTGACAACCACAATTCATTTTGTGAATACAAACTTTTAAAAAAGGCGAGGCAAACAATTGGGCAACAGCCACCTTACAGCCGCATAGAGGCGACTCACCATGGAGTAGACGTGCGTTCAGTGTTATTAGCAGCTCAGAGAGCCATGACCCACTCGCTCCCTGGGTCTGGCAGTGACTGAGTGAGGGACTACACTTCCGGGTTTTATAGTCCCTCCCCCCTGCCGCCAGTGGGGGCAGCAGACAGAATGGCGAATATTTTAAAAACATTAATATCTCTCTGATTTTTCATTGATAGGAAAAATCCTCCAGTCCCGGAAGGCGGAGGGGGGCTCTGAGCGAGGTGGCCAAAAATAACGGCCGTAGGTGGCAGCATTCTCTCGGAAATCGCAGCACAGTGGGCCAAAAGCGGTCAAGATCAGACTTTTAGTAATATAGATATGCATTGGTATATGGTCACATTGATCTGTTCTGCTCTGTATTTATTTATGCCTGCAATATTCTGTTGTGCTGAAGCAAAGCAAGAATTTCATTGTCCTATCTGGGACACGACAATAAATTCTCTTGAATCTATATCTCGTTTCCCATATTGCTAACCAAAGTCCCGAAGTTTCTCCAGCAATTTTCTCTACCTTCGATTTTTCCAGCATCTGCAGTTCTTTCTTAAACAATCCTTCCAAGCTTTAATTATTTGGTGTTTCTGTGATTTTAGTCAAATATTGAATAGATGCGCAACATTAACATTTTTAATGAATTGCTTGAAAGCACTCTGATCATTGTCCACCCCATCTTAAGTTCTGATCTGGCTTATAAACATTGAAATCCCCCCCCCCCCCCCCCACCACATTTCTTAAACACCCAAACCACATCACAAATACTGTAATATGCATTCAATAGCGTCTGGTGTTATGGGTGCTACTATTTCATTGTGCTGCAGTTTCCAGCTGCAATAACAAAGTTGGGTGTTTCAATGATGAAGTTTATCTGACCCAACACATTGTGAGACTAAATGATTATTTGAAAATCGTTCTTTGTGCTGGTGTGATAGGAGGGGAGCTTCTTTCCAACATCTCACCCATTTGATCTTTCTTTAATGTGTTAACAATTAGGTGTAATCGCAACCAAACCTAATGCTGGTTTCAATCAAAATGCAGGCATTTCACAGCTGAGCCTTGGTTATTGGATAACAATAAATTGCATGACTTTAATTTTTCCATTACCTGCACAGAAACTAATATCAGAACAATCAACCATTACTAGTTTTGTATGATTTGTGCAGTTCTATCCTTCCTTTGGCGATGATGAACTGAATACATTTAATATTAATTACACAGAAACATAGATACAGATTCTATGTTTCTATGATGAACTGAATACATTTAATATCACTTACATAGAACATAGAACAGTACAGCACAGGAACAGGTCCTTCAGCCCACAATGTTCTCGCCAAACGTGATGCCATGTTGAGCTAATTTAATCTGCCTACATGTGATTCATATCTCTCTATTCCCAGTACATCCCTGTGCCTATCTAAGACGCTCTTAAATGTCACTATCGTATCTCTATCCACCACCACCCCTGGCAGCACGTTCCAGGCACTCGCCACCCTCTATTTTTTTTTAAACTGCCTCCCACGTCTCCTTTAAACTTTTCCCCTCAACTTAAAGCTATGCCCTCTGGTATTGGATATTTCCATCCTGGGGAAAAAATGTTCTGAGTATCTGTCCTATCTATGCCTCTCATAATTTCACATACTTCGATCAGGTCTCCGCTCTTCTTCTGATGCTCCAGGGAAAATATGCCAAGTCTGTCAAACCTCTTATTGGACCTGTGTCCAATTAGTATTACTTCATGGACTGCCCTGGCAGACCCATTGTGTCTGCCTGTTACTGCCCCACTGAACCTATTCCCACACCCAACGCACCCTCCTTGTCTAATCCTTTCTAATCTACATCCAAGACACCCTTCAACACTTCAATAACTTTCAATATCTTAACCCTCGTCATCTCATCTTTACCATGGGCTTCCAACCAGGAAGTTCTCAATTCCATTCTCCAAAGTGCAGTGCAGCACTCACGCTGCAAAAAGAAAAGGCTGAATAGCTTTTCAAATACTGCACATGTAGTAAATGGAACTCCCACGAAGTACAACAAAATGCACACACTCTAAATAAGCCTTGCACGGTGAATGGCATGTCTTATTATGTGCCATCTGTTTGAGTAGATATCTGGATTCATCAGTGTTAGTGACCTAGTCTAAATTGCTGTCAATATTTGTGGGTTAATGCATTTTGGGATTTTTCAAAAAGGACTTGAGAGGCTTACATTTGTCGAGCACCTTTTCTTGCTTCAGAGCAAAACACTTTAGAGTCAATTTTAAAACCATCTTGGCAAAAATGGAAATAAATCTGCTCATATTTCAGTTAATTTGTTTTATGCTTTTGGCTGAGAGGGGAAAATTGCTATATTCTGAATTAAACTATCTTGAATGATGCTGTGAGATATTTTGTGTTTATATAAATAAACAGAAAGGTTCTTAATTTAATATTTCATCTGCAGAAAGGTAAAATAAAACTTGCATTTACATTACACGTTTCACAATACCATGTTCTGAAGTGCTTTATTAGCTGCCAAAATGCTTTTGAAGTATAATGACATTAGTGATGTGGTAAAGCCTGTGACTTAATGTTAAAAGAGTTGGACTTTGCCAGTGTCAGTGTAAGAATCCAGTGAAAAGAAATACTGCTCTGTAAACCCAAGCCTGAGGTGAGAAAACATTTATTTTCTGCCTATCCATTTGAGTCTAGTTATGTCTGTGTCTTTTAGTGCCTGCTGTGCCAGAAAAAATGAACTCAGCAGCTCAGTTTAAAATTATGGCGACCTATTTCATCGGCTGAAACAATTCTTATTTCTACCTCGTACATCGCTCAGGTTTTAATGTTTTATTTTATGGTCTTCAACTCGATACTGGATTGTGATACAGTTATCAATGTAGCATAAGCTACATATAATATATACAACGTATTGTATAGATTGGCAGGGAAATCTCAAACAATTTATTAGTGCTGTGAGGGCCCTTAGAGCTTCAAAGCAGCATCAATGTTGTGTGGAGAGAATGATAACAGCCGTTTAATAATGTTGTTTGCACAATGGAAATGTACAGAGTGGAAGATCGTGATGCCAATTTGTGTACAATACTGATTTGACACCAGCCCATTTGGATCTCATTACTCACACCAATGCCTTGACTTCACCTTGTTCGACTGAACTCGGACAGCTGCCCCAGGAACTGGGGATCCCCATCAGCACCATTTAAAAGAATGATCAATTATTTTCAGGCAGTTCCAGGTCGATTTCTGACTGTCCATAGACTCTATAAGGAATGATGCTTAAGGAGCTTGTGCTGAATACAAAATTGCACAAAACAGTTGCTGCCAGAGTTGACAAGCTGCTCGAACGAGGAAGATGATGGAAGCTAGGAAGGTACCGAACCAGAGACAATATCCATACAAGGTGCTCATAAATCAATTCTCTGACATGCAACAAAGGAGGAGAGCAGTTTAAGACCTTGTGTCAATATGGATTAACTGAAATTTATCACGTGGAAAATTTATTACAACTGGAAATTCAGAGATTACAATCTTTATCTTCAACGTGAGGTGTAGAGTGAGTGAGTGAGATGGATGTATAGTGGAAGTGAATGGTTTAACTTTATGAACATGGATTTCCAAAACTTAGAAAACTATATTGCAACGGTAATGGGCATAATGCGCAAGAGTTCAGAGTGAAGAGGACACAAAGTACTCGAGTAACTCAGCAGGTCAGACAGCATCCCTGCTGTTTTCAGGTCAGCCAAAGATGCTGCCTGACCTGCTTTCAGGTAGTCCTTTCTTTCTCCCTCCTTCTCCTCCCCCTTCCCAGCTCTCCCACAAGCCTACTGTTTCCGCCTCTTCCTTTCTTTTTCCCGCCCCCCCCCGACATCAGTCTGAAGAAGGGTCTCAACCCGAAACGTCACCTAGATGCTGCCTCACCCACTGAATTTCTACAGCATTTGTCTTTCTGCTGAGTTACTCCAGCACTTTGTGTCCTTTTGTGTAGACCAGCATTTGCAGTTTGTTGTTTCTACACAAGTACGTACCAACCAAATCCTCCTCATCTGCATCCACCTAACACACCAGGCTTAGTCCTGCCCCCACCTCTCTTTCTGCTTTCTCTCTCCCACCACAATCAGTGTGAACAAGGGCCCCGACTCAAAACATCACCTATCCATGTCCTCCAGAAATCATGCCTGACACACAGAGTTACTCCAGTACTTTGTGTTTTCCATTGGAAACCAGCTCCTTGTGTCCACAAGTAAGTGCTGATGGTCCATAAAAGTTGTTAGAAGTGTATATTGTGGGTAGGGTTCCGATTACAGATACAACTCTGCTGGCTTGCAATTAATACTGTATCTGCATTTAACTGTTGGATCTGGCCATTCTTGCCTTTTAGCAGCTATAAACCAACATATTGAAGGATAACCAGCCTGCAATCACTGAATTGAAAACATATTTAAAATCTGCAGTGCAAGCTGAAGTGACCAGAGAATAGTTCACAACTTCTCAAGCCCACTCCACAAAAAAACGCAAGTGTGCTTTCAGGAGATAAACAGTAGTTGGGTTAATTCATTAATATATAAAAAATAAGCTGCCAGTTAGTAACTGTTATTTTAACATAATCATTTTCCCTACCATTGAACTCTGCTCCATGTGGAGTTCAGAAGACGCTAGCTAGCATCGGACATTTAACATACCCAGTCATTACCATTATACTTCCAATACACACAGACTTACTATTAACACATTTGTTGCCACTACAATAGACAATAGACAATAGGTGCAGGAGTAGGCCATTTGGCCCTTCGAGCCAGCACTGCCATTCAATGTGATCATGGAAGATCATCACCAATTAGTACCCCGTTCCTGCCTTCTCCCCATATCCCCGACTCCGCTATCTTTAAGAGCCCTATCTAGCACTCCTTAAGTGTCCAGAGAACAGGCCTCCACCGCCCTCTGCGGCAGAGAATTCCACAGACTCACAATTCTCTGTGTGAAAAAGTGTTTCCTCATCTCCATTCTAAATGGCTTACCACTTATTCTTAAACAGTGGCCCCTGGTTCTGGACTCCCCAACATCGGGAACATGTTTCCTGCCTCTAGCGTGTCCAAACCCTTAATAATCTTATATGTTTCAATAAGATCCCCTTTCATCCTTCTAAACTCCAGAGTATACAAGCCTAGCCACTCCTTTCTCTCATAGACATAGAAACATAGAAATTAGGTGCAGGAGTAGGCCATTCGGCCCTTCGAGCCTGCACCGCCATTCAATATGATCATGGCTGATCATCCAACTCAGTATCCCGTACCTGCCTTCTCTCCATACCCTCTGATCCCCTTAGCCACAAGAGCCACATCTAACTCCCTCTTAAATATAGCCAATGAACTGGCCTCGATTACCCTCTGTGGCAGAGAGTTCCAGAGATTCACCACTCTCTGTGTGAAAACATTTCTTCTCATCTCGGTTTTAAAGGATTTCCCCCTTATCCTTAAGCTGTGACCCCTTGTCCTGGACTTCCCCAACATCGGGAGCAATCTTCCTGCATCTAACCTGTCCAACCCCTTAAGAATTTTGTAAGTTTCTATAAGATCCCCTCTCAATCTCCTAAATTCTAGAGAGTATAAACCAAGTCTATCCAGTCTTTCTTCATAAGACAGTCCTGACATCCCAGAAATCAGTCTGGTGAACCTTCTCTGCACTCCCTCTATGGCAATAATGTCCTTCCTCAGATTTGGAGACCAAAACTGTACGCAATACTCCAGGTGTGGTCTCACCAAGACCCTGTACAACTGCAGTAGAACCTCCCTGCTCCTATACTCAAATCCTTTTGCTATGAAAGCTAACATACCATTCGCTTTCTTCACTGCCTGCTGCACCTGCATGCCTACTTTCAATGACTGGTGTACCATGACACCCAGGTCTCGCTGCATCTCCCCTTTTCCTAGTCGGCCACCATTTAGATAATAGTCTGCTTTCCTGTTTTTGCCACCAAAATGGATAACCTCACATTTATCCACATTATACTGCATCAGCCAAACATTTGCCCACTCACCAAGCCTATCCAAGTCACCTTGCAGTCTCCTAGCATCCTCCTCACAGCTAACCCTGCCCCCCAGCTTAGTGTCATCCGCAAACTTGGAGATATTGCCTTCAATTCCCTCATCCAGATCATTAATATATGTTGTAAATAGCTGGGGTCCCAGCACTGAGCCTTGCGGTACCCCACTAGTCACTGCCTGCCATTGTGAAAAGGACCCGTTTACTCCTACTCTTTGCTTCCTGTTTGCCAGCCAGTTCTCTATCCACATCAATACTGAACCCCCAATGCCGTGTGCTTTAAGTTTGTATACTAATCTCTTATGTGGGACCTTGTCGAAAGCCTTCTGGAAGTCCAGATACACCACATCCACTGGTTCTCCCCTATCCACGCTACTAGTTACATCCTCGAAGAATTCTATAAGATTCGTCAGACATGATTTACCTTTTGTAAATCCATGCTGACTTTGTCCAATGATTTCACCACTTTCCAAATGTGCTGCTATCCCATCTTTAATAACTGACTCTAGCAGTTTCCCCACTACCGATGTTAGACTAACTGGTCTGTAATTCCCCGTTTTCTCTCTCCCTCCCTTCTTAAAAAGTGGGGTTACGTTTGCTACCCGCCAATCCTCAGGAACTACTCCAGAATCTAAAGAGTTTTGAAAGACTCTCAGAACATGACAGTCTCACCATCCCGGGAATTAATCTATGCTGCACTCCCTCAATAGCAAGCATGTCCTTCTTCAAATTAGGGAACCAAAATTGCACACAATACTTCAGGTGTGGTCTCACTAGGGCCCTATGCAACCGCAAAAGGACCTCTTTGCTCTTATACTCAACTCCTCTTGTTATAAAGGCCAACATGCCATTCACTTGTCTTGTCTGCCAGCTTTTTTGTGTACCATGCCATTCACTTTCTTCATTGCCTGCTGTACCTGCATGCTTACTTTCATTGACTGACGAACAAGGACCCCCAGATCCCGTTGTACTTCCCCTTTTCCCAACTTGACACCATTTAGATAGTAATCTGCTTTACTGTTTATGCTACCAAATTGGATAACCTCACAATTATCACATTATACTGCATCTGCTATGCATCTGCCCACTTACCCAACCTGTCCAATTCACCCTGCATTCTCATAGCATCCTCCTCACAGTTCACTCTGTGGATACTCTGGAGCAGACGGCATTGGGGGTTCAGTATTGATGTGGATAGAGAACTGGCTGGCAAACAGGAAGCAAAGAGTAGGAGTAAACGGGTCCTTTTCACAATGGCGGGCAGTGACTGGTGGGGTACCGCAAGGCTCAGTGCTGGGACCCCAGCTATTTACAATATATATTAATGATCTGGATGAGGGAATTGAAGGCAATATCTCCAAGTTTGCGGATGACACTAAGCTGGGGGGCAGTGTTAGCTGTGAGGAGGATGATAGGAGACTGCAAGGTGACTTGGATAGGCTGGGTGAGTGGGCAAATGTTTGGCAGATGCAGTATAATGTGGATAAATGTGAGATTATCCATTTTGGTGGCAAAAACAGGAAAGCAGACTGTTATCTAAATCGTGGCCGATTAGGAAAAGGGGTGATGCAACGAGACCTGGGTGTCATGGTACACCAGTCATTGAAAGTAGGCATGCAGGTGCAGCAGGCAGTGAAGAAAGCGAATGGTATGTTAGCTTTCATAGCAAAAGGATTTGAGTATAGGAGCAGGGAGGTTCTACTGCAGTTGTACAGGGTCTTGGTGAGACCACACCTGGAGTATTGCGTACAGTTTTGGTCTCCAAATCTGAGGAAGGACATTATTGCCATAGAGGGAGTGCAGAGAATGTTCACCAGACTGATTCCTGGGATGTCAGGACTGTCTTATGAAGAAAGACTGGATAGACTTGGTTTATACTCTCTAGAATTTAGGAGAGGGGATCTTATAGAAACTTACAAAATTCATAAGGGGTTGGACAGGCTAGATGCAGGAAGATTGTTCCCGATGTTGGGGAAGTCCAGGACAAGGGGTCACACCTTAAGGATTATGGGGAAATCCTTTAAAACCAAGATGAGAAGAACTTTTTTCACACAGAGAGTGGTGAATCTCTGGAACTCTCTGCCACAGAGGGTAGTTGAGGCCAGTTCATTGGCTATATTTAAGAGGGAGTTAGATGTGGCCCTTGTGGCTAAGGGGATCAGAGGGTATGGAGAGAAGGCAGGTACGGGATACTGAGTTGGATGATCAGCCATGATCATATTGAATGGCGGTGCAGGTTCGAAGGGCCGAATGGCCTACTCCTGCACCTAATTTCTATGTTTCTATGTTTCACACTGCCACCCAGCTTTGTGTCATCTGCAAATTTGCTAATGTTAGTTTGAATCCCTTCATCTAAATCAGATGTATATTGTAAATAGCTGTGGTCTCAGCACTGAGCAAAGCGGTACCTCACTAGTCACTGCCTGCCATTCTGAAAAGGACCCGTTCACTCCTACTCTTTGCTTCCTGTCTGCCAACCAAAGAAGCTTTAGATATGTTATCTAAAAATCTAAATACGTTATCTTGCTTCCGGCTCATCTTTGCTGCGTTGTACTTCTCTTTTATTTTTATACTGTCCCTGATGTCCCTTGTCAGCCACGGTTGCCCGTTACTCCCCTTGGAATCTTTCTTCCTCTTTGGAATTAACTGATCCTGCACCTTCTGTATTATTCCCAGAAATACCTGCCATTGTTGTTCCACTGTCACCCCTACCAGGGTATCTTTCCAGTCAACTTTGGTCAGCTCCTCCCTCATCGCTCCATAGTCCCCTTTATTCAACTGTAACACTGACACCTCCGATTTACCCCTCCCCTTCTCCAATTGTAGATTAACTTTGACCATATTATGGTCATTACCTCCTAATGGCTCCTTAACCTCAAATTCCTTTATCAAATCCGGTTCATTACATAACACTAAATCTAGAATTGCCTTCTCCCTGGTAGGCTGTAATACAAGCTGCTCTAAGATTCCATCATGGAGGCACTCCACAAACTCCCTTTCTTGGAGTCCAGTGCCAATCTGAATTTCCCAGTCTACCTGCATGTTGAAATCTCCCATAACAACCATAGCATTATCTTTACTACATGCCAATTTTCACTCCTGATTCAACTTGCACCCTATATCCAGGCTACTGTTTGGGAGCCTGTAGATAAGTCCCATTCAGGTATTTTTACTCTTACAATTCCTTAGTTCTATCCATACTGACTCCACATCTCCTGTTTCAATGTAACCCCTTGCAAGGGACTGAATTTAATTCCTCATCAGAGCTACCCCACCCCCTCTGCCCACCTGTCTGTCTTTTCGATAGGAGGTATTCCCTTGAATATTCAGTTCCCAGCCCTGGCCCTCTTGCAGCCATGTCTCTGTAATTCCCACAACATCATACTTAATTACCATTAAGCGCCTTGAGTATTAGAAAGGCGCTATATAAATCCCATCCATTATACTTGCCAATTTCTAATTGAGCCTCAAGCTCATCCACTTTATTTCTTATACTTCTTTAATTCATATACAACACTTTGACCTCGGTATTCACCTCACCTCTCGCACCGCTCGCAATTGGCCCTGACCTTACTCTCTTATCCCTTCTCGAACTTTCCTTCCCATTAATTCGGGAGTTTTTTGTGACTTTTCCTGTACCCACTTCCCCTTCAACTCCATCGTTATACTCCCAATTTTTAAATCCCCTCCCCCCTCCCCCCACTATTTAGTTTAAATCCATGCGTGTAGCCCTAGCAAACCTGCCTGCCAGAACATCAGTCCCCCTCCAGTTGAGGTGTAACCCGTCCCTTTTGTACAGGCCACCCCTACCCCAGAAGAGATCCCTAAATCCTTTCTCCCTGCACCAGGCCCTCAGCCACACATTCAGATCCCCTATCTCCCTGTTCCTGTCCTCACTAGCATGAAGTACTGGAAGAAATCCTGATAACCACCCTAGAAGTCCTGCTTTTCAGTCTTCTTCCTAACTCTCTGAACTCACGTTGCAGAACCTCCTTCCTCTTCTTCCCAATGTCGTTTGTGCCGACGTGCACGACTACTGCCGGCTGTTCACCTTCTCCCTCTCGAGGATGTTCTGAATTTCGTTTGTGACATCTTAAACCCTGGCACCAGGGTGGCAACAGACCATCCTCGCGTCTCGCCTGCCTCCACAGAATCTCCTGTCCGCACCTCGGATAATGGAGTCACCCACCACTATGGCCCAACGTCGGTCTCGCTGGTCGAGTCCCATCTCTAGGAATGGAGCCACCATCCTGTCAGCCGCTCGGCCAGGAAGCGTCGTCTCCCCCGACAGTTCCCAAGAGGGCGTACCTGTTTTCATTAGGCGCAACTTTGAACTTCACTGCGTGAGAAGGACGCCAGGGAGTATCAATTGTCAATATATTCATTGTTCTTAACTTGACACATGCAGCACTCAGAAGCCACCAGTCGTCATTTGCCAGTAACACATTCACTGTAATTTTCTTTGTATTCCATTTCATGCAGAACCGCAAAGTTGCAATCTAGTGCCAGGTATTAATATGTTTAGTATCCTTACCATTGTACTCTGTTGTGTGAGGAACCAAGAAGTTGCAACTTTTGTATAGTGTGAGAGTCGAGTATAGATCCTGTGATTAACACATCAATCTACCTCACTATTCAACTGAGGACTACTTCCTCAGTTGTCACCTTTTTAGTGTATAAATGTGCTGCTGTACCAGCTTAACTTTAGATCTGAAGAAGGTTCTCGACCCGAAACCTCACCCATTCCTTCTCTCCACAGATGCTGCCTGTCCCGCTGAGTTACTCCAGCTATTTGTATCTATCTTTCGTTTAAACCTGCATCTGAGACACTTCTCCCCTTGTGCAAGTAAAACCCACTGCTGATGGTTAATCATAAGAGTCCATGAGTCTTATTAAAAGCTTTACTTTGTCAGTTTATAGTTATGAATGCCCTGCCATCCTTTACATTTATTTTGTTTATTTGTTCATGAGATCCACATAGAGTTAGAAAGGACATGATATCCCAAAAACAGCCCACTCCCACTAATTATCAATCTCTCATATGCCAGCTGGATGAAATGGTTTGGTAACCCATTTAATGGGCTTTTACTGCAAACTACAGATGGGTCCGGAGTTACAAATAGGTTAGGATGAGTAAGAACAACAGACTTTCTTCCTTATTTTTACATTTCCTTAATGTCATGGTCATCAAGAATATGACTAGATTTCTAATTCCTGATTTAAAAAAAAAATTAAGTGTAGGAAGGAACAGCAGAAGCTGGTTTAAACCGAAGAGAGACACAAAAAGGTGGAGTAACTCAGCAGGTCAATCAGCATCTTTGGAGAAAAGGAATAGGTGATGTTTTGGGTCGAGATCCTTCTTCAGACTAAGAGTCAGGGGAAAGGGAAACAACGGAACTGCAGATGCTGGGCACAAAATACTGGAGTAACTCAGTGGGTCAGGCAACATTTCTGAAGAAAAGGAATAGGTGACGTTTCGGGAAAACCATTTTCTTGCCTCCAGTTTATTTTGACCCCTACTCATCCCCTCCCCCATCTATACTTTCAGTTTGAAGAAGGGTTCCGACCCAAAACGTCACCAACTCCTTTTCTCCAGAGATGCTGCCTGACCCACTGAGTTACTCCAGGATTTTGTGTCTCTCTTTTTAATTATGTGGCCTTAACCTCCCTGTTTTTGTGTTTTAGTTTCAAACCCATATCTCTAGACCAGTCAACCCTCTGGGAACGAGTTTGATTGCTTGACCACTACACCACTGGAGAACAAGTATTGTTACTTGGTGAAAGTTACTTCCTAATACTAATACCCAGTGCAAAAAACATCAGAAACACACATAAACCTATTTGTGCAATAATGAAGAAATATGTCCAGGAGCAGGAAAATTATAATATCTCACATTTTTGAAGATGGTTTCAGTCCCGACCTCTATCTTGGAGCTCGATAATTCATTAATTCTACTTCAGTATATTACATGCAGCTGCAACACTTCCTTTCAATTATTATTTTCTGTGCTCATCCAATTATTGAAATATAATAGCATCTAAGAAACAAAGGCCAAGGAACATATTTGACTCTTCTTTCTCCAGTCAACTGTAAAATAATGTATAGAAACAAATAAATGTACTGTAGCTAGAAAGGTGAAGGTTATTGATCACGTTTGGATAAAGTTTATCAACCATTTGTCATGTGAACTGAATGTTTCAGGTACATGCATTTTTGGTAATCTCTCTTCCAATGTATTAATTCTATCTCATTTTACTTTGGTCTTATTTATTCTACTGTCAGCTGTTGGCATTAAAGCAGTTGATCATACAATTATACCATTATTATAACAAACGTAACCAGAAATAATTTGCTGTTGATTTCAAGTAAATTCATTATCCTCTGTAAATGTATAAAGTCCAAGGCAATTGTTTCATTTTTGAAAAAAATATAGCATTCATGCTTATTGACAGTGGAGAACTGGCAAGGCCTCAACAAGCTTTTGTGAAAAGAGTGCTGATGAAGTTAGTAAAGGGCCTGTCCCACTTAGGCGACTTTTTAGGCGAGAGCAGGAGACTGCGCTCGATCATGATCGCTACATGGTCGCCACATGTTCACTGGTGGTCTCTGGTGAGTCTCCTTCATGGTCGCGAGGAGTTCCCGCATTCTGGGAACTAGTCGCGGCCTCAGTATGGTCGCCATGTTGAAAAATTGGTCGCCAGGGAGAAAATCGAAAATCCTGTAGTCGTAGGTGCAGTTGTAGTGGGGTTGCCATGTAGTTATGGGTAGTCGAGGTAGTTGTTGGTAGTTTTAGTTAATCGCCTTTGCTGACCAGGCATTTTCATTGGCTCAATGGGGAAGAAAAAACGTAAGCACGAGTTTTCAGAACCAAGGATAACCAAGGATAACCCGACTGTTAAATGCCTGCCAAACCTCAGCTGTGTATCTCCGGCATTAAAAATGTCTGGCTTCTTAAAAGTGTCCCCACTCCTTCTCCCCCCCTTCTCCCCCCACCCCCACCCCCCACCCCCCTCCTTCCCCCTTCTCCCCTCCCCCCCTCACCCCGCTCCCCCCTCTTTGCCGTCTTAACCTTCCTGTTCATCACGGTGTGTGTCTGTATCACCTTGGCTTTGCACCTTGTGAATTTCTGACAGCGCTCCCCCCGCTTTCCCTGCCCCCCCTCCCTCCTTTGCGATGTGTGTGTGTGTGTGTGTGTGTGTGTGTGTGTGTGTGTGTGTGTGTGTGTGTGTGTGTGTGTGTGTGTGTGTGTGCGATGTGTGTGTGTGTGTGTGTGCGGGTGTGTGTGTGTGTGCGATGTGTGTGTGTGTGTGTGTGTGTGTGCGATGTGTGTGTGTGTGTGTGTGCGATGTGTGTGTGTGTGTGTGTGTGTGTGTGTGCGATGTGTGTGTGTGTGTGTGTGTGTGTGCGATATGTGTGTGTGTGTGTGTGTGTGTGTGTGTGTGTGTGTGTGTGTGCGATGTGTGTGTGTGTGTGTGTGTGCGATGTGTGTGTGTGTGTGTGTGTGTGTGTGTGCGATGTGTGTGTGCGTGTGTGTGTGTGTGTGTGTGTGTGTGTGTGTGTGTGTGTGTGTGTGTGTGTGTGTGTGTGTGTGTGTGTGTGTGTGTGTGTGAGTGAGTGTGGGTGTGGGTGTGTGTGTGGGTGTGTGTGTGTGTGTGTGTGTGGGTGTGGGTGTGTGTGAATGTGTGCGTGCGTGCGTGTGTGTGTGTGTGTGTGTGTGTGTGTGTGTGGGTGTGTGTGAGTGTGTGTGTGCGTGCGTGCGTGCGTGGGTGTGTGTGTGTGTGCGTGTGTGTGCGTGCGTGCATGCGTGCGTGTGTGTGCGCGCGCGCTCTCCACTCTGACAGTTGCGTTCCAGTTCCCGGTTTTTCAGGCGAGTGCTGCGATCTTGACAGTCGCCGGCAGTCCACTGGAAATTGCTTCAGTGGGACAGGCCATTCATAGTTACAGTTGACTCATAGTTAAATGAATGAATGAATGATATTTTATTATTATACGTACCTTCGATATCTCGGTATAGTGAAACGCTTTGTTTTGTATACAACCCAGACAGTACACAAGTGACAAGTGAGGATAAGGGGGAAATCTTTAAGGACCAAGATGAGAAAAACATTTTTCACAAAGAGAGTGGTGAATCTGTGGAATTCTCTGCCACAGAAGGTAGTTGAGGCCAGTTCGTTGGCTATATTTAAGAGGGAGTTAGATGTGGCCCTTGTGGCTAAAGGGATCAGGGGGTATGGAGAGAAGGCAGGTCCAGGATACTGAGTTGGATGATCAGCCATGATCATATTGAATGGCGGTGCAGGCTCGAAGGGCCGAATGGCCTACTCCTGCACCTATTTTCTATGTTTCTATGTTTCTATGACGCCACGTTTTTGCGTCAACAAAGTTACAAAAGTACCGAACAGTCCTATTTATTGCCTGCCATCACACGAGGCATCACTGCTGTAATCCAAGATGATGTTAATGAAAGATCATCCAGTGAGTCTTGACACAAAATGCTGGAGTAACTCAATGAGACAGGCAGCACCTCGGGATAGAAGGAATGGGTGACGTTTTGGGTCGAGACCATCCAGTGTGGCTATATGGATGGAACTGAGCACGGAGCTAGGACTTGATCACGGAGCACAAGAGACCAAGGGATAATCTTATAGAGGTGTCTAAAAATTATAAACGGCATAGATAAGGTAGATCTAGAGGACAAATGTTTAGGGTGAGACGGGACAACTTAATGGTAACCTGAGGGGCAACTTTTTACACAGAAGGTGGTGGGTATGTGGAATGAGCTGCTGGAGGAAGTAGTTGAGGCAGGCATAATAACAATATTCCAGTTAGTTGCACTGGTGCATGGATAGGATGTGGATAAGTTGGTCTCACTTAGATGGGTTTCATTGATGGAAATAGTCTCTTCAGCTAATGACGTCTACACTGACCATTGATCTCCCATTCACACTAGTATCATATTATCCCACTTTTTCATACACACACTGCACATTAGTGGCAATTTACAGAGGCCAATTAGCACCAGACATCAGGATTGAACCAAGGTCTGAGGTAGCGGTTCTACCAGCTGCACCATTGTTGGCATGGAGGAGTTGGGCCGAAGGCCTATTTCTATGCAATGTGACTGAGTAGAAAATTATATCATTAAATGGCCTTTTATTTTTGGAATTTTATTTCATTAGAATTAACAATTTGTTCTTGTACTAAGTTCTCCTTAACACCTGTGGAAAAAAAGATTGAGACTAATTATCTCTGCTTCAGAGAGGTTTCTGCACATTCCATTAAGGATATCATAAAGTAAGAAACTATTAAACATTACACAGGGCAGTGAAAGGCCACCTCTCCATGTTTTGTGTAAAGCAATAATGTTAACCATTTTCCAATCTTAATATATTGCAACTGGTGGTCAAACCACTTTATTGAGAGTAATCTCATGTGGAATATTAATAGTATATGAAAAATTATAACTACCCCATCGATGTAATTGGATGGTGCTTTCTAAAAAGGTGCAGATTAATCAGTAGCAAGTAGCAGATCTCACCACTGATGGATCTTATGGGATTGAATAACATATTTTTTATCAAAGAACCTGCTCTTCTCCACTCTCATCCTCTTGACGCCTGTGGTGTTGTATATTTGGCTTGTATATTCGACTCTTAAACCTGTATTTTCCATGCTATAGTTTTGATTTATTTTTATGCTTGTTTCATGTGCATCTCTAGGCCTGCTGAAGCAACAAGAATGATAACAGCAAAAAAAAAAGTGGTGTTGACAGTTCAGATAACATTTTCATCACCGGTGACATTGAATTCCAAGTCACACTCAGGCGTGTGTGATGCTCTTCTGAGTTTTGAACACTGTCTGCTTTTTCAGAGACCTCATATGCTGTGCCTATGAATAACCTCACCAGCTGTAAAGAGAAGGTCACAGAACAGCATATTGGTTATGAACATGAATCAAAGACTCCAAGCAAAATCGAAGCTCCTGTAAACCGTGCTGTTGCTCGCAAACTGTGTGTAACAACAATTTATCCACACAAATAGAAACTGATCGTCGAAAATCAGCATTTTGTTGATGCCAGATATGCAAGAATTGCACAAAGAACTTGTTACTGCAACCATATCTTATGTTATGTCAGATTTTGTGTTGTATGGCAGCCATGAACAGAACAAAGTACAGAATTGCAAAATTACCCAAAGGATTAATATTAGTATTGATTAGGTATATTCTGATAACCATTTGCTTGTGTTTGTTGATGATTTTTACTCACTGTAAAAACTGCCAGTTCCACATTTGGAAGATGCCTTCCAAAGCTTGATGTGACTTTGCATGTAGAGTGGTCTCTAAATAATGTGAATTGGCAATGAACCACATTTAACTGTGCTGACTTCAGGAAGTTTTGAAACTAAAGTGTCATGCTGTACATCACTGGGATGATGGTAGAGCAGAGGTCACTGGGAATGTGAAAGAAAATTATCCCTGCCACTTTTGCCAAAAGGAAAAAGAAACAAGAATTTTATTGGGAAGATAGACACAAATAGAAACATAGAAACATAGAAATTAGGTGCAGGAGTAGGCCATTCGGCCCTTCGAGCCTGCACCGCCATTCAATATGATCATGGCTGATCATCCAACTCAGTATCCCGTACCTGCCTTCTCTCCATACCCTCTGATCCCCTTAGCCACAAGGGCCACATCTAACTCCCTCTTAAATATAGCCAATGAACTGGCCTCGACTACCCTCTGTGGCAGAGAGTTCCAGAGATTCACCACTCTCTGTGTGAAAAAAGTTCTTCTCATCTCGGTTTTAAAGGATTTCCCCCTTATCCTTAAGCTGTGACCCCTTGTCCTGGACTTCCCCAACATCAGGAGCAATCTTCCTGCATTTTGCCTGTCCAACCCCTTAAGAATTTTATAAGTTTCTATAAGATCCCCTCTCAATCTCCTAAATTCTAGAGAGTATAAACCAAGTCTATCCAGTCTTTCTTCATAAGACAGTCCTGACATCCCAGGAATCAGTCTGGTGAACCTTCTCTGCACTCCCTCTATGGCAATAATGTCCTTCCTCAGATTTGGAGACCAAAACTGTAGGCAATACTCCAGGTGTGGTCTCACCAAGCCCCTGTACAACTGCAGTAGAACCTCCCTGCTCCTATACTCAAATGCTGGAGTAACTCAGCGGGACAGGCAGCATCTCTGGAGAGAAGGAATGGGTGACGTTTTGGGTCGAGACCCTTCTTTATGGAACTACGGAGTAATTCAACATCACATTCAACACAGTTTTTTTGTTTTTTTTTTTTAATTTTATTTTTATTAGAAGTACGGTTAGTTACAATAATACACAACACATATGTCTTAATACATTTTTTTGTACCGCTTCATTTTTTGAGCTTTAAGAAAAAGATAGAAGTAAAGAAAGTAAGGAAAATGCGCAAGAGTCGTGAAGGTGCAAGAGAGTGTTGAGAAAAGAAAGCCCCTTAGAAAAGAAATTAGAGAAGGAAGTAAAGAAAGAAAGTAGACCCTAGAAAAGAAGGAAAAAGAAAGGAGAAACAATCGCTCTATTATAACATTAAACTCCGCATAAAGGGGACTACCAACCAAGTCTGTTTTTGTTGTTTTGTTGCCAGATCCTGGTACCATTTATTTATTTATTTATTTTTAATTTTTTTTAATTACAATTGCACCTCCTGCTTGTAATAGTTCCAAAAACGTAGACCACGTCTTTTGGAATTGGTCTGCTTTGCCTGCTAAGAGGAATCTCATCTCTTCCAGATGTAGTGTTTCAAACATATTTGATATCCACATTTTTATTGTTGGTGTGGGCGCATTTTTCCAGAATTTAAGTATGAGCTTTTTTCCCATTATTAGCCCGTAATTGAGTAAATTCTTCTGAAACACGTTTAGTTCAGGGTTACCTTCCGATATTCCAAAAATGGTCCATTCTGGTTTTGGTACCAGTTTTATTTTGATTAATTTTGTAAAGATATCAAATATTTCATACCAGAATTTTTGGATTTTTGTACAGAAAACAAAAGAATGTGCTATGGTAGCTTCTTGACACAGACATTTATCACAGATGGGTGAGACATTAGGGAAGAGTTTATTTATTTTAGTTTTTGAATAGTATAGTCTATGTAATGTTTTGAATTGGATGAGAGTATGTCGTACATTGATCGAACATTTATGCACCTGTAATAAGTGATTATCCCAGCTCTCTTTTGAAATTTTTATAGCTAATTCTTGTTCCCAGTCTCTTCTAATTCCATCAGTTGTGGGTATTTCTATGTTTGAGATGATGTTATATAGGTACGATATTAGATTAGCTGATTCCGCCTTTGTCTTCATTGCTTCATCCAGTAAGTCGGTAGGCATATTATGATAGTCTTTTGTATATTTTTTCAGATAATCGCGAATTTGAAGATATTTAAAATATTGATTATTTTTCAAATTATATTTCAGTTGTAATTGTTGAAATGATAGTAATTTTCCCAATTCATACAGATCTTCGAGCGTTTTGATTCCCATTCTTTCCCATTGTATAAATGATTTGTCTATAATTGATGGTTTAAACGATGGATTATTAACTATTGGTATTAAAAGAGATAGGTTTCTTAATTTTAGATTCTGTTTTATTTGTTTCCATGTTCTAATTGTGCTATGTATAATTGGATTTTTATTATAATTTTTGTTATTCAGATGTATTGGTGAGAGGAGAGTCGCTCCTATATTACACGGAGAGCAGTCCTCTCTTTCCATTACAATCCAGTCCACCTGCTGGGCAGAATTGTCCAGCAGGTGAATCATATTTTTAATATTTACTGCCCAATTATAATACATAAAATTAGGGAGCGCTAGACCCCCCCAACTCTTTTCGTTTATTAAGGTGTGCTCTTTGTATTCTATGGGATTTATAATCCCATATAAAATTTGTAATGTCTGAGTCCAATTTTTTGAAAAACTTTTTTGGGAGATATATAGGTATTGATTGAAATAGGTATAGGATTTGTGGTAAAAATATCATTTTTATAGCGTTTATTCTGCCTATTAGGGACATCGGAAGTGTTTTCCAGAATTTAATCAAATTATTTAGTTTCTTAAGTAAGGGATTATAATTGGCTTTAAACATATCATGGTAGTTTCTAGTAATTTCAATTCCCAAATATTTGAATTTTTCTGTGGCTATTTTAAAGGGGAATTTCCGGAGGTGTGTTGAGTCTTTTGGTTTTATCGACATAATTTCACTTTTGTTCCAATTTATTCTATATCCTGAGAAGGATCCAAAGTCCTCAATTAAATGTAATATGTTTGGTATACTAATTTGTGGTTTTGTGATGTACAGTAGTACATCATCGGCATATAGGGATATTTTGTTATTTGAATATTTTGTATTATAACCATAAATATCCGGGTGTGTTCTTATTTTTTCAGCAAGGGGTTCAATTACCAAAGCAAATAACAGCGGTGATAGTGAACATCCTTGTCTATTGCCCCTTGATAATTCAAATTTCGAGGATAGTATATTATTAGTTAGTATTCTAGCCATAAGTTTGTTATATAATAGTTTTATCCATGCGATGAAGTTCTCTCCCAATTGGAATTTTTGCAATACTTTAATCATATAATCCCATTCTACTTGATCAAACGCTTTTTCTGCGTCCAGTGAGATGATAGATAACTCTTGGTCATGAGATTTATGTGAGTGCATTATGTTAAGCAAGCGTCTCAAATTATTGAATGAGTGTCTCTTAGGTATAAATCCTGTTTGATCCTCATTTATTAGTCTACTAACATACCTGCTTAGTCTTCTGGCTAGTGTTTCCGCTATTATTTTTTGATCCGTATTTAACAAAGCAATAGCTCTATATGATCCTGGTTCTTCTATATTTTTATCTTTTTTAAGTATTAATGTGATCGTTGATTCTGCTAATGTTTCAGGTAAGCTTTGCTCTTTAAAAGCATATGTATACATTTTCTGTAATCGTGGGGTAACTATGTCGTAAAAGGCTTTATAAAATTCATTACTGAATCCGTCTGGTCCTGGTGTTTTTCCGTTCTTTAGTGTGTTTATTGTGTCTTCTATCTCCTTAGAAGTAATTTGTGCTCCCAGTTCCTCTTGTTCCCTCAATTCTAATTGTGGGAGGTTACAATTTTCCAGAAATTCTGAAACTTTATTATTGTCTATTGACGTTTTAGATGTGTATAGATTCTGGTAAAATTGAGCAAATCTTTTATTGATATCCTTGGGTAGTGTTAATAATTCCCCTCTATCTGATTTAATCTTTAGTATTGCATTCTCTTTTTCCCGTTTTTTCAATTGGCGTGCTAGAAGTTTGTGGGGTTTGTCCCCGAATTCGAAATGTTCTTGTTTTGTAATTTGAAATAGTGTTATAACTTTCTCTGACAGTAATTTATTTAGCTTGAATTTCAATAGTAGAATTTTATTATTGAACGAGGTGGAGGATAAATGCGTGGATGAGGGACTGGTGCAGTGGGTATGGATTCAAGTTTCTGGATCATTGGGACCTCTTTTGGGGAAGGTGTGACCTGTACAGAAAGGACGGGTTGCACTTGAACTCAAGGGGGACCAATATCCTGGCGGGGAGGTTTGCAAAGGCTACTGGGGAGACTTTAAACTAGTATGGTTGGGGGGGAGGGACTCAAATTGGGAAAGCTAGCAGTCAGTGTGTGAAGCAGGGGGCAGAGAATGGTAGCACTCTGACCCAAAATGTAGGGGAGAGAGAAGAAAAAGAAAATAATCAGAGAATAAGAGAGGGTGGGTTTCTTAAATGTGTATATTTTAATGCTAGGAGCATTGTAAGAAAAGTGGATGAACTTAGAGCCTGGATTGACACCTGGAAGTATGATGTTGTGGCGATCAGTGAAACATGGTTGCAGGAGGGCTGTGATTGGAAACTAAATATTCCAGGATTTCGTTGCTTCAGGTGTGATAGAATTGGAGGGGCAAGAGGTGGAGGTGTTGCATTGCTTGTCAGGGAAGATATTACAGCAGTGCTTTGGCAGGATAGATTAGAGGGCTCGTCTAGGGAGGCTATTTGGGTGGAACTGAGAAATGGGAAAGGGGTAGCAACACTTATAGGGGTGTATTATAGACCGCCAAATGGGGAGCGAGATTTGGAAGAGCAAATATGTAAGGAGATTGCAGATATTAGTAGTAAGCACAAGGTAGTGATTGTGGGAGATTTCAATTTTCCACACATAGACTGGGAAACACATTCTGTAAATGGGCTGGATGGGTTGGAGTTTGTAAAATGTGTGCAGGATAGTTTTTTGCAACAATACATAGAAGTACCTACTAGAGAAGGGGCGGTACTGGACCTCCTGTTAGGAAATGAGATGGGTCAGGTGGCAGAGGTATGCGTTGGGGAAAAGTTCGGGTCCAGTGATCACAATACCATTAGTTTCAATATAATTATGGAGAGGGACAAAACTGGACCTAGGGTTGAGATTTTTGATTGGAGAAAGGCTAACTTTGAGGAGATGCGAAAGGATTTAAAAGGAGTAAATTGGGACAGTTTGTTTTATGGGAAAGATGTGGAAGAGAAATGGAGTACATTTAAAGGTGAAATTTACAGAATCTTTATGTCCCTGTTCGGTTGAAAGGAAATCGTAAAAATTGTAAAGAGCCATGGTTTTCAAGGGAAATTAGACACTTGGTTCGGAAAAAGAGGGAGATCTACAATAGTTATAGGCAGCATGGAGTAAATGAGGTGCTTGAGGAGTATAAAGAATGTAAAAAGAATCTTAAGAAAGAAATTAGAAAAGCTAAAAGAAGATATGAGGTTGCTTTGGCAAGTAAGGTAAAAGTAAATCCGAAGGGTTTCTACCGCTATATTAATAGCAAAAGGATAACGAGGGATAAAATTGGTCCATTAGAGAGTCAGAGTGGCCAACTATCTGCAGAGCCAAAAGAGATGGGGGAGATATTGAACAGTTTCTTTTCTTCGGTATTCACCAAGGAGAAGGATATTGAATTATGTGAGGTAAGGGAAACAAGTAGAGTAGCTATGGAAACTATGAGGATCAAAGAAGAGGAAGTACTGACACTTTTGAGAAATATAAAAGTGGATAAGTCTCCAGGTCCGGACAGGATATTCCCTAGGACATTGAGGGAAGTTAGTGTAGAAATAGCAGGGGCTATGGCAGAAATATTTCAAATGTCATTAGAAACGGGAATAGTGCCGGAGGATTGGCGTACTGCGCATGTTGTTCCATTGTTTAAAAAGGGGTCTAAGAGTAAACCTAGCAATTATAGACCTGTTAGTTTGACGTCAGTGGTGGGCAAATTAATGGAAAGAATACTTAGAGATAATATATATAAGCATCTGGATAAACAGGGTCTGATTAGGAACAGTCAACTTGGATTTGTGCCTGGAAGGTCATGTTTAACTAATCTTCTTGAATTTTTTGAAGATGTTACTCGGGAAATTGATGAGGGTAAAGCAGTGGATGTTGTGTATATGGACTTCAGTAAGGCCTTTGACAAGGTTCCTCATGGAAGGTTGGTTAAGAAGGTTCAATGGTTGGGTATTAATGGTGGAGTAGCAAGATGGATTCAACAGTGGCTGAATGGGAGATGCCGGAGAGTAATGGTGGATGGTTGTTTGTCAGGTTGGAGGCCAGTGACGAGTGGGATGCCACAGGGATCTGTGTTGGGTCCACTGTTGTTTGTCATGTACATCAATGATCTGGACGATGGTGTGGTAAATTGGATTAGTAAGTATGCAGATGATACTAAGATAGGTGGGGTTGCGGGTAATGAAGTAGAGTTTCAAAGACTACAGAGAGATTTATGCCAGTTGGAAGAGTGGGCTGAAAGATGGCAGATGGAGTTTAATGCTGATAAGTGTGAGGTGCTACATCTTGGCAGGACAAATCAAAATAGGACGTACATGGTAAATGGTAGGGAATTGAAGAATGCAGGTGAACAGAGGGATCTGGGAATAATTGTGCACAGTTCCCTGAAAGTGGAATCTCATGTAGATAGGGTGGTAAAGAAAGCTTTTGGTGTGCTGGCCTTTATAAATCAGAGCATTGAGTATAGAAGTTGGGATGTAATGTTAAAATTGTACAAGGCATTGGTGAGGCCAATTCTGGAGTATGGTGTACAATTTTGGTCGCCTAATTATAGGAAGGATGTCAACAAAATAGAGAGCGTACAGAGGAGATTTACTAGAATGTTGCCTGGGTTTCAGCAACTAAGTTACAGAGAAAGGTTGAACAAGTTAGGGCTTTATTCTTTGGAGCGCAGAAGGTTAAGGGGGGACTTGATAGAGATTTTTAAAATGATGAGAGGGATAGACAGAGTTGACGTGGAAAAGCTTTTCCCACTGAGAGTAGGGAAGATTCAAACAAGGGGACATGACTTGAGAATTAAGGGACTGAAGTTTAGGGGTAACATGAGGGGGAACTTCTTTACTCAGAGAGTGGTAGCTGTGTGGAATGAGCTTCCAGTGAAGGTGGTGGAGGCAGGTTCGTTTTTATCATTTAAAAATAAATTGGATAGTTATATGGATGGGAAAGGAATGGAGGGTTATGGTCTGAGCGCAGGTATATGGGACTAGGGGAGATTATGTGTTCGGCACGGACTAGAAGGGTCGAGATGACCTGTTTCCGTGCTGTAATTGTTATATGGTTATATGGTTATTATGTTTATCCATAGTTGGATCTTTAACATTATCTGTATCTAATTGTTTTATTTGTTCTTCTAAATGTCTTTGTTCATTCTTATTCTTTTTATTTTGAAAAGCTTGAAATGAAATAATGACTCCTCTAATAAATGCTTTGAAGGATTCCCATAATAGCGTGGGGGATATATCTGGTGTATCATTTATCTAAAAAAATAGGTCCATCTGTTTTTTTAAATATATACTCCCTTGTGGGTCTTTTAAAATTTGCGAGTTAAACCTCCAGAACGATTTATTCATAGACATTCCTTCTAATTTTAAAACAAAAGTTAACAGAGAGTGGTCTGAGATCGCATTAATGTGGTATTTAGGGTTCATAGTATGCGGAATTAATTTTGTATCCACTAGGAAATAGTCTATACGTGAGTATGTTTTGTGTACCGTTGAATAAAACGAATAATCCCTTCCCGTCGGGTTTGCAATCCTCCAAACGTCTGCTATATTTGTGTTTTCCATATATGTATGTAAGAGTTCACTGGTTTTAGATTTCATATTACCTTTTTGTTTTTGCATCGATTTGTCTAGATAAGGGTCTAAAACACAGTTAAAGTCTCCTCCAATTATAACATTTTGATAATTAGATTCTGCAATTATATTCAGAATTTTGTTGAAAAATTGAGGGTTATCAAAAATGGGCGCATATATGTTTACCAACGTAATTGGCGTAGTATTGATATCTCCTGATACTATAAGGTATCTCCCTTCCTTATCTGATATAATATTCTTTGATTTAAATGGAATTCCTTTTACGAATAATGATTGCAGTACCTCTAGATTTGGAAGTGAATGAAGAGTGAAATGTTTGGCCTATCCAGTTCGCCCTCAGTCTCGTCTGATCTTGATGTTTAAGATGCGTTTCTTGTAGAAACGAAATGTCCGTGTTGTATGATTTCAACTGAGCTAGTATCTTGCCCCTTTTAATAGGTTCATTAATACCCCTTATATTCCAACTACATAATGTGATTCCTCCCATTTTCTTTTGATTGTCGTCATGCATTTTTACCAATTTTAATTACCTTATTTATTGCGGTGCATCCATACCTCAGGACTCTGGTTAATTGGGGGACGTTTATATTATAGACTTCTTTGGTAGTTCCCCTCTGCGATTGTCCTTGGAAAAAAAAACACATAGATGTGACATATTGTGATTTTAAAAAAAATAGATCAAGTAATTTTACAGTGTCTGAGTTTTCGACACCGTAGTGAGTGTCCCACTCGTCTGTGGGATTCGACATCGATACAGCTTCCGGCGTAGATATTATGAGGTTAGCCCCGCTGCCTTTATTACCTTAAACCTAGGGGGTTGGTACCATTTCCAAATCAGTTCTATTCCACCCAGTTGCAGTATATATATATGTTTCATTCCGACTTATCAAATCTAATCATATATTCAATTACATATATTCCTCACTCTTTATCTATTAACTATTTGTAATTGGTTTTAGCTTTGTTAATAGTGAGCTGTTCGCTGAAAGGGTTAACCAGAGTCAGGCTCCTGGAATTATGCCAGGTGCCTGAGTCTCCTCCCCTCCCCACTCGGGCTGCGGAACACATGTGATTACAGTGTTATCTGCGTTATATAGCAGGCAACGCATTTTTATCAGTTTCCATTACTGTTTCTATATTAGTAGTGTTAGTTATTAATTATTATTAATTCACTATATTTTGTTAAACTATGTAAGCCTTGTAATGTTTTCCACTTTCAGCTCAGCAGATCATCACTCCCATGTTTATCAGTCTTTCCTCGTTTGAACACAGAGTGTCCTTGAGTTAGATTCCACAATGTTCGAGGGGAGATAATAATGTCTAGACACGTCTCGTGGAAAATCTGTTGCGTTTAATAATTTTTAAAGATTGGTGTTATTTCACTTTTCTTCTAATATTCTCGTTGGGGGAATAAGCAAATTAGTTTGTTCATAACGTCTTGGTTGCGTGATTAATCTTCTTTTGTTCCTGCCCTGGCTACGATTTCTTGAGCATATTTAAGAGATTCTACCGAATTAGTGAATGTTTTTGAAACTCCCTTGAAAGTGATACGCATCCTGGCCGGATATAACACTCCGCATATGACATCCTTGACACCGTAAAGAGCTTCTCTTGTCTGTGAGAACTTTCTTCTCTTTTGCACAATCTCGTAAGGGTAGTCCCGTAGGAGTTTAACAGGATCATTTCTGTACATCATCTTCTCTCCGTGTTTAATTTTTTTCATTAGCTCTTCCACTGTTGAGATATCCCAAAGTTTGACTATGATCTGTCGTGGATAGGCTTGGTCTCCTTGAGATCTTGGTTTAAATCTGGGTAGTCGATGTGCTACTTCAATTACAGGTGCCTCAGGTAGCTTGAGTACGTGTTTGATTAGATTGGCAGTGAACTCACAGGCATTGTCCCCCTCAGCTCCCTCTTTTACTCCACGTATTCGTATATTTTGACGTCTTGAGCGAGCTTCTAGGTCAACACATTTATCAGAGACTTTTGTCAGTTGGCTCTTGAGGCTGTCTAATTCTAACTTCATCGCCTGCATATCTCCGGCCATCTCTTCCACAACGACTTCCATATCTTTCACTGCAGTTACATTTGCAGAAACAGTTTCATGCACAGCCTCAAACTTCTTTGTGGACTCTTCCTCCACCTTATTAATTCTCCCCATTAGCTCTTCGTGCACATCCTCAACTCTTTTTTGCGGAGCACCAATGCCCGCAAGAATTTTTTCATTACCGGCATTAATGGATTGCATGTTTTCCATCAAGTTTAAGTTTCCGGCTGCAATGTCATTTTTTAAATCATTTTTTAAATCTCTTACCGAGTTCTTTATCTCCTCCATTTCGGTTTTCTCTTTTGTGGCCATCTCAGTCTTAGATCGTGTAGCCATTCCAGAGACCACTCCAGAGGTCAGTTCTGCAGTTTCTTGATGTTTCTGAGTCTTCAGTAGGTGTTTTGTAACTCTCCTCTGTGGGCTCTGACCTGGAGACGTGTTTTTCATTTTAAATGCATTTCCCTCCGTTAAATTCACGGCGCTTACTGATGACGTCATCAGCACAGCGACCCGGGGCTCCGATAAGTTTTTAAAAACGGTCCCGACCTCCAGACCCGATTTTAACGCGTAAAAAACGCGATTTTTTCAGCGGAGCTAGAAAATTTGCGACTGCTAGCAGAGCATGGCTAGCACCGCCATTCAACACAGTTATGGGCAGCGCAGTGGCACAGTGATAGAGCTGCTGCCTTACAGTGACATGGACTTGGGTTCAATCCTGACCAGGTGTACAAATTTGGTGACCTTTCCCACAATTCAGTCCATAACAGCAAAACATTAAATACATAACCTAGCTCAAGTGCCCAAAAATATATATCTTTTCATCGTACCATGTAGGCATAGCTGTACTGAATATGTTGCTTCAATAAATTAATCCCTGACAAAAAGACGGCATGGTGGCATGGCGGTAGAGTTGCTGCCTTACAGCGCAGAGACCCGGGTTTGATCCTGACTATGGGTGCTGTCTGTACGGAGTTTGTATGTTCTCCCTGTGACCGCTTGATTTTCCTCTGGGTGCTCTGATTTCTTTCCACACTCCAAAGACGTACAGAGTTGGCGGTTAATTGGCTTTGGTAACATTGCAAAAATTGTCCCCAGTGTGTAGGATAGTGTTACTGTATGGGTATTGTGGATGACGTAGACTCGGTGGGCCAAAGGCCCTGCTTCTGTGCTGTATCTCAAAAGTCCAAAAGTCTAAAGCAATGCAGGGTAGCACTGTGGTGCAGCGGGTAGAACTGCTGCCTCACAACTCAAGCGATCAAGGTTCAACCTGCCCTCAATGCTGTCTCTATGGAGTTTGACATTCTCACTGTGACTGGGTTTTCTCCAGATGCGCCCAAGTTTCCTCCCACAATGCAAAAAAAATGCATGTTGGTGGGTTAAATGGCCAGTGTAAATATCCCCTAGTGTGTAGGTGCATGGTAAAATCTGGGGTGAATTGATGAGAAACCAGTGAGTACTTAGTTATTAGTGCAGGATTGATGTAAATGGGGTGTGATAGTCAGTTTGTACTTGGTGGACTGTGTTGCTTGATTCTGTTTTGTTTGTCCCTTGTTTTTTGTACAACCAATGCTACTTCTCTTCCTGAGCTACTTAGATGATCAACATATATCTGATGTTGCCAAAATAATGGAGAGAAAAACGTGGAATTCAGATACATCCCATTAGAGTCTGAGAATGCAGCTCGTGTGATAGATGATAATTATACTGACACATGCAAAATACAATCCACTCTCCACTGTCAAAGAGCTGGTAATTTTGGGGGTAACGAGACTGAGTATTTTTATTTTTCACACCAGCCAATACCCTTATATCTGCCAAAAAATCCAGACGTGCCATTTGTGTGAGTGGAAACCTTTTTCACGTCTGAGAGAGTTTGTAGCAAAGTGATGGAAAGATTAAGGGGATTAGTATGGTTCTTTTAATTAATATGGGAGGGAGTGAGAATAGCGAGTATCCCTTTGGGCTGAAGTAAAGAAACCTGGCATTGTTTGATATTGGGTGCGGGCAGTGCCTCATGAATTATGCATATCAAGGGATTACTGGTCACAGTTTACAAACGTGCACACATAAGGCTTCTGCCCGCTATAGCAAAGTCTATGAAGGTGGTTACAGGGGCACGATCAAATACAAGCCAAAAAGGGGGATATTAGGGTATATGGCTTAAAGCTTGATCAAAGGGATTTTAAAGTGCTTCGTAAAATCGGAGTGAGAAGTCGAGGGGATGAAGGTTGGAATTCGAAAACTTAAGGTTTGAGCAGATAAAAATAAGTGTCTTGGAAGTGGAATAAATGAAACTTGGAATGCTGAAGAAACTGCGCTTGGAGAAATCCAGGAGGCTTGAAAAACCGTGGCCAGAGAAGATGAGGTTGTGTCACAGAGAAGAGAAGGTTGTGTTAATGAAGACGGTGGTTTACATGATGTAAGGTTATGTTTAAGAGCTGTGCATAATGAGATTTTGATCTCATTTGATCCCATTATGAATTGTTGGGGCAACCACTGATGATAGTTGTCAGTTGAATATGTCCAATAAAGGATGCTCTTATTTGTTAAGAAACAGTACCAAAAGGTCTATGCACACCACATTAGCATGAGGGCTGTGACTTTACCACAAGTGTATTTGCATGTGAAGTTAATAGAGGTAGAGCAATGATAATAGTGTGCTGTGGATGACACTGATATCTCTGAGCACAAGAGATTCAAGTGGTCTCCACTATCATCCATCCTTTTACTCCAGAGATGCTGCCTGACTCCAGAATGTTGTGTCTATCTTTGGTATAAACCAACATCTGCAGTTCTTTGTTTCTCCATTTCACCCACACTACCTGGCTATTCTTGGCACTGGGATGATAATGGTTTTCTTTACAAATAACAGAATGGAGGAGGAAGAAGTTAAAGATGTCCGTGAATACCCCTACCAGCTGGTCCATACATAACCTGAGTAAATGTCCAAGAACTCCATCTGGGTCAACCAGTTTCTGCTAGTTTCCTTTCAGGAAGACTGAGCTGATATGGTGACTGTGGGTACAGATGACACATTCCACTGACCTTCGGTTCTGTGTAGAAAGCATTGAGCTCATCGGGAAGGGACATGCTGGTATCAGCGATACCACCCGACTTCACTTTGTAGCCTGTTATAGCATGCAAGCCTGGCCACAATCGACGGATGTCCGTGTGTTTATTCTGGGACTCTAACTTGGTCCAGATTTCTTTATAACCATATAACCATATATAACCATATAACAATTACAGCACGGAAACAGGCCATCTCAGCCCTTCTAGTCCGTGCCGAACACTTATTCTCCCCTAGTCCCATCTAACTGCACTCAGACCATAACCCTCCATTCCTTTCCCGTCCATATACCTATCCAAGTTATTTTTAAATGATAAAATCGAACCTGCCTCCACCACTTCCACTGGAAGCTCATTCCACACAGCTACCATTCTCTGAGTAAAGATGTTCCCCCTCATGTTACCCCTAAACTTCTGTCCCTTAATTCTCAAGTCATGTCCTCTTGCTTGAATCTTCCCTACTCTCAATGGGAAAAGCTTATCCACATCAACTCTGTCTATCCCTCTCATCATTTTAAAGACCTCTATCAAGTCCCCCCTTAACCTTCTGCACTCCAAAGAATAAAGACCTAACTTGTTCAACCTTTCTCTGTAACTTAGTTGCTGAAACCCAGGCAACATTCTAGTACATCTCCTCTGTACTCTCTCTATTTCGTTAACATCCTTCCTATAATTAGGCGACCAAAATTGTACACCATACTCCAGAATTGGCCTCACCAATGCCTTGTACAATTTTAACATTACATCCCAACTTCTATACTCAATGCTCTGATTTATAAAGGCCAGCACACCAAAAGCTTTCTTTACCACCCTATCTACATGAGATTCCACCTTCAGGGAACTGGGCACAGTTATTCCTAGATCCCTCTGTTCAACTGCATTCCTCAACTCACTACCATTTACCATGCACGTCCTATTTTGATTTGTCCTGCCAAGATGTAGCACCTCACACTTATCAGCATTAAATTCCATCTGCCATCTTTCAGCCCACTCTTCCAAATGGCCTAAATCTCTCTGTAGACTTTGAAAATCTACTTCATTATCCACAACACCACCTATCTTAGTATCATCTGCATACTTACTAATCCAATTTATCACACCATCCAGATAATTGACGTACATGACAAACAACAGTGGACCCAACACAGATCCCTGTGACACCCCACTAGTCACCGGCCTCCAACCTGACAAACAGCCATCTACCATTACTCTCTGGCATCTCCCATTCAGCCACTGTTGAATCCATCTTGCTACTCCACCATTAATACCCAACAATTGAACCTTCTTAACCAACCTTCCATGAGGAACCTTGTCAAAGGCCTTACTGAAGTCCATATAGACAACATCCACTGCTTTACCCTCATCAATTTCCCGAGTAACCTCTTCAAAAAATTCAAGAAGATTAGTCAAACATGACCTTCCAGGCACAAATCCATGTTGACTGTTCTTAATCAGACCCTGTTTATCCAGATGCTTATATATATTATCTCTAAGTATCCTTTCCATTAATTTGCCCACCACTGGCGTCAAACTAACAGGTCTATAATTGCTAGGTTTACTCTTAGAACCCTTTTTAAACAATGGAACAACATGCACAGTACGCCAATCTTCCGGCACTATTCCCGTATCTAATGACAATTGAAATATTTCTGCCATAGCCCCTGCTATTTCTACACTAACTTCCCTCAATATCCTGTCAGGACCTGGAGACTTATCCACTTTTATATATTTCAAAAGTGTCAGTATTTCCTCTTCTTTGAATCTCATAGTTTCCATAGCTACTCTACTTGTTTCCCTTTCCTCACATAATTCAATATCCTTCTCCTTGGTGAATACCGAAGAAAAGAAATTGTTCAATATCTCCCCCATCTCTTTTGGCTCTGGGGATAGCTGTCCACTCTGACTCTCTAATGGACCAATTTTATCCCTCGTTATCCTTTTGCTATTAATATAGCTGTAGAAACCCTTTGGATTTATTTTCACCTTACTTGCCAAAGCAACCTCATATCTTCTTTTAGCTTTTTTAATTTATTTCTTAAAATTCTTTTTACATTCTTTATACTCCTCAAGCACCACATTTACTCCATTCTGCCTATAATTATTGTAGATCTCTCTCTTTTTCCGAACCGTGTCCAATTTCCCTTGAAAACCATGGCTCTTTCTAATTTTTACTATTTCCTTTCAACCGAACAGGGACATAAAGATTCTGTACTCTTAAAATTTCATCTTTAAATGTCCTCCATTTCTCCTCCACATCCTTCCCATAAAACACAATGTCCCAAATCACTCCTTTTATATCCTTTTGCATCTCCTCAAAGTTAGCCTTTCTCCAATCAAAAATCCCAACCCTAGGTCCAGTTCTGACCCTCTCCATAATTATATTGAAACTAATGGTATTGTGATCACTGGACCCGAAGTGTTCCCCAACACATACCTCCGCCACCTGACCTGTCTCATTTCCTAACAGGAGGTCCAGCACTGCCCCTTCTCTAGTAGGTACCTCTATGTATTGCTGCAAAAAACTATCCTGCACACATTTTACAAACTCCAAACCATCCAGCCCATTTACAGAATGTGTTTCCCAGTCTATGTGTGGAAAATTGAAATCTCCCACAATCACTACCTTGTGCTTACTACTAATATCTGCGATCTCCTTACACATTTGCTCTTCCAATTCTCGTTCCCCCATTAGGTGGTCTATAATATCCCTATGTGTTGCTACACCTTTCCCATTTTTCAGTTCCACCAAAATAGCCTCCCTAGACAAGCCCTCTAATCTATCCTGCCAAAGCAGTGCTGTAATATCTTCCCTGACAAGCAATGCAACACCTCCACCTCTTGCCCCTCCAATTCTATCACAATTCATTCTTTCTTGACTTTCTCGATGGCTTTCGGAAGATTATACATAGATTTTGTCTACAGGTCTGAGGAATTCTACCTCTGTACTAATGGGGAGAATGTAGAGCTTCTACATGGTCAGCACCGGAGTCAGGGTTGATCCAGGGTTGCTGGAGCTGGGAGACAGCAAGTCCACTAGCTGCACCATTGTGCTGATGCTGCAGCGCAGATGGAGGCCACATGCTATCTGGCTCCGTGCTCTCTCAACCTGATCAAATTACAAGGCTTCTCTCTGTCACATGGGAGCAGCATGAACATTGTGATTGACGGTGAAGAGCTGCCAAGGCACAGCACGATGTCCTCATTGAGCAGAGGCATTCCACACATGAGCAGATTGTTGTCCAGATCAAGCAACAAGATGATTGGTCTCAATGGACACAGGAACACTACATAAACTGCTTGCGGTTAATCAGGACCCAAAGAGTACTGATTTTCTTTTTATATACAGTTGCTGGAAATTCCATTAAAAATAAATATTTGAAAAAAATTATTTATTAATGTCACCATGCAACGCATCATAGTTGTTCAAATGTTCAAAATCTTTTGGCGACACTGGCGACGATGGTGGCAGTCGCCAAAAAAATTGCCAGGTGGGACAGGCCCTTAAGTACCAAATATATGATTTTCACCAATGTAGATAGGGAGATTATTATATATCTCCACCATGAACAAAAGCTTTTGATTATAATCTTACCACATTGTCACACTAACATTTGGCTAAGCAGTTTAGCACACAGCTTGGAGACTTTCAAGCAAGTAAACCAAATTAAGACAGACGTTTCTAATTGATTACAGTTGGTGGATTGCATTAAGAAGCTGCTTAGCATTATCAACCATGCCAGCAAGCTCAAAGGGAAGTCTTGATACTCTTATCTCATGCCAAAGATTTGTTTTAAACCAGGGTTGTATTTTTGAATTTGAATTTCTTCAATTCAATTTCTTTAACTTCTAACCATATAGCAATGAGCTTTGTGAAATAAAGAATTGCAGATGCTGGTTTATACCAAAGATAAAGACAAAGTGCTGGAGTAACTCAGCGGGTCAAGCAACATCTCTAGAGAAAAAGGATAGGTGACGTTTCGGGGTTGGGACCGTTCTTCAGACTGAAAGTTCCGGGGGGGGGGGGGGGGGGGGGGGAAATGGGGGCCAGAAAAGACCAGGAACCAATCAGGGCCAGCAACAAATTAAATCAAGCAGGGAGGTGCCCAGGTTGACCCATTGTTGGCAAGAAAAGATAATGTTTGATATGCTAGATGCTGGCAAATGGGCAAATTGAATAAGAATTCTCAAATGTCTAGCGATGTTAATATATTTTAGTAAATACTTACAGGGACAGCAGACGTAATGAAGAAACTTATTACTGCTGAATTTACTTTAGGTTTGGAGGCCCATTAAATCACAAACATTACCACAATCCAATCTAAGGAATTCTCTTGGCAGTGACACGAAGACGTCACTGCTTATTGTAGAGCATTTCATCTGAAATTAATTTACAGATCCATCTCTAAGCTTGGATAAAGCTAATTTTGGTGTTTTCTTCTCTCCCCTACTAATTTGGCAAAATGTCATTCTTTAGGATCCAAATTGTAGGCGTTAACTCTGTGAGCTCAAAACATATCTGAATTCAGCAATGTTGACTACAAGTTAATTCAATCTGCCTTCATTCCTATTTCTAAACCCGCTTTAATGCTGCTGTGTGTGAATACATCAAATGAAATCAAAAAATGTTTTTAATTTACTTTATGCTGGTTTTCTGATAGATCTCGTCCAGATTTGTTCTTGTTGCTGTAGCAGTGTTTCCAAATATGGAAGGAATAATGTTCATCCCACAATGGTTATATGATTACCTATTCAGCTTGTCTAAAATAATTGAAATTTACTATAGCTCTGTAGGGCTTTGATTTCTGAACAATGAGTCAGTCTTTCACGTGATCTGAAAATTGCAAATATCTGCTTCCTTTCTTCTCCCCCCCCCCCCCCACATCAGTCTGAAGAAGGGTCTTGACCCAAAATGCTGCCTCACCCGCTGAGTTTCTCCAGCATTTTTGTCTACCTTCGATTTTTCCAGCATCTGCAGTTCCTTCTTACGCATAACGCTGGATTGCCTAGACAATCAATAATTAATTGATTATTGGCAGAAATATCCAAGAAGTGTGGGAGGATTTAAATCCAAATTGAATAACTACTTTGGTTCCGTCTTCACTAAGGAAGACATAAATAATCTGCCGGAAATAGCAGGGGACCGCGGGTCAAAGGAGTTGGAGGAATTGAGTGAAATCCAGGTTAGTCGGGAAGTGGTGTTGGGTAAATTGAATGGATTAAAGGCCGATAAATCCCCAGGGCCAGATAGGCTGCATCCCAGAGTACTTAAGGAAGTAGCTCCAGAAATAGTGGATGCATTAGTAATAATCTTTCAAAACTCTTTAGATTCTGGAGTAGTTCCTGAGGATTGGCGGGTAGCAAACGTAACCCCACTTTTTAAGAAGGGAGGGAGAGAGAAAATGGGGAATTACAGACCAGTTAGTCTAACATCGGTAGTGGGGAAACTGCTAGTCAGTTATTAAAGATGGGATAGCAGCACATTTGGAAAGTGGTGAAATCATTGGACAAAGTCAGCATGGATTTACGAAAGGTAAATCATGTCTGACGAATCTTATAGAATTTTTCGAGGATGTAACTAGTAGCGTGGATAGGGGAGAACCAGTGGATGTGGTGTATCTAGACTTCCAGAAGGCTTTCGACAAGGTCCCACATAAGAGATTAGTATACAAACTTAAAGCACACGGCATTGGGGGTTCAGTATTGATGTGGATAGAGAACTGGCTGGCAAACAGGAAGCAAAGAGTAGGAGTAAACGGGTCCTTTTCACAATGGCGGGCAGTGACTAGTGGGGTACCGCAAGGCTCAGTGCTGGGACCCCAGCTATTTACAATATATATTAATGATCTGGATGAGGGAATTGAAGGCAATATCTCCAAGTTTGCGGATGACACTAAGCTGGGGGGCAGTGTTAGCTGTGAGGAGGATGCTAGGAGACTGCAAGGTGACTTGGATAGGCTGGGTGAGTGGGCAAATGTTTGGCAGATGCAGTATAATGTGGATAAATGTGAGGTTATCCATTTTGGTGCAAAAACAGGAAAGCGGACTATTATCTAAATGGTGGCCGATTAGGAAAAGGGGAAATGCAGCGAGACCTGGGTGTCATGGTACACCAGTCATTGAAAGTAGGCATGCAGGTGCAGCAGGCAGTGAAGAAAGTGAATGGTATGTTAGCTTTCATAGCAAATGGATTTGAGTATAGGAGCAGGGAGGTTCTACTGCAGTTGTACAGGGTCTTGGTGAGACCACACCTGGAGTATTGCGTACAGTTTTGGTCTCCAAATCTGAGGAAGGACATTATTGCCATAGAGGGAGTGCAGAGAAGGTTCACCAGACTGATTCCTGGGATGTCAGGACTGTCTTATGAAGAAAGACTCGATAGACTTGGTTTATACTCTCTAGAATTTAGGAGATTGAGAGGGGATCTTATAGAAACTTACAAAATTCTTAAGCGGTAGGACAGGATAGATGCAGGAAGATTGTTCCCGATGTTGGGGAAGTCCAGGGCAAGGGGTCACAGCTTAAGGATAAGGGGGAAATCCTTTAAAACCGAGATGAGAAAAACTTTTTTCACACAGAGAGTGGTGAATCTCTGGAACTCTCTGCCACAGAGGGTAGTCGAGGCCAGTTCATTGGCTATATTTAAGAGGGAGTTAGATGTGGCCCTTGTGGCTAAGGGGATCAGAGGGTATGGAGAGAAGGCAGGTACGGGATACTGAGTTGGATGATCAGCCATGATCACATTGAATGGCGGTGCAGGCTCGAAGGGCCGAATGGCCTACTCCTGCACCTAATTTCTATGTTTCTATGTTTCTATGTATTGATTCCCAAATTACCGTTACTATGCTCATGATGCCCTATTCACTTCAACCCAGATGATCCAGACCAAGGAAAGAAAGGCATTTTGAAGAAGTAATTTTTTTTTAACAAGCTATACTGGAAATTACTGCTTTATCCTTGTTCCTTGCAGCAGATATGCCTTGAAACCACATCAACAGGGAAGTGAAAAAGAAATGAAGAAGTCATGTGTTAGAAAGCAAAGATGGTCTCAGCTGAGTCTTTAGAAACCAAGCTTGATGCATGGGGAATAAAAACAGAAAATGTTAGAAATATTCAGCAAGTTAAGCACATCAGTGGTAGAGAGAAGCAGTGCTTCAGGTCAATCACCATTCATCTAAACTTCTAATGCACGGTAGTGGAGGGAAGAATAAATGAGGCTATGAATATGCCAGGGACAGGAGCAAGGCAACCGTAACTGACAGGAGTAACAAAACTTAAATTCATTTGTATTATGCATTATTTTGCTATTACAAGATTAAATGAGCCACTGGCATGTCTGTTCCAAAATAATATAAATCGGAAACAAAAACATTTGATGTTGGCGATGAAGGCCTCAACTATGTGGATAGGAAGCTAAATTATTTATGAGACGCTTTGAATAATAATTTGAGATTCATTAGAACAGAGATTATTGTATCATTATCAGTGGAACTGCATTTCAGCATGGAGAACAAAGTCACTACCTTTGCCAGAGGCTTTGTTATATTATTGATTAAGTTGGATACCAATTAGCACACAGCTGCCTTGAACTGATGAATCTCATTGTCCCCAAATCCAATTCAAACTGCAGCTTCTGTATCCAGATAAGGAGGCAAAGGCTGGCCTTGAATTGATATTTTCTGCAGTAAGAACATGAAGACAAGAGAGAGAATCACACTTTACCATGTATCTCTACCAGTGGTATCTTCTTGTGTTTTTTTGTGTGGGATTTGAAAGTGTGAGAATCGTCTGGTTTAGCATTTTCAAGTTATGATTGCTTAGGCACAGACATTTTTTAATGTACATTTATTGAATCAAAGTTCCATTTAAAGAGAAAAGGGGGTTCTGCCCTTTTCTCTGGGTTTGACTGACAACACAATTTAAAACATTTCAAAGGCTAGCTGCAACAAGTTTCCTGGGAAGTAATTTCAATCCTTTGACATTTTACGTGCTATGTAACACTAATTTGAAAATGTGTTGTTTTATTATTCCTGGCCTGCCCCATATTTCATCAAATGTTAATAATTTCAGACATCAATTTAAATAATAATTAAGCAATCTGCTGAGAAAATGCAGAATCTGCAGAAGGAAATGATCAGTCAACATTTTAAGTAAAGACCCTTCATCTGGACTGGAAGAGCAGAGAGGAGATATGGCTCAAGAGAGAGCTAGATAGGGCTCTTAAAGATAGCGGAGTCAGGGGATATGGGGAGAAGGCAGGAACGGGGTACTGATTGGGGATGATCAGCCATAATCACATTGAATGGCGGTGTTGGCTCGAAGGGCCGAATGGCCTACTCCTGCACCTATTGTCTATTGAGTAGCCAGTGCAAAGAGGTGAGGGAGGAAAACTGGAAAGTAATAGGTAAATTCACCTTAGGAGGGGTTGGATGGCAGATGATGTCAGGTGGTTGGAATTAGCGACATAATCTGATAAGATACTGACTCTCAACCTTCTGCTCTTTCAGCCCAGATGAAAGGTCCAGACCTGAAAAGTCGACTGTCCATTTTCCTCACAGATGCTACTTGACCCATTGACTTCCTTCAGTCGATTGTTTGTTGCTCCAGATTCCAACATCTGCAGTCACTTGTGTTTTCGCTTCAAGAAATAAAGTGGGTACATGATATGTGATAAAATGTGATGCAAAGTTATTTTGAGCCGAAAATAAACCTGAAGTTACATTATGATTGTGGTACTGATGTGTTGACAGTTCCTTAGTGGGATCAGTAGAGCGTAAATGACTGTTATGATGTTTCGGAAAGGAGCAAGAGATAATGGCTTTCTGATGGCTGTGTTTACTATCCTGACCATTTGTAATGGCTTCTGATTGTTGTTCTACCACAGATGGACAAAACCAAATCATGTGTAATCTTGTAATGATTAGATACGTGAAATGCTTATAGGTGAATAAAGATGAGAAGAATCAACATTTAAGTTGAATGAATCAATGAGCTGAAAGGACAGGGAGACCAAAATGTTCAGTGAATATGTGGAACACAGATGAAAAGGTGTAGGTGGGAATCTTGTGCTATTTCCTACATGATATTTAATTTACTTAATTTAAAGAATTACAAATTTACCAGCCTCATAGCTTGATTGAGAGTCGAGAGTGTTTTATGTGTCCCGAAACCAAACAATGAAATTCTTAATTACAGCAGCACAACAGATATGTTTGATCTGTGCATTGGTGTGATTTGAATTAAAAAAAGAATTAAAGGAGAATATTATAGCTCAAACCAGAATTTGGAAATAGTACATTGATATCTAGTCTGTTCTCCTATTACTAATTGTTTTATCCTTGGGGATGATTTTAACACAACCTACTTGACAGAAGCAATGTAAACGAACAGTTAATATTCTCCGAAACCTCCTCTTTTGTTCTCTTACCAACACTGCCATAGTTGATAGTTCAGGTATCGCCTTGAAGCCTGTTCAGCAATATAAACAGATTAGAAAAAGGGTCTCGACCCGAAATGTCACCCATTCCTTCTCTCCAGAGATGTTGCCTGTCCCGCTGAGTTACTCCAGCATTTTGTGTCTACCTTGGAAATATACTGTTCTTTCTGCCTGTGCCAGGCCAGGTGAATTATATTCCATCCAAGTTTGCTAATGTATTTTATGGTACATAAACTTTACAAACTTTTTTCTTTCCATGGGTGGTTCTGTATATTGTGAGACTGAATTCAACAGGGGATCTCACACTTCCATATGTGTAACGTGGTTGAGTTGACACCGAATTATTTGACAAGGTTGATACTGTTTGCATTAGCACAAGCTATGCAGTCGAACAAGCTCATGTGTCGAGATGTAATTCTCTCTCTCTCTCTCCTAACTCAGGCAGTGTACAAGTGTTCTATAAATTAAAGCTAGTTCTTGCTCTGGAAAGAGCAAGGAATCTATTTTGAAATGGAGTGGTTTCTGTCAGAGGTAATTAGACTCCTCATTGCCAACTTTCTGTGGTGGGGTGAGAAGAAGTGTGGAAGGTGGGGAATAAATTTAGAATGAGCTGATTAAAAGGGAGTTACTGGAAATGATGCCTCTGAAATACCAAACGTGCAATCAATAGCTGATTATCCTAATGTTCAGTTACAGCTGTGGAGGTACCTAATTGTTTTTAGTAATGAGCCTTCATTACCTACAGATGGTAAAATAAGGATTGCCTCAAATATATGCTGCTGAGGTCCAGGGAGAGGTGGAGAAACAACATTTTGGTGATATGAAGCACCACAACAGTATGTGGTTCAAGACCCCGGCGGCCAGGTGTCAACTCCCAACTCCACAATATTGTCAAAGGCAACACACTCCGCAATCCAACAGCCAGAGACAACTTCACCTGTGGGAGGGTCTGCCTGGCAAGGATAGGCCTAGTCAGCCACAGCAGAAAATGCAACCACAGATGAAACATTCCCCTCTCCAAACAGGACAACATCAAGGCTGCACCATCATTTTTCACAGGTGGATGGATGCGAACACATATGCAAATAGTGCAGTTGCTGGACAGGTCTGTGCTGATAACATCAATAACAAATGCTTGGCTCTTGTGTTGGGTTTAGGTCATATGTAGTAAGAGCAGAAATAGGCCATTTGGCCCATCAAGTTTACTCTGCCATTCAATCATGGCTGATCTATTTCTCCCTCCAACCCCATTTTCCTGCCTTCTCCCCATAGCCCCTGGCACCTGTACTAATCAAATATCTAGCTCTGCCTTAAATATATCTATTGACTTGGCCTCCACAGCCCTCTCTGGCAAATATTTCCCAGATTCATCACCCTCTGGCAAAATAAATTCCTTCTCATCTCCTTCCCAAATAAACATCTAATTCTGAGGCTATGACCTCTAGTCCTAGACTCTCCAATGAGTGGAAACATCCTTCCCACAGCAACTCTATCCAAGCCTCAAGGCTTATGAATATTATTGAGATAAAACCCATCTACATGATGTTAAAAAAAATCCTTGCAGTGCAGGGAGGCTAAGGTATATAACATCATAAGGGGAATTGATTGGGTGAATAAACAGAGTCTTTTACCCAAGGCAAGGGAATCAAGAACCCCGGGACGTGAAAGGGGAAAGATTTAGTAAGAATTAATAGGGAATTTTTCTTCACTCATAGGGTGTTCGGTATATGTAGTGAGCTGCCAAAGGAGATAGTTGAGGTCAGTACAATAACCATATTTAAATTCAGTTGGACAGGATAGGAAAGGTTCAGATGCGGACAAAATGCAAGCAAATGGGACTAGCTCAGATGGGCATTTTGGTCGGCCTGGCCGAGTTGCACTGAAGGATCTGTTTCCATGTTGTATGTCTTTCTAGCTCTCACTCTATGACCTCAATAAGATCCCCCCAAAGCCTCCTTTGGTCTGAGGAATAAAGTCATAGCTTGTCCAACCTCTCCCTGTATCCTAAGCCATTGAGTCCTGGCAACATCCTTGTAAATCTTCTCTATATTCTTTCTAACATAATCTTTCCAAAGCAGGATGACCAAAGCTGAACACAATAATCCAATAATAAAGTATCTTGTACAACTGTAATAAAACGTCCAAACTTGTATAGACAATTTTCGGAATGCCATGTGCCAAAAGTCTTCTCTACTATCCTATCTACCTGCAGTCCCACTTTCAGGGAACTATGTACTTGCACTCTGAGATCCCTCCACTCTGCAACACTTTCCACGGCCACACCAGTCACCCTGAAGGTCCAGACTTACCAAAATGCAATACCGCACACCAGACCTCCAATATGAAAAACAACCTTCCACCATCACCCACTGCTTCCTAACATGAAGGTAATTCTGTAGTTGAAAGAGTGACCCTGTTCATTTACGACAGGCAAAAAGCAATAGGGTAGGTTGGCAAAGGTTCAGGAAACCAGTTTGGATGGGGATAAGGTATAGTAAAGGCAAGAAGTCACTCGAGGGAAGGTGCACAGGCCCCCGTATAATGACCAAATATAAAGACAGAGAATGAAAGAGAGCTGGACTGAATGATAATCCTAGTGAATTTTAAACTACATGCATATTTGAAAAATCAAATAGACAAAGATTGCCAACATGGCGAATTGGCAGTTTTTTCATGATAGTTTCATAGAACAGCAAGTGCTATAGCACACCAGGGAGAAGGATATATTAGATGTGATAATGTGCAATGAGTTGGAATTAATTAATGACCTCATTGAAAAGGCTCCCTTAAGCAGAAAAAAAATCATAAAATGATTGAATATTACTTTCAGTTTGTTGGAGAGAAGAATGGGTCCAACACTAGTATTTTAAACTTAAATAAGGACAATTATGAAGACATGAAAATAGATTGAGCTGAAGGGAACTGGCAAACTGAGCCATGGGATCAGTCAATCGAGATGCAAAGGCAGATATTTAAAGGAGATCTTTCAGAAAACACAGAACAAACACATTTAAACAAGAAAGAAAATTCCAAGGGGAAGGCCCAATATCTCTGTTTAACTGGCAAAGGATTGTATTCATCATAAAGTAAAAGCATACAATTTGGCTCAAAACATTGAAACAGGAGTAAATACCTAAACGGTTAACAAGGTAAGTGAAATTGGAGAATAAGGTAAAGCTAACTAGAAATATAAAAGTAGATAATGATAAGAATTTAGGAGACTGACGGGTGATCCTATTGAGGTGTACAAAATTATGAGGAACATAGAGAGGATGAATGCACAGTCTTTTCCAAGGTAGGGAAATTGAACTAGAGTGCATAGGTTAAAGGTGAGAGGGGAAAACATTAATAGGAACCTAAGGGGCAGCATTTCGCACAAAGGGTGATGGGTATGTAGAATGATCTGCCAGAGGAACTAGCTGAGGTATAGTTTAGTTTATCATTGTCAGGTGTGGTACCCGGACGTGGCGTCGAAGGACGAGAAGCCAAAGCAAAGAAGTGGAAGCCAAATAACCAAATAGAAACTATGCTGAAACGCCAAATAACCTAAAGCGTACGAAGCCAAAATACCAACTAACTGAAAAGGTGGGTCGCCTAAAAGCAAATTCACCGAATGGCCGCTCAACAGAAAAGTCAAATAATGGACATGACGTTGCAGGGGGGGTGGGGTGGGGTGGGGACTTGTCAGCAATTGGTCCAGACCCCCGCGTCCATTACATCACTGGCCGGTGGAGACGGGAGGGAGGGGGTGCGGCCACACTGTGATGGGCTGTGGGTCGGGTGGAGCAGAGGTGTGGGACAGGCTGGTCCCTCCGCCAACCCAGAGTCACTGACCGCGGTGCACCGCCATCAGACACCAACCCTCACACCAGGGTGATTGTAAGGACAGGGAAATAATCCCACCGCTTCATTAACCAGGTTCCCGAATGTAAGAACTATTTATACATGTAACATTTTTGTTTTTAAATCTGCCAAAGATCATAGAGTGGATTCACGTCTGACTACACTTATGCAGAGCTGCTATGGAAGTTGAGAAAACTGGCACTGCCAGCAGTCCATGTGAAAGGACAGCACCTACCAACAATGAAGGCACTATGAAACCAGCTGCCGTAAGCCCTTCCCACAGGATGGGGTTTTAACTCAGCATTAAAAATCAAAAGAGTTGCATTGATTTAAAAACAAAAATGTTACATGTATAAATAGTTCTTACATTTGGGAACCTGCATAATTAAGTGGTGGGATTATTTCCCTGTCCTAACTATGCCTTTGCTTTAGCCGGTGGTCACATCCATTCCATCCCTCCCTCGCAAAGCTGTGAGATTTCATTAAGAGCGCACTTGGTTGAATAGATGCAAGCGGCATGTAAAGCGTCTCTTCCATGCGCGCAATACATGAAGCCGATGAAATGAGGCAACTGTCACACCAAAGATAGACACAAAATTCTCGAGTAACTCAGTGGGACAGGCAGCATCTCTGGAGAGAAGGAATGGATGGCGTTTCGGGTCGAGACTCTTCAGACTCAGTCTTTGCTTCAGACTCAGGTCTGAAGAATGGTCTTGGCACAAAACTTCACCCATTCCTCTCCAAAGATGCTGCCTGTTCCACTGAGTTACTCCAGCTTTTTGTGTCCATCTTCGGTTAAAACAGTTTACAGATTATCTGGTGTTTTGTGCGTGGGAGCTTGTGTGCATTCCGCTGGCAACCAGACGGTAATAAATAAAATGTGCTTCTTGTTGTCAAGGGGGGGGGGGGGGGGGGGGGGGGGGGAGTGGGAGGAGATAAAATTGTTCATTGTCATGCACACTTGTCATCGGCCCGCCAGGGAATGTGTGTGTGTCCCCATATTTTAAAAGCGATTTACTATGCCCCGAGCCATCTGTCTCCGTGGCCGGGGTGGGGGTGTATCACCTGGTGTGGGTGTCAGGATCCAGGGGTCGGGGTGGGGAATCACCCTGGTGTGGGGGTTGGGGTCCGATGGCGGTGCATCGTGGTCAGTGACTCTGGGTTGGCGGAGGGACCAGTCTGTCCCACACCTCCGCTCCACCCAACCCACAGCCCATCACAGCGTGGCCGCATGGGTGAGACGAGGCGGAGGGCGGCCGTGGCCATGGGAGAGTGGGGGCTGTCCTGAGGGATGCGCTCCTTTGACGCCACGTCCTCACACGCTTGGGTTCAGATTGCCCAGTCACCTATGGCTTGTGTTGGAAAATGACCCCCACCCTCCCATCTCCACTGGCCAGTGATGTGATGGACACAGGGGTCTGGACCAATCGCTGACTAGTCCCACCCCCCCAGCAACGTCATGTCCGTTATTTGACTTTTCTGTTGAGCGGCATTCGGTTAGTTGGCTTGTAGGCTACGCAGCCTTTTGGGTAGGTGGTGTTTCGGTAGAGCGGCCATTCGGTTAGTTTGCTTTTAGGCGACGCAGCCTTTCGGTTAGTTGGCTTTTAGGTGTCCCACCCTTTCGGTTAGTTGGCGTTTCGGCTTTGTTTCCATCCGGTTACGTGGCTTCCACTTCTTTGCTTTGGCTTCTCGTTCTTCGACGCCACGTCCTCACACGGTCAGGTGTACCGAGGATCAATTAAAAACTTTTGTTTATGCACTATCGAGTTGAGAAGTCTATATTTGAATACAATCAAGCCATCTATAGTGCACAGATAAATAATAAAGCATATAATTGAAGGGAATTGAAGAATGTAGGTGAACAGAGGGATCTGGGAATAACTGTGCACAGTTCCCTGAAAGTGGAATCTCATGTAGATAGGGTGGTAAAGAAAGCTTTTGGTGTGCTGGCCTTTATAAATCAGAGCATTGAGTATAGAAGTTGGGATGTAATGTTAAAATTGTACAAGGCATTGGTGAGGCCAATTCTGGAGTATGGTGTACAATTTTGGTCGCCTAATTATAGGAAGGATGTCAACAAAATAGAGAGAGTACAGAGGAGATTTACAATAATGTTGCCTGGGTTTCAGCAACTAAGTTACAGAGAAAGGTTGAACAAGTTAGGGCTTTATTCTTTGGAGCGCAGAAGGTTAAGGGGGGACTTGATAGAGGTTTTTAAAATGATGAGAGGGATAGACAGAGTTGACGTGGAAAAGCTTTTCCCACTGAGAGTAGGGAAGATTCAAACAAGGGGACATGACTTGAGAATTAAGGGACTGAAGTTTAGGGGTAACATGAGGGGGAACTTCTTTACTCAGAGAGTGGTAGCTGTGTGGAATGAGCTTCCAGTGAAGGTGGTGGAGGCAGGTTCGTTTTTATCATTTAAAAATAAATTGGATAGTTATATGGATGGGAAAGGAATGGAGGGTTATGGTCTGAGCGCAGGTATATGGGACTAGGGGAGATTATGTGTTCGGCACGGACTAGAAGGGTCGAGATGGCCTGTTTCCGTGCTGTAATTGTTATATGATTATATGGTTATATAACATTTAGTGCAAAGATGTAACATTGAAGTCCAATTATGTCTGATTAAAGATAGTTCAAAAATCTCCAATAAGGTAGCTGAGAGTTCAGGACTGCACTCAAGCTGATCGGAGGACCATTCAGTTACCTGATAATAACTAGGAAGAAACTGCTCCTGAATCTGGAGGTATGCCTTTTCAGACTTCTGTACCTCCTGCCTGATGGGCGAGGGAAGAGGAAGTGACTGGCGTGAGGCTGGTCCTTGACGGCACTGGCAGCCTTGCCGAGGTAGTGTGAAGTGTAGATGGGGTCAATGAAAGGGAGGCTGAAAAGTCATTTTGCCAGGTATATGGATAGGGTAGCTTTAAAATATGCTAGAGTAATACAGCATAGAAACAGGCCCTTAGGCCAAATATGCTTCATTTACACTCGTCCCACCTGCGTGTGCATGGCCCATATCCCCCTAAACCTATCCTATCAATGTATCTGTCTAAATGTCTCTGAAAAGTTGTTCCGTCTACCCACCACCCATTGTACAAAATAAAAGTTATTCCGTGGTTTCCTATGTAATCCCCCCCAACCCCCACCCCCACCTTAAACCTCTAGGCAAAGACTTTGTGCATTTACCTGATCCTCGTAAATCTTCTCAGCACCCTTTCCAGCTCGACAACATCTTTCCTATAACAATGCAACCAAAACACAATACTCTAAAGATGGTCTCACCAATGTCTTATACAATTGTAACATGACCTTCCAACTTCTATGCTGTATTACTCTGACTGATGAAGGCCAATTTGTCGAAACCTTCTGGGCCACCCCTTCTACCTGTGATGCCACTTTCAATGAACTATGTACCTGCACTCCTAGAACTCACCTAGGCAGCACACATGTCGCCACATTTTAATGTAATTTTGTTGGTGCCAAAACATGGTGACACTTATGTACTGCCGAGGTGAGGTCTGCTTTATGATTTTACTGGGTTGTATGCAAAATAAAGCATTTCACTGTATCGAGGTGCATGTTACAATAATGTATAATTGAATCATTGGTTTATGTTTTTTTTATTGTCACGTGTACCGAGGTACAATGAAAAGCTTTGTTTTGCATGCTATCTAATCAAATAATACGATTCATAAATCCAATCAACCCAAATTTGAGTGTAACTGGTAGAGCAAAAGGGAAAGATACAGGGTTCAGAATAAACAAATGAATCATCATAAGATCATATGTAATAAGAGTAAAATTAGGCCATTCGACCGATCTAAGGCTACTCCACCATTCAATAATGACTAATCTATCTCTCCCTCCTAACCCCATTCTCCTGCCTCAGAACATAGAACATAGGTTATGGGGAGAACATTTTCTATCCTATTACTTCTCCCCATAACCTCTAATCGTACTAATCAATAATCTATCTATCTCTGCCTTAAATATATCTACTGACTTTGCCTCCACAGCCTTCTGTGGCAAAGAATTCCACAGATTCACCACCCTCTGACTAAAGAAATTCCTCCTCATATCCTTCCTAAAAGAACGTCCTTTAATTCTGAGGCTATGACCTCTAGTCCTGGACTCTCCCACTAGTGGAAACATCCTCTCCATATCCACTCTATCCAAGCCTTTCACTATTCTGTATGTTTCAATGAGGTCCTCCCTCATTCTTCTAAACTCCGGGGAATTTTGGGCCCAGTGCTGTCAAATGCTCATCATATGCTATCAAATGTTCATCATATGTTATGAACTTTTCTTGAGTGCTCCTATTGGCTGCTTAATGAAAGAACTCTTTGCAATATTTATGGATATAATCACGTCTTGCAGCAGATCCAAATATATGAAGGGATATATGAAATCATAACAGACCTTGCATGTACTATTCAAAGCAAAGCAGATGAACTGAGAGTACAAATAAGTAAGCAGGCATGATCTGTCAGTCATTGCAGTGTCATGGCTGCACGATGACATAAATGATACCTGAATATTGAAGAACACACAAATGATTCAAAGTGAGGAAAAGATGAAAGAATGGTGTTTAAGAGTCAAGAATGACGAATTGTCATGTGCACCAACAGCAGAATAATTAAATTCTTACTTGCAGTAGCATAAAAGACCGGCAAACACAACACACATAGATAATATAACAAACAAAAACACCATAAAAGAATAACTCCGATACAAGTGCAAAAAAACACCACTAAGTTCTTAGTGCTGCCAAAGACAGACTATAGTTCATAATTGAGGTTGGTGTTGTATCAAGAGCCTGATGTTTGTTGGGTAGAAACTGTTATAGAACGTGTCACAACTTCCAGACTCCTGTATCATTTTCCCTATGATAGGAGTAAAATGAGAGCGTGGCCAGGATGATGTTAGTCTTTAATGATACAGGCTGCCTTTTTAAGGCAGTGCCTCCAACAGATAGATCCCTTTGATGGTTGGGGGTTCAGTACCCGTTATAGATCAGGCAGTGTCCACCACTCTCTCTGATCTCCTTCATTCCTGGGTGTACGAGTTGCCAAACCAGGTTGTGATGCAACCAGTCAATATGACAATAGACAATAGACAATAGGTGCAGGAGTAGGCCATTTGGCCCTTCGAGCCAGCACTGCCATTTAATGTGATCATGGCTGATCATCCCCAATCAGTACCCCGTTCCTGCCTTCTCCCCATATCTCCTGATCCTCTGTTATTTTAAGAGGCCTATCCAGCTCTCTCTTGAAGGCATCCAGAGAACCTGCCTCCACCGCCCTATGAGGCAGCGAATTCCACAGACTCACAACTCTCTGTGAGAAAAAGGGTTTCCTCATCTCCGTTCTAAATGGCTTATTCCTTATTCTTAAACTGTGGCCCCTGGTTCGCGACTCCCCAACGTCGGGAACATGTTTCCTGCCTCTAGCGTGTCCAAACCCTTAACAATCTTATATGGTTCAATGAGATCCCTTCTCATCCTTCTAAACTCCAGAGTGTACAAGCCCAGCCGCTCCATTCTCTCAGCATATGACAGTCCCGCCATCCCGGGAATTAACCTTGTAAACCTACGCTGCACTCCCTCAATAGCAAGAATGTCCTTCCTCAAATTAGGGGACCAAAACTGCACACAATACTCCAGGTGTGGTCTCACTAGGGTTCTGTACAACTGCAGAAGGACCTCTTTGCTCCTATATTTGACTCCTCTTGTTATAAAGGCCAACATGCCATTCACTTTCTTCACTGCCTGCTGTACCTGCATGCTTACTTTCATAGACTGATGAACAAGGACCCCCAGATCCCGTTGTACTTCCCCTTTTCCCAACTTGACGCCATTTAGATAGTAATCTGCCTTCCTGCTTTTGCTACCAAAGTGGATAACCTCACATTTCTCCGCATTAAACGTCATCTGCTATGCATCTGCCCACTCCCCCAACCTGTCCAAGTCACCCTGCATTCTCATATCATCCTCTTCACAGTTCACACAGCCACCCAGCTTTGTGTCATCTGCAAATTTGCTAATGTTACTTTGAATCCCTTCATCCAAATCATTGTAAATAGCTGCGGTCCCCGCACCGAGCCTTGTGGTACCCCACTAGTCACTGCCTGCCCTTCTGAAAGGGACCCGTTATTCCCTACTCTTTGTTTAATGTCTGACAACCAATTTTCTATCCATGTCAGCACTCTACCCCCAATACCATGTGCCCTAATTGTGCCCACTAATCTCCTATGTGGGACTCCTATATGCTCTTTACCATAGACATGTTGAAGTTCGAGAGAGTATTTGTCCACATACCAAACCATACCGACACACTAAAGGCATTCTTTATGATTGTGTCAAATGCTTCAGACTGTGAACTGACAAGTTTCTGGGTCCTGATGAACCTTATGCTTGAGGTTCAAACAAAGTGGAGAGTGAGAAAGTTGATGCATTTACTTTGATTTTCCAAAATTACCAAGAATTGGTAAAGTTCCATTGGATTAGAAAATAGGGGGAAAAAAGGGATACAGGGAGGACAATGGTTCATATTTTCACGACAGAAGAAGAAAGATTCATAAGCAAGGGGCTGGAAGGTTAACACATTTAGAGCGTTCGTTGATGATTCTCCCATGATATCGGATGTCTTACTTGCTGGAATTAAAAAATATGTACGTAATTTTATCTCCTGCATACTTCAATTATCACTCCAAAATCTCATTTCCAATTATCAAACTTGTTTCCCTCCATTTCATTTATTTTTATCTGTTTAAAGAAATTGGTATTCTGCCCACACTGATTTTCTCACATCATCCAGTGTCAAATAGTGTAAGAAATCAGTGAGAGCGGTGAAATTAAAGGTATTATGGTGGAGCTCAGTTTAACAATGAGATGTCATTTGCATTCTGAGAAGAGTTGTTGACCCAAAACCTTGCTTCTCTTACTCTCTCCACAGATACATGACAGCATTGAGTTTTTCCAGCATTTTTTATTTCTGTGTCAGATTTGTTAGCTGTAGTTAACACCCACACGCTACCATTTTAGACAATAGACAATAGGTGCAGGAGTAGGCCATTCGGCCCTTCGAGCCGGCACCGCCATTCAATGTGATCATGGCTGATCATCCACAATCAGTACCCCGTTTCTGCCTTCTGTCCATATCCCTTAAATCTGCTATCCCTAAGAGCTCTATCTAACTCTCTCTTGAAAGCATCCAGAGAACCAGCCTCCACCGCAATCTGAGGCAGAGAATTCCACACACTCACAACTCTCTGTGTGAAAACGTTTTTCCTCATCTCCATGCCACTTATTCTTTAACTATGGCTCCTGTTTCTGGACGCCCAACATTGGGAACATGTTTCCTGCCTCTAGCGTGTCCAAACCCTAAATAATCTTATAAGTTTCAATAAGATATCCTCTCATCCTTCTAGATTCCAGAGTATACAAGCCCAGCCGCTCCAATCTATCAGCATATGACAGTCCCACCACACCGGGAATTAACCTCGTGAACCTATGCTGCACTCCCCCAATGGCAAGAATGTCCTTCCTCACGTTTGGAGACCAGAACTGCACACAATACTAGAGGGGTTCTCACTAGGGCCCTGTACAACTGCAGGAGGACCTCTTTGTTCCTATACTCAACACCTCTTGTTAAGAAGGCCAACATGCCATTCGCCTTCTTCACTGCCTGCTGTACCTGCATGCTTACTCACAGTGACTGATGAACAAGGACCCCCAGATCCCATTGCACTTCCCCTTTTCCCAACTTGACGCCATTTAGACAATAATCTGCCTTCCTGTTTTTGCCACCAAAGTGGATAACTTCACATTTATCCACATTAAACTGCATCTGCCATGTATCTGCTCACTCACCCAACCTGTCCAAGTTGCCCTGCATCCTGATAGCATCCTCCTCACAGTTCACACTGCCACCCAGTTTTGTGTCATATGCAAATTTGCTAATGTTACTTTGAATTCCATCATCCAAATCATTAATATAAATTGTAAATAGCTGTGGTCCCGGCACCCGACTAGTCACTGCATGCCATTCCGAAAGAGATCCGTTAATTCCTACTCTTTGTTTCCTGTCTGCCAACCAATTTTTTTTAAATCCCAGTCAGCACCCTACCCCCAATACCATGTGCTCTAATTTTGCCCACTAATCTCCTATGTAGACCTTATCAAATGCTTTCTGAAAGTCCAGGTACACTACATCCACTAGCTCTCCCTTGTCCATTATCCTGGTTACTTCCTCAAAAATTCCAGAATATTAGTCAAGCATGATTTCCCCTTCGTAAATCCATGCTGACTTGGACCGATCCTACTACTGCTATCCAAATGTGCCACTATTTCATCTTTTATTATTGACTCCAGCATCTTCCCCACCACCAACGTCAGGCTAACTCGTCTATAATTCACTGATTTCTCTCTGCCGTCCTTCTTAAAGAGTGGGACGACATTAGCTACCCTCCAATCCACAGCAACTGATCCTGAATCTATAGAACATTGGAAAATGATCACCAATGCATTCACTTCCTTAAGTACACTGGGATGCAGACCATCAGGCCCTGGGGATTTATCAGCCTTCAGTCCCATCAGTCTACCCAACACCATTTCCTGCCAAATGTGAATCTCCTTCAGTTTCTCTGCCACCCCAGATCCTCTGGCTAGTACATCAGGAAGACTGTTTGTGTTCTCCTTAGTGAAGACGGACCCAAATTACCTGTTCAACGCATCTGCCATTTTTTTGTTCCCCATAATAAACTCACCCTTTTCAGTCTTCAAGGGTCTAACTTTGTCCTTAACTAGTCTTTATTCCTCTTCACATACCTAAAGAAGCTTTTACTATCCTCCTTTACATTCTTGGTTAGCTTACCTTCGTACCTCATCTTTTTTCCCCGTATTGCCTTTTTAGTTATCTTCTGTTGCTCTTTGAAAGATGCCCAAATCCTTTGGCTTCCTGCTCATCTTTGTTATTTATATTTCTTCTCTTTTATTTTTATACTCCCTGACTTCCCTTGTCAACCACGGTCGCCCCTTACTCCCCTTGGAACCTTTCTTCCTCTTTGGAATGAACTGCTCCTGCACCTTCTGTATTTTATTCCCAGAAATACCTGCCATTGTTGTTCCACTATCATCCCTGCTCGGGGATCTTTCCAGTCAACTTTGGCCAACTCCTCCCTCATGGCTCCATAGTCCCCTTTGCTCAACTGTAATACTGACACCTTCTTTACCCTTCTCCCTCTCACGTTGTAGATTAAAACTTATCATATTATGGTCATTACCTCCTAATGGCTCCTTTACCTCGAGTTCCCTTATACAATCCGGTTCATTGCATAACACTAAGTCCAGAATTGCCTTCTCCCTGGTAGGCTCCAGTAAAAGCTGCTCTAAGAATCCATCACACAGGCACTCTACAAACTCCCTTTCTTGGGGTCCAGTTCCAACCTGATTTTCCCAGTCTACCTGCATGTTGAAATCTCCCTAGGACAGAAAGGTCGGATTCGGAATGGGAGGGGGAGTTGAAGTGCTGAGCCACCGGGAGATCAGGTTGGTTATTGCAAACCGAGCGGAGGTGTTGGGCGAAGCGAACGCCAAGGCAACGCTTGGTCTCACCGATGAAGAACAGCTGACACCTAGAGCAGCGGATGCAATAGATGAGGCTGGAGGAAGTGCAGGTGAACCTCTGCCTCACCTGGAAAGACTGCTTGGGTCCTTGGATGGAGTCAAGAGGGGAGGTAAAGAGACCAGTATAGCTTTTCCTGCGTTTGCAAAAGAAAGTGCCAGGAGAGGGTGTGGTTTGGGTGGGAAGGGATGAATTGACCAGGGAGTTAAGGAGGGAGCAGTCTCTGCAGCGAGCCGAAGGGGGAGGGGATGGGAAGATGTGGCCAATGGTGGGATCCCATTGGAGGTGGCGAAAATGTCGGAGGATTATTTGTTGTATGTGACAGCTGGTAGGGTGAAAGGTGAGGACAAGGGGGACTCTGCCCTTGTTATGATAGGGGCCATAGGGAGTGAGAGCAGAGTTACAGGGTATAGAAGAGACCCTGGTGAGAGCCTCATCTATGGTAGAAGAGGGGAACCCCCGTTCCCTAAAGAATGAGGACATCTCCGATGCCCCGGTGTGGAACACCTCATCCTGGGTGCAGATGCGGCTTAAACTGAGGAATTGGGAGTAGGGGATGGAGTCCTTACAGGAAGCAGGGTGGGGAAAAGTGTAGCCCAGATAGCCAAAGCATCAGTGGGTTTTTAGTAGATGTCGGTCAGTAGTCTGTCACCTGCGATGGAGATATTGAGGTCTCAAAACAGTAGGGAGATGTCGGAAATGGTCCAGATGTATTTGAGTGCTGGATGGAAGTTAGTGGTGAAATGGATGAAGTCAGTGAGTTCTGTATGGGTGCAGAGGTAGCACCAATGCAGTCATCGATGTAGAGGAGGTAGAGTTTGAGGATAGGGCCATGGTATGCCTCGAACAAGGATTGTTCGACGTACCCGAAAAGTAGGCAGGCATAGCTTGGGCCCATGCGCGTGCCCATAGCTACGCCTTAGATTTGGTGGAAATGGGAGGAGTCAAATGAAAAATTTTTACGGGTAAGGACCAGCTCCGCTAGGTGGAAGAGAGTATCAGTTGACGGGGATTGGTTGGTTCTGCGAACGAGGAAGAAACATAGGGCTTTAAGACCCTCCTGGTGGGGGATGGAGATGTAGAGTGATTGGACATCCATGGAGAAGATGCTGGAATGGGGGCCTGGAAAACGGAAGTCATGGAGGAGACGAAGAGCGTGTGAGGTGTCTTGAAAATAGGTAGGGAAGGATTTAACCAGGGGGGATAGGATGGAGTCGAGGTATGTGGAAATAAGTTCAGTGGGGCATGAACAGGCAGAAACAATGGGTGTGCCAGGACAGTCAGGTTTGTAGATTTTGGGGAGAAGTTAAAATCGGGCCGTGCGGGGCTGGGGAATGATGAGATTGGAGGCTTGGGAGGGCAGGGAGCCGGAAGTGATGATGTCAGTGATAGTGGTAGAGACAGTGGTCTGGTGCTCGTCTGTGGGGTCATGGTCCAAGGATAAGTAGGAGGAGTTGTCTGAGAGTTGGGAGATCATGTTGCAGTTGTATAAGATATTGGTGGGACCGCATTTATAATATTGTGTTCAGTTCTGGTCACCATGTTAAAGGAAATATATTGTCAAGCTTGAAAGGGTTCAAAAAAGATTTACGAGGATGGTGCAAGGACTAGAGGGGGTGAGCTATAGGGAAAGGTTGACTAGGCTGAGTCTCTATTTCATGGAGCGCAGGAGGATGAGAGGAGATCTTATAGAGGTATACAAAATCACGAGAAGAATAGATTGGGTAGATGCACAGAGTCTCTTGTCCAGAGTAGGGGAATCGAGGACCAGAGGACATGGGTTAAAGGTGAAGGGAAAATGATTTAATAGGAATCTGAGGGGTAACTTTCACACAAGGGGTGGTGGGTGTATGGAACAAGTGCCAGAGGATGTAGTTGAAGCAGGAACTATCCTATCGTTTAAGAAACAGTTAAACAGCTGCATGGATAGGACAGGTTTGGAGGGATATGGACCAAGCACAGGTTGGTGTAACTGTACAATAAATTCTTGATATGTATTCATGCACTCACGAATTTCTCTGTAGCTTGGTTGCCACACTGTTCAGTCAACAAACATGAATGTCTGAGAAGTATCATGACTCAAATGTATGCCTTTATTTCCAGACTTGCAAAGGTACATTGCTGCACAGAGGCAAATAGATATACAATGTGGATGGAAAATGAAACTACCATAGCAGCTGTCAAGGAAAATAGCAATAGACTTGCATGATACATTCCGTTTATTGTACAGTTAAAGCCCTGTCCCACTGTGCGAGTTCACCCAAGAGCTCTCCCGAGTTTAGAAAAAAATCAAAATTTGTGGTAAACAGGTAGAATGAATGTAGCGGGTACGTCGGAGCACGGGACGTCTCTTAGCGCTAACGGCATCTGGTTGATGTAGTTCTTTTTAAAGATATGCAATGTTTAATGTTTTAGATTGAAGACCCTTTATCAGAACTAGGAAACGTGATGGGAAATTAATTTAAAGGTGCAAAGAGAGTAGGGAAGGGCTACCGAGTGATTCCAATGCAGGACCACTGGATCAATAAATTCAAGGGGTCATCCCTCTAACATCTACACTCAGTGGTTTGCAATTTTCTCCACCTTCAACAAAGTTCGGAAACCAGACAGATCATTTATCTTCTCTCCTCTCCCACTAGGCAGAAGATACAAAAGCTTGAAGCACACACCACCAGTTTCAGAAACCATTTCTTCCCCACTGTCATCAGCCCAGTGAATAAAGCCCACATCTGCGAAGGATTTTGTCCTGATCTCCCAATTTACCACATTGCAGCCCTTGCACCTTTTTTTGTCTGCACTTACTCTTTAGCTGTAACATTATATTCTGCACCGCTTCTCTCTCTTTTGCCTGTTGTATTTTTGTGTGGTTGGATTGTAATCATGTATGGTATGATTTGCATAGTTAATCCACAAAGAAAGTTGTTCCTTGTCTCTCAGTACCCGTGCTAATAAATCTTTAGACTTTAGAGATACAGCGTGGAAACAGGGCCTTCGGCTCTCCGAGTCCATGCCGACCAGCGATACCTGCACACTGACCTACACACGCTTGAGATAATTTTACAACTTGCCAAAGCCAATTACCCTACAAACCTGTACGTCTTTGGAGTGCGGGAGGAAACCGGAGAAACCAGAGAAAACCCACATGATCACATAGAAACATAGAAAATAGATGCAGGTGTAGGCCATTCGGTCCTTTGAGCCAGCATCGCCATTCAATTTGATCATGGCTGATCATCCAAAATCAGTACCCTGTTCCTGCTTTTTCCTCATATCCCTTGATTCAGTTTGTCCCAAGGGCTAAATCTAACTCTCTCTTGAAAAACATCCAGTGAATTGACCTCCACTGCCTTCTGTGGCAGAGAATTCCACAGATTCACAACTCACTGGGTGAAGAAGCTTATCCTCACGAGGAGAACATACACACTCTGTACAGACAGCACCCATAGTCAGGATCACACCTGTAGTGTCTGGCACCGTAAGGCAGCAACTTTACCACTGTGCCACCATGCCACCCCAAATCAATATCAAATACCTATACCAGTCATCCACTTCCCTACCAACACTCTGAAGGGATCATTCCCATTGTGATTCCCCAATCTGCTCCTCCATTTGCACCGTTTTCTCTCTCCCACATCACTTTCCCATGCAACCGCATGAAATGCAACACCTCTTCTTTTATCTTGTACCTTCCCATCAATCAATGACTGAAATGGTCTGTCCCTATGAAGACCAGGAAAGAAGCAACAAAAAATATTTAGCTGCAGAAACACTGTCCAAAAGATCTTCTATGATGCCCAAGATCTGAGATCATATGTTTACAATAACAGCACCATATTCCTTCATGCTGGAAGGCTCTCACCATGGAAGAGGTTTCCATCAGACCAATGATTTAATTTGCCAGAGGTTGATTGGTGCAATCCTAGTTTAAACTTTCCTTGATGTAAAGCGCCACTAATCTCACTGCGCTAATTGGATGAGGCAGAATTGTGGATCGTTAACATGGGCTGTTGCTAGTGTGATTTTTGTTTTAGCACTGTAATTAGAATGAGATTTTGCTACTTCGTCTGCTTGCTTCGCAATATATTTTCAGTTACAGCTGCTTGTGCTCTTGTCATGCTTTCCCAACCCTCATTTAAATTTGGCTCCTCTGGCTTAAAGGTGATTGAATTGTGTGGGATATTTAATTCCAGACAGTTTCAGTACTTGATGGATTCAGTATTTTGAGCTGTCACTTTTGTTATTAATCTTAATTTAGCATTGTGAAATTGCTGCATTATGTAACGAGGAGTATTTTATGTGTGGAGACAGGACTGCGACTCCACAAAAAATGTCTATCAGCACAATCATAACAAGTGTGGATGAGGCTGAATAAGATATTCCTTCAATCTATTTTTCTCAGTCAGGTGTAAGTCTAATCTGCTATCTTGCCCTTAGAATTCAGTAAATTTATTCAGCGGAAGTGTCACCAAATCAATAATAGATGGACAATGAAATTGTTTATTTTTGCATGTTCTGTGCCCTTGCTACCCATTAGCGCCTCTGACAAATAGTGCCATAAAGCTCCTGAACATGACACAACACTAACCTCAACAATGAACATTGGTCTGTTGTTGGTTGCATGAAGGACCTGAAATTCCTGCATGAAAGTCTGTGGAATTCTCTGCCTCAGGTGGAGGCAGGTTCTCTGGATGCTTTCAAGAGAGAGCTAGATAGGGCTCTTAAAAATAGCAGAGTCAGGGTATATGGGGAGAAGGCAGGAACGGGGTACTGATTGGGGATGATCAGCCATGATCACATTGAATGGCGGTGCTGGCTCGAAGGGCCAAATGGCCTACTCCTGCATCTATTGTCTATTGACTTTTGATTTTTTACAATTCTATGAGGGTTATTATTTTATTGAAATGTTGTTTATTATATATTATCTCTGTGTATTGTGTGAATAAGCCTATAATGCTGCTGCAAGTAAGAATTTCATTGTTCCGTTGACAGTTCACATAATAATTTAACGCTCTTGTTTCTTGAATCTTGACTTAACAACAGAAAGTATAGATTGATCAGCTTCAGTGGGTGCACGGCAACAATCAACAGGAGGTTCTATCTGACGATATGATTGAATATAACTATGACAGGTTCTCAGTTTGGCTTTTGGAAAGCTCATTCAACTTTAGCACTACTCCCAAGATGGCGTCAATGATTTTACACATGTTGGTTGAGTCTTAGGCATGTATTAATTTGAAGCACAGAAAATAGCTGAATAATTTCAGAAAATGAATTTCTGGATTTGGATATGAAGCAAGACAATGAAAGGATGTCAGCTCCTGTTGTTTTTTTTTAGTTCATATGAAATTGAAATATACACTTATAGGACAATTGATTAAATTACAATCTTAAAACAATGATACAATTATAATAAGCCACTGTAGCACTTTATAAAATAGAGCGGTCTATGTATGTAATGAAGATTGTTTGCAATTTTGCAACAATTCGTACCATTCTAATCATTTCTCTCAGAAGCCAGAAGAATGGTGCTCGGAAGACACTTGTCAAAATTTGAAGTGTAAGACAAATTTCTGTCAGTGGTGTCAGATTGAAAGTTTTCCTCTTACTACAATCCCTTAATAACTGCAATGAAGACTGGGGAGAGTCACCAGTGTTCCTCCTTTCTGTAAAAGATAAACAAGAGCGAGACATGGAGAGAAAAGGCTTTCCTCTCAGGGGTGCTCATTACGTGCAGTATATGAAGACTGAGAGGATGATTGCACTACATTGTCTTGTTATGGACGAGACACCTTCCTAAAATGAGCAAAGATCTCACTAGACATTTGTGCTATGATTGAAGAAAATGGACAAGTACACACCTGCAGGCTGCAGAGAGACACAAATATACCTTTCTGGCCAGGGAAAGGGACCTTTCAACTGATACAATCTAGTTGATATTAACAAGTAATTGTCAGACACATTCATTGGCACTGCTCAAGGCTCGCTGGAGCTAAGAAAGAGTCCAAGTGAGGGTGAATAATCAGGATGATTGAGTGTAAAGTAAAGTAATGGGAGGGGATGATTAATTGAGCAGAAAATTAGTTGTGTCATTAATAAACAAATGCTGAAAGTTTGGAATTTGATATGACATTATAAATTTAGTTCCATTTAGATATACGGTTCAGAAACTGGCCCTTCAGCCTGCTGAGTCTGTGCCAACACTTGATCCACGTATACTAATACTATCTTACACACAATAGGGACACTTTATAATCTTATCAAGCCAATGACCCTACAAACTTGTTCATCTTTGGAATGAATGCACAGAATCTTTTACCCAGAGTGGGGAGAATGAAGAACCAGAGGGCTTAGGTTTAAAGAGAGAGGGGCAAGATTTAATAGGAACTTTGTTATTATTTTTCAACAAATTAGATTGGAAATGGGAGGGGGAGTTGAAGTGCTGAGCAACCAGCATTTGTGTCTACCTTTGATTTTATCCAGCATCTGCAGTTCTTTCTCTCATAGAAGCATAGAAATTAGGTGCAGGAGTAGGCCATTCGGCCCTTCGAGCCTGCACCGCCATTCAATATGATCATGGCTGATCATCCAACTCAGTATCCCGTACCTACCTCTCACAAGGTTTAAAGGGATATGGGCCAAATGTGGGCAAATGGGACCAGCTTAGATGGGTCATCTTCATCAGCATGGACAAGTTGAGCTGAAGGGTTGTTTCCGTGCTGTATAACTCTACGACTATGATTATAACTCTATGGGAGGGAAAAAGGCAAGTAAGATAAACAATGAAATCTTGAATGTTGTGGGAATCGCTGGGTACAGAGATTGACTAAGGAAACAAGTTACCAGAGTGAGATAACAAATGAACAGAGCAATATATGTCAACAAGATGAATAGGATATGGAACCGTTAACAATTAGACCAGACAGTGACTGGTGATTACTGCCATTCGCTCTCATCTCCATAGCATTTCTGGAAATGCTTATCGGCACAGTATTTATTAAATGAACAAATGGCAATTTGCAGAAAATATACCCTACATCTATCATTCCTGCTGGTTCACATAAAAAAGATTGCAATGCATTCGGCTTTTACTATGATTTAACACAACAAACACATGGAAATGGATTTACAGAGTATAACTGTGATTCTTGAAGGGGGGATGTGCAAACAGGAAATACAAGACAGAAGCAGAGTGACAACATCAGAACCCAATCTTCCACCCAAGCTTCCTGAGTACTAGGCCCCCTGCTAGGAGTGTGAGAGCATATAATTACATTATTCACAGAGGATTCATTAAAGGGATGAATGTTATTATTTTTCAACATATTAAATTGGATAACATTTTCTTTGCATTTCTGATATCCTTGTATTTTCCTATTGTAAGATGTGAAAGTAAGGACCTATCCTTGTCTTATATCTATTCGCTGCTTTCCCCAATGGTAAAATCACTCTGCAAATTTATGGGGGGTAAGTGGTATCATATATTTGACCCTTTTTGACTGACCTTTCCATTGAAAATCAATAACGGTAATCCTTAATTCAAAGCTGTATACACAAATAGTACTAAATACCACATATAAATTATTAGCATTGGTGTAAAAACAAACCACATTGTGGGTCCTTTCTGGTTTGGTTTAGTTTAGTTTAGAGATACAGCCTTTGGCCCACTGAGATCGTGCTGACCAGCCATCCCCATACACTAGCACTATCCTACACACTAGGGATAATTTACAATTTTACTGAAGCCAATTAACCTACAAACCTGTACATTTCGAATGTGGGAGGAAACCAGAGCACCTGGAGAACACCCACGTGGTCGCAGAGAGAACGTACAAACTCCATATAGACAGCACCCGTAGTCAGGATCGAACCCGGGTCTCTGGCGCTGTAATGCAGCAGCTTTATCACTGCACCACCGTGTCGTCCTAATGGATTAATGGTATAATGGAAGCCTTCTCAATTTATATCATATTGTATTCTTGATTTTGAAAGAATTACTTTATATTATCCAAAAGTCAGAGGCTCAGGAGTAAAGGTAATTCTAAGTGAATAAACAGTGTGAATCTTATCAGTGTAGCGGGAGAGTTAGAGTAGAAAAGGGGAGTGGAAAAATTGAGATGATTTATGTCATGCCAACAGTTAAAAACAAAGAGTATTTAGTATTCAGTTTTGGTAATCCCTGGTTAAACATACGGTAAATATCTTAGACAGATTCATCCTCGATTTCATGTGAACCATTCTTGATCACTGCACATTGCACTTCACTTCCAAAATGTTGTTCCATTGCTACTATAATACTATGCGCAGAGTGTATGCTATCTCTACCCCATCCACCTTCACCTTTGGGGAGAAAGGATGCAAACTTCTAATAACAAACTGCAAATGTTCAACCTAGGAATAGTATGCTTGTGAAAACGGGAACTGCGAAAGAAACCATTTTAATTCAAGGTGGCATGGAAGGCACACATATCCGAGCATTAAAAATAAATTTGATTCAATTTTCCAGCATTGTTTTTCAAGGATCCCACATACGGATTTTGTTCCATTCAGAAAATAACATATTTCAAAATGATGGGTTTTTTTTTACAGTTCCATTAATAATATTTCACCATCAACATTTCTTCCCACAGAAAGATGCTGCCTCATCATTAATTCACAATGAGCCATAGTATTTTAACATAAATCTTTGATTGTTATGGATAACAATATTGAAATGCTGATTTCCTGTTTCAGTCTACCTCAGGGCCATTCCTCTCAGTTCAAATTCAAAAGAATCCCAAAGGGAAAAGAGGCCTTTGTAGTGACTTTGCAAAGTTTCAGGCTAAGTTTCTTCTTCAGGTTAATCTAAAGCATTCTTTTTTTTAAACTTTTTTTCTGAAATGTAAGTTTTTTACCCTCCATGGCACATTCGTTCTGCAACAGTTGCAATATCCCTGATGCAAAAGAACATGAAAACTTCAGAAAAAAAGTGGGCAGAGGGCACTTAGCTCCTCAAGTCTGTCTGGCATCCAATATGATCACGGGCTGTGCAGTTCCAGGGTTCATTTCCTCTTAGTTATAGAGAGACTAGAAGAGACTCTTCTGTGCTGGTTTCCATATGCATCCACTGACTGTACTAATTGTTAGCAGTGGTACCAACCTGATGAATATGTGATCTGATCAGTTTCACTCTCCCCAGGATCTAAAATAAAGTGTTTTGTCCAGGGATAGTGACACAAGTATGTCATAGAAACATAGAAAATAGGTGCAGGAGTAGGCCATTCGGCCCTTCGGCCAGCAACGCCATTCAATATGATCATGGCTGATCATCCTTTATTCTTAATTGTAATAATTAGGGAACAGCAAATGCTGGTTCACAAAAAAAAAGTGTTGGAGTAACTCAGCGGGTCAGTCAGCATCTCTGAAGAACATGGATAAGTGACATTTTGGGTCAGGTGGGAGATGGGGGGGGGGGGGGAGCACCCTCTTTTGAGACTTACATTTTATTCTACTGTATCAATTATAATGAACTTTAATTTTAAAGTATGTCAACCGAAAAAGAAAAAAAATTATGAAGTCACCGTAAAACATAAAGTTTCGAGTAGTTTACATTTATGAGCAAACATAGAGAAGTCAAGAATGGAGATAGGTATTGTAATGTTTTGGGTTCCAGAGACGCTGCCTGTCCCGTTGAGTTACTCCAGTTTTTTGTGTCTAACTTATTTTCTCCTCCCTCTCAAACACATTTGGACTTGCACCTGTTTCTCTCTCACTCCCCCCTTCCGCCATCGGGAAAACATTCCTCCCTCCAGCTTCACAATTGGCATATCTGGGACTAGGGGAGATTATGTTTTCGGCAAGGACTAGAAGGGTCGAGATGGCCTGTTTCCGTGCTGTAATTGTTATATGGTTATATCCTCAATCTCTTTGTCCAACACCTGTCTCTTCATCTCTGGTTTTTGTCCAACCATCTGCCCATTAAACCCTCGGCTCCTCCCCTCAGCTGGGTCCATGCATTACCTGAATGACTTTGTCCTGCCCTCTCTTACAGCTTCCTTCCCCCCCCCCCCCCTCTCACCCCACAACCAGTCTGAAGAAGGGTTCCAACCCGAAATGTCACATGTAATATTCTCCAGAGATGCTGCCCGAGTTGATTTACTCCAGCACTTTGTGCCTTTATGAAACCAGTCTTTCTAACACAGTGAACAAACACACCTGTGTCACTTTACCTTGGGTGTTCTGACCTAGAATAGTCTCTGGAACCATCTGCAAACCAAGCCACTCTTTGAGACTTACATTTTATTCTATTACATCAATTATAATGAACTTCAAACAAAGTATGTCAAACTAAAAAAATTAAAAATATGAAGTCGCTGTAAAACATAAAGTATTGAGTATTTTACATATGTGAACAAACAGAGAAGTCAAGAATGGAGATAGGTATTGTAATGTTTTGTGGTTTGGGGATAGAAAGTCCTTGCAGATTGGTGATGTTAAGTTAAATTAGATGCCTCTTGCCCAGAGAACCCAAAAGAAGGGAAGTCTTGGTTTAAGCTTACCTTTAACACTCTTGTTAGGTTCTGACATCCCCATTCACCAATTTGACCAGGGTAGGAACACTGTTCAAGAGCAAATTACAATTCAAGGTTTCCAGGTCAGTTTATTGTCACATGTACCAGTTAAGGTACAGTGACATTTAAGTTACCAAACAGCCATACTATTCGATTGGGGTTCCAATCATTTTACCAGGATTATGGCTCTATTTTGAGTTAGGAACTTATAGTAGAAAGAATAGGTGGGTCTCATGCTTTCCTTTACCCTCCCCATCATGATAACAATTGACTGATGACCACCTGCAAGAAACCGTGTTCGTTCTGACTTTACCAGGGCCAGTGAAGAAGGACCTAACATTAGATTGTCTGCAATAATTAATCCCATCGATGCAAGGCTTTAGTGTATCATTCTTGTCCCATAATAGCATGGACATCCAAGTAGATCCATATAAATATTAAGGAAGACTGAAAGTGCTGGTGTAGCTCAGCAGGTCAGGCAGCATCTCAGGTGAACATGTGTACAATGAATGATGAATGATTTATGTCTATTATCTTAGTGGCTCTAGGACTGAGTGTGGGGTGCAATGCCAAATTTTGCCCAGTTGCATTTCCAATACAAGAGGAGGATTCCTGGACTTTCCTGACCAGGTAGCATCTGTGCAGGGAATTGTCCAGAGAACCTCTTGGGTCAGGACCCATCTTCAGACTGATGGAAGTGTCCCATCCCGAAACGCCATCTGTCCATTTTCCTCCACAGATGCTGCCAGACCCATTGAGTTTGAAGAAGGGTCCCAATCCGAAATGTCACCTATCCATGTTCTCCAGAGATGCTGCCTGACCTGTTAAATTACTCCAGCTCTTTGTGTCCCATGTTGTAAACCCAAATCAGTTCCTTGTTTCAATGTGCACATTCACAATTCTTTTTGTTGGAACCATTAGTAAAGATCGAAAAAGAAAATTATTTTGGAATGATCATTGATTATTCTCTGAAAGTATTCAGTCAGTGTACAGCTGTTATCAAGAAAGTTAATCATATACCAAAATAAATCTATATAATTGGAGCACGACTTCTCTACTCATATTAAAATTCCCTTGCAATGCCTTTTGTCTTCAAAATTGCTAACTGTTACCTGTATGTTAATTTAGGTCCTTCTGAAAACTAACCACCATCTAAAGTACTCTAGATCTCTTTTTCGTTCTGGCAAAATGAATGACCAACCATTTTTCCACATAATTTATTTTCTTATATCATCCTCCCACAATTACCTCATCCATCAATTACTTCATCCCCTAGAGCATCTTTACATGTTCTCCACCCCCACAGTTGCACCAAACTTTACATCATCAACAAAGTTGGATACTTGCACTTAGTTTCCACATCAAGATCATTGATTTAACTTGTGCGATGCTGGGGGGCCTCGAACTGATTGCTACATATCTCTACTTTCCCTTGGAAAGCGCCTGGAACCTGATGGTATACCCTGTCATGTTTTCAAAACCTTTGCAGACCAACTGGCTGGAGTTTGTATGGACATTTTCAACCTCTCACTTCCGAGGTCTGAGGTTCCCACCTGCTTTAAAAAGGCATCAATAATACCCATGCTCAAGAAGAGCAAGGTGATGTGTCTCAACGACTATCGACCAGTAGCACTAACGTCTGTGGTGATGAAGTGCTTTGAGAGGTTGATTATTGAGCAAATCAACTCATACCTCGACAAGAACCTCGACCCACTGCAGTTCGCTTACCGCCACAACAGATCAACAGTGGATGCGATATCACTGGCTCTCCACTCTGCTCTGGACCACTTGGACAACAAAAACTCGTATGTCAGGCTGGTGTTCACAGACTACAGCTCGGCATTTAATACTATCATCCCCCCAAGCTGGTTACCAAGCTCACGGATCTGGGTCTCTGCGCATCCCTCTGCAATTGGATCCTCAACTTTCTCATCCACAGACCACAGTCTGTCCGTATTGGTGGAAATATATCATCCTCGATAACAATCAGCATGGGAGCATCTCAAGGCTGCGTGCTCAGCACCCTGTTGTACTCACTCTATACTCATGACTGTGTAGCCGAACATAGTGCGAACTCCAATATTAAGTTCGCCGATGACACCACTGTTGTGGGACGAATCACAGATGGTGATGAGTCAGAGTATAGAAGTGAGATCGACCGATTAACCAAATGGTGCCAGCGCAATAACCTGGCTCTCAACACCAAGGAACTGATTGCGGACTTCGGAAGGAGAAGGATAGGGACCCACAATCCCGTTTATATCTACGGGACGAAGGTGGAAAGGGTCAAAAACTTCAAATTCCTGGGCGTGCATATTTCCGAAGATCTTTCCTGGTCCCAGCACACTGATGCAATTATAAGGAAGGCACATCAGCGCCTCTACTTCCTGAGAAGATTACGGAGAGTCGGTATGTCAAGGAGGATTCTCTCAAACTTCTACAGGTGCACCGTAGAGAGCATACTGACTGCATCGTGGCCTGGTTCGGCAACTTGAACATCCAGGAGCGGAAAAGACGGCAGAAAGTTATGACCACTACCCAGTCCATTACGGGCTCTGATCTCCCCACCATAGAAGGGATCTATTGCAGTCGCTGCCTCAAAAAGGCTGCCAACTTCATCAAAGACCCACACCACCCTGATCACACACTCATTTCACCCGTTGCCATCGGGAAGAAGGTACAGGAGCCTGAAATCTGTAATATCCAGGTTTAGGAACAGCTTCATCACCACAGTCGTCAGGTTATTAAACACGACATCAAATAAGCTCTGAACAATAACTATTATTATTATTATTATTATTATTATTATTATTATTATTATTATTATTATTATTATTATTATTATTATTATTATTATTATTATTATTATTATTATTATTATTATTATTGCACTATATCTGTTTATTTAATGTGTATATATATGGTCTATGGTCTATAGACACACTGAACTTTTATCTTCCATTTTGTATTATGTTTACATATTCCGTTGTGCTGCAGCAAGTAAGAATTTCATTGTCCTATCTGGGACACATGACAATAAAACTCTTGACTTCAGTATCTCATTGGTGGCAACCTTCCTTTCTGCTGTTTCACATTTTTCTATCTGTAAAAGAAACCTTAATCTATGTCATACATTTCCCTCGCAACCATGACCTCTAATTTTGTTTAATGATGTCTTGTAATTCAGATCATTAAGTAGCAAAGTGTGGATAACATTGCAGTAAGCAAGTTATTTTAAACTAATTGACACGGCAAAACCTGTAAAGATCATTGCAGTTAAATGCAATTTTCAGCCGCTATGGAGCAGCGCTAACATTGTGCATATCAAGCAATGGGTGTATCCTGGTTAGGAGGGTTAATGGACAGGTAGAGCCAAGAGGAGGGTGGAGGTAGACCTCCTAAAAGCTGGGAGATGATAAGTAGAGTCAAAGTGCTGCAGATTATTCAGGTGGAATATGAGGTGCTGTTCCTCCAGTTTGAGTTTGGCCTCACCGTAGTCTACAAACCCAATCAGCCCATCAGTGCCTCTTCGCCAAGATCCACCTATCACTTGCCATCTCTTGCCTTGCCCCTTCCTCTCGCCATCTTCTACTGGCTTTCTCCCGTTTATACTCAGTCCTAGTGCAGAGTCTCAGCCTAGAAGATCGACTATCCCTTTGCTGAGTTCTTCCAGCAACTAGTTTTTTTCCTCTAGTTTCCTGGATTTGAAATCTCTTTGGTGTCCTCATATCCATTGGTGCTGCTTGATAAGCCAGCATCTTTGTGGTTGTGGGACAGTGGCAAGCGTTTCCCTTGGAAGGAATCTAAGGATTTTCTTCGTTACATGATGAATGTATGTTTAGTTTGATTTTTTTATTGTCGTGTGTACTGAGATACAGAGAAAAGCATATTTGCTGCATGCTATCCAGTCAATGAGAAGACTGTACATGTGTATAATCAAGCCATCCTCAGTGTACAAGAAACAGGGTAAAGGGTATATTATTTTGTGCAAGATAAAGTCCGATTAAAGATGGTTCAAATGTCTCCAGTAGGTCGGAACAACACTCTAGCCGGAGAGGATGGCTCGGTTGCCTGATAACAGCCAGGAAGAAACTGTCTCTGAAACTGGGGATATGCGTTTTCAAACTTCTGTATCTCTTGCCTAATGGGAGAGTGGAGAAGAGGGAGTGGCCGGGGTGAGACTGGTCCTTGATTATGTTAGTGGCCTTGCCAAGACAGAGTGAAGCATCCATGGAAGGGAGGTTTGTTTGCGTGATGATCTGGGCTACGTCCAGGACTCTGCAATTTCTTGCGGTCTTGGATGGAGCTGTTCCTAAACCAGGCTGTGATGCATCCTGAAAAAATGCGTTTATGTTTCAATAAATAACTGCCAAAACATAAAAATCTGGAATGAAGGAGGCTGACGAGAGACATGATGATTATGAGAGGTATAGATAGATTGTCAAATCATTTTCCATTATAGGGATATCAAAACAAGAGGGGAGCATAGATTTAAGGTGCAATGATAATGAAGTGGATAATGTTGTTTTTGGACAGAGAATTGTTGATATCTGTAATAAGATGCCAGAGGAAGTGCTGGAAATTGATACAATTACTATATTTAAGAAGCATTGAAATAGACATTAAAATAGATAGACAAGACTTTGAAGATTACAATCCTAATGTTGACAATTGCTGTAGATTGGAAAAAGGTGGGCATGAATGTGGTGGGCTCTGCTGTATGACCCTGTCACTCTATAGTAAATAGTACATCTTACTAAATGTGCTGTTCATTCTTATCCCCAGCCATTCAAAACAAGAGTGTGATTGAACACAAGTCTCTGCATGCTATTTGATATTAATCAGGCCACAGTGTGGGATACTACAACCGGCCTCTTTGTTTCTGATAATCTCATGAGGAACAAAATAAAAAAATGATTAATCTGAAATATTGAGGAGTACAGGGACAGCAGACATCTTTCCTGGACAACTTTCCTGGATCTTTTCTGATCAGTCAGCCTATGAAACATATCCAGGTGGACATATTTAAATGTTGACCGAACATGTAGTGGAGCTCAATTGGAAAAACCAACAACAATGTCCAACACTATCATGTGCCAAAGGATGCCCACACTCAGGAACATCATCCTTGAACTTTATCTCCTGAGAAAGGGAGAAAATTAGTAGGCATTAGGCCAGCTGTTCTCTTTTACAGCTTTTGAAGAGCTAACGTTTCGTGTCCATGATACTTATCAAACAAAAAAATAATAATCAGCTGCATTCAAGAAAGAGACTAATAGATTGTTGGATATAAAAGGTACAAAGGGATGGTTTGTAGGAAGGTGACAGTGCAGGCACAAGGGGGCAAATGGCCAACTGTGGCTTCCACTTTGATTGCAGAAGAAGACATTTTTCTGTTTAATAAATTTCATTAGATTTTTCTGCTGGGTCAGTGCACAGCTAAGAGCAGATTGGCCCAGAAGCATTCCTGCATGATTACTCGGCCAACATCAGTCATGTGGCTAATGACATCATATGTGATCAATGGTCCAAGTTTATCAAACTATCTCAGGGCACAAAGGTTCAATCACATTTAATAGTAAGATTAAACGAGAACTTACCAGTTTGAAGTTTGATCTTGATTTTATGAGGAGTTACGATGAGCGATTACGTGAAGAAGGGCCGTCCGTCTGCGTGCGCGTCAATCTTCAAAGCAGCGGTGTAAAATCACAGATAAAAAGAGGACCTGAGAATAGTAAGATTGTGAAGAAACTAGAACTTCCAGATAACCTTGATAGTATGAGGGTGGGAGCGGTGGGCACGTAATCGCTCATCGTAACTTCAAACTGGTAAGTTCTCGTTTAATCTTACTATTTTACTTCGGAGTCACGTGAGTGACTACGTGAAGATTTCAAAGCTCTGTGATTTCACGCCGGTTACAAATCCAGGCGTCACACACTGAATGGATTGACCATGGATGAGAGTAATCATTAAAGCATTCAGACATAACGTAGTTAAGTAAAGACACTGATGCTTTAAACGAAAGATTTAAAAAAAATATTTACCCCTCCCAACCAGGGGGGAAACTAGGAAATAGAACTTAAAACGGTACGTGCAAACACCCCCGGTCCGGTTATGGGTTTGTTGTAAAACCGGTGGAACATCCGTTGATTCGCCCATCCTGCAGCCGCTAGGATGTCGTCAAGGGGCACGTCCATTGCTCTTGCTGCCGACGTAGATGCAGCCCTGGCGGAGTGAGATTTTAAAATGTCAATGTTCACTCCCGCTATCGCCATTACCTCCTTTAACCATCTGGAGATGGTTTGAGTTGACACCTTCTGATGTGGTTTTTTATGGCTGATGAGGACCGATTGTTTTGAGCCTCTGAGGTTCTCCGTAACTCTCAGATAGTGGTTTAAGTATGTTACCACACACAACCGTTGGTCCTCTGGATATGCCAAGAACTGAATCTTCATCCCTGGCATTCCTGGCCTGTTCTGTTTTATCAGGTCCCTGATAACGAATGTTATTTTGTTCATATTGGTGGTCATATAGTCCAATCGTAGCTTTTGCAGAGTCTGGACTCTTTGGGCTGTTATTAGTGCCATCAGCATGACCACCTTCAGGGTTAGTTTCGATAATGGTAAAGCCATTGGCGATCCCCACTGTCGAAGTAGGGTTAGTACCACGTTCACATCCCAGGTGTCCGTGTACCTTGGCCTTGGAGGTATTCAATTGTAAATACCCTTCATAAATCTAGTTATGAGGGGGTGCGTTCCTATCGACCCGTGCCCTGCCTCCAGCATTAGATAAAAGGAGAGTGCGCTTCTGGCACTATTGATTGCACTATAACTTAGTTTATAATCATAGTACAGAGTTGATAGGAACTCCAAGACTTCCGTAATCCGAACTGTGTTGTCTGTAATATTATTGGCATTGCAGAACATTTCCCGCTTCTTAGTATGTGTGGCGTACTGTTTTTTAGTACTGTCCCTCCATGCCATAGTGATGACATCCACAGTTCGTTCGGACAGTCCAATACCTTGATATGGCCTCCTCAGAATCTGCAAACCAACAGATTAACACGGTCATGTAGTGGATGATTGCTCCCTGTAACCGGGTTCACTAGGAGGTCCCTGCGCTTGGGTACAGCCATTAATGGCTGGACTATAATTCCCAAAATTGTTGGGAACCAGGCTTGTGTAGGCCAATTTGGCACTACCAAAATGCATGTGGCTTCGTCTTGCTTGATTTTGGTCAAGAATCGGTTGATGAGACAAAATGGCAGAAAAGCATATATAAACATTCCTCCCCAATTGAGGGAGAAAGCATCCACTGCCTCTGCTCCTGGATCCGGCTCCCAGGACACATATCTGGGTAACTGATGGTTTAATCTAGATGCAAACAGATCAATATCTGGAATGCCAAATCGTGTAGTTACTTTGTTAAATACTGCCCGATTCAACATCCATTCTGTGTTATCATTAAACATTCGTGACCTAGCATCTGCCACCGTGTTATATCTACCTGGAAGATGGACTGCCGTAACCCAAATATCCTTCTCGATACACCAGTGCCAAATGAGGTTTGACAATCTGTCGCAAGATACAGATTTTACACCACCCATGTGATTGATATATGCCACCGCTGTAGTGTTATCTATCTGAATTTGAACATGCACATGTTGCATGTTGCTCCAGAAAGACTTGAGCCCATATTGTGCCCCCAACAATTCCAGGTAATTGATTCCATGTTGTTGGAGAATCACAGACTCCTGCTCATTCCATCTGCCCCCACAGCTCTTGACTGTGTTAATAGCTCCCCATCCTAAACCGCTTGCATCGGTTTGAAGAACCACCGATGGGCTTTCGAGCAAGATTTCCCTTGAGCTATGTCTCAAGTTCATCATCCACCATTGTAATTCAACAATGGCCTCTGCTGGCAATCGCATAGGTTTGCCAAATTGATCTGCATGGGATCTGAGTGCTCGTTCCTTTGCTCGCTGTAAATTCTGGTAATGCAAAGGCCCGTAACGTACTGCTGAAAATGCAGCTACTAATTTGCCAATTACACTCGCTGTTTGCCTGATAGATGGCTTGTATTTGACTATCAGGTCATTGCAAGCTTTAGTCAAATCTTGTTGTTTGCCCCTAGGCAAAGTCACCAACTTATTTACTGTGTCGATAGTAAATCCTAGGTAATCAATTACCCTGGTAGGTGTCAATTTTAATTTAACTGGATGGATGAGGAAACCAAATCTTTCAAACAGGGTTTTGCTTGCTTTGACTGATGCTTCTGCCAATTCTTTGGTGACTCCAAAAAATGAAAATGTCATCCAAATATGCCGCGACTATGTGGTTCTGAGACCTTAGTAGACCCAGAATTGGTTTCAGTAGTTTAGTAAATAGTCTAGGGGCTGATGTCAAGCCATTTGGCGGTGCTTTGTATTGCCATTATTGACCCATCCAGTTAAACTTCAAATATCTCCTGTACTCTTTGTGAATAGACACCGAATAGTATGCATCATTGAGGTCGATGCATGCCATGTAACCATTTTTGGAAACCAACTGAGTTGCTGTTCCAAAATTGTCCATTTTGAAATGTTTATATTGCACATATGTATTGAGTTCCATAAGATCCAGAATGATGCGAACCCCTCCATCTTTTTTCTCTTTTGAGAATATATTGGATAAGAATTGGTGAGGTTCTGTACGTGACCTCTCAATGACATTTTTGTCAGATAAAGTTCCAATTTCTGTATATCCATAGTTTCTTGTTGAGAGAAAACATATGTGCGAAAATTTGAATGTGGTGTCGGTGGTGATTAATTCAAAATGAACTTAATTTTGAACCCTTCTATACTGTGCAGTACAAACGGATCTATCGTGACCCAACACCATTCTTTCAAAAAATATTTTAACCTTCCTCCCGCCTGTATGTGAGGCCTGTCTGGAGTGATCCCTAAGGAACTGGTTTGACTTAACTCTGACGTTACTGGCGGTATGGCGCTGGTTTTCGTTCACGAGGTTTTGGAGGTTGAACTGGTGGTTGCTCTCTCCTCATCCTCGCTGTGGGCCGGCTGGGGCCTGCCCCTAAAAAAGACCTTGATTCCGGTGTGGGTCTTCCTCCAGTGCCTGGCCCTCTAGGCGTAAAACGTCTAGAGCTGTTAGGATGCATCCTTGGCGATGGACCCTTTTGAGTAGCCTGGCCTCTGGTTATGAGGCAGACAGTTTTGCCTCGTCGTCCAAATCCCGTACCTATCTCGGCAGGTCTTCCCCGAACAGGTAGTTTGCGGGTTGGACATTGCTGGCTTTACACAGGACAGCGAACTTCGAGTTAATCGATGGTTTAATTGCATTCTTCCGAATACAATTAATCTCAAAGTGGGCATTACACAATAGTGCCATTGTGTCCTGTTCTCTGTCAGCGAGGACTCCTCCTTCCACTCCTCCTGCAAATGATGTGATCCCAGATCCCAGTAGGTTTAATACCTTCTGGAATTTTAATTCCTGGTTTCGGATGATAGGTCCAATCTGTCCCTAGATGACATGGTTCACTGCTTGGACCTTCAGGGAAGCACAGTTAGCTGGTGGGGGGTACCTGTATATGGTTTCTTCCATGGCCAGTATTATGGATTCGGGATGCTTAGCACACTTGAATAAAGGCTCTTTACAAGCTTCTTTACTACAGGATGCCACCTTGAGTCTCCCCGCACATGCGTACTTGCACAACATATGACAAGACACTAATTACATATGCTAATTACATATGCTAATTATCACATGCCTAACACTCCTCCCCCTTTAACTTGGAGGCCCGTAACACCATTTATATTACATACATAATACTCCTCCCCCTTTAACTTGGAGGCAGGTAATACCATTTCTATTACATACACCGCACTCCTCCCCTTTTAAGTCCATTTCACCTGTACGGTATATGCTCTTTTCCTACCCATCATTGAATAATACACTGTTACACAATGGTATTATACTTAAACCAAATACATTACCCCTTGCTTCATGAGTTCTCATTTTCTGGTTCATGTATTTGTTGTGTTTTCCTCTTGGTAGGTGGGATCTGACCCATGGCTGCAAGTTTCCATTTTCTAGCAGCTTCCTCTGCTGTTCAGTTTCCCTTCTCTGCTTATTTATCTGCTCTTGGTGTTTCATGAGATTCTGCAATGCCTAACCCTTTGTCCATTGCTCAGTGAAGGAGGCTCCATGCTGGATTATACTGAAGTGTCCTAATTGCAATCGGTCCTGCCTACTTTTGTCTTGACCGACCAACCTCCCTTCTTTAGACTTTTCTATTAGCAGCTTCTACTCATTGTCACACATTTATGCAACCTTTCCTTGCAACGTTCAAGCCTTTTCTGTTGTTCATCTACTCGTCTTCTTAAGTCAACTTTCTGGTTCTTTATCATGAAGTAGGATCTATATTGTCTTTGCAATACAACACTGGCTTTCCTATATTGTTTAAGCCTTTTGTATCGTTTAAGCCTTTTCTATTGTTTATCTATTTGTCCACTTAACTCTTTCCGATACCAACTCATATGGAGTATCCCTGAGCTATTGCTTCCCATTCCTACCTTTTTTCTTTTCTTTTTTTTTTCCTTTTGATGCCAATTCAAAACCATTTGGCGCCAAATCTTTAGGCTTCGTGCTGTTCCACTTTGTTTCCCAATACACTTCTTTTTCTTTTTTAACTTTGTTTTTGATTCTTCTTGCTGGCCTTGTTCTTATCTTCGTTCTTTTATCCTCGTCGCCAATTGTTATGTATTCGGGATGCTTAGCACACTTGAATAAAGGCTCAGACACGGGAGTAATCTTACAAGTTTCTTTACAACAGGACGCCACCTTGAGTCTCCCCACACATGCGTACTTGCACAACATATGACAAGACACTAATTACATATGCTGATTACATATGCTAATTATCACATGCCTAACAGCCAGGTCTTTAAGTTGATGGGATGCTAGGTAATTGATATTACTAGCCAGATCTTCATCCAGGGGAGCACCCAGTGGTGTTGTGATGGCAAACCTGGATGATTGCAGAGGTACTTCTTCTGCTTGTCCCTGGGAATGTTCCCCCCTTGTGCATCCATACTCTGACTCAGAGTAGTTTCCTCCATATGTACTTCCCCCTCCAATGGGGAAGACATTGTGCTGCCCCATGTACGAGGCTCCTGGCACGGTCTGTTGTGGAGACCCGTGCTGATACTGCTCCCTCCTTCAGAGCAGATCATTGTGGAGCAACTTCTCCACAAGTTGCTCCATGTGGGAGAGTCATCCTCGGACGCTCTCCATTGAGGGAGGGTATCCCTCTTCCCCGGACTCATCCGAGTCAACGGGTCTGGCAGACTTGTAGGTGGCTTTACGTCCCGCCGGGACCACCACGGTGCTGTCTTCCCACACCAAGTCTGCTGGTGTGGGAGGACAATGTCGGGGGAAAAAGACCGTCGTCCGCTACTCTGAATGCCGGGGTCTTCGGCAGCCGACTTCCCCGCGGGCCGTCTCTTCGACGTCTGGGCTCTGAAAGTACAATAACTTCACGCCCGAAAAAGAACGCAGATAAGTATTTCAACTTTTCTTACCTGCCGCCTTTTTTAAATCCCAACGGCTGGGAGGACGCAGTGCCTCTGCCAGTCCGTTGTGCGCGTTGCGTTCAGACGTAATGACGCGCATGCAGACGACGGCCCTTCTTCACGTAGTCACTCACGTGACTCCGAAGTAAAATTATCGGACATAGAAAATCAGGGAGGAAACCTTATAGCATATGTGTTGTGAAATGGAAATGAAGGAGTGGCTGATGTAATGGTTAACTCACAGGCTCTGCCACACTCAGTTTTTATCAGTCTCTATATCATCAGAGGCATTATTGCGTATTTCTTTGATGGACCCACAGCATAGAAATAGCATCTGTCTCTCTACTTTCCCTCTCCACTTTCACTCCTGATGCAGGGTTTTGACCTGAAACATCATCCATTCCTTTCCATCCATAGATGCTGCTCGACCTTCTGAATTCCTCTAGCAGCTTGTTATTTCCAAACTCTGTGCACCACTCCTGATGGAAGACACAACTGTTCCATTTTGGAGCATGACGGTGTGCAAAATGGTTCAGCAATGTTTTATTTAATTTATTTTTTTGAAAATATTTTTTATTGGAGATAGGTACATAACCTATTTACATCATTACAGTCTTACATTTTTAAATTGATAATATTGTCAATTATTATTACATTGTCTCCAATACCTTTTGCCTTTTTTTAAAAAAACTAGATAGAACTAAAGAGATAGATGAAGTAAAGAAAGAAAAGAAAGAGAAGAAAAACAAAAACAAAAACAAACAAAACAAAAAAAAAAAAAGAAGAAGAAAAAAAAAAGGAAAAAGATAGTTAAAGAAGAATGGAAAAATTTATTTAAATAAAAAAAACTTCATTCGAGATATATTCGTACATTTCAGAGTATAGCATTTCATCCATTCTTTAGCCCGAGTGCTAGTCAGGTTCCTGTGCTGAACTATTCTGACCCTTTAAGTAATCAATAAAAGGAGACCATGTTCCAACGAATAATTCCTGTTTGTCCAACAGGGAAAATCTGATTCTTTCCACGTTTAAGGTCTCCGTCATTTCTATAATCCACATTTTGATTGTGGGGGCCGTAGGGCCTTTCCAAAATTTTAGAATTAATTTTTTTCCTGTTATTAAACTATAATCAATAAAGTTTCTTTGTGTTGTTCTAAGTGTTTGATTTAATTCTAATATTCCGAGCATTATTAATTTTGGATCTGGGTCCAATTGTGTGCTGGTTACTTTAGATATTATACTGAAAATATTTACCCAGAATTTTTTAATTTTTATACAGTTTGCAAACATATGAGATAATGTAGCTTCTAAATGTTGACATTTATCACATATAGGTGAGATATGTTGAAAAATTTTATGTAGTTTTGTTTTTGAATAATGTAACCTATGTATTACTTTAAATTGTATTAGAGAATGTCTGGCGTTTAGTGAACACTGATGTATGTGTTGCAAACTTTCTTCCCAAGTATCTTTCGTTATTACTTGATTTAATTCTTTTTCCCATGTTTGTCTGTGTAAGTCCGTCGAAGGAATGTCACTGTCTAATAAGATATTATATATATAAGATATTAATTTTTCTGTATTAGGATGTTTGTTCCAACATTCATCAAGAATTTCTGAATTTCTAATTCGAAAATTTTGGGAGTTCGATTTTACATAATCTCTAAGTTGAAGATACCTGAAATAATCATTTCCTCGAAGTCCATAAGTCTGTTGCAACTCCTGAAATGTCAGAAAAGTGCCTTCCTTGTAAAGTTGTCCCATATTTTTAATTCCATAATTCTTCCATTGTGTAAAACCCCCGTCCAACCATGAAGGCTTAAACAAAGGATTATTCACAATTGGAAGAAAAAGTGATAAATTATCTAATTTTAATGTCTTTTTTAATTGTTTCCAAATTCGTATAGCACTAAATATTATAGGGTTTTCCCTATAAATTTTTTAGTTTAATTAATTCCTCTAGCAGCTTGTTATTTCCAAACTCTGTGCACCACTCCTGATGGAAGACACAACTGTTCCATTTTGGAGCATGACGGTGTGCAAAATGGTTCAGCAATGTTTTAAACGCATTTCTGCCCAATGTTGCAAATTATTATGGAAATGGGTGAACACAAAGAATCTCCTCGTAAACAAGATTACTTAATTTTTATGGAATGTGGGATGGAATCACTCATCACCATGCTTACAATATCAGCTGTGAGCCGAGACATTTGCCTTGGATGAAGACATCAGAGTTAGTTGCTAAATTTTTCTGATGATAAAATGTCAAAGGCAAGTAGTTTGTGAAGAGGACATAAGAAGTTACAAGGGAATATAGACGTGGCAAAGATCTGCTGAATAGATATGATGTGAGGAAAATGAAATTGCATGTTTGGCAAGAAATATTAAAAAGGAACATTCTCTAAATGATGAGAGGTTGCCGAGCTTCAAGATGAAGAAGGATTTGTGTCTTAATGCATGATTCACAAGAGACATAAAGGCTAGTTTGCAAATATTGCAATTTAATTAGAAAGCTAACAGTGTTATCATCTATTTCTAGTGGAATTGAATATACAAGTAGGGAGATTTTGCTTCAGTCATATGGGCTTTGGTAAGACCATATCTAGAATACAGTGTACATTATTGATCTCCTTATTTAAGGAAGGGCAGTAATGCTTTGGAAGTGGTTCCAAGAAGGATTATTAGATTAAAACATTGAATGAGAGGGTTGCCACATGAGGAAAAATTGAGAAGGCTATACTTGTATCTGCTGAAGCTCAAAAGAATGTGAGGCTTTGTAATTGAAGCAAAGATAAACACAAAGTGCTAAAGTGCTGGAGTAACTCAGCGCGTCAGGCAGCATCACTGGAGAAAAATGATGGGTGAAGTTTCAGTTCTGGACCTTTCTTCAGACTGAAGGTAGGGTGTGGAGGGGGGGCTGGTGGTGAAGAGCTGGAAGCGAGAAAAGGCCAGGAGCAATCAGGGCCAGCCACAAATGACCTCAGGCAGGTTGGTGCACTCGTGGGCCCATTGTTGGCCAGGGAAGGTGTGGTTTCAAGAAGGAAACAATGTAGAGAACTGTGGAACTGATAAAATGACTAGAGAGGTGGAAAGAGGCAGGGGGGGGAGGGGGGGGGGGCGGGGGGGGAAAGAAGGCGAGTGAAAGTAAAAGTTACTTAAAATTGGACAATTCAATGTTCATACCACTGGGTTGTAAGTAGGCAGAAACGATGGGTCTGCCAGTGCAGTTCTGCTTGTGGAAGGAAGTAGAAATGGGCTATGTGGAGCTGGGGAACAATGAGGTTGGTGGCTGTGCAGGGCAGATCACCAGAGGTGATGAAATAAGAGATAATCATGGAGAAAATGGCATGGTGCTCATCTGCGGGGTCATGGTTAAAAGGTAGGTAGGAGGAGGTGTCCGCGAGCTGGAGTCTGGTCTCAACACGGTGGTGGTCAGCCTACCCTTGTCCGCAGGTTTGAAGATAATTTTGCGATTGTTGTGAAGTGAGTGGATGGCTTGACATTCAGCAGGTGTGAGATTAGAGTAGGGAAGGGGAGTAGACAGCTGTCATCTCATCAGCAGTTAGAGGTAAAAAGGTCCAGGGAAGGTTAGATGGCTGTTTGGGGAAGTCCAAGAGGAGGAGGAATGTTAGAGAATAGAGAAGGGGTCATCACTGGGCAGTGAGGACTCCTTAGAAGAAGGCACAGAGATGGAGGCGATGGAAGAAAAGCTCCATGTCATGTACTGTGGCCCTATGTAATTGAAGCGCTGAGGGTTCTGAAGCTTCTTGACAGGGTGAATGTGCAGCAGACTGTTCATCTTGTGGAAGAATCTGGGTCACTATTAAAAACATGGAGTCATTTATTTATGACAGAGTTGAGGCGAAATAAAATTTCTCAAATGGTCATTGCAACGGTAATTGTTCCTGGAGCAATAAAAGCAGTCTTTGAATATTTTTAAGACTGAGGTAGTAATGATTTGAAGACCAAGGAGGCAAAAGGTTACTGTAGGTAGACAGGAACACAGAGCTGAAGCTACAATCAAATCACCATGATATTATTAAATGACAAAGGAAGGTTGATGTGCTGAGTGGTCTAACCTGCTCCAAATTATGAATAGCTTGGATAGAGTGGATATGGAGAGGAGGTTTCCATTTGTGGTAGAGTCTAGTACCAGAGGTCACAACCTCGGATTAAAAAGACGTACCTTTAGACTGGAGAAGAGGAGGAATTTCTCTAGCCAGAGGGTGGTGAATCTGTGGAATTCATTGCCACATATGGGTATTTTTAAAGCGGAGGTTGATCGATAGGTTCCTGATTCATAAGGATGACAAAGGTTATGGGGAGAAGACAGGAGAACGGGTTTGAGAGGGAAAGATAGATCAGCCATGATAGAATGACGGAGCAGACTCGATGGGCCAAGTGACCCAATTTAGCCCTATGATTTATGAACATGCTCCTGAATCCTATATTTGTGGGTTTATCAAATATGAACACTGCTTTCAGTAATATGATATCAATGAGTGAGATATAGCATTAAATTATTTTTACTAACTTTTACCATAACACCCATAATAATTATTTGCTTTAAAGATTAAACTCGAGTCTGATGGTGGTGCATTCAAAAGTGTGCTGCAGGATGAAGTATTCCGATAATGTGTTTGAAGTACAAGGAGCGGGATAAACAGTTTTCTTTCAGGCAGCAGAGAATCTTTCCTGCAGAGAATTTTATGGAATCAGACTCCAGCAGCTTAAGTTGACATTTATATGAAATGCTCACTTGTCTACTTTTCTCCTTTCACTGATTCTTTGGCTCTGAGGTACGAGACAAAACTGGTGCCATCATCGCATCCAGCTACCTTGAAAGAATCTGAGACACCTTTGATCTCTTTCTCATCCATTTAAAAAATAAAGTCACTTCAGGGTCTCTGGTGGGCACATAGGGAGGAGGAATAATGCTTCAGTCAACACAGTCCTTCCACTGCACAGCATCTCCTCTATCGTTCAGTGGACCTGGAATGTAATTATGATGTAGAAACATTTAGTGAAAGGACAGGGGAGTTGTGGCTATGGGGGTGCATATTTTCTTGCTGCCTATTTTTCACAAGGGCCGAGAATAATGGGGTACAACTTTTTAAATTATCCATCGTGGGATTTATAAATCAATTTCTGTTTTGTCAATTTGTTGTAATATAACGGAATAGGAAACCGTTATAAAATTTCAATAGATTATTTTTACATCATACAAGCTTTTTCTGAAGCTTTTGAAATCCTAGTGAACTGAATAAAGCTGATAAATGTGAAGAGGAAATTGCTTCAATAAAAAATTACCTTGGTTTGATCCAGCGGTAGAGAGGGAGTAAATAATGACGCATTTTCTATATATCGTACTTTAATGGGGCACTCAAATGGCAGAGGCCATTAAACCACTCGGATCGACAGGCAGAGAAACAGTTGACATATATTTCACTTTATGCTTCATTTAACTTTTGTGTTCAATTAAAGAATAGCCCACAGTAGACTTCAACAAAAAACATCCCATATACATTTGAAATAAAGCCCATGTAAACCACCAAAATGCTTCTTTCTCTTTGAAAGATGCAGCATTGGATTGAAGACTCCTTGTTTTTCACAGGGATGGTGCTGTGTTTCACAAATGCCCCCTGCCTTCCCGCACCAATCAGTATACAGCACTCAGCAGTCTTATTGGGTCAGGCCAGAAAAGTTCACTAGCTCAAAGAGCTGCAGCAATGCTACCCTCATACTAATTGGGTGCAATCAAACCCTGGCTCGAAACAGACTCTAAATCATGAATGCTCTTTAAAATGTCAATGGTGGGTTCTTTATTTCAGTTTGAAGTCCTATTACATGCTGAGGAGACGACGCCTAATGCAAAGTGGAGAGTGAAAGAATAAAACCTTTCCCGCGGGAATTAATTATGACAGATCTAAGTCAGCACAATTTTTGCTTTGAGTTATTATAAACTGCATGTAATCCCTGAAGTGTGAGCTCTACAGTCGACTAATTTCTATATTTCTAAAAATGGATGCTGCAAAGATGCTGGAAAGAGCTGGAAAGCGCTGCCAAAGTGGACTGATTTCATATTGGAGCAGAGCAAAGTCTGAAACAAAACATGTGCATTCATATTACAACATCTGTTGTTATTTCCCATATGTACACATCATCGATCATTTGTACTTCAGCTCGAACAAATCCCCATGGCTTTGAGAATTTGAAAGGAAATATTTCCCTTTGAGTTCACCAAAAATGCTTGACAGTCTGTAATTAATGCCAACAAGAGCATTGCTCCTATTTATAGTTCTAACATGTGTTTCATCCCCTTCGATGTGAAGCCAGCTGTGTGAAACCTACTGTCGTACATTATTTCCAGGGAAGGCAAGGCATCCCCTTCATGCCCCAATTGCAAAATGCACGGCCTACAAGGCAGTTGAGCCAGCTATCCTTCAATGGCGTTGAAAGCTTCAAACTTACACTGTGCAAGATTGCTTAAAAAAAAAATACATATAGAGTTGGTAGTTGTGGTTCACTGACTTCATGGGAGGTTAATCGCCAGAAATTTGATCCAACGATGACTATTTACATGATATCTGCAACTTTACAATGGTCATATTCCCTATGGTCAAACATTATTTGAATTTACATGAAAAATTCCACGAATTAAAACTCCATCTGCAACCAACTGTAGAAAGTTAACAGACTAGTAAAGGAGGGGAAATCAAGATGGGGAATAGATTGTCAAGATGTCCCTTTTAACCAGATCCCTCTGTTTCCGGCAATATTTTTTTAATATCTCTTTACATCTGCTTGGTCAGATGAATGTCCATGTGTATCCCCTTCGGCCCATCAAATCCGTGCCGACCAATGATCACCCATACACTAGGTCTATCCTACACACCAGGGCCAATTTACATAAGCGAATTAACATACAAACCTGCATGTCTTTGGAATGTGGGAGGAAACCGGAGCACCCGGAGAAAACCCACGTGGTCACAGGGAGAACATACAAACCCCGTACAGACAGCATTCGTAGTCAGGATCGAACCTGGGTCTCTGGCACTGTAAGACAGCAACTCTACTGCTGCACCACTGTGCTGGGTATTGGTATTGGTTTATTATTGTCATGTGTACAGAGATACAGTGAAAAACATTGTTTTGTGTGCTATGCAGACACATTATGCCATACATGAGGAAATACATACCATATCTCAGCACAACAGGTAGTGTAAAAGAGAAAGGAAACAGAGTGTGTAACATAGTGTTAAAGCTCCAAATCAATTGTGGATTAAAAAAATGCAAGGATAGCTACAAGGAATATCGGGAATAGATCTTACGTATTTGAAAGGTCAATTTCCATACAAGGCTATTTTGCATCCAAATAGTGTGTTTTCTATGGTGCATCTGTAGAAATTCGTAAGAGCGATTTGAAACATGGTGCATTTCTTCAGTCATCTGAGGAAGGAGAAGCATTGGCGTGCTGTCTTAGCTGTAGTCAATGTGGTTGGTCCAGGCCACATTTTTGCTTTATCGACTGTACAGACAATGGAATTGACAATGGAGACTTCAACTGTGGCTTCTCTACATATTTATACTTTTCATTTTTATTTCAAAATAAATGTATTTTAATTGGGCATACAATGTGCACAGAGAATACAATCTGGAGAGAATATTTCATGCAAAGCTGATTGGAGAGGGACTATCCTCGCTCTGAAGGTGACTTTTCAAAAGAGATTTGAGAAGTAATATTGTTTAGGATTGTACCAAAAGTATTGGAAGGTATTCTTCAAAACCTGAAGAATACCTTGCAATAGTCTTCACATCACTGATATGGTGCTTTAGTTTGAAATGATTTGAGATAAAATATTATATTTTTGCATTGTTTTGGGACAATATTGGAGTGGATGAAGGACAGCTTTCTTCCTTGGATCTTATTAAATGTAGAAATTTCTGGAAACCTTCTGACAAATTGCTTTTTTCTCCATAAGAGGAAATGTAAATTTATGGGGCATATTTTGGAATTATGTTTAATCCATGTGTCACCCCAACTTCTCTTGAAAGTGAGTGATATTTCAGAGAGGAATTCTAATCAGAAAATCATTAACTGGATTGACTGAGCTATACTTATTTTACCTGACTGTGATTTACAATTTTCATGGCACCTTAGGATTATGAATAATGAGTCTGCTCTGTGCTGAAAGATTGACATTGGCTCAATACGTCAGTAATGAATAGGCAAATTGACCACACAAGCCATTTCACTTTTCTATTTCAGCGTTTTACCATATAATGTGAGAAGATTGGGAAGTGTCTTCAGTGTGCATCATGTTTTAATGGAGGGACAGTTCATGTATTGAAAACCTCCCCCAAAGATTATGGGTAAGTTATAAACATTGAGAAAACATTTCTTGGCATCAGGAAATAAATCCTGGCATCCATCAAAGCCTGTGCCCAGTTACATTTCATCTCTGTTAAAAGTAAATAAGTCTATAGTATTTATTATACACTAAGATACACATATATTTTAGTATATTTTATATATATATATATATATATATATATATATATATATATATATATTCTTTCACATACGCACACACACGCACACACACACACACACACACACACACACACACACACACACACACACACACACACACACAAATATACTCATACATTATAAATAATAGGAAAATATTATACAGTAAAGCATCAAATTAATTTTTCCCATTTGTTTTCCAAGCAAAGAAGATATAGAATGCACATTATTTCTTTCTGTGGACCTGCAACCATCTGATATTTCAAAATTAGCCTCTAGTTTTATTCTTATAAAGTAATTTCTCTTCAGGACACAGTTCCCCGAAATGAATTGCAGTCACCTTGGGTTGTTTTAAACCTTGAAATGAGCTATCCTCAAAATGTGAGGAAAGGATGTCCCATTGAAGAGAGAATGTGAAGAGAGTATTCTCAGAACCTCATGGAGCTTTGGAATTTTCTTCCTCAATGCATGGTGATAGCAGAATATTTGAATATTATAAAGCCTGAGGTAGAGTTAAGTCTAATCTTATACACAATTATGAGAGGAATAGATTGGGTAAATGCACAGAGTCTCTTGCCCAGTATAGGATGCATCGATAACCAGAGGACATAGGTTTAAGGTGAGGGTGGAAACATTTAATAGGAACCTGATAGGCTGGGTGAGTGGGCAAATGTTTGGCAGATGCAGTATAATGTGGATAAATGTGAGGTTATCCATTTTGGTGGCAAAAACAGGAAAGCAGACTATTATCTAAATGGTGGCCGACTAGGAAAAGGGGAGATGCAGCGAGACCTGGGTGTCATGGTACACCAGTCATTGAAAGTGGGCATGCAGGTGCAGCAGGCAGTGAAGAAAGCGAATGGTATGTTAGCTTTCATAGCAAAAGGATTTGAGTATAGGAGCAGGGAGGTTCTACTGCAGTTGTACAGGGTCTTGGTGAGACCACACCGGGAGTATTGCGTACAGTTTTGGTCTCCAAATCTGAGGAAGGACATTATTGCCATAGAGGGAGTGCAGAGAAGGTTCACCAGACTGATTCCTGGGATGTCAGGACTGTCTTATGAAGAAAGACTGGATAGACTTGGTTTATACTCTCTAGAATTTAGGAGATTGAGAGGGGATCTTATAGAAACTTACAAAATTCTTAAGGGGTTGGACAGGCTAGATGCAGGAAGATTGCTCCCGATGTTGGGGAAGTCCAGGACAAGGGGTCACAGCTTAAGGATAAGGGGGAAATCCTTTAAAACCGAGATGAGAAGAACTTTTTTCACACAGAGAGTGGTGAATCTCTGGAACTCCCTGCCACAGAGGGTAGTCGAGGCCAGTTCATTGGCTATATTTAAGAGGGAGTTAGATGTGGCCCTTGTGGCTAAGGGGATCAGAGGGTATGGAGAGAAGGCAGGTACGGGATACTGAGTTGGATGATCAGCCATGATCATATTGAATGGCGGTGCAGGCTCGAAGGGCCGAATGGCCTACTCCTGCACCTAATTTCTATGTTTCTATGTTTCTATGAAGGATAATCTTTGCACACAAAAGTTGGTAGGTGTATGGAATAAGCTGCCAGTGGAGGTAGTTGAGGCAGGTACTATCACAACGTTTAAGAAACATTTAGGCAGGCACATGCATACGATTGGATTGGAAGGATATGGGCTAAATACAGGCAGGTGGAACTAGGGTAGATGGGACATGTTGGTTGGTGCGGGCAAGTTGGGCCGAAGGGCTTTTTTCCATGCTGTACGACTTTATGTCTCTATAATTCTAGAGATTCCTGATAAACGAGAGAATGAAATATTACTAGGGAAAGATAGGAATGCAGGGATTCGGTTACAATCGGATTAGCCGTGATCTTATTGAATGGGGGAGCAGGCTCAAGAGGCCGAATGGCCTGCATCTGCTCCTACTTCACGTATTCCAACTGCAATAAAAATTGTTTCCCTATAATGGGGCTGAGTTGGTTTTCGTAATGTGAAAAGCTGTTCTTTCCATGATTTAATTATAATAATAGTTTTTAGTTAGTAATTGAGGTTAAAATCATGCACTCGGAAAGTAAGGCATTATTCCATTATATCGCAATGTTACATGTAAACATATTTTTTAAATGTTGCTGTGATGTGGATGCAAATTAGAGTTTAATATTCCTTTGTTGTTGAGACTCATGAATGGTGGAGCATGTCATGTCTGATGACTTGCAGTGGGAAATGTAAATTGGCTTTTTATATCTGAAATTCATGATTTAGAGCATCTTTACGAGATGATTAGAAAGATGGCATCTGTACACTTTGCTTGGCTGTTATCATGACAAGTTTAATACATTTTACACAAATAACTGTCAAGATTTCTACAATATCATTAGATTTCTTCAGGAACATTTAGCACTCACTAGAGGGAAACTGCTTATCAACATCTGATTTTTAATAATAACATAACAACTTATTAGTAAATTATTGCACTTCCAAGAACAATAGCTTGCTTTAATATATAAAATGAACAAAGACAAAAATATACACAATCAGAATTTAACTGTTAACCCCATTAAGAGTTATTAGGGAAGGTTGTTGAGAGCTTGGGAAAAGAGGTATATATATATATTTTAAATTGCTGAATTCTGAACAAAGAATATGCTCCTAGTCTGTTGGCCAGAGGGAATATTCCTTCTTCGGCTTTTGCCCATCGGCTAAATATAAAGCATGCGAAGACGTAAGATATATGAATACAGTATATGGTATATATGGATATAAGGTAAACTATCATCTATAGCGAAGCAACGGAGGATGCAATATGAGTAATGTCAGTTACAGTTAGGTAAATATGAGTAATGTCAGTAATAGTTAGGTAAAGTCCAGGATCTGCCCCGAGACACAGTCCTTGTATCTTATCACAGGCTTGCAGACCCGTCCTGCGCGCATTCGGTACAGCCCCTCAGCAGTGCTCTTTGCATGTGATGCCGCCATAGGTACAGCTTTCACAGGAGACTTCTTAGCAGGCGATGAATCAACGAGCACTGGTTTCACAGGGGATTTCTCCACAGGCCTCGCAAGGGATTTTACCATCACCACCGGACCCACTGGCTGTGCTTTCACCGGTGCAGAGCCAAAGTCCTGATCCCATAACTGCTCCGGGTCTGCTTTCACATGACCAGTGTTTAAACAATTAGAAGGGTTAGAGGGGATCTTATAGAAACATAAAATTCTTAAGGGATTGGACAGCACTTGCCATTTAGGACTGAGATGAGGAAACACTTTTTTACCCAGAGAGTTGGGAATCTGTGGAATTCTCTGCCACTGAAGGCAGCGAAGGCCAATTCACTGGATGTTTTCAAGAGAGAGCTAGATATAGCTCTTAGGGCTAAAAGAATCAAGGTATATGGGGAGAAAGCAGGAACGGGGTACTGATTTTTGGATGATCAGCCATGATCATATTGAATGGCGGTGCTGACTCGAAGGGCTGAATGGCCTACTCCTGCACCTACTTTCTTTGTTTCTATGTTTCTATGATTCTGGTTCAGTTGCCTGATAACAGCTGGGAAGAAACTGTCCCTGAATCTGGAGATTCAGCCTTACTTTAGTCTTTCCAGGTGCAGCAGAGGTTCACCTGCACCTCCTCCAACCTCATCTAATGCATCCGCTGCTCTAGGTGTCAGCTGCTCTACATCGGTGAGACGAAGCGTAGGCTTGGCGATCGCTTCGCCAAACCACTCCTTTCAGTTTGCAATAACCAACCTGATCTCCCGGTGGCTCAGAACTTCAACTCCGCCTCCCATTCGTAATCTGACCTTTCTGTCCTGGGCCTCCTCCATGGCCAGAGTGAGGACCACCGTAAATTGGAGGGGTAGCACCTTATATTTCGCATGGGCAGTTTGCGCCCCAGCGGTATGAACATTGACTTCTCTAATTTCAGGTAGTCCTGACTTTCTCCTCCCCTTCTCAGCTCTCCCTCAGCCCACTGGCCCCACCTCTTCCTTTTTTCTTCCCACCCCCCACCCTCACATCAGTCTGAAGAAGGGTTTCGACCCGAAACATTGCCTATTTCCTTCACTCCATAGATGCTGCCTCACCTGCTGAGTTTCTCCAGCACTTTTGTCTACCTTCGATTTTCCAGCATCTGCAGTTCCTTCTTAAACAAAGGATTATCTGTAAAACAGGATATAGCAAAAATGCTTTTACTCAAAGTAGTTCCATGGTGCCTATTTATACTCCCTGTTGATCCCAGAGCACTGGCATCAATAAACAAAACCATTCTTTCAAGCCATATGGCCTGTTAGCACTTGGAGAGTATGCACACTGTACAAAGGAAAGATTTTTCTTAATCTAGTTCAAAGCAAATTCAAACCAAACCTATGTCTGCAATCTGCACCTAGAAAATGTATCTTCCTACAAAAAGATATAGCAAACAGCCTGATATTGGAAGTGCTGGTTGGGGCTCAACTCTTATAATTCTACTTTTTTTCCCCCTCCAAATTTCAAGTGGGATTCTTGTCGACCACTTGCATAAAAATGAAAAGTAAGTCTTGCAAACAGATTGCAGTATTCACATTCTTCTCAAGATGTCTCAAAGCACATTTCTGTAGTATTTATAGACAGTTTGAGCCTCAGGTTAATCTTGATTCTCAAAATTAGTGCCTCTAACAATGTAGCACCCACTCAGTTTAGATAATGTGTTTAATTCCTGGATTTGAACTTATAAAATTATTTCAGAGTAGGATCTGCAGCTAAGCCAAATTATCTTAAATCCCACGAGTGGTGGTGCAGGATCTGTGGAAAGCTAATGCATGAGCTGGCTCCTGATCCCCCCTCTGAAAACTCCACTGTATGATGCCGCCAATAGCAGAGGTGTAGGTACAATGAGAACATTGTATTTCAATCAGGTCAGCAAATATCAAACTCACTTAAGTCATAATATTTACATTTTTGAATCAGAAAATGCTAAGGCATTTAATCATAATTAGAAGGAGAACTGTGTATTATTGTGCTTTGCCGACAAAAACTAGCAAAAATAATTTGGTCTTGTTAACAGCCCTTTTTTTTATTGCTGCTGAAGTGAATAATGGGAATTGTGAACAAACAACTTTGTGCTCCTTGCTTTGTCAGAATGATGCAAAAGCAGTTATTTTGGAGTATTTTGCTTCAGTAAATCCAATTAAGTGTTTGAACTTCAGTATTGCAACTCAAATCCACTGTTGCTGCTGAACCTTGACTACTCTTTTGAGCACATGCAGTGAACTTGTCAGTTGTTCCTGTTAATCAATCAAAATATTTCAATGCGGGATTAGTCCTTTGAGAGTTAAGCTGAGTTTTGTCACATGCAGCTGAAAAAAGCATGTCCAGAGTCACTCATTCATAACTAAAATAATTTGTAAAATTGTATATCATTGATATAATGCCCAGAAGGAGGGAAAGTCAAATATTCCTTTTGTAAAGGCGTTATTGCTATGAAGTAGGTGGGGGTGGAAGTGCTAGAAGAGGGTATGAATTATGTACAGAAGAGAGACAGAAAATGCTGGAGTAACTCAGTGGATCAGGCAACATCTCTGGAGAAAAGGAATAGGTATTTCCCCACTGTAAATCATTTTCATTGCCTCCATTATATACAGTTTTAGTAGTGAACTCTTCAGCTTTGCTCTTCAGCTTCCCTTCTTCTATCACAGTTACAATGCAGATTAATTATCAGTGGGCAAAATGAGCTGATTTGATTTCAAAAGAAGGGACGTAAAGAGAAAAATGCGAGTTATGCCACGACTTCCATTATGTTTGCTGAAGAATTCCTCTGTGATTCTTTGGTTGTAAATTGACAGTCTGCAAATTTGAATAGGGTGGTGGGTTGCTGCTGGTTAGAATGGAGCCTCCTGATTCTTTGAACAAAGGACTAACATTGGTATTGTAGTCTAAGGTTCATTTGTTTGCCATTGAGCGCTTTGGGAAATAATGGATGGAACGGAGACAGTAAAAGCAGTGAGAAAGTAAAGAGAAACATAATTTAAATAAATATTTCTGCATTAATGTGAAAAGGCTGTGACAATAAATATTCTTCCAAGATTTTTGATGATGCGTTCTACAAATATATTGTTTCTGTTTTTCCCTACTGTAAACCATTTTCATTGCTTCCCTGAACAAATCATATTTTTATGTATCCATCATAAATATGTATAATTTGAATACTTTGCAGAGTAAATTAAACAAGGTCAGGTATTTATTTAACATAATTCACATTAATTTGTGAAGGAACAATGAGAAGAATTTCCAAAATGTGCAAATATATAAATAACTCAATTAATGCCGTTCTGATGCAGATTAAGAATACTTTCAGCGTTTTGCCATTGTTAATTGTTGATTGATCTGCATTGCTTTGGCTGAAGGGCTTTAAAATTTGACTTAAAAGTGAATGAAGTTCATGAAAGAAGTACAGCATTCAAATGGAGACCTCCATGGCCTGTTTGCTTCTCTCCACTATGATTGCCTTTTTAACTACCCTAAATTAGGGATGTTGAGGACGATAAATCTATATAAATCCATAGAAGGTAATAAAATTATGTTTTAATATCCGATGGTATTTGATGTTGACTCACAAAGTATATGTGAAGGAAATGGTCAACAAGCATTGTCAAAGGGAGGAAGACAAACTAAGGTTTTCTAGGACAGACACGAAATGCTGGAGTACCTCATCGGGTCAGGCAGCATTTTTGGAGATAAAGAAAAGGGGCCATATCAATTCGGACCCCCTCTTCAGACGGAAAATAGTGGAGAGGAGGAAATTTTCTAATTTGGTTGGTATATGCGCAGCAATAGAGCGGCTGCCTCACAGCCCAGAGACCAAGGTTCAATCCTGACTATGGGTGCTGTCTTTGAGGAGTTTATAGATTCTCCCTGTGAGTACTTTGGTTTTCTCAAGGTGCTCCAGTTCCCTCCCATATTCCAAAGCCGTGCAGGGTTTTTAAAGCAAGGATGGGAGTTATGAAACTGTAGTGTTGCCTCACTGGAAGTCTGTACTGGCTGGTTGGCAGGTAGGTAGTCGTGAGCAGGGCTTTGGTGCAAGCTCGTGCACATCCTGGAGCAAAGTAGCAAGTATTTAGGAAGGAAAGATTGTAGAAATGGAAAGCAGAGAGAAGCCATAGCAGGCCTGTGAAAGAGTTCAAACAAGATGATAAAGATGATGAAAATTGGTTAGTTGGCGAAGTGGAGCCAATGTACATGAGTGAGTCGAGCGAGTGTGAAACACTAAAACTTAGTGAGGAATGGGGACATAAATGTTTTTTATAATATATGAAGGGCACAAAAAGAATGATCTAAATTTGAAAATGATGATTGTTATTCAGGATCAGGTGGTTGATGGAATTGTGGTTTGATGACTCATCACTTGATGACTTTCAAGACTCCACTGAATAGCAGCTTATGCCCCTGTCCCACTTAGGAAACCTGAACGGAAACCTCTGGAGTCTTTGCGCCCCACCCAAGGTTTCCGTGCGGTTCCCGGAGGTTCCTGGAGGTTTTTGTCAGTCTCCCTAATGGTCGAAAGTGGTTTCCGCTTCTTCTATGTTCCGGCGATTATTTCAAAAAATTCTAAACTGGCCATGACTAAAAATAGGTTGCCGTCTTAAAAATCGGTAAATCTTTAGTCAAAGCCTAAAAAAGTCAGCAACCTATTTTTAGTCGCGGCCGGTTTTGAATTTTTTGAAATAATCTGCGGAACATAGAGGAAATGGAAACCACTTTCGAACATTAGGGAGACTGACAAAAACCTCCGGGAACCTCCCGGAGCCTCCGCGAACCGCACGGAAATCTTGGGTGGGGCGCAAATTCTCCAGAGGTTTCCGTTCAGGTTTCCTAAGTGGGACAGGGGCATTACTCTCTATGTAAGGGGATGAGGACTTGGAATGAGGTCTAAGCAGGGCTCCATGCTCAGTGTGCTTCTCTACTCTCTCTGTACGCGTCGGGATGAAAGTATCGGAACCTGAGAAGCATTCCCTCCAGGTTGAAGAACAGCTACTTTCCATCACTCATCAAGTTCTTGAACCATGTGTTGGAAGAACTGCAGATGCTGGTTTATACCGAACATAGACACAAAAGGTTGGGAGCTCCAGATTTTTGTGTTTAAGTTCTTCAACCAGCCTACACAACCCTAACCACAGCCCTACCTATGTCTAACCACAACCCTACCTAAGCCTAACCACAACCCCACCAGCACCCAAATCCCTACAGACTTAACATTACTGTGGATGCTTGATGTACTTTGGACTTTTGCACTGCCATGGTCTGGTTTACTTGGAATAAGTGATAATTTGCTGTATATTTAAGCTGCTGTTTTTGTATCTAATGTACCTGCCAAGCAGCAGCATGCGAGACTTTCATTGTTATAGTTCATGTCCAGTACAGCAGGCAGTGAAGAAAGCTTATGGCATGTTGGCCAAAACAAGAGGAATTGAGTATAGGAGCAAAGAGGTCCATCTGCAGTTGTACAGGGCCCTAGCGAGACAACTCCTGGAGTATTGTGTGCAGTTTTGATCTCCAAATTTGATGAACGACATTCGTGCTATTGAGGGAGTGCAGCGTAGGTTCACGAGGTTAATTCCCAGGATGGTGGGACTGTCATATGTTGATAGAATGGAGCAGCTGGGCTTGTATACTCTGGAATTTAGAAGGATGAGATGGGACCTTATAGAAACATATAAGATTATTGAGGGATTGGACACGCTAGAGGCAGGAAGCATGTTCCCGATGTTGGGGGAGTCCGAAACCAGGGGCCACAGTTTAAGAATAAAGGGTAGGCCATTTAAAACAGAGATGAGGAAAAACATTTTCACCCGGAGTGTTGTGAATCTGTGGAATTCTCTGCTTCAGAAGGCAGTGGAGGCCAATTCTCCGGATGCTTTCATGAGAGAGTTAGATAGAGCTCTTAAAGATAGTGGAGTCAGGGATATGGTGAGAAGGCAGGAACGGGGAACTGATCGTGGATGATCAGCCATGATCACATTAAATGGTGGTGCTGGCTCGAAGGGCCGAGTGGCTTACTCCTGCACCTATTGTCTATTGTTTATTGTATATTATCTATCGTCAGGTGACAAATGAACACTTATAGCATTATGTGGATAATCTGAGAAGCTGGGACTGTGTTCCCTTCAACTGACATGTTTGTGATGTGATCCGATTGTGATATTTTTAAATCATAAAGAATGCAGGCAGAGGATGGAGAGAAATTACCCTCATTGACAAAGAATTCAAGGCCAAGGGGATACAGAGTGAAATTGAGCCACAAAGCAACCAGAAGTCACGTGAGAGAATTTTTTTTTCACAGTGAATGGTTTGGGTGTTCAATGGATTGCCAGGGAAGCAGGGGAGAGAGATTCTATTGTGGTATTCAAAAGGGAGCTGGATGAGTATCTGAAAGGAAACAATTTGCAAGACAAAGTGCAGGATTCAAATGAGAAAAGTTGCTTTTACACAGAGCTGGTATCTTGTCATAGAAACATACAAAAATAGGTGCAGGAGTAGGCTATTCGGCCATTCGAGCCTGCACCACCATTCAGTATGATCATGGCTGATCATCCAACTCAGTATCCTGTACCTGCCTTCTCTCCATACCCCCTGATCCCTTTAGCCACAAGGGCCACATCCAACTCCCTCTTAAATATTGCCAATGAACTGGCCTCAACTACCTTCTGTGGCAGAGAATTCCAGAGATTCACCACTCTGTGTGAAAAATGTTTTTCTCATCTCGGTCCTAAAAGATTTCCCCCTTATCCTTAAACTGTGACCGCTTGTTCTGGACTTCCCCAACATCGGGAACAATCTTCCTGCATCTAGCCTGTCCAACCCCTTAAGAATTTTGTAAGTTTCTATAAGATCCCCCCTCAATCTTCTAAATTCTAGCGAGTACAAACCGAGTCTATCCAGTCTTTCTTCATATGAAAGTCCTGACATCCCAGGAATCAGTCTGGTGAACCTTCTCTGTACTCCCTCTATGGAAAGAATGTCTTTCCTCAGATTAGGAGATCAAAATTAAATGCAATACTCCAGGTGTGGTCTCACCAAGACCCTGTACAACTGCAGTAGATCCTCCCTGCTCCTATACTCAAATCCTTTTGCTATGAATGCAAACATACCATTCGCTTTCTTCACTGCCTGGGGCACCTGCATGCCTACTTTCAATGACTGGTGTACCATGACACCCAGGTCTCGTTGCATCTCCCCTTTTCCTAATCGGCCACCATTCAGATAATAGCCTACTTTCCTGTTTTTGCCACCAAAGTGGATAACCTCACATTTATCCACATTATACTGCATCTGCCATGCATTTGCCAACTCACCCAGCCTATCCAAGTCACCTTGCAGTCTCCTACCATCCTCCTCACAGCTAACACTGCCCCCCAGCTTCGTGTCATCCGCAAACTTGGAGATGTTGCATTCAATTCCCTCGTCCAAATCATTAATATATATCGTAAATAGCTGGGGTCCCAGCACTGAGACTTGCGGTACCGCACTAGTCACTGCCTGCCATTGTGAAAAGGACCCGTTTACTCCTACTCTTTGCTTCCTGTCTGCCAGCCAGTTCTCTATCCACATCAATACTGAACCCCCAATACCGTGTGCTTTAAGTTTGTATACTAATCTCTTATGTGGGACCTTGTCGAAAGCCTTCTGAAAGTCCAGATATAACACATCCACTGGTTCTCCCTTATCCACTCTACTAGTTACATCCTCCAAAAATTCTATAAGATTCGTCAGACATGATTTACCTTTCATAAATCCATGCTGACTTTGTCCAATGATTTCACCACTTTCCAAATGTGCTGCTGTCCCATCTTTAATAACTGACTCTAGCAGTTTCCCCACTACCGATGTTAGACTAACTGGTCTGTAATTCCCCGTTTTCTCTCTCCCTCCCTTTTTAAAAAGTGGGGTTACATTAGCTAACCTCCAAACCTCAGGAACTACTCCAGAATCTAAAGAGTTTTTAAAAATTATCACTAATGCATCCACTATTTCTGCAGCTACTACCTTAAGTACTCTGGGATGCAGTCTATCTGGCCCTGGGGATTTATCGGCCTTTAATCCATTCAATTTACCTAACACCACTTCCCGGCTAACCTGGATTTCACTCAGTTCCTCCATCTCATTTGATCCCCTGTCCCCTGCTATTTCCGGCAGATTATTTATGTCTTCCTTAGTGAAGACAGAACCAAAGTAGTTATTCAATTGGTCTGCCATGTCTTTGTTCCCCATGATCAATTCACCTGTTTCTGACTGCAAGGGACCTACATTTGGGACGACAGATGGTGCAATGGGCTAAGTGTTCGGCTGGCGACCGGAAGGTAGCTGGTTCGAATCCCGCTTGGAGTGCATACTGTCGTTGTGTCCTTGGGCAAGACACTTCAACCACCTTTGCCTGTGTGTGAATGTGTGTGAGTGATCGGTGGTGGTCGGAGGGGCCGTTGGCGCAGATTAGCAGCCACGCTTCCGTCAGTCTGCCCCAGGGCAGCTGTGGCTACAGAAGTAGCTCACCACCACCGAGTGTGACTGAGGAGTGTATGAATAATGCGATGTAAAGCGCCTTGAGTATTCTAGAAAGGTGCTATATAAATCCCATCCATTATTATTATTATTACATTTGTTTTAACTAATCTTTTTCTCTTCACATATCTATAAAAACATTTGCAGTCAGTTTTTATGTTCCCTGCCGGTTTTCTTTCATAATCTATTTTCCCTTTCCTAATTAAGCCCTTTGTCCTCCTCTGCTGGACTCTGAATTTCTCCCAGTCCTCTGGTAGGCTGCTTTTTCTGGCTAATTTGTATGCTGCATCTTTTGTTTTGATACTATCCCTGATTTCCCTTGTTATCCACGGATGCACTACCTTCCCTGATTTATTATTTTGCCAAACTGGGATGAACAGTTGTTGTAGTTCATCCATGCAGTCTTTAAATGCATTCCATTGCATATCTACCGTCAACCCTTTAAGAATCAATTGCCAGTCTATCTTGGCCAATTCACGTCTCATACCCTCAAAGTTACCTTTCTTTAAGTTCAGGCCACTTGTTTCTGAATTAACAATGTCACTCTCCATCCTAATGAAGAACTCAACAATATTATGGTCACTCTTGCCCAAGGGGCCACGCACAACAAGACTGCTAACTAACCCTTCCTCATTACTCAATACCCAGTCTAGAATAGCCTGCTCTCTCGTTGGTTCCTCTGCATGTTGGTTTAGAAATCTATCCCGCATACATTCCAAGAAATCTTCTTCCTCATTGTCGTATCTCAATCTTGTCACTGCACAAATGGAGGACATTTGTGCTTTTGGATCTATGTTGTGTCCCTGAGGATCCATCTCATCTGGATGTTTTCAAAAGAGGGCTAGATAGGGCTCTTAAAATAGCGGAGTCAGGGGATATGGGAGAAGGCAGGATCGGAGTACTGATTGGGGATGATCAGCCATGGTCCCATTGAATGTCGGTGCTGGCTCGAAGGGTCAAATGGCCTACTCCCGCACCTATTGTCTATTGTCATTTGTACCACTCTCACCTGTACTACTACAAAGCATTTTCTAGCTCCTTCGGGCTCATATACTCCTGAACATCTCATCTAAAACTAAAAGGTTATTTTTTGTATTCATGGCAATACGCAGATCATTTTGAAAGCACAAGTATTACTTGTATAATTTTAATCATCGTGCCATGGATAATCTTTGAGCAAGATGTCACGGCACGGTGGCAAAGTGGTAGAGTTGCTGCCTTACAGCATAGAGACCCAGGTTCGCTCCTGATTATGAGTGGTGTCTGTACGGAGTTAGTACCTTCTCCCGCTGACTGTGTGGGTTTTCTCCGGGAGCTTCAGTTTCCTCCCGCATTCTAAAGACATATGGACTTGTAGGTTAATTGGCTTTGGTAAGAATTGTAAATTGTCCCTAGTGTGTTGGATAGTGCTAGTGTACGGATATCGGAGGTCGGCTCGGACTTGGTGGGCCGAAGGTCCTGTTTCCGCACTGTATCTCTAAACTACACTAAAAATCAAGAGGTCACTTCAAAGGGTCATCTTGTTATTGAGTAGAGTGTTATGGTGTACAAACTGCCAGATATTGCTGAGCAGCATTGCTTACATTCATTTGCATTGTGACGTGAAAGAGGTTTAATTCTTTAATACATTTGATTCTGCTAACTCCATATGTCAAAATTGTGAAGATTTTGCTAATAACCTCATCAATTGATTTAGTAAGATTTTGTAAGTGACTAGTGGGGCACCGCAAGGCTCAGTGCTGGGACCCCAGCTATTTACAATATATATTAATGATTTGGACGAGGGAATTGAATGCAACTTCTCCAAGTTTGCGGATGACACGAAGCTGGGGGGCAGTGTTAGCTGTGAGGAGGATGCTAGGAGGCTGCAAGGTGACTTGGATAGGCTGGGTGAGTGGGCAAATGCATGGCAGATGCAGTATAATGTGGATAAATGTGAGGTTATCCACTTTGGTGGCAAAAACAGGAAAGTAGACTCTTAACTGAATGGTGGCCGATTAGGAAAAGGGGAGATGCAACAAGACCTGGACGTCATGGTACACCAGTCATTGAAAGTAGGCATGCAGGTGTAGCAGGCAGTGAAGAAAGCAAATGGTATGTTAGCATTCATAGAAAAAGGATTTGAGTATAGGAGCAGGGAGGTCCTACTGCAGTTGTACAGGGTCTTGGTGAGACCACACCTGGAGTATTGCGTACAGTTTTGGTCTCCTAATCTGAGAAAAGACATTCTTGCCATAGAGGGAGTACAGAGAAGGTTAACCAGACTGATTCCTGGGATGTCAGGACTTTCATATGAAGAAAGACTGGATAGACTCGGCTTGTACTCGCTAGAATTTAGAAGATTGAGGGGGAATCTTATAGAAACTTATAAAATTCTTAAGGGGTTGGACAGGCTAGATGCAGGAAGATTGTTCCCGATGTTGGGGAAGTCCAGAACAAGGGGTCACAGTTTAAGGATAAGGGGGAAATCTTTTAGGACCGAGATGAGAAAACCATTTTTCACACAGAGAATGGTGAATCTCTGGAATTCTCTGCCACAGAAGGTAGTTGAGGCCAGTTCATTGGCTATATTTAAGAGGAAGTTAGATGTGGCCCTTGTGGCTAAAGGTATCAGGGGGTATGGAGAGAAGGTAGGTACAGGATACTGAGTTGGATGATCAGCCATGATCATATTGAATGGCAGTGCAGGCTCGAAGGGCCGAAAGGCCTACTCCTGCACCTATTTTCTATGTTTCTATGTTTCTATGTAATGCCCTCATTGACAGAATATTTTGTCATATTTAGGCAGAGCCACGATTAGTGTAGCGTGACTGACTTTGGTTCATTTTCTTGAGCACACTGGTGTTTTCAATCCTTTCCCAACCTGAGTATTTGGAGCATATGAGCCAGGACTGGCTTTGCATCGCTGTCAGCGTTGGCAGTCTCACCAACAGTCTATCTGTCTTGTCATCTTTTTTGTTATTTTAGTGTGTTTTAAAAAGTATGTGTTAATGTTCTTTGGTTTGTTTTATGTGGGGGTGGGGGAGGAGGTTGGGGGAAACTTTTTTCAATCTCTTACCTTGCCAGAGATGCGATTGTTTTCCGGATCATATCTCCGGTCGATCTGCGGCCTAACATCATGGAGCTGGCAGCCTTGCTCGAGACTGACTTTGAGCCCTTCTGTGGGGCCGTGGACTTATCATCGGAGCCTGCGATCCCTTGCCTGGGATCGACCCTCCAACTGCGGCCTGCGGATTTCACCATCGAGGAGCTCGCAGTCGGGTAGAGCTCGGGTAGAGAATGATGTCGGGAAGCTCCAAGTCGCAGAAGGTTCGACCAGCCCCGACCCTGGATCTGATTGCCTGGCGCAGGGGAGCAGAGATCCCCCGATGCGGGAGCGTGATCGCCCCAATGCGGAGGGCTCGACCGCCAGCTGCGGGTGCCAAGATGGCCCCGACAATGGAAGGTTCGAATGCCCCAACTGTGGGAGAACAAAGAAGGGTAGAAGATTGAACATTTTTTGCCTTCCATCACAGTGAGGAATGTGGGGAGTCGCTGTGGTGGATGTTCATGTTAAAAATGTATTTGGGTGTCTTGTTGGTTTGACTGTATGGCAAATCAACATACTTGGCTAATAAAGTACTACTATGATTATGATTATTGCATTGCTCCTTGTTATGCTGGTGTAGCTGTCACCAAACACATCATTGCACCTGGAGATACAAGAGATGGCAAATGCTGAAATCTTGAGCAAAACACAAAGTGGTGGAGGAACTTAGCAGGCCAGACAGCATGTGGGGAAAGAATGGACAGTTGAGACTTTCGGTTGGAACTCTTCTTCAGACTGATCCAACCCTGAAGAAGGGTCCAACATGAAACAACACCTTTCCATTTGCTTCCCAAATCTGCTGGACCAGTTGAGTTCCTCCAGCACTTTGCATATTGATATCATTATATCTGTCCAAGTGTCAAAGTGTGACACAAAAATGCTGGAGTACTTCTAGTTTTACTAGGTTTCTTTCCCCCCACCCCTGCTATCAGTCTGAATGGCCTCGAACCAAAAACATCACTAATCTTTGTACTCCAGAAATGCTGCCTGACCCGCTGAGTTACTCCAGCATTTTGTCACTTTCCTTGGTAAATGAGCATCTGCCAGTCCCTTGTTTCTACAATGTGCCAAAGTGTGTCTCAGATCAAGTTTAAGTGTTTTCCTATCAGTCCTTCCATCTTAAAGGTGGCCTGTTCCCGAGTGTGCGCTAAAATAATGTGTATAGGAAGCAATTGCAGATGCTGATTTACACCAAAGATAGACACAATATGCTGGAGTAACTCAGCAGGACAGGCAACATCTCTGGAGAGAAGGAATGGATGACGATTTGGATTGAGACCCTTCTTCAGGCAGAGGGACATTTCGGGTTGAGACACATCTTCAGACTGAGCTGTCTAAAATTATTAGAAGAGTTATGGAGATAATTTTAATTGGGTATAGGAGAGAGGTAAGTTGGTATCACTTTGTGAGCTTAAGGTCTATCACCCCGTTCTTTAATCGAACTATCATGCAACCGAATCAGTTCATAAAGGTTGATCATTGTTGGATATGCACGAACAAACCAGCAACTGCGGGCAGCACGGTGGTGCAGCGGTAAAGTTGCTGCCTTTCTGCGCTTGCAGCCCCTGAGACCCGGGTTCGATACCGACTGAAGTCTGTATGGAGTCCGAGATCTTCGGTTTTCTCTCATACTCCAAAGACGGACAGGTGTGTAGTTTAATTGGTTTGGTATAGTGTAAAAATAGTCTCTTGCATGAGTAGGGTAGTGTTAATGTGCGAGGATCGCTGATCGGTTTGGACTCGGTGGGCCGAAAGGCCTGTTTTCGCTCTGTATCTCTAAACTAAACCAAACTAAGCTAAACTAAACTGTGAACTGTAGCCATTCATGGATATCAGTCTTTGGCATTTATCAACATGCATTGCATAGAAACATAGAAACATAGAAATTAGGTGCAGGAGTAGGCCATTCGGCCCTTCGAGCCTGCACCGCCATTCAATATGATCATGGCTGATCATCCAACTCAGTATCCCGTACCTGCCTTCTCTCCATACCCTCTGATCCCCTTAGCCACAAGGGCCACATCTAACTCCCTCTTAAATATAGCCAATGAACTGGCCTCGACTACCCTCTGTGGCAGGGAGTTCCAGAGATTCACCACTCTCTGTGTGAAAAAAGTTCTTCTCATCTCGGTTTTAAAGGATTTCCCCCTTATCCTTAAGCTGTGACCCCTTGTCCTGGACTTCCCCAACATCGGGAGCAATCTTCCTGCATCTAGCCTGTCCAACCCCTTAAGAATTTTGTAAGTTTCTATAAGATCCCCTCTCAATCTCCTAAATTCTAGAGAGTATAAACCAAGTCTATCCAGTCTTTCTTCATAAGACAGTCCTGACATCCCAGGAATCAGTCTGGTGAACCTTCTCTGCACTCCCTCTATGGCAATAATGTCCTTCCTCAGATTTGGAGACCAAAACTGTACGCAATACTCCAGGTGTGGTCTCACCAAGACCCTGTACAACTGCAGTAGAACCTCCCTGCTCCTGTACTCAAATCCTTTTGCTATGAAAGCTAACATACCATTCGCTTTCTTCACTGCCTGCTGCACCTGCATGCTCACTTTCAATGACTGGTGCACCATGACACCCAGGTCTCGTTGCATCTCCCCTTTTCCTAATCAGCCACCATTTAGATAATAGTCTGCTTTCCTGTTTTTGCCACCAAAATGGAGAACCTCACATTTATCCACATTGCAGTTTCCTTTGTGTATCTTTTGAATAGTGGACATTATTGTAAATGCTTCACCTTACCTAGTTGTCACCAACAATTATGTAAAATGTTTTGTCATGAACGTTAACCTGGAACAGATTTAAATATTTTGTAAAAATAGGATTTGTTCAGGAAAAACTGAAAGGCTATTGACTTTAGAACATACAGCACAAGAATGGGTTCTTCAGTCCACAATGTTTGTGCCGAACACGATGTCAAACTGATCTCATCTGCCTATACATGAATCATATCTCTCTATTCCCTGCACTTACATCTGCCTATCTAAAAGCCTCTTAAACTCCACTATCTGCCTCCACCACCTCCTGTGGCAATGTGTTCCAAACCCCACTACTCTCTTTCTAAAAATACTTGCCCCACACATCTCCATTAAACTTTCCTCCTCTCACCTTATAGCTCTTTCCAACCTGGGGAAATGGTTCTGACTGTCTACCCTATCTATACCTTTATCAAGTCTCCCCTCAACTTCCTACGTTCCAAAGAAAACTGTCGAAGTCTATCCAATCCCTCCCGGTAGCATTTAAGTAAAAAATGTATTATTAAAAAAATCTGTGGCCATATAATCTGCCCAGAGACACTGACTACATGGTGAATGGCAGCAACTGTTAAGAAGGAATGTTTACGGATGGATTTTATTATAAATATTTGCATTCTTAATGCTAATGAATGTCATTTGTATGTACATGTGTAATGGTCCTATTCAACACTAGTCCTCTCCATTCATAGTGGATATTATACATAAACATGTGCTGAAAGCTGATTTTAAAAGTGATAGTGAATGGGTGGTATCTCATTCCAGATTTGTTTGGTTGACAAAGATATCTTTTGTGCAGAATGATATTTTGATCAAACATTAATAAAAATAAAAGAAATACACACTTCTATTGCATCTCCATGTTTTTAGAAGGATAAAATAAACAGCTTACTATCTAAATTTAATGGAAAGCCATTGATGATTAAACAGTTATCAGAGTTCATCACAATATTGAAAACATCAAAGAGATATGATTTGGAACACTGTAACATTTGGAAAGCAAATATAAAATTACGATGATTACCTTTAAATATCTAGGAAGGAACTGCAGATTCTGGTTATACACCGAAGATAGATACAAAATGCTGGAGTAACTCAACGGGACAGGCAGCATGTCAAGAGAGAAGGAATGGGTGATGTTTCAGGTTCTTTTTTGCTTCATCAGAGACCTTTAAATAGGTTTATATTTACTGGATGGAATAGTTGAAGTAATATCTGATAGAAGGAATCAAGAAGGAACTGCAGATGCTGGAAGATCGAAGGTACACAAAAATGCTGGAGAAACTCAGCGGGTGCATCAGCATCTATGGAGCGGAGGAAATAGGCGACGTTTCGGGCCGAAACCCTTCTTCAGACTGATGGGGGGTGGGGGGGAGAAGGAAGGAAAAAGGGAGGAGGAGGAGCCCGAGGGCGGGGGGATGGGAGGAGACAGCTCGAGGGTTAAGGAAGGGGAGGAGACAGCAAGGGCTAGCAAAACTGGGAGAATTCAACGTTCATGCCATCTGGACGCAAGCAACCCAGGCGGAATATGAGGTGCTGTTCCTCCAATTTCCGGTGTTGCTCACTCTGGCAATGGAGGAGACCCAGGACAGAGAGATCGGATTGGGAATGGGAGGGGGAGTTGAAGTGCTTAGCCACCGGGAGTTCAGGTAGGTTATTGCGGACTGAGCGGAGGTGTTCGGCGAAACGATCGCCCAACCTCCGCTGAGTCTCGCCGATGTAAATCAGCTGACATCTAGAGCAGCGGATGCAGTAGATGAGGTTGGAGGAGATACAGGTGAACCTTTGTCGCACCTGGAACGACTGCTTGGGTCCTTGAATTGAGTCGAGGGGGGAGGTGAAGGGACAGGTGTTGCATTTCTTGCCGTTGCAACGGAAAGTGCCCGGGGAGGGGGTGGTATGGGAGGGAAGGGAAGAATTGACAAGGGAGTTGCGGAGGGAGCGGTCTTTGCGGAAGGCAGACATAGGGGGAGATGAGAAGATGTGGCGAGTGGTGGGGTCACGTTGGAGGTGGCGGAAATGGCGGAGGATTATTTGTTGTATTTGCCGGCTGGTGGGGTGAAAGGTGAGGACTAGGGGACTCTGCCCTTGTTGCGAGTGCGGGGATGGGGAGAGAGAGCAGTGTTGCGGGGTATGGATGAGACCCTGGTGCGAGCCTCATCTATGGTGGCGGAGGGGAATCCCCGTTCCCTGAAGAACGAGGACATTTCTGATGCCCTGGTGTGGAACGTCTCATCCTGGGAGCAGATGCGGCGTAGGCGGAGGAATTGGGAGTAGGGGATGGAGTCTTTACAGGGGGCAGGGTGGGAAGACGTGTAGTCCAGATAGCTATGTGAGTCAGTTGGTTTGTAGTGTATGTCGGTCAGAAGTCTGTCCGCTGCGATGGAGATGGTGAGGTCAAGGAATGGTAGGGAAGTGTCGGAAATGGTCCAGGTGTATTGGAGTGCCGGATGGAAGTTGGTGGTGAAGTGGATGAAGTCAGTCAGTTGTGTGTGGGTGCAGGAGGTGGCCCCAAAGCATTCGTCAATGTAGCGGAGGTCTTCCTCGACCAGAGAAGCAACCTATACCCAGCCACTGACACCCTCCTCCGCCTAGCGGAGTTGGTCCTCACCCACAACAACTTTACGTTTGACTCCTCCCATTTCCTCCAAACACAAGGCGTAGCTATGGGCACACGCATGGGCCCCAGCTACTCCTGCCTCTTTGTCGGGTACGTTGAACAATCCTTGTTCAATACGTACCAGGGCCCCATCCCCGACCTCTACCTCCGTTACATTGATGACTGCTTTGGGGCCACCTCCTGCACCCACACACAACTGACTGACTTCATCCACTTCACCACCAACTTCCACCCGGCACTCCAATACACCTGGACCATTTCCGACACTTCCCTACCATTCCTTGACCTCACCACCTCCATCGCAGGGGACAGACTTCTGACCGACATACACTACAAACCAACTGACTCACATGGCTATCTGGACTACACGTCTTCCCACCCTGCCCCCTGTAAAGACTCCATCCCCTACTCCCAATTCCTCCGCCTACGCCGCATCTGCTCCCAGGATGAGACGTTCCACACCAGGGCATCGGAAATGTCCTCGTTCTTCAGGGAACGGGGATTCCCCTCCGCTACCATAGATGAGGCTCGCACCAGGGTCTCATCCATACCCCGCAACACTGCTCTCTCTCCCCATCCCCGCAATCGCAACAAGGGCAGAGTCCCCCTAGTCCTCACCTTTCACCCCACCAGCCGGCAAATACAACAAATAATCCTCCGCCATTTCCGCCACCTCCAACGTGACCCCACCACTCGCCACATCTTCCCATCTCCCCCTATGTCTGCCTTCCGCAAAGACCGCTCCCTCCGCAACTCCCTTGTCAATTCTTCCCTTCCCTCCCGTACCACCCCCTCCCCGGGCACTTTCCGTTGCAACGGCAAGAAATGCAACACCTGTCCCTTCACCTCCCCCCTCGACTCCATTCAAGGACCCAAGCAGTCGTTTCAGGTGCGACAAAGGTTCACCTGTATCTCCTCCAACCTCATCTACTGCATCCGCTGCTCTAGATGTCAGCTGATTTACATCGGCGAGACTCAGCGGAGGTTGGGCGATCGTTTCGCCGAACACCTCCGCTCAGTCCGCAATAACCTACCTGAACTCCCGGTGGCTCAGCACTTCAACTCCCCCTCCCATTCCCAATCCAACCTCTCTGTCCTGAGTCTCCTCCATTGCCAGAGTGAGCAACACCGGAAATTGGAGGAACAGCACCTCATATTCCGCCTGGGTTGCTTGTGTCCGGATGGCATGAACATTGAATTCTCCCAGTTTTGCTAGCCCTTGCTGTCTCCTCCCCTTCCTTAACCCTCGAGCTGTCTCCTCCCATCCCCCCGCCCTCGGGCTCCTCCTCCTCCCTTTTTCCTTCCTTCTCCCCCCCACCCCCCATCAGTCTGAAGAAGGGTTTGGGCCCGAAACGTCGCCTATTTCCTCCGCTCCATAGATGCTGCTGCACCCGCTGAGTTTCTCCAGCATTTTTGTGTACCTCTGATAGAAGGGAGCCTGTTTGTGAACCGGTCAGGTGGATTATCCACATACACCACTTGTTTTAAGCTGCGAGGCTCCAATTTCAAATGGTACCTCAGACTCACCTGCTATTATCCTTCATCACAGAACATGTCACCATCAATAGCAGTCAAAGCAACTTTCTGCTTTATCTTTTCTGCCACTTTTTCATTTCTGGCTAACATGGAAAAAAGTAGGAAGGTGTGAATTTCTGGATCATCTTTCACATGCTTTTCAAAATATACCAGAGCAATTTCACACAAGCAATGAAGTGATAATGATCAGGTAAATATTATCTCTGCTTAGAGATACATATTGGACAGGACACAAAGGTTTTCTCCACTACGTTTTCTTAAAACAAAGGTTTGCATTTTTTTCCAAGTCCACCTAAAAGAGAGGCAGGGACTCAGTGACATATCTCATCCAAATGGTGACAACATCCTCAGCATTAGATTGTAGCATTAATCTTCATTTCTCTGGGGTATCATTTCAACATCCCATCATAGAAACATGTATATGACCAGAGTAGTAGCCAAAGAGCTGGCCACATGTGTAATGAACTAATGATTGCTGAACTGCTGATATTGTACTTTCATTTATCATTCGAGACAGGTGGAAACATGACTTTGTTCCCAAATGTTGTCATCCTGCTGGCTGTCTCAAAGTAAAAAGGGGAGAGGGGATCATTAATTATATTTATGTTTCCAAACGGACAGCTGAATTTTTCTCCTTCTTTGACATCATTCTCCAAAAGCAAAAAAAACTTCAACTTGACCAAATTTAAAAGCAAGTTTATTTTATGTAATACCAGAATAAATAGCCTTCATTACAAATGTGGGAGTCAGTCCTATAGCACAGCAGCACCGCGCCAGCCTTCATTCCCTGTAAATTTGTTATTTGACCTGCGGGAGGATCAGGAGAGGAAGTAGATGCCTTTCATGTCTCTATGCACTTGGGAATGAAATGCGTGGAAATATTTATGTCAAAAGCAACAATGCTGCCTGTTAACTCACTTCACAAATGACACTGACATGTGAGGGAATTCCAAAGTTGCATTATAACATGCCATTCACTTATAATATTACAAAAAGCTGCTGTTAGCTATTGTGGCAGTGTGGGGGAGTAGGTGGTGGATTAATATTCTCAGTTCAGGATGAAAAATGTTTAATCCTACTGACTACATAAAAGCAAGTCATTCAATTGCATTACAAGTTAAAACTGATTGGCTTTTGGCTTTCTACCCTTCTACTGGGAGAATATAGAACCTCGGCACAGGAAAAGGACCTTTGGTCCACAACGTCAGCCTGCACATAATCAATATCCCTTCATTTCCTACACATTCACATGCCCATCTAAATGCCTCTTAAATTCCACTTTTCTGCTTCCACCATCACCGCTAGTAACATGTTCAGTTCAAATAATTTTAAACTTTAAACTTTGCCCTTCTCACTTTCAAGCTATGCCCTCTAGTCTTTGGTATTTCCAAACTGGGAAAAGGGTTCTGACTGTCTACCCTGACAGACTACCCTCAAAGTAATAGACCGATGAGCTGACGGGAGCTAGGAAGTTCTGCTTACTTTAGGGTGGAAGTAAGTAAGCCACAGGATGCCAAATGCAGCAGGTCTATATTGTACTGAGCTGGGGTGCCAGATAACTTTTGTTTCTGGCCCCACAGTTTTACATCATCCTTTGCAAACTTTCATTAAAAATATAGGTGAATGCGTTTTTTTTTAAAACCTTAATTAAAATGAATACTTCTAATTAACTGATGTCAGTTATTTAACTGATGTTGATTAATATTATTTCGTTTGATCTGCAGGAGAATGGTGATGAAAAAGGGCTTCGGGAAAGGAGAGGAAAGTTGGGAGAGAGAGAAAATGGGAGAGATAGTAAAAGAGAATAATAAAGAGAAAGAAAAAAGAGAAAAAAGAAAGAGGTAGAAGTGTAAAAAAGAGAGAAACAGAGAGAACAAATATTTTAGACTTAAGAGACTGCAGATGCTGGAATCTGTAGCAAAAAATGAGAGCAACTGTGTAAGCTCAGTAGGTCATGAGGCACCCGTGGTGGGAAATAGACTATCCAGTTCCCTCCAAAGATGCTGCCTGGTCCACAGAGATCCTCCAACTGCTCAGTTTAGTTTAGTTTAGTTTAGTTTAGAGATACAGTACAGAAACAGGCCCTTGGGCCCACCAATTCCACACTGACCAGCGATCCCCATGTATTAACACTATCCTACACACACTAGGAACATTTTACACTTAAACCATGCCAATTAACCTACATACCTGTACATCTTTGGAGTGTGCGAGGAAACCGAAGATCTCGGAGAAAACGCACGCGGTCATGGGGAGAATGTACAAACTCCATACAGACAGCACCCGTAGTCAGGATCGAACCCGGTCTACTGGCACTGTTAGGCAGCAACTCTACCACTGCGCCATCATGCCACCCTCTTTCGTTTGCAAGAGACTAATCGCTGCAGGGCACAGAGAATGAATAAGTCATCCAGATCTGACTCTTTGTATGAATACTGGGTTCCATTCTTTTTTCATTATCTTCTGTCTGGCTATGGGCTTAGCCTTGGGTCTAGTATCTTGATGCTTGACTGGGCAACTCCAGTGTCGACTCATGAATTTCACATCATCTTGAAATACCTCATCTTTTGCAGAACTGGTGGAGGGCAAGAAGGATAGTCAGAACTGGTTCAGATCTTGGCTCACCTCTTCCTTTCTTCTCCCCCCCCCCCCCCCTCCGACCTCAGTCTGAAGAAGGGTCTCGACCCAAAACTTCGCCTATTCCTTCTCTCCATAGATGCTGCCTCACCCACTGAGTTTCTCCAGCATTTTTGTCTACCTTTGATTTTTCCAGTATCTGTAGTTCTTTCTTAAACATCTCTCCCTGGGATTGTTGCTGCTCTCCTTTAATAATGTCGTGCAAAAAATGCTCATTATCTACTCTGATAGAGTTTTGTATGATGGAGATCTGCAATTTTTCAGTGTCATTATATCATTATTAAAATGTTGTCCTGTGATAAGTGCATGGTCTACTCCCTTCCAGCATCAGAAAACACTTCAAAAGAGTACAGAAGGTGTGTGGAACTCCCTCACGCATATTATCACTAGGGGAAGCACAGTAACAAACAAAACATCATGCATGTCTGAATTCAACACGTGCAAATATAATTGATATTGTTTAAAAGGGGTGAATTTTTGTTTTTTGAGTGTGCTCAATAACGTCAGCAAATGCCTCCTTTCATCAAGTGGCATGACAGACATGAAAGGCTGCCACTTGGGTAGTTTTAAAGTAACCATTAATTTCACACAGACTTGGTGACAGCAATGGATGTTGGCGCTAGCTGTTAGTCGAGTCCCTGAAGCAGAGTGTTAAAGTGGTATTATGGAAGTCAATTTACTGATCCAATTACTGTGTTCCTTCAGGCGCAACAAGGGACGCATTTTGCTTTTCATGCAGCAAACTAGTGCCCTCCACTCCTCAAGTATGCTCTGCATTGCTCCACTGCAAGTTCACTCCAAGCTCACTCCAAGTGCCCTGCTACATTGCATGGACTGGCAGGATTTAAAATTTAATGGAGATGTGTGAGGCAAGTATTTTACACACAGTGTGGTGGGGACCTGGAACGCACAGCTGGGAGTGATGGTGGTGGAGATACAATATTGGTGTTTAAGAGGCTTTTGGATAGGAGTTAAAGTACTCATACACTCCTGTAAAAACACATGGACAAATTTCTAATGCACCAAGTAAAACAACTAAGCATTCCCTGCAGTTTTGGTCGATTATTTGCAGGAAACATGTAGAGGCTTTGGAGAGGGTGAAGAGGAGGTTTTTCAGAATGCTGCCTGAATTAGAGTTTCAGCTACAGGGAGAGGTTGGATAGACTTGGATTGTTTTCTCTGGAATGTCAGAGGTTGAGGGGAGACTTGAGGGGAGACTTGATAGAAGTATATACAATTATGACAGGCATAAATAGGGTATCAGGCAGAACCATTTTCCCAGGGTGGAAATGTCCAACACTAGAGGCCATAACTATAAAGTGAAAGGGGTAAAATGAGTATACAGAGTGTGGTGGGGCCCGGATCACAAAGCAAAGGCTGGTGGTGGAGGCAGATCCAATATTGGTGTTTAAGAGGCTTTTGGACAGGCATATGGAAGTGCAGGGAATAGAGGAATATGAATCATGTACAGGCAGATGAGATCAGTTTAATTAGGCATCATGTTCAGCACAAACATTGTGGGCCAAAGTTCCTGTGCTCACTATTTCTATGTTCAATATCCAATGTTCCATGGAACTGCTAAAAAATTGCCTCGTAATTTATAACTTGGTCAATATTATTGATCTAGAAATACAAACACTCACTTTATTTGTGATCCATAAAGAAATGAGAAATAATGCAAAGAACAATACCTATGAGACATCAAAACTAACCAATGCTTCCAACTTCAAAATGCCAGATGACCGAGAGATGTCTCGTAAGTATAAAATTAGAAGAAGTTTCAACACTGCTGCTTCAGGGTACCACCAGCTTTTATTTGCATGTAAGATGATCTAAGTGAGGTGTTTAGGACTAAAGCCTTGACAGACAAAGATAGACTATTTTCTCTGGTGGGACAGCGCAGAACAAGTAGAGGTTTTCCTAAAATTAGAGCTACGTTTTTCAGATCTAACATCACGAGGCAGTGAAATTATTCTCTTCAAGAGAGTTAATACTCATCTAATTGGACACTTAAGAGCTGAGGTTGATAGGTAAGAATAATAGGCAAAATGAAACCAAAGCTGGTAATTATAATTAAGGTATCAATCAGCAATTATTTTGGAGGAGCGGATGGTGTTACTAGGCATAGCTTTATCAACAGATCTTACTCAGGATAGGGAAATTGGGATGTCTCTGCACACAAGCCCTATTACCAATTCTAGTCAAAGACAGACACAAAAAGCTGGAGTAACTCAGCGGGTCAGGCAACATCTCTGGAGAAAAGGAATAGGTGATGTTTCGGAACGAGACCCTTCAGAAGGGTCTCGATCCGAAACATCACCTATTCCTTTTCTCCAGAGATGCTGCCTGACCCTCTCAGTTACTCCAGCTTTTTGTTTCTGTCTTTGTTTTAAACCAGAATCTGCATTTCCTCCATAGACCAGTTCTGGTCTGTTCTGCTGGTCAGCTTGTTTATGGTGAACAGGGCTTTCTCCTTGTAACAGTATGGTAATAAAAAGACAGCAAAATACCAGCCATCACTTCTGGTGACAGTTTGCCTTGTACCGCTTCCAATAGAAAGGCCATGGGTATTCACGCCACACAGGCAACAATTGGAATAAAATATATATGAACCGCAAAAGAACAATCAAGTGCTCCGTGTGCTGCCAATCGGAAAAGTGACAAGAAGACAGATGGTATCGACCTTTGATCCTGGTGCTTTAATTGATCGGCTCGGTCTTAGTTTGGGCAAAACAATAGGGTTGACAATTGCAATCACCACTTGGAATTTGGTAAAATGCATTCCAATAATTCTGTGACACATCACTATGATCTTCTTGTCAATAACTCTGAAAAGACTCAGCAATTTGTGGAAATTATTGTCATTTTCTGATTAAAGACACACATTAAGTTAATAAATGACACACAAATTGCTGGAGTGGCATTCATCGAAGTTGTTTGTCAAATAATACAAAAGGATATAAATCAGTTGGTAATTTGAGCAGAGAAATGGGAGATGGAGTTTAATCTGGAAAAATTTAAGGTGTTGCATCTTAGGAGTTCAAATGCAAGAGTTAAGTATGCAGGAAATGACAGGGCCCTAAAGAGCATTGATATACAGGAACACTTTGGGATGCAAGTCTATAGCTCCCTGAAAGTGGCAACACAAATAGATAGGGTTGTAAAAAAGGTATCTGGCATGCTTGCTTTCATCATTCATGGCATTGTTGAAAGTTAGGAAGACATGCTGAAGCTGTGAAAACCCTCGGTTAGGCAGCATTTAGAGATTTGGGTGCAGTTCTGGTCACCACCTGCAGAAGTTGGACAAAAGTGGATTAGTTTCTCTGGATCATTGGAGAATGAGGAGCAAGCTGATAGAAGTATGTTACAATTATGAGAGATCCAGATAGGGTAGATACTCAGAGACCTTTGCTCAGGGTTGGAATATCAAATGCTAGAAGACATAGGTTTAAGTTGACAAAGGGAAAGTTTTATGAGACAAGGTATTTTAAGCAGAGAGTGGCAGATGCCTGGAATGCTCTACCAGGTGAGGTGATAGAAACATAGAAACATAGAAACATAGAAATTAAGTGCAGGAGTAGGCCATTCGGCCCTTCGAGCCTGCACCACCATTCAATATGATCATGGCTGATCATCCAACTCAGTATCCCGTACCTGCCTTCTCTCCATACCCTCTGATCCCCTTAGCCACAAGGGCCAGATCTAACTCCCTCTTAAATATAGCCAATGAACTGGCCTCGACTACCCTCTGTGGCAGAGAGTTACAGAGATTCACCACTCTCTGTGTGAAAAAAGTTCTTCTCATCTCGGTTTTAAAGGATTTCCCCCTTATCCTTAAGCTGTGACCCCTTGTCCTGGACTTCCCCAACATCGGGAGCAATCTTCCTGCATCTTGCCTGTCCTACCCCTTAAGAATTTTGTAAGTTTCTATAAGATCCCCTCTCAATCTCCTAAATTCTAGAGAGTATAAACCAAGTCTATCCAGTCTTTCTTCATAAGACAGTCCTGACATCCCAGGAATCAGTCTGGTGAACCTTCTCTGCACTCCCTCTATGGCAATAATGTCCTTCCTCAGATTTGGAGACCAAAACTGTACGCAATACTCCAGGTGTGGTCTCACCAAGACCCTGTACAACTGCAGTAGAACCTCCCTGCTCCTATACTCAAATCCTTTTGCTATGAAAGCTAACATACCATTCGCTTTCTTCACTGCCTGCTGCACCTGCATGCCCACTTTCAATGACTGGTGTACCATGACACCCAGGTCTCGCTGCATCTCCCCTTTTCCTAGTCGGCCACCATTTAGATAATAGTCTGCTTTCCTGTTTTTGCCACCAAAATGGATAACCTCACATTTATCCACATTATACTGCATCTGCCAAACATTTGCCCACTCACCCAGCCTATCCAAGTCACCTTGCAGTCTCCTAGCATCCTCCTCACAGCTAACACTGCCCCCCAGCTTAGTGTCATCCGCAAACTTGGAGATATTGCCTTTAATTCCCTCATCCAGATCATTAATATATATTGTAAATAGCTGGGGTCCCAGCACTGAGCCTTGCGGTACCCCACTAGTCACTGCCCGCCATTGTGAAAAGGACCCGTTTACTCCTACTCTTTGCTTCCTGTTTGCCAGCCAGTTCTCTATCCACATCAATACTGAACCCCCAATGCCATGTGCTTTAAGTTTGTATACTAATCTCTTATGTGGGACCTTGTCGAAAGCCTTCTGGAAGTCCAGATACACCACATCCACTGGTTTTCCCCTATCCACGCTACTAGTTACATCCTCGAAAAATTCTATAAGTTTCGTCAGACATGATTTACCTTTTGAAATCCATGCTGACTTTGTCCAATGATTTCACCACTTTCCAAATGTGCTGCTATCCCATCTTTAATAACTGACTCTAGCAGTTTACCCACTACCGATGTTAGACTAACTGGTCTGTAATTCCCCGTTTTCTCTCTCCCTCCCTTCTTAAAAAGTGGGGTTACGTTTGCTACCCGCCAATCCTCGGGAACTACTCCAGAATCTAAAGAGTTTTGAAAGATTATTACTAATGCATCCACTATTTCTGGAGCTACTTCCTTAAGTACTCTGGGATGCAGCCTATCTGGCCCTGGGGATTTATCGGCCTTTAATCCATTCAATTTACCCAACACCACTTCCCGGCTAACCTGGATTTCACTCAATTCCTCCAACTCCTTTGACCCGCGGTCCCCTGCTATTTCCGGCAGATTATTTATGTCTTCCTTAGTGAAGACGGAACCAAAGTAGTTATTCAATTGCTCTGCCATATCCTTGTTCCCCATGATCAACTCACCTGTTTCTGACTGCAAGGGACCTACATTTGTTTTAACTAATCTCTTTCTTTTCACATATCTATAAAAACTTTTGCAGTCAGTTTTTATGTTCCCTGCCAGTTTTCTTTCATAATCTATCTTTCCTTTCCTAATTAAGCCCTTTGTCCTCCTCTGCTGGTCTCTGAATTTCTCCCAAAAAGTATGCTGCTTTTTCTGGCTAATTTGTACGCATCATCCTTCGCTTTGATACTATCCCTGATTTCCCTTGTTATCCACGGATGCACTACCTTCCCCGATTTATTCTTTTGCCAAACTGGGATGAACAATTTTTGTAGTTCATCCATGCAGTCTTTAAATGTCTTCCATTGCATATCCACCGTCAACCCTTTTAGAATTAATTGCCAGTCAATCTTGGCCAATTCACGTCTCATACCCTCAAAGTTACCTTTCTTTAAGTTCAGAACCATTGTTTCTGAATTAACAATGTCACTCTCCATCCTAATGAAGAACTCAACCATATTATGGTCACTCTTGCCCAAGGGGGCACGTACAACAAGACTGCTAACTAACCCTTCCTCATTACTCAATACCCAGTCTAAAATAGCCTGCTCTCTCGTTGGTTCCTCTACATGTTGATTTAGATAACTATCCCGCATACATTCCAAAAAATCCTCTTCCTCAGCACCCCTGCCAATTTGATTCACCCAATCTATATGTAGATTGAAGTCACCCATTATAACGTTTTGCCTTTGTCGCACGCATTTCTAATTTCCTGTTTGATACCATCTCCAACTTCACTACTACTGTTAGGTGGCCTGTACACAACACCCACCAGCGTTTTCTGCCCCTTAGTGTTTCGCAGCTCTACCCATACCGATTCCACATCCTCCAAACTAATGTCCTTCCTTTCCATTGCGTTAATCTCCTCTCTAATCAGCAACGCTACCCCACCTCATTTTCCTTTCTCTCTATCCCTCCTGATAGGGGAGCCGTTGGTGAGAGGAGGAGTTGCCTGGAGCTGTAAGTGTACCCAAATCTGTAACGTTCCATCTCACTTCCAGAGAAGGATTCTGGTGGAAGCCTCTGATTGGTGGAAGAGGATCAGAGGAAGCAGCTGATTGGCTTGTATCCCGGGTAAGGCTTTATGGTATTCGGATAAGGGGGAGAATGAGGGCCAGGGCAGTTTACTGTTCTGGATGTCAGATGTGGGAGGTCATGGAGTCTGAGTGCTCTCCAGACGTCCACATCTGCGCCAGGTGCGTCGAGATGGGGCTCCTAAGGGACCGCGTTAGGAACCTGGAGCAGCAACTCGATGACCTCTGTCTGCTCAGGGAGAGCGAGGAGGTCATAGAAAGGAGTTACAGGGAGGTGGTCACTCCAAGACCACGGGAGACAGAAAACTGGGTCACAGTTAGGAAGGGCAATGGGCAGAGGCAGGGACTGGTGAGTACCCCGGTGGCTGTACACCTTGAAAATAAGTACTCGTGTTTGAGTAAGGGTGGGGGAGACAGCCTACCTGGGGGCAGCGACAGCGGCCGGGCCTCTGGCGCAGAGACCGGTCCTGTTGCTCAGAAGGGGGGGGATGATTTTTTTTTTTTTTGTCTAACTGTAGTCTTGTAGGTCTGTGTCCAATATGGCTGCCGTGAAGGGAGAGTGGACGCTGGCGCGAATTGGTTGCCGCTGCTCTCTCTTCACACTGTGTTTTTGATTTTCTGTTTTTGGACTGAATTCTGTTTTTAATTTGTGTCATTGTGATGTCTTTAATTACTTGTTTTACTCCGATTATATGTTTTAATTTCGATTACTATGTAAGGTGTCCTTGAGATTTTGTATGAAAGGCGCCCATTAAATATAAAATTTATTATTATTATTATAGAAGGGTAAGGAAAAGAAGAGGAGGGCAATTGTAATAGGGGACTCTATAGTCAGGGGGTCGGATAGGCGATTCTGTGGACGCAGACAGGAGTCCCGGATGGTAGTTTGCCTCCCTGGTGCCAGGGTCAGGGATGTGTCTGAACGTGTCCAAGAAATCCTGAAATGGGAGGGAGAGGAGCCTGAGGTTGTGGTGCATATAGGTACCAATGACATAGGTAAAAAAAGAGAAGAGGTCCTGAAAGAAGAATTTAGGGAGTTAGGTAGAGAGTTAAGGAGAAGTACTGGAAAGGTAACAATCTCAGGATTACTACCTGTGCCACGCGACAGTGAGAGTAGGAATGGAGCGAGGTGGAGGATAAATGAGTGGATGAGGGACTGGTGCAGTGGGTATGGATTCAAGTTTCTGGATCATTGGGACCTCTTTTGGGGAAGGTGCGACCTGTACAGAAAGGACGGGTTGCACTTGAACTCAAGGGGGACCAATATCCTGGCGGGGAGATTTGCAAAGGCTACTGGGGAGACTTTAAACTAGTATGGTTGGGGGGAGGGACTCAAATTGGGAAAGCTAGCAGTCAGTGTGTGAAGCAGGGGGCAGAGAATGGTAGCACTCTGACCCAAAATGTAGGGGAGAGAGAAGAAAAAGAAAATAATCAGAGAATAAGAGAGGGTGGGTTTCTTAAATGTGTATATTTTAATTCTAGGAGCATTGTAAGAAAAGTGGATGAACTTAGAGCCTGGATTGACACCTGGAAGTATGATGTTGTGGCGATCAGTGAAACATGGTTGCAGGAGGGCTGTGATTGGAAACTAAATATTCCAGGATTTCGTTGCTTCAGGTGTGATAGAATTGGAGGGGCAAGAGGTGGAGGTGTTGCATTGCTTATCAGGGAAGATATTACAGCAGTGCTTTGGCAGGATAGATTAGAGGGCTCGTCTAGGGAGGCTATTTGGGTGGAACTGAGAAATGGGAAAGGGGTAGCAACACTTATAGGGGTGTATTATAGACCGCCAAATGGGGAGCGAGAATTGGAAGAGCAAATATGTAAGGAGATTGCAGATATTAGTAGTAAGCACAAGGTAGTGATTGTGGGAGATTTCAATTTTCCACACATAGACTGGGAAACACATTCTGTAAATGGGCTGGATGGGTTGGAGTTTGTAAAATGTGTGCAGGATAGTTTTTTGCAACAATACATAGAAGTACCTACTAGAGAAGGGGCGGTACTGGACCTCCTGTTAGGAAATGAGATGGGTCAGGTGGCAGAGGTATGCGTTGGGGAACAGTTCGGGTCCAGTGATCACAATACCATTAGTTTCAATATAATTATGGAGAGGGACAAAACTGGACCTAGGGTTGAGATTTTTGATTGGAGAAAGGCTAACTTTGAGGAGATGCGAAAGGATTTAAAAGGAGTAAATTGGGACAGTTTGTTTTATGGGAAAGATGTGGAAGAGAAATGGAGTACATTTAAAGGTGAAATTTTAAGAGTACAGAATCTTTATGTCCCTGTTCGGTTGAAAGGAAATCGTAAAAATTGTAAAGAGCCATGGTTTTCAAGGGAAATTGGACACTTGGTTCGGAAAAAGAGGGAGATCTACAATAGTTATAGGCAGCATGGAGTAAATGAGGTGCTTGAGGAGTATAAAGAATGTAAAAAGAATCTTAAGAAAGAAATTAGAAAAGCTAAAAGAAGATATGAGGTTGCTTTGGCAAGTAAGGTAAAAGTAAATCCGAAGGGTTTCTACCGCTATATTAATAGCAAAAGGATAACGAGGGATAAAATTGGTCCATTTGAGAGTCAGAGTGGCCAACTATCTGCAGAGCCAAAAGAGATGGGGGAGATATTGAACAGTTTCTTTTCTTCGGTATTCACCAAGGAGAAGGGTATTGAATTATGTGAGGTGAGGGAAACAAGTAGAGTAGCTATGGAAACTATGAGGATCAAAGAAGAGGAAGTACTGACACTTTTGAGAAATATAAAAGTGGATAAGTCTCCAGGTCCGGACAGGATATTCCCTAGGACATTGAGGGAAGTTAGTGTAGAAATAGCAGGGGCTATGGCAGAAATATTTCAAATGTCATTAGAAACGGGATTAGTGCCGGAGGATTGGCGTACTGCGCATGTTGTTCCATTGTTTAAAAAGGGGTCAAAGAGTAAACCTAGCAATTATAGACCTGTTAGTTTGACGTCAGTGGTGGGCAAATTAATGGAAAGAATACTTAGAGATAATATATATAAGCATCTGGATAAACAGGGTCTGATTAGGAACAGTCAACATGGATTTGTGCCTGGAAGGTCATGTTTAACTAATCTTCTTGAATTTTTTGAAGATGTTACTCGGGAAATTGATGAGGGTAAAGCAGTGGATGTTGTGTATATGGACTTCAGTAAGGCCTTTGACAAGGTTCCTCATGGAAGGTTGGTTAAGAAGGTTCAATGGTTGGGTATTAATGGTGGAGTAGCAAGATGGATTCAACAGTGGCTGAATGGGAGATGCCAGAGAGTAATGGTGGATGGTTGTTTGTCAGGTTGGAGGCCAGTGACGAGTGGGGTGCCACAGGGATCTGTGTTGGGTCCACTGTTGTTTGTCATGTACATCAATGATCTGGACAATGGCGTGGTAAATTGGATTAGTAAGTATGCAGATGATACTAAGATAGGTGGGGTTGCGGGTAATGAAGTAGAGTTTCAAAGTCTACAGAGAGATTTATGCCAGTTGGAAGAGTGGGCTGAAAGATGGCAGATGGAGTTTAATGCTGATAAGTGTGAGGTGCTACATCTTGGCAGGACAAATCAAAATAGGACGTACATGGTAAATGGTAGGGAATTGAAGAATGTAGGTGAACAGAGGGATCTGGGAATAACTGTGCACAGTTCCCTGAAAGTGGAATCTCATGTAGATAGGGTGGTAAAGAAAGCTTTTGGTGTGCTGGCCTTTATAAATCAGAGCATTGAATATAGAAGTTGGGTTGTAATGTTAAAATTGTACAAGGCATTGGTGAGGCCAATTCTGGAGTATGGTGTACAATTTTGGTCGCCTAATTATAGGAAGGATGTCAACAAAATAGAGAGAGTACAGAGGAGATTTACTAGAATGTTGCCTGGGTTTCAGCAACTAAGTTACAGAGAAAGGTTGAACAAGTTAGGGCTTTATTCTTTGGAGCGCAGAAGGTTAAGGGGGGACTTGATAGAGGTTTTTAAAATGATGAGAGGGATAGACAGAGTTGACGTGGAAAAGCTTTTCCCACTGAGAGTAGGGAAGATTCAAACAAGGGGACATGACTTGAGAATTAAGGGACTGAAGTTTAGGGGTAACATGAGGGGGAACTTCTTTACTCAGAGAGTGGTAGCTGTGTGGAATGAGCTTCCAGTGAAGGTGGTGGAGGCAGGTTCATTTTTATCATTTAAAAATAAATTGGATAGTTATATGGATGGGAAAGGAATGGAGGGTTATGGTCTGAGCGCAGGTATATGGGACTAGGGGAGATTATGTGTTCGGCACGGACTAGAAGGGTCGAGATGGCCTGTTTCCGTGCTGTAATTGTTATATGGTTATATGGTTAATATTGAATATCCCTGGATGTTCAGCTCCCAGCCTTGGTCACCCTGGAGCCATGACTCAGTGATCCCAACTATATCATAGTCATTAATAGCTATCTGCACATTCAACTCATCCACCTTATTACGAATGCTCCTTGCATTGAGACACAAAGCCTTCAGGCTTGTTTTTACAACACTCTTACCCCTCATACAATTATGTTGAAAAGTGGCCCTTTTTGATTTTTGCCCTCGATTTTCCGGCCTGCCACTTTTACTTTTCACCTTGCTACCTATTGCTTCTACCCTCATTTTACACCCCTCTGTCTCTACGCTCACACATTTAAGAAACCCTTTCCCTTTAACTCCATCCTCCACTATCCCATTTGACACCCCACCCCCTTTATTCAGTTTAAAACCACCCGTGTAGCAGTGGCAAACCTGCCTGCCAGAATGCTGGTCCCACACCTGTTAAGATGCAATCCGTCCCTTTTGTACAGTTCCCCCTTACCCCAAAACAGATCCCAGTGATCTAAGAATCTAAATCCCTGCCCCGTGCGCCAGTTCCTCAGCCACACGTTCAGGTCCCGTATCTCCCTGTTCCTGCTCTCGCCAGCACGAGGAACTGGAAGCAAACCGGAGATAACAACCCTGGAGGTCCTGCTTTTCAGCATTTTTCCGAGCTCTCTAAAGTCACGCTGCAGAATATTCATCCCCTTCTTTCCGACATCATTTGTGCCGACATGCACTACCACTTCCGGATGTTCACCTTCGCCCTTGAGGATTTTCTGCACTCTGTCCGTGACATCCTGGATCCTGGCACCAGGAAGGCAGCACACCATCCTCGCATCCCGTCTGTTGCCGCAGAAACCCCTGTCCGTACCTCTCACAATGGAGTCTCCCACTACAATGGCGTTGCCTGCCTTAGGCCTTTTTGGTTTTGGCGCAACAGCCCTATTCGCATCACAAGCCAGTCCGTCGCCCAGTGTAAACACCTCTTCTGTCCCGACAGCTTCTAAGTGGGTGAACCTGTTCACAAGAGGTACAACACCCGGGGACGTTGGCATTCCATGCTTCCCTCCCGTTCTCACTGTCTCCCACCTTCTCTCTTCCAGTACCTTAGGTGTAACAATCGTACTGTAGGACTTGTCGCGGAACGACTCCGTTTCTCGGACGAACCGGAGGTCATCCACTTGCTTCTCCAGTTCCCCAACACGGCCCTTCAGGAGCTCTACCTGGATGCACTTCTCGCATTTGTAGCAGCCAGAGGCACTAGCGGTGTCCTTGACCTCCCACATACTGCAAGCATCGCACTGAATCAGCTTGCCTGACATCTCCTTCTTTCGTCTCCTCTCCGAAGACTCTCGAGCCAAAGACTCGCACTTCCCTCACAAGGCCGCTCACTCACTGCCGCTCGCTAAGAGCAGTCTTGCTTAAATTGACTGATAAATTGCCTGATTTACCAATTTACAAACCAAATTCCTCAGTTTTCAACTGTTTTCCCAGCACTGACTCACTTCTCTCCTCCCACTTGGGCTAGAGCCAATCAGTCGTATCTCTTGCTAAACTCCTGCTGCTGTTGTTGCTCCCAAAGCTACAGCAGTTCTGAGTCAAGTCTGCCTGTCCTTTGGCCTTTACTTTAACTGTTTTCACTTCTCTCCTCCCACTTGGGCTAGAGCCAATCAGTCGTATCTCTTGCTTAACTCCTGCTGCTGTTGTTGCTCCCAAAACTACAGCAGTTCTGAGTCAAGTCTGCCTGTCCTTGGCCTTTACTTTAACTGTTTTCACTTCTCTCCTCCCACTTGGGCTAGAGCCAATCAGTCGTATCTCTTGCTAAACTCCTGCTGCTGTTGTTGCTCCCAAAACTACAGCAGTTCTCGAAGTAGAAGCAGATATGCTAGCAAAGTGGAAGAGGCACTTGGACAGACACATAAACAGGTAGGAAACAGAAGAATACAGAGATAATGTGCAGGCAGATTACATTAGTTTAAATTGACAGCATGGTTGGTGCTGAGATGGAGGGCTGACAGGCCTGTGCCAGTCTATGGTCAGTGTTCCACGTTTAATGTTCTATGCTATTAGAAAGAAAATCAGTTTTTCTCACTGTAATGGCTAATATAAGACAACAGCTTACAGATTTAGTGTATAAAAATATCCCAAGATAATTGAAGACCGCCAACACTGCATGCAACTCATTCCTGAATCCCCCTCAATATAATGTCCTGGTCTCCTTCTCCCTTACCCACCACTGCACTGCAACCCCTACCACCAGTTGACTGCACTCCCTTGCTTGACCCACCTTCTGCACCAGCCACTGCATCTTCGTACCAGAAACTCCAATCTTGGAGGGAAGTCTCAGGCAGCAATATTTTTCAACTAAAAAATGTGCTTTACTGTTGTTCCCTCTGGCACGGTTGTTAGGGTGTTCCAGAATTTCGAAGGCAAGTTTGTTTAGCTTCTCCAGTGTGTAAATGAGGAATTAGGAATTTGTGTAAAACAGAGCAACAGACAAATTGTCTGACAGCAGTGAATCAGTTCTGGATCATGGAAAGCAGGATTGATAAGAAAGAGATGGAAAAAAAAAGTGGCCCTTGTGCTACTACAATCAGCTCTGTTCCCCTGCCATGTGATTCGGGCAGGTGATTACAAAAGATGATCCAAAATCATATCTGAATGTAGGATGTGAAAGAGTCTGATGAAGGGTCGCGACACAAAATGCCATCTCCAGATTTGATGCCTGACATGCTTGGTTACTCCAGCATTTTGTTTTATTTTGTAAACCAGCATCTACAGTTCATCGTGTCTACACTGATCTGTTGCATGGAGACACAAGAGACTGGAGATGCTGGAATGTCATGCAAAACACAAAGAAACTCAGCAGGTCAACAGCATCAGCCTAAGAAGTGGAATTGTCACCTACCTATCTCCCTCCATCAGATGCTGCCTGACCTGATTCCTCCAGCAATTTATTTACACTCGCATGCAAATGAAGCTCACAGAGGAACCAGTAATCATGGGAATGATAAATACAAGAATAATACAATAGTGAATACAAAACGCAGAATGGTGAAAGGTTGCCGTCCAGTCTGAAGTAGTGCAAAAAAAATACTGACGTGCAATAGTGGAATAACTGACTGAGGTAGAGTTAGGAGTAAGAGTACATGGCAACACCTCCGGGAAAGGGATGTGAAAGAGGTGATTGGTTCATGCATTGGAAGCAAGTGGGTAAGAAGCTGTTTTTAGAACTGGGCGCCCAGGCTTTCGAGCTCATGTATCTTCTCTGAGAAGGTCGAAGTGAAAAAAGGGAATGGCCAGGGTGGCAGGCAATCTTAAGGCACGTGGCTCAGTGGTAGAGTTGCTGCCTTACAGCCCTTGCAGTGCCAGAGACCCGGGTTTAATCCCGACTACAGGTGCTGTCTGTATGGAGTTTGTACGTTCTCCCTGTGACCGCGTGGATTTTTTCCAAGATCTTCGGTTTCCACCCACACTCCAAGGACGTACATGTTTGTAGTTTAATTGGCTTGGCATAAGTGTAAAAAATGTCCCTAGTGTGTAGGATAGTGCTTGTGTACATGGATTGCTGGTCGGCATGGACTTGGTGGGCCGAAGGGCCTGTTTCCACTGTGCATCTCTAAACTTAATGAAACTTTAACCTTCCTGGTGCAACGCATTGTGAAGATGAACTGGAAGAAAGTAAGTGACGAGGCAGTGATGGACTGAGCTGTGCTCACCACTTACTGCAGATTCAGGCAGCCCAGAGCAGAGCAGTTGCCATACGAGGCTGAGCAGAGTAGCAGGGAAGAAAATGGAGAAGAGGAATATATTTACCATAATTGTAGTCAGTTGTATTTCTTTGGCATAAAAGAAAATGTTATCTGACTATGACCATTCTTAACTAAGCCTTCTTTATCTTCAAAAAAAGCAATTCCAGTCAGGAAATTAACTTCACCACAATCTCTGCAGATTTCACCCACATTTGATAATGCATGAGAAAGGAAATAATGGGAGTTTCTCTCAGCTCTAATGAAAGTGCTGATGTATTTCATTCAAAGTGTCTTTTATCTCATCTTTTCCATTAGTCTTTTAACCAGCAGCGATTGAAAATAAGAAATATGTTTACTCAGGCACGGTGCTGCAAATGTCACAGATTAAGCCTCAAAATCTTTGTATAATATCTGATTTTTAATCATTCTCCATTGATTTTCAAATGAACCTTTGAACAATTTAAAAGCAATTATTTTTGTGGTCTAATTTTGAATTAAGAAGGTAAAGTGCAACAGATCATTCCACCCTAAATCTTTAGCTCAGTTGTAGCATGCAGTTTAAAACAGTGCCAAACAAGATGTCCTTTAAAAATAAATATCAATTTAGTAAAGCAGGTGGTGAATATTGGATCACAAATCCCAGACACTATCTTTTAAAAGAAGATTGCCGTAAAGCATCTGCATTTAACATATCACAGTGAAGTTGAGAAGTGTGGGAGATTTCTGTTTTAAATTTGAGAGTCTGGGTGGTTCTCTTTCAATGTGAATGGGATCTTTTGCAGGTACATGTTCTGTGGTGTCAGTGTGAATTAAGCAACCACTTTGTTATTATTGTGTTCCAAAATCCCACAGTGCATTTTATTGGACTATCAATCACTCTGACAAAAAGGTCAAAATGAACATTCCTTGTCTTTCTCTATTCTTATATGTAATTAATAATATAGTAGTAACAAAATCAGGGGTATATTATACCACACATTTGCTTTCAAAATAAAATACTACCCCAATATTCATACGTCACGCGCTTCTGAGGATCCAATGGTCATGGAATGCACTGTATTTTTAAAGTAATAATGTGAGGTTTCTGTCATGATGAAACCTAAAGACAATCTTGCATGTCTGGATGTTGTTAAATTGATGTTTTCCGTTTAGTCTCAGGTTGCTGGATCTTCTCCAAACATCCAATGTATGTAGACTTGTTTTAATCGCCATTATGGATGAGCCAAGAAAGTTGGCTCTTTTAAAGCTATCTCTTTTGAGTATAAATGAATATGAGATACTGTTGTGGCAGCAGAGCCACATGATGCACAAAATATTGGGTTGATCTTGGCAACAGTGCCATGAAGCAAATGGATCAGAGTGAAGTCATTTCCTTTTCCTGGAAACGATCAGAACCTTCACTGACTCTGGCAGTGGGAGGTCACCCTGGTGAAATGAGCACCAGGATCTGAAGAGCTCCACATGGGACTAAATCAGGGTTAAATAAACTAAATGTAAAAAAGTTGGTGCTGAAAAATCAGCAGTGGGTGAATGGTACCAGAACTGGGTATCTTGGTAATGACACAGCATGCAAAATGACACATGCATGCATTATTGTAAGAACTCATTCGTTACTTCCACACAAGACCTAGAAATGAAGAGACAGGTTTAAGAGATAAATGTATAACATTTTCAGATGCATTATCATGTATTGTGCAGAGTGAACAAAATAAGTGATGAATTTGTCAGATTATTTAAAATTGAGCCAACCATGACATTAGGTTCTTAAATTCTCAGCCTCAAGGGCAGGTAACATTATACTTTATTGTGTTTTGTCATCCAGTGTTAAAAATGCTCACTGGATTTCCACCTCTTAGAAGATATGGGATTCAAGCCATGCTCTAAATGAACTGACAAGTGGAGACACTGCCTCTAATTTTTGATTAAAAGCTAGTGGTGCACTAATGGTTGGTGTGAGAGTGGTGTCCTCTCCAACTCTGTGGCTTCTGAGAGCCCAGGAAACACTTCCATCATTGTATCCTAACCAGCTTATCATCTCAATAGATGATAGCCTGAAGCCGCTGTCTCCGGTGGGGAAGAGCCGATTCTGGGCTTACCTTGATTTTTACCTTGTCCTTTTACCATCTGGACGCCCGCAGCAACGGCTGCGGAGGGTTGAGGTCCCGACCACGGGGGGAAATGGAGGAGGACTGGCCAATTTTTGTGCCTTCCACCACAGTGATGATTGCTGTGGTGGATGTTTGTGTTAAATTTTTATTGTGTACTAGACCAAGTGCAGACCCGTTGGGTCTGTTCCCCCAACGTGCGGTTGTGGGGGGGGAGGCGGCATGCAGCGTCACACACACTAACTATCCCCTCCCCCCGGGGATGGAGGGGAGGAGTGGGAGAAAAAGAGGGGAGAGAGAGAGGGGGGGTGGAGAGGAGAGGAGGGGGGGTAGAGGATGAGGGGGGAGACGGAGAGGGGGGGGGTGAGAGAGGAGAGGCGGGGGAGCAAGGAGAGGGGGGGAGAGGAGAGGGGGGGAAGAGGAGAGAGGGGGGATGAGGAGAGGGAGGGGGGAAGGCAGGATTCGAGAGAGGGAGAGGGGGGGAGAGGAGAGGGGGGAGTAGGAAGGGGGTGAAAGAGGAGAGGGGGGAAGAGGACGAAGAGGGGAGAGGATAGAGAGCCGAGGGAGAGGGGGAAGAGACTTGCTAGGAGAGGGGGGGAAGAGGAGAGGGGGGAAGAGGAGATGGGGGGGAAGAGGAGAGAGGGGGGAAGAGGAGAGGGGGAAGAGGAGAGGGGGGGAAGACGCGAGAGAGGGGGGAAGAGGAGAGGGGGGAAGAGGAGAGGGGGGGGAGAGGAAACTGAGGGGGGAAGAGGATGAGGGGGGAGTAGAGGATTGAGGCGGGGGAAGAGTGAGAGGGGGGTGCGGGAAGAGGAGAGGGGCGAAGGGTGGGGAAGAGGAGAGGGGGGGAGAGGAGAGGGGCGGGGAGCGGGACGAGCGAGAGGGGGGAGAGGAGAGAGGGGGGGAGAGGAGAGAGGGGGGAGGAGAGGAGAGGGGGGGCGGTAGAGGATGAGGAGAGGGGGGCGGAGAAGGAGAGGGGGCGGGAAGGGGAGAGGAGGGTACCGGGGGAGAGGAGGAGGGGGGAAGAGGAGAGGGGGGAAGCATGGGAGGGAAGAGGAGAGGGGGAAGAAGCTGATGAGGGAGGGAGGGGGGGGGAGAGAGGAGGGAGGGGGGAGAGGAGAGGGGGGGGAGAGGAGAGGGGAGGGGTAGGCAGGAGAGGGGGGAGAGGAGAGGGGGGAGGGAGAGGCGGGGGAGAGGAGAGGGGGGGGAGGGGAGAGGAGAGGGGGGGAGAGGAGAGGGGGGGAGAGGAGAGCAGGGGGGGAGAGGAGAGGGGGGGGAGAGGAGGGGGGGGAGAGGAGGGGTGGAGAGGAGGGAGAGGGAGAGGGGGGGAGAGGAGAGGGGGGAGAGGAGAGGGGGGGGAGAGGAGAGGGGGGGAGCGGAGAGTGCGAGTGCGGGGGAAGAGGGGGGAGAGGAGAGGGGGGGAGAGGAGAGGGGGGGAGAGGAGAGGGGGGGGAGAGGGGGGGGAGAGAGGAGAGGGGGGAGGGAGGAGAGGGGGAGGAGGAGAGGGGGGGGAGAGGAGGAGGGGGAGAGAGGAGAGGGGGGGAGAGAGAGGGGGGGAGAGGAGAGGAGGGGGGGAAGCGGGAGAAGGGGGGGGGGGGGGGGGAGGGAGGGGGGGGGAGGGGGAGAGGGGGGGGCGGAGGAGAGGAGAAGGAGGGAGAGAGCAGTGCCTTTTATTTCAACCCAAACCCCCCAAACAACCATTTGCAGGCAGTGCTTGCAGAGGGGGGAGAGAAGAGGGGGGGGGAGGAAGGGTGGGAAGAGGAGAGGGGGGAGAGGAGAGAGGGTGGGCAGAGGAGAGGGGGAAAGAGGAGGGGGGGGGGGGAGAGAGGATGAGGGGGGGGAGAGGAGAGGGGGGGAGAGGAGAGGGGGAGAGAGGAGGGGGGGGGAGAGGAGAGGGGGGGGAGAGGGGGGGAAGAGGAGAGGGGGGGAGAGGAGAGGGGGGGAAGAGGAGGGGGGGGAAGAGGAGAGGGGGGGAAGAGGAGAGGGGGGGGGGGGGAAGAGGAGAGGGGGGGGGGAAGAGGAGAGGGGGGGGGAAGAGGAGAGGAGGGGGGGAAGCGGAGAGGGGGGGGGGAGAGGAGAAGGGGGGAGAGAGAGTGCCTTTTTATTTCAACCCAAACCCCCCAAACAACCATTTGCAGGCAGTGCTTTTTTACTTTAACCATATTGGCTTGTAAGCCTTTCAGTTGTTTCACAATATTTTATCAAGCAAGACGGAATGTATGGAAGAATCACTTTTGTTATTAAATGCCGATCTACACATGTTGGCACTTTTTTGATTGTAGCACTGCTACACCACTAGTCAGCCGATCACTCCATCCCACACCCTCATTCTGGACAATCTCATCATCTGTGGGCGCTGTTCCTTCTGGCCTATGGACAGTTATTAAAATGCGAGGCTCTAATGAAGAGAGTAACGCAGCCATGGTCTGGAGGCCAAGGTTCTACTTCAGGTTCCACTTCTACTTGAGTTAGAGGACTGGCCCATGTTCAAGACCATTTCATCCAGCTTGAATGAGTACATGAGGATTTGCCAAGGGACTAAGAAACATAGAAACATAGAAAATAGGTGCTGGAGGAGGTTATTTGGCCCTTCGAGCCAGCACCCCCATTCATTGTGATCATGGCTGATCATCCACAATCAGTAACCCATTCCTGCCCATATCCCTTGATTCCGCTAGCCCCTAGAGCTCTATCTAACTCTTTTAAATTCATCCAGTGAATTGGCCTCCACTGCCTTCTGTGGCAGAGAATTCCACAAATTCACAAATCTCTGGGTGAAAAAGCTTTTTCTCATCGCAGTTTTAAATGGCCACCCCTTTATTCTTAGACTGTGGCCCCTGGTTCTGAACTCCCCCAACATTGGGAACAGTTTTCCTGCATCTAGCTTGTCCAGTCCTTTTATAATTTTAAAGGTTTCTATAAGATCCTCTCTCATCCTAAATTCCAGTGAATACAAGCCCAGTCTTTCCAATCTTTCCTCATGTGACAGTCCCGCCATCTCGGGGATTAACTTCATGCACTACCTCAATAGCAAGGATGTCCTTCCTCAAATTAGACCAAAACTAAACACAATACTCCTGATGTGGTCTCACCAGGGTCCTGTACAACTGCTGAAGGACCTCTTTACTCCTATACTCAAATCCTCTCGTTATGAAGGCCTACATGACCTTCTTCACTGCCTGCTGTACCTGCATGTTTACTTTCAGTGACTATTGTACAAGGCCACCCAGGAAGGTCTCTTTGCACTTCCCCTTTTCCTAATCTGACACCATTGAGATAATAATCTGCCTCCTTGTTCTTGCCACTAAAGTGGATAACCTCACATTTATCTACATTATTCTGCGTCTCCCATGCATCTGTCCACTCCATTTTACTCTCACCTTCATCCATTTTACGTCACATCCTCAAAATATTCCAGAAGATTAGTCTGGCAGGATTTCCCCTTCATAAATCCATGCTGATTTGGATAAATCCTTTTACTGCTATCCAAATGCGCTGTTATTACTTCTTTAATAATTGACTCCATCATCTTCCCTACCACCAAAGTCAGGCTAACTGGTCTATAATTCCCCATTTTCTCTCTTGCTCCTTTCTTGAAAAGTGGGATAACATTAGCTACCCTCCATTCGGCAATCTCCAGCATGGTCGACACATGGTCCTAGGAGGTCCTATGAGGTCACTGGAACTCTCCTTCAAGCTCGAGGGAAGTTCCCAAATACTTAAGGATAAAGGGGAAATCTTTTAGGACTGAGATGAGAAAAACATTTTTTACACAGAGAGTGGTGAATCTCTGGAATTCTCTGCCACATAATGTAGTTGAGGCCAGTTCATTGGATATATTTAAGAGGGAGTTAGATGTGGCCCTTGTGGCTTAAGAGATCAGGGGGTATGGAGAGAAGGCAGGTACAGGATACTGAGTTGGATGATCAGCCATGATTATATTGAATGGCGGTGCAGGCTCGAAGACCGAATGGCCTACTCCTGCACCTATTTTCTATGTTTCTATGTTTCTAAGTCTCAGCTAAGTCGCTGAAAATTTTTCAGCATGTAATTTTCAGCATGTAATTTTCAGCATTTTCAGCAGTAAAATTTGGTCGGCATGGTTCTTTTGAACTCGTAGTGCGGTGGAGTGGGGTCGCTATGTAGTTACAGGCAGTCGAGAACAGCCGTAGGCAATCTCCTTTGCTGACCATGCATTTTGATTGGCTCATTGGAGTTTTCAGGACCCAGGAAAACTGACCGGTAATATAAAATGCCCGCTAAACTTTATTATAAGTTGTCTGGCTTCTTAAAAGTGTCTCCACTCCTTCTTCCCCCCATTTCCCCCCTTCCCCCCCTTCTCTCGCCTTCTCTCCCCCTACTCCCCTTCTCTCCCCACCCCCCTCCCTGCTCTCTAAAGGACTTACCATACACTGTGCAGCCGTCTTTTACCTTCCTGTTCATCGCGGGCGTGAATTTCAGACAGCGCTCCCCCGATTTCCCTGGCCCCCGCCTTTGCAATGTGTTTGTGTGTGTGTATGTGTGGTCGGTTGATCCAGCTCGCGGTCTCATCGCTGACCGTCGATCGAGCGAGAGGTTTTTCAGGCGAGTGCCCTCGAGCTTGAAGGTCGAAAACAGTCGCTGAAAGGTCGCGTCAGTGGGACAGGCCTTTAACTCTCCTTCATGTTCGAGGGAAGTTACCGCATACTCGCGGCCTCAGTTTGGTCGAGGAAAGGTTTTCAGCATGGTGAAAATTTTTCCTCGAGTAAAAATTGATCAGCATGGTTCTTTTGAACTCGTAGTGCAGTGGAGTGGAGTCGCTATGTAGTTATAGGCAGTCGAGGTAGCCGTAGGCAATCTCCTTTGCTGACCGGGCATTTTAATTGGCTCATTGGAGTTTTCAGAACCAAGGAAAACCGACCGGTAATGTTAAATGCCCGCTAAAATATATTAAAAGTTGTCTGGCTTCTTAAAAGTGTCTCCACTCCTTCTTCCCCCTTCTCCCCCCCTTCTCCCCCACTTCTCCCCCCCCCCCTTCTCTCCCCTTCTCTCTCCCCCCCTACACCTCCACGCTCTCTAAAGGACTTACCGTACACTATGCCAGCCGTCTTTTACCTTCCTGTTCATCGCTGATGTGATTTTCAGACAGCGCTCCCCCGCTTTCCCTGGCCCCTGCCTTTGCGATGTGTTTGTGTGTGTGTGTGTGTGTGTGTGTGTGTGTGTGTGTGTGTGTGCGGTCGGTCGATCCAGCTTGCTGTTTCATCACTGACGGTCGATCCAGCTCGAGGTTTTTCAGGCAAGCGCCTTCGAGCTTGAAGGTCGAAGACAGTTACTGAAAAGTTGAGTAAGTGGGACAGGCCCTTTAGTGAAGACAGAACCAAAGTACCTGTTCAACTCTTCTGCCATTTCCTTGTTCCCCATAATAATTTCACCCGTTTCTGCCTTCAAGGGACCCACATTACTCTTAACATACCTAAAGAAGCTTTTACTATCCTTCTTTATATTCTTGGCGTCTTTTAATTCTGATGTCTTTCTTAACTTTTCCAATACTGTCTTTCCCTTTAACTCCATCCTTGTATTTCCAATTTGTCTCCCCCCCCCCCCCACTATCTATATTACTAAAATTCTGATCATGACCGCTTTTGGCCCACTGTGGTGTGATTTCCGAGAGTACGCCGCCACCTACGGCCGTCATTTTTGGCCACCTCGCTCAGAGACCCCCTCTGCCTTCCTGGACCAGAGGATTTTTCCCATCGATGAAAGATCAGAGAGATATTAATGGGTTTTTTTAATTCCCCATTCTCTCTGCTGCCCTTGCTGGCGGCAGGGGGAGGGACTATAAAACCCGGAAGTGTAGTGCCTCACTCAGTCTCTGCCAGACCCAGGAAGCGAGAGGGTCATGGCTTTCTGAGCTGCGGATAACACTCAACGCATGTCTACTCCACGGTGAGTCCCCTCAATGCGGCTGTAAAGTGGCTGCAGCTCAATTGTTTGCCTCGCCTTTTTAAAAAGTTTGTGTTCACAAAATGAATTTTTGTTGTCAGGTGGCTGCAGCCCAATTGTTTGCCTCACCTTTTTAAAAGGTTTGTGTTCACAAAATAAATTTTGGTTGTCAGGTGGCTGCAGCCCAATTTTTTACCTCGCTTTTTAAAAGGTTTGTGTTCACAAAATGAATTTTGGTTGTCAGGTGGCTGCAGCCCAATTGTTTGCCTCGCCTTTTTAACAAGTTTGTGTTCACAAAAAGAATTTTGGTTGTCAGGTGGCTGCAGCCCTATTGTTTGCCTCGCCTTTTTAAAAAAGTTTGTGTTCACAAAATGAATTTTGGTTGTCAGGTGGCTGCAGCCCAATTGTTTGCCTCGCCTTTTTAAAAAAGTTTGTGTTCACAAAATGAATTTTGGTTGTCAGGTGTGGCTGCAGCCCAATTGTTTGCCACCTTTTAAAAAAAGTTTGCGTTCACAAAATGAATTTTGGTTGTCAGTTGTGGCTGCAGCCCAATTGTTTGCCAAGCCTTTTTTTTAAAGTTTGTGTTCACAAAATGAATTTTGGTTGTCAGGTGTGGCTGCAGCCCAATTGTTTGCCTCACCGTTTTGAAAATGTTTGTGTTCACAAAGTTAATTTTGGTTGTCAGGTGGCTGCAGCCCAATTGTTTTCTTCGCCTTGGCTTTTAAAATTGTTGCAACAGTTGGCTGCCACCCCAAGAATCCATTCGGCCCACAATGTCTATACTAGACCTCTGGAAACCAGTACCTTTGGTTCGCAACACCCATACTAGCGCAACAGACAGCTCTACCTCCCCCCCCCTCCCCCACTGGCGAGCAATATTGGAATTGGTGGAGAGGTGGAATATTGCGTTGGTGACCAGCCCTCCCGTGTGATGCTGGGACCCAACGGCTCCCACTTAGTCTAGTTTACTTTAAATCTGCCCATGTAGCAGTGGCAAAACTGCCTGCTGGAATGGGAGTGCTGGTGCAGGATTTCCAAAAAGATAATTTGCAAGTTGAATTGTTATACTATGGGCCTGGCCCACTTTGTGATTTTATGATCGACGACGGCCGCGAGTGACTGACGCACGATGTCGCCTGAAAACTGTCAAGTAGTATGATAGGATGCGTCAAGATACGTCACTCCGCGTCACCATGCGTCACCAATTTCCACTCGTCACCATAACGTCACCATGGGACAGGGCACGCGTCACTGTGCATCACCATAGGACAGCATGGCTGCATAGGACAGCGCCTGTGACTTCACAGCCATCGAGCAGCGTCAATGTACGTCTACCCGTGACACAGTATGGCAAGATGTAACAGGTTGCGTCATCTGGGGCGCGTGACGTAATTTGATTGACCAGCTTCCCTATAAAATGGGATGCGCCACGACGCATCTTGACGCATCATGACGCACGATGACATACTGGTGACGCGCAGTGATGTGCGGTGACGCTAAATAAATTAGCATAGGCAATGACCGTGCATCACCATGCGTCACCACGCATCACCCGTACGTCATTGTGCGAAAGGGCGCACGACATGATAAGACACGCAGGTGCCACACAAGGAATTTGAACATTCCAAAGTCCTGGGGCGGCAGGGAGACATCGCACATTACCACGCGTCTCTACATGGGTCACTCCGCATCACGACTCGACCACGACGCGGCAACCTCTTTTTAGGCTGTCACCTAAAATGTCGCCCAAGTGGGACAGGCCCTTAAGGTTTTATAAGGCACTGGTCAGGCCTCTATTTTCAGCAGTTTTCGGGCCAATATCTGAGGAAAGATGTGCTGGTGTTGGAGAGAGTTCAGAGGAGGTTTGCAAGAATGATCTCAGGAATGATTGGGTTAACATATGATGAGCTTTTGAAGACACTGGGCCTGTACTCATTGGAGTTTAGAAGCTTGAGGGGGGAACCACATTGAAACTTACCAAATTATGAAAGGCCTGGATAGAGTGAATGGGGAGAGGATATTTCCACTAGTGGGATAGTCTAGGACTAGAGGTTATAGCCTCAAAAGTCAAGGACATTCCTTTAGGAGGGAGATGAGGAGGAATTTATTTAGTCAAAGGGTGGCGAATCTTTGGAATTCATTGCCACAGGAGGCTGTGGAGACCAAGTCAATGGATATTTTTAAAGCAAAGATTGACAGATTTTTGATTAGTACGGGTGTCAGGGCTTATGGGGAGAAGGCAAGGGAACAGGATTGAAAGGGCAAGATAGATCAGCCATAATTGAATGGCAGTGTAGACTTGAAGGGCCAAATGGCCTAATTCTGCTCCTAGAACCTATGAACTTATCACTGGTTTAATTAAGAAATATATGTTGATAACTGCATTACAACAATGCCAATTAGGTAAAAATGTCTATTCATTTCTATTCATTATCTATATAACCTGTCTCCTAGCAAGTCACTGTTATAACGACTAAAGGCAGCAGAATACATAGCTAGAACTTTTAAACTGTGGTACACAACTTTATGCAAAATATAAAGTCCTGGAGGAGCTCAGCGGGTAAGGCAGCATCAACAGAGGAAACGGAACGGAACATGAGACAATGTTTTGTGTCGGGACTGTTCTTCTGTCTGATGTTGGGGAGGAAGGAGAAAACTGAAAAGGAGAGATAAAGAAGGAGCAAAACCTGGTAAGCGATAGGCGGATACGAGTGAGGGAGTTGCTTGACTGCTGGGATGAGATAATGACAAAGGGTAGAGGTGAAAAGGAGGCACAAAGGTATCAGATCAGGAAAGGAGGAGTGAAAGTCGGAGGGAGGGATATGGGTAGAATGGTACATGTGGAAGGAGATAAACGGGGAACAAAAGGAAAATGGGGGTCTTGAGAATGGGAATGGTGGAAGATAAATGGCAGTGGTAGGAGAAAACGAATGTGTGTGCACCCGGGGTCACAGGGGATGAAGTTGCTAGGGGGGGTAATACTTGAAATATACTTGACGTTTACTCCAAGCAAATGTGAAGTCTTGCACTCCGCAAGGTTGAATGTAAGGGGAAAGAATACAGTTCATGGCAAGATCCTTCCTTAACAGCATTGATGTACAGAGATATTTTGGTCCAAGTCCATAACGCCCTGAAAGTGACAACACGGGCAAGTAGAGTGGTAAAGAAAGAGTTAGTGGTTTTGCAATTAGTGAAGATGGTTGTGAATGATTGCAGCAGGATCTGGATCGATTGGCCAGGTGGGCGGAGGAATGGTTGATGGAATTAAATACAGAGAAGTGTGAGGTGTTGCATTTTGGAACATCAAACAAGGGCAGGACCTACGCAGTAGAAAATTACAAAATTCTTAAGGGGTTGGACAGGCTAGATGCAGGAAGATTATTCCCGATGTTGGGGAAGTCCAGAACTAGGGGTCACAGTTTAAGGATAAGAGGGAAGTCTTTTAGGACCGAGATGAGAAAATCATTTTTTACACAGAGAGTGGTGAATCTGTGGAATTCTCTGCCACAGAAGGTAGTTCAGGCCAGTTCATTGGCTATATTTAAGAGGGAGTTAGATGTGGCCCTTGTGGCTAAAGGGATCAGGGTGTATGGAGAGAAGGCAGGGATGGGATACTGAGTTGGATGATCAGCCATGATCATATCGAATGGCGGAGCAGGCTCGAAGGGCCGAATGGCCTACTCCTGCACCTATTTTCTATGTTTCTATGTAAATGGTAGGCCTATATGTAATGTTGAAGAGCAGAGGGATCTAGGAGTACAGGTGCATGGTTCCTTGAAGGTCGAATCACAGGTAGATCAGGTGGTCTAAAAGGCTTCTGGCACTTTGGCCTTCATCAGTATTGAGTATAGAAGTTGGGACATCATGTTGCAGTTGTATAAGACATTGGTGAGACCACATTTTGAATATTGTGTTCAGTTCTGGGCACCATGTTATAGGAAAGATATTGTCAAGCTTGAAAGGGTTCAGAAAAGATTTACGAGAATGTTGCCAGGTCTGAGCTATAGGGGAAGGTTGAGTAGGCTGGGTCTCTATCCCATGGAGTGCAGGAGGATGGGAGATCTTATAGAGGTGTACAAAATCATGAGAGGAATAGATTGGGTAGATGCAGAGTCTTTTGCCCAGAGTAGGGGAATCGAGTACCAGAGGACATCCAGTAGGTTCAAGGTGAAGGAGAAAAGAATTAATAGGAATCTGATGGGTAACTTTTTCACACAAAGGGTGGTGGGTGTATGGAACAAGCTGCCAGAGGAGGTAGTTGAGGCTGGGACTATCCAATCGTTTATGAAACAGTTAGACAGGTACATGGATAGGGCAGGTTTGGAGGGATATGGACCAAGCACAGGCGAGTGAGGCTAGTGTAGCTGGGACATTGTTTGCCAGTGTGGGTGTTTCCACACTGTATCACTATGACTCTATGAGTATGTATACTTGCCTTCATCGGTTAAGGAATCGAATATGAGAGTCAGGATGTTATGTTGTAACTTTGGTAACCATTGGTTAGGTGGTACTTGGAGTAAGTACAGTGTGCTGTTTTCAGTTCCGTTTAGGTTATTGTCACATGTACTGAGGTACGGTGAAAACATAGAAACATAGAAACATAGAAATTAGGTGCAGGAGTAGGCCATTCGGCCCTTCGAGCCTGCACCGCCATTCAATATGATCATGGCTGATCATCCAACTCAGTATCCCGTACCTGCCTTCTCTCCATACCCTCTGATCCCCTTAGCCACAAGGGCCACATCTAACTCCCTCTTAAATATAGCCAATGAACTGGCCTCGACTACCCTCTGTGGCAGGGAGTTCCAGAGATTCACCACTCTCTGTGTGAAAAAAGTTCTCCTCATCTCGGTTTTAAAGGATTTCCCCCTTATCCTTAAGCTGTGACCCCTTGTCCTGGACTTCCCCAACATCGGGAGCAATGTTCCTGCATCTAGCCTGTCCAACCCCTTAAGAATTTTGTAAGTTTCTATAAGATCCCCTCTCAATCTCCTAAATTCTAGAGAGTATAAACCAAGTCTATCCAGTCTTTCTTCATAAGACAGTCCTGACATCCCAGGAATCAGTCTGGTGAACCTTCTCTGCACTCCCTCTATGGCAATCATGTCCTTCCTCAGATTTGGAGACCAAAACTGTACGCAATACTCCAGGTGTGGTCTCACCAAGACCCTGTACAACTGCAGTAGAACCTCCCTGCTCCTATACTCAAATCCTTTTGCTATGAAAGCTAACATACCATTCGCTTTCTTCACTGCCTGCTGCACCTGCATGCCCACTTTCAATGACTGGTGTACCATGACACCCAGGTCTCGCTGCATCTCCCCTTTTCCTAGTCGGCCACCATTTAGATAATAGTCTGCTTTCCTGTTTTTGCCACCAAAATGGATAACCTCACATTTATCCACATTATACTGCATCTGCCAAACATTTGCCCACTCACCCAGCCTATCCAAGTCACCTTGCAGTCTCCTAGCATCCTCCTCACAGCTAACACTGCCCCCCAGCTTAGTGTCATCCGCAAACTTGGAGATATTGCCTTCAATTCCCTCATCCAGATCATTAATATATATTGTAAATAGCTGGGGTCCCAGCACTGAGCCTTGCGGTACCCCACTAGTCACTGCCTGCCATTGTGAAAAGGACCCGTTTACTCCTACTCTTTGCTTCCTGTTTGCCAGCCAGTTCTCTATCCACATCAATACTGAACCCCCAATGCCGTGTGCTTTAAGTTTGTAAACTAATCTCTTTTGTGGGACCTTGTCGAAAGCCTTCTGGAAGTCCAGATACACCACATCCACTGGTTCTCCCCTATCCACGCTACTAGTTACATCCTCGAAGAATTCTATAAGATTCGTCAGACATGATTTACCTTTTGTAAATCCATGCTGACTTTGTCCAATGATTTCACCACTTTCCAAATGTGCTGCTATCCCATCTTTAATAACTGACTCTAGCAGTTTCCCCACTACCGATGTTAGACTAACTGGTCTGTAATTCCCCGTTTTCTCTCTCCCTCCCTTCTTAAAAAGTGGGGTTACGTTTGCTACCCGCCAATCCTCAGGAACTACTCCAGAATCTAAAGAGTTTTGAAAGATTATTACTAATGCATCCACTATTTCTGGACCTACTTCCTTAAGTACTCTGGGATGCAGCCTATCTGGCCCTGGGGATTTATCGGCCTTTAATCCATTTAATTTACCCAACACCACTTCCCGGCTAACCTGGATTTCACTCAATTCCTCCAACTCCTTTGACCCGCGGTCCCCTGCTATTTCCGGCAGATTATTTATGTCTTCCTTAGTGAAGACGGAACCAAAGTAGTTATTCAATTGGTCCGCCATATCCTTGTTCCCCATGATCAACTCACCTGTTTCTGACTGCAAGGGACCTACATTTGTTTTAACTAATCTCTTTCTTTCCACATATCTATAAAAACATTTGCAGTCAGTTTTTATGTTCCCTGCCAGTTTTCTTTCATAATCTATTTTTCCTTTCCTAATTAAGCCCTTTGTCCTCCTCTGCTGGTCTCTGAATTTCTCCCAGTCCTCCGGTATGCTGCTTTTTCTGGCTAATTTGTACGCATCATCCTTCGCTTTGATACTATCCCTGATTTCCCTTGTTATCCACGGATGCACTACCTTCCCTGATTTATTATTTTGCCAAACTGGGATGAACAATTTTTGTAGTTCATCCATGCAGTCTTTAAATGTCTTCCATTGCATATCCACCGTCAACCCTTTTAGAATTAATTGCCAGTCAATCTTGGCCAATTCACGTCTCATACCCTCAAAGTTACCTTTCTTTAAGTTCAGATCCATTGTTTCTGAATTAACAATGTCACTCTCCATCCTAATGAAGAACTCAACCATATTATGGTCACTCTTGCCCAAGGGGGCACGTACAACAAGACTGCTAACTAACCCTTCCTCATTACTCAATACCCAGTCTAAAATAGCCTGCTCTCTCGTTGGTTCCTCTACATGTTGATTTAGATAACTATCCCGCATACATTCCAAAAAATCCTCTTCCTCAGCACCCCTGCCAATTTGATTCACCCAATCTATATGTAGATTGAAGTCACCCATTATAACGGTTTTGCCTTTGTCGCACGCATTTCTAATTTCCTGTTTGATACCATCTCCAACTTCACTACTACTGTTAGGTGGCCTGTACACAACACCCACCAGCGTTTTCTGCCCCTTAGTGTTTCGCAGCTCTACCCATACCGATTCCACATCCTCCAAACTAATGTCCTTCCTTTCCATTGCGTTAATCTCCTCTCTAATCAGCAACGCTACCCCACCTCCTTTTCCTTTCTCTCTATCCCTCCTGAATATTGAATATCCCTGGATGTTCAGCTCCCAGCCTTGGTCACCCTGGAGCCATGTCTCCGTGATCCCAACTATATCATAGTCATTAATAGCTATCTGCACATTCAACTCATCCACCTTATTACGAATGCTCCTTGCATTGAGACACAAAGCCTTCAGGCTTGTTTTTACAACACTCTTACCCCTTATACAATTTTGTTGAAAAGTGGCCCTTTTTGATTTTTGCCCTGGATGTTCCGGCCTGCCACTTTTACTTTTCACCTTGCTACCTATTGCTTCTACCCTCATTTTACACCCCTCTGTCTCTACGCTCACACATTTAAGAAACCCTTTCCCTTTAACTCCATCCTCCACTAGCCCATTCGACACCCCACCCCCCTTATTCAGTTTAAAACCACCTGTGTAGCAGTGGGAAACCTGCCTGCCAGAATGCTGGTCCCACACCTGTTAAGATGCAATCCGTCCCATTTGTTGTGTGCTAACCAGCCAGCGGAAAGACAATACATGATTACAATTGAGCTATTCACAGTGTACAGATACATAATGAGGGAATTAGTCCAAGATAAAGCCAGTAAAGTCCGATCAAAGATAACCCAAGGGTCCCCAATGAGGTAGATAGTTGTTCACGACTGCTCTCTAGTTGTTGGTAGGATGTTTCAGCTGGGAAGAAACTGTTCCTGAATCTGGAGGAGTGCGTTTTCACACCTTTTGCCCAATGGGAGTGGGGAGTGGGGAGTGGGGAGTGGCCAGGGTGCTTTGGAAAGGTTGCAGGTTTATTAGAATGCTACTTGGGTTGATGTTAGTAGCATCAAGAGAGGTTGGGAAAACTTGCAATGTTTACTCTGGAGTGTCAGAGGTTAAGGGGAGACCTGATAAAAGTATGTAACATTATGATAGGCATAGTAGAGTAGATGGTCAGAAGCTTTTTCCCAGGGTGGAAATGTCAAAGACTAGAGGAGATTGCTTAAAGTTCAGAGGAGGGTAGTTTTAAGGTTGATGTGCAGGCCAAGTTTTTTTACATAGAGAGTGATAGGTAACGATGGGCAGGGATATGGTTGGGTGGGGATCGCTGGAGAAAGTGTCTGGAGCGGGTAAGGATTTGCAGATTTTTCTGTTCCTTGGCCTTCCTCCTTACGCTCATCTCCAACCTTACCAGCTCCGAGTCTCTTTATCCTCCCACTTTCAGTCCTGACCCGAAACGTCACCCATCCTTTTACTCCAGAGATGCAGCCTGACCCGCTGAGTTACTCCAGCACTTTGTTACTATCTTCTTTATCCTCCCCTTTGTTTTAGATTTCACTCCTCCTCTTCTTTCCTAATCTGGCACCCTTTTCCTAATCTGGATCTCCTTTTCACCTCCAGTCTTCGCCACTATACCCACCCATCTGCCACGCAGTCTTCCCCTCACATGTATCACTTGCTGCACTACTTAATGCTGCACCCAACATTCTGCTTTTGCCAATGTAATCAAGGCTGTGCATTGCTTCTGAAGGTTCACCAGTTCACTGAAAGCGATGATTTTTGCCAGAATCACTAGAACGATTCTGCTTACAGCAGCAGAATTAACATTGCTACTGGGAATAGTGACTGCCAAATTTTCTCAATTTTAGCGGGCTATATGCTCAGCTTGCAGATAAGCCCCAACTAAAACAAATTATACATAAACCTTACCCGACAATTGGCTGCCAAAATCAAACTAAATTGTTAGTCTTCTTCTTTCGTGTCCATCATCAATGTTTCAAATGTTCGGCCAGCCTCTTGCACAGCCTTCTCGTTTGCCACCGCTAGATCTTCCAGGCAGCATTATTCACCAAGAAGTGGACATCTTAGTAGGTGTGGCATGGATTGCACAGATATTCCACATTCACATTCTGTATCTGCTGCATCTGCATAGCCCCATTTGCTCATATTGGTCTTGCATCGGCCCATCCCTGTACGAAGCCTATTGAAGGACTTCCAGGTCTTCCAGTCACACCTGTGACCAGGTGGTAGCGATTCCTTGGTTGTGATTGGCATCTTTATGTGGTGGTGATTTTCACTGTGTTTCTTTTCCCACAAGGCTAGTCTGTTTGCTTGAGGAGACTGTGACGGTGGCTGGACTGTGTGAAGAAAGCTCTTCCTCGACTTCAGCTGTATTGGGGCTGGGTGATGGGAGTGATGGGAGTGGCGGGTGTCCCCAACATGCCTACTACGTTCAGTTCTACTGACAACTGATCTGCAGAGTAGATAATTATTAGTTGAAAACAAAGACACACACAGAGGCTTCACATATGTTGTGAATCTTGTCCCTTAATGCTATAAAATCTATAGTTGGCTCAAGGTATTTTGTAGGAGTACTTCTGTCAAGTATGCCTATCGCTCATTTCTATACTTTTAATTTGGCCAGCATGATCATCTATTGGTACTGTTCCTGTTGCCTGATGGACAGAGATTGAAGAGTGAGCCGCCAACGAAAAGAGTAACACGGCAGAGTCTGTGGAGGCTGAGGGTTTACTTCAGAACTGTCATGAGATGGATGACTGGAACATGGTCAAGTTCACTTCATTCAGCCTGATAAAGTGTAGCTCAGTTCACAGTATGAACATTGCCACTGGAAATAGGGACTGCCACATTTTATCAATTTTAACAGGCCGTGCACTCAGCTTGCAGATAAGGCCAACCGGGTTCATTAGAAATACAACGATGACTGCATTCTGACAAAGACAATTAGGTCATATCCTAACCAGAAACTATGGACAACAGGGAAATTCACCCTCTGTTAAAGTTCATGTGCGACGTTTTCAAGAAGATCTCCGTAAAGCTATCAGAGATACCAAGGCAATTGTGATAGGGCCTGATGACCAACATGGGCTGTACGCTGAAATCAGGGACATCTTTGGCAACGATGTATCTTTAGTGGATGAGCTCAAAGATTTTTAAGCCTGCTTTGAACAAGCAAAGTTTCACAAATGCATGGTTTCCCCCCATCTACCACCGGCTATGACCCATGTATCGTGGCAGCAGATGTCAGACCTGCTTACATGATGGTAAACTCTTGCAAAGCCGAAGGCCTGGATGGAGTCCCTGGATGGGTTCTGAAATTATGAGCCAATTAACTAGTACAGTCTTCACCGACTTCTTCAACCTCTCACTTCAGATATTTTCAGTATCTATCAGTTTCAAGGAAATCTCCATAATTCCAGTCCGTAAGAAAATTAGCTTTATGGTATGGTACTTTATTTGTCACATATACCGAGGTACAGTGAAAATCATTATTGTATTCAGTTCAGTCAAGTATCACTATACATAAGCACTTAGATACATATTAGATAAGCATCTCAGATACAGTACAAGTGTAAGGCAGGAGTACTATACACTTGTACAGAGTCATCAGTTTGGCGCCATTTTCAAATCCTAGTTCTTGTAAGTGCTGGGATCTTGATCTGACCATGAAGGCCTGTTAGCCTGGTGGCATTGCAGGGCTGGTCAAGCGTAGCAGATGGTGTCCTCCGCTGCTGCTCCACCACTGTGGGCCGTGTCCGGTCCATGTGCTCGACCTCTTGGAGCGGCGCCCGTCCAGCCGATTGTTGCAGGGCCTCCAGCGGCACATTCCAACGACGAGGCCATGCATTCCCTCCCGCAACCGATCTGCTTACCGATCCTTTAGGTGGGTTCCCGTGGGTCCACAATCTGCGGCGGGAGAGCCGGGCGAGAGTCCTTGGTCTACGGGCTGTTGACCCGCAAGATAAAGTGACCTGTCAATGACTACTGCTCATTGTTCCTAACATCAACCAGAATGTGGTACTCCAGCGCTTTGTGTTTTGTCTCGAGATTCGAACATCTGTAAATCTATTTATCTCCAAGGAGACAAAAACTTTTTTTAAAAAGGCACAAAGTACGGAGTAATATACTCAGCAGGTCAGGCAGCATCTCTGGAGAACATGGACAGGTGATGTTTTGTGTCGGAACTCTTCTTCAGACCGACCCAACGGGTCACCTCTCCACATTCTCCAGAGATGCCCGCTTGACCTGCTGAGTTACTCCACCAGTTTGTGTGTTTTTTCTGTAAATTAGCTTCTGCAGTTCTTTCTTTGTATGGACAAACGTATGCCCCTCTAATCCGGTAATGAGCTTTAGTTTGAGAGGATCTGCTGATGGCACCATTTGAAAAAGGAACTGCAGATGCTGGTTTACACCAAAGATAGACACAGAATGCTGGAGTAACTCAGCGGATCAGACAGCATCTCTGGGGGAAAGGAATAGATGACGATTTGAGTCAAGACCCTTCTTCAGACTGATGGCACCAGTGCCAGCGTGGACTGTTCCTGCAGCAAAAAAAATTAAGAACGGCACCCGTGGACAAATTAATTTTTATCTGGTTGCTGCTGTGAATATTGAACATATGCTGATGCCATTGTCTACCATCTCGCTAGTCTAAAACCAACCATAAGTAACGCTTGTTATTTTTTGTACTTTTTCCACAAGTTTCCATTCTGTACGCTATCGCTTTAAGTTGGACTTTTCAAACGGTTTCTTTAAATCCATACAGATAACATCCATTCATTAATCTTCTTTGTTACTTTATCAAAAAATTCAAACAATTTAATAGAGCTCAAATCTGCCTTTTACAAATGTGCGCTTGATCTCCTTAATTAACAACACCCTGCAAATGCCCGCTAATTGTTTTTCCTAATTATTGTTCCCAACACAAAGATAGCACAAAATGCTGGAGTAACTCACCGGGTCAGGCAGCATCTCTGGAAAAAAATTGATAAGTGACATTGTGGGTCGGGACCCTTCTTCAGACTGATTGTAAGGGAAAGGAATTGAAAGCAAGAAAAGGTCAGGACAAATCAGGGCCGGCCACAGATTACGTCAGGCAGGGCAGTTCCGATAGGTCGATTGTTTGGTTGGAGATGGTGTGATCCCAAGAGGGATACATCGTAGCCAATTGTGGAACTGGTTACCCAACTTTTAATGGAGGAAGGGGGGAGGGGGGTGTGTGTATGTTACCTAAAATTAGAGACTTCAACGCTCATGCTTACAACGTTGGGTTGTAAGCCACCCAAGCAAAATATGAGGTGCTCTTCCTCCAATTTGCATGTGACATCACTCTGGCAGCGGAGGAGGGAGGCCTAGGAGAGAGGGGTCAGTATGGGAATGGGAAGAGGAGTTAAAATGGTTAGCGACCGGGAGATCCTGTAGACCTTGGTGGACCAAGTGTAAGAGATTAGCGAAACAGTCGCTGAGTCTACGATTGGTCTCCCCCATGTACAGGGGACCTCATCGGGAACACCGGATGCAGTATATTCATAACAAGAGGATTTCAGTATAGGAGTAAAGAGGTTCTTCTGCAGTTGTATAGGGCTCTGGTGAGACCACAGCTAGAGTATTGTGTACAGTTTTGGTCTCCTAACTTGAGGAAGGACATCCTTGTGATTAAGGCAGTGCAGTGTAGGTTCACGAGATTGATCCCTGGGATGGCGGGACTATTATATGAGGAAAGATTGAAAAGACTAGGCTTATATTCACTGGAGATTAGAAGGATGACGGGATATCTTATAGAAACATATAAAATTATAAAAGGACTGGACAATCTAGATGCAGGAAAAATGTTCCCAATGTTGGGCGAGTCCAGAAGCAGGGGCCACAGTCTTAGAATAAAGGGGAGGTCATTTAAGACTGAGGCGAGAAAAAACGTTTACACCCAGAGAGTTGTGAATTTATGGAATTCCCTGCCACAGAGGGCAGTGGAGGCCAAGTCACTGGATGGATTTAAGAGAGAGTTAGATAGAGCTCTAGGGGCTAGTGGTGTCAAGGGATATGGGGAGAAGGTACACAAAACTGCTGGAGAAACTCAACGGGTGCAGCAGCATCTATAGAGCGAAGGAGATAGGCAACGTTTCGGTCCGAAACCCTCAGGCATGGGTTATTGATAGGGGATGATCAGCCATGATCACAATGAATGGCGGTGCTGGCTCGAAGGGTCGAATGGCCTCCTCCTGCACCTATTTTCTATGTTTCTATGTTTCTAGATGATGTTTCTAACACCTTACCTCCCACTGATTTTAAACTGACAGACCTGTAATTGCAAGGGATATTCATACAACCTATCTGAAACAAGGGGGTCATATTTTATATTTTCCATTTCCAACCCTTTGGTCCCTTCTTTAAATTAAGATTGGTTGGGAGTTTATCACAAGCCCTTCCACTATCTGCTCCCACACTTCCTTTGCAAACCTGAGATGCAAGAGTGAGTTATCCATTCTGGACATAGCCAATCTTTCCTGTAGATTCTGCCAACCAATTCCCATTTTACCCATTTCCTCAGCCCACTGCACTACTGTTGTGAACACTGATACAATGTACTCAATAGCTATTCTACCCTTGCCTCACCTTCTGAATGTCTAATACCTGCAATGATCTCTTTTACTCAGTTTAGTTAAGTTTAGAGATGCAGCGCAGAAACAGGCCATTCGGCCCAACGAGTCCGTGCCGACCAGCAATCCCCGCACGTTAACAATAGGGACAATTTTACATTGTGTGTGGGAGGAAACCAAAGATCTCTGTGAAAAACCACGCAGGTCACGTGGAGAACATATTAACCCTGTACAGACAAGCACCCATAGTCCGGATTGAACCCGGGTCTTTGGCTCTGTAAATCAGTAGCTCTACCGCTGTCCCACCGTACATCTTACTTACTATTTACATGCCCGCTGATTATTTTTAGGTTATTTTTTTGTTACCATTTTATTCTAATTCTCCCTTTGCCAGATTTATTTCCCTGTTGACTTTCTTTTCCACTTACTATATTCAGCTTGTCACTTAAAAAATGCACTAGAAATGCATCCAAAATCCTTGGAATGCAAGGAACATTGACCTGGGTAGCTTTACCGAGTTTCTCAATAAAGGCTACCTAAATGGTGCTGAGATTAGCATATTTTCCTAGCCAGAGGTTATTTAACGTTTGATTATGGCGATGAAGTCCAAATTAAATATTTAACTTGTTGAAAGCTTTTGTGTGAGTGGTTCACACATACATTCAGTGAGTTTTAGCATGATCAGCTTTGGAGATCTAGAGAAGGCACATGTTTCTCTCGAACTACATTTTGCTGTGTACCTTAGAGCCATACAGCATGGAAACGGGCCCTTCAGCCCAACTTGTCCATGCTGATTAAGATCTACACAAGTCCCACCTGCTTGTGTTAGGCCCATATCCCTCTAAACCTATCCAATCCACACCTGTCCAAATATAATAATACCTGCCTCAACTACCTCCTTTGGCTGCTCGTTCCATATACCCGCCAGCATTTGTGTTAAAAAGTGACCGCTCAGATTCCTTATTAAATCTTTCCCCCTCACATTTGCCCCACTTTGGGTAAAAGACTGTGCATTCACCCTATATATTCCTCTCATGATCATATACTTCTCTATAACCCCTCATCCTCCTGTGCTTCAATGAATAGTCCTAGCCTGCCAACCTCTCCTTATAGTTCAGCTCCACAATTCCTGGCAACTTGTTTATTTTCAAGTTAAACTGTAGGTGTAAATCCACCATGTGGAATATTGCACTCAAGATACTGCACACATGAAGTGTGCAAACACCATGCCTCAACATCTGTTCAATGTTCCCTTTCTACAGTTCCAAGCAGGGTGTGTGAAAATAATTAATTCACCATCTCATTCTTAATATGCTCTTCGCTGTCCTGACAGAATTATTCAATTAGGATTTGCTGTTCACTTCTCCAGCTCTCTTTAGTCTTTAGAGAAACAGTGTGGAAACAGGCTTTTCAGCCCACCGAATTCATCCAACTGGCAATTAACCCTTACACTAACACAACCCTAAACAACAATTTTTACAACTTACCATAGCCAATTAACCTACAGTGATACAGTGTGGAAACAGTCCTTTCGGCCCAACTCGCCCACACTGGCCAACAATGTCCCAGCTACACAAGCCCCACTTGCCTGTGCTTGGTCCATATCCCTCCAAACCTGTCCTATCCATGTACCTGTCCAACTGTTTCATAAACGATGGGATAGTCCCAGCCTCAACTATCTCCTCTGGCAGCTTGTTCCACCCTTTGTCAGAAAAAGTTCCCCCTCAGATTCCTATTAAATCTTTTCCCCTTCACCTTGAAGCTATGTCCTCTGGTCCTCGTTTCCCCTACTATGGGCAAAAATCTCTGTGCATCTACCCAATCTGTTCCTCTCATGATATTGTGTACCTCTATAAGATCTCCCCTCATCCTCCTGTGCTCCATGGAATAGAGACTCAGCCTACTCAACCTCTCCCTATACCTCACACACTCTAGTCCTTGCAACATCCTTGTAAATCTTTTCTGAACCCTTTCAAGCTTGATAATATCTTTCCTATAACAAGGTGCCCAGAACTGAACACAATATTCTAAATGTGGTCTCACCAACATCTTATACAACTGCAACATGACCTCCCAACTTCTACACTCAATACTCTGACTGATGAAGGCCAAAGTACCAAAAGCCTTTTTGACCACCTTATCTACCTGTGACTCGACCTTCAAGGAACCATGCACCTGTTCCCCATGACCCCTATACTCTAGGTCCTGCCCTTGTTCGACGTCGCAAATTGCAACACCTCACACTTCTCTGTATTAAATTCCATCAACCATTCCTCCGCCCACCCATCCAATTGATCCAGATCCGGCAGCTAATCTTGCCCTGTGTGGTCTCATCCAAATCATTGATGTAGATGACAAACAGTAATGAGCCCAGCACCGAACCTTGAGGTACATCATTAGCCACAGGCATCCAGCCTGAGAAGCAACCTTCCACCATTACCCTCTTTCCATGGAGCCAATTTGCTATCCATTCAGCTATTTCTCCTTGGATCCCACGCGATCTAACCTTCCAGAGCAGCCTACCATGCGGAACCTTGGTGAACACTGAAGTCCATGTACACAACATTTACAGCTCTGCCCTCACCAACCTTTTTGGTCACGTCTTTAAAAAAATCAATCAGATTTGTGAGACATGACAACCCACGTACAAAACCATGCTGACTATCCCTAATCAGCCCTTGCCCATCCAAATGCCTGTATATCCTATCCCTCAGAATACTCTCCAGTTAAGCCCCTGTCCCACTTACGTGTCATTGGCAAGCTAATTACGCGACCTCGTCGTCGGGTTGAGGCGCGACGGTCCCGCGAGAGTCGCACGCGTCATCATGCACCCGCACAGCTGTCTGGAGCGCGTGACGTAATTTGAAGATGGACACAAAATGCAGGAGTAACTCAGCCGGACCGGAAGCATCTCTGGAGAGAAGCAGTGGGTGATGTTTCAGGTTGTGACCCTTCAGTCTGAAAGAAGGGTCTTGACCCGAGACATCATCCATTCCTTCTCTCCAGAGATGCTGCCTCAACGCTGAGTTACTCCTGCATACATGATTATTTTTTATCATTTAAAAATAAATTGGATAGTTATATGGATGGGAAAGGAATGGAGGGTTATGGTCTGAGCGCAGGTATATGGGACTAGGGGAGATTATGTGTTCGGCACGGACTAGAGGGGTCGAGATGGCCTGTTTCCGTGCTGTAATTGTTATATGGTTATATGGTTATATGGTTATTTTGTGTCTATCTTCAATTTTCTTGGCCCTGCTCTGGGGTAGAAGTGGGGGCAGATCCAGATACCCAACGGCCGTGAGCCCCAGGCTGAGTTCGACGATCGTTTGCCTGCTTCTGCTGCTGTTGGAGTTGAGACGTTGCGTCGCGCCAGGGTCTTGGGCCTGTCCCGCTTTGGCCGTCAGTTACATGACAAGCCTGTGGCGCGCGAAGATTTTGTTCGGTACAAAATCCCGGAGCGTCCCACAACTCCATACCCCTCCGCGTAATTTGTGTGCCAAGGACACGTAAGTGGGACAGGGCCTTAACTACCAACTTACCAACTGCAGATGTTATGCTCACCGGCCTATAGTTCCCAGCATTTTCCCTGCAGCCCTTCTTGAAAAGAAGTACAACATTTGCCACCCTCCAGTCTTTCGGCACCTCTCCTGTATTTAAGAACGACTCGTAAATTTCAACCAGGGCTCCTGCATTTTTTTCTCTAGTTTCCCACAATGTCCTCAGAGAACCCCCACACGGTCACAGGGAGAACGTACAACCTTTGTGCAGACGGCACCCGTAGTCAGGATCGAACCTGTCTCTCTGACGCTGTAAGGCTGCAATTCTACCGCTGCGCCACTTTGCCACAATGTCCCACTCTTCTATAATTTAGTGGTAACAAATGTATTTTGAGGCAAACCTGCCAGTTTCTATCCATTGAACAGAAACACCCTTTTTCTCTAGCGACACAGTCACTACCTAATTTAGGAAATGCTCAATCCCAAATTTGCTACTTATGTATATAATTCTCCTCACAAATCTTTGTGGCACCTATGGAAGGTTGATCAGCTAATCAAAAACAAACAATCAACATTAATATACCTTCATCTAGTTGGCAAGATGTTATGAGTGGTTACATGGGGATTGGATCTGGGTCCTCAACTCATCACGCTTATAAAGATCATTTGGATGAAGACATCAAAGGCATGGTTGCTGACACAAAATAGGCAAAGAACTAGGTGTGAAGACTACAAATGGAGGTTTTAAAGGATATAAATAAGTTAGTGGGCAAAGATCTGACAAGATCAGACCTGATAGAAGTCTATAAAATGTTGAAAAGCAGAGATTCGGTAGACTGTCACAACCTTTTTTTCCATGGTGGAAATATCAAAGACTAGAGGGCATATCTATGGGGTGACAAGTACAACCTTTAAAGGAGATATGTGACGCAAGTGTTTTACACAGAGGTGGTGGGTGTCTGAAATGTATTGCCGGGGGTGGTGGTTGAGGCAGATACAATTGTTGCAATTAAAAGGCTTTTGATTAGCACATTGATATGGAGGAAATGGAGTGATATGGTTTGCGTGCAGGCAAATGAGATTAATTTAACTGGACATCATTGACATTGTGGGCCAAAGGGCCTTTTCCTTTAAATAAGCTATATTTAAGAGGGAGTTAGATGTGGCCCTTGTGGCTAAAGGGATCAGGGGGTATGGAGAGAAGGCAGGTACAGGATACTGAGTTGGATGATCAGCCATGATCATATTGAATGGCGGTGCAAGCTCGAAGGGCCGAATGGCCTACTCCTGCACCTATTTTCTATGTTCTATGTTTCTATGCTTCCTGTACTGTACTGTTCTATGGTCTATGTGAATGGGATAAAATGTGAGCATCTAATTTGGCTGCAACAGTGATAAAGTAGCTCAGCTAAATGATGAGAAATTACAGAGGTCTAATTTGCAGAGGGCCTTGAATGTCCTTTTGTACGTGCAACGAGATATGAGCAGGTTTCCAGTATTCAGATCAACATTAGAGCATGAACAACCAAACATTATAAAATTAAGAGAAAAAAACATGTATTAAATTATTTCACTGCCATTATAACCACAACTAAGTAGCAGCAAATAAAAGCTGAGTCTTGCATGTCCTTCCACTGTAATAGCTCGCAAAAGCTTGTTAGGAACTTCTTTATTTGAAAGCTGTATCTTAAAGTTTGTGGGTCCTGGCAGCATTCCAGAATCGCGGCCCAAGGTGACGTCTGGTGAGCTCACATGCAGAATGAACTCATATAATTAATAAACCCACACTCCTATCCTAATCTACAAACAACATTTGATTCTGCTTTGGAACTAGCTGTTCTTCTCAGTACTGGATACAGGGGTTATTTGTTACATCAGGCATTGAGCTAATCTCGAATGTCTCTGAGAAACAAAAGTTTATCTTATCTTCCTACTAGGTGTCCTTGATAAATTACTGCTTCCAAGTGGGCCCAAGTATTTTCCCAAGTACCAACTTTTTTTTTGCAACTGTGCCACTTGCTTGATTTGAGGTGCTATTATCAGACGAATCCATCTTAGCTGAAAAGCCCATTTAACCTGTACGTTACAATGTGATGACCAAAAAAACATGAATATGTAGATACTGAATGGAATTATTGTAATTGACATTGGTTTATTATTGTATATTTGTACTGAGATGGTGTGAAAAATTTAGAAATGCTAACAGAATCTTTGCAATAATTGTTAGCTAAATTAAATGCAAAAATAGGAAGGGCATGCTTCAGTTATATGGGCAGCAGTAAGACTACAACTGGAGAATTTATTTAAGGAAGGATTGTAAGGTATGGGATGGGATGGTCTGGTACTTTATCTGTCACATATACGAGGTACAGAGAAATTCATTTTTGTAAATAGTTCAGTACAAGTATCACTATATGTTAGCACTTAGATACATATTACATAAGCATTAGATAAGGATGTTAATGCATTGAAAGTAGTTCAGGGAAGGTTTGAAATGAACAGGTTGCCCAGATAGGTGTTGGATAGGTTAGTCTTCTACTGGACAGAACAATGAGAGGAGACGGGATTAAAAAATAACATCCCATGTGGTTTTAATAGGGTGAGTGTGGAGGAGATATTTCCTCTTGTGGGGGAGCCGAGAACTAGATCACATGTAAGGGATTACGTATTTAACGCAGAAATAAGGCAATTGTTTTTCTTCTCAGTGGGTTGTGAGTCTGTGAAACACTTCATCAAAGGACAGTGGAAGCAGATCCCTTGAATGTTTTAAAAATATAGTTGGAGAGGTTTTTGATAAGCAAGTCGGGAAAGGTTACCACAAGTAGACTGAAATGCAGAATTGAGGTTACAATCAGATCCGTTTCAAAGGCAGAGCAGGCTTCAGGATTCAAGTTGCATACGCCTATTCTCAATTCATGCATTTATATGTTGCTATCTTCTTCCTGACACTGTTTCCAGTCAAGGTCCGGAAAGTGTACCTGTCACGTTTACTGGATTGAAATCCCCGTTTTTAAAATTTTAACTACAGAGGCAATTGGATTTTGAGGGAGCCACATTGAAGTGAATCTCCAATGCCTTCAGATTTCAGGGTGTCTATTATTTTATGTATAACATTAAGGAGTACAGCAGACTGCAGATGTATAACACATCCAGGGGAATACCACACATATTGTTAATGTCATATTCTCTCAAAAGGTGCATTAATTGTGTGATTTTGTGTCACCTCTGAACAAGTCACCTGTCCAGATTTTGTTTCTATGATTTGATAATCTTGTTAGCTTCCCTGATTCAAATCGAGTGCCTCCAGCACTTTGTTTTTCGCTCAAATCTGAGTACCGTGGTTTCCTGACAAGCTAGTTCATTGATGTATCAAAAGTCAGAACTCACACTACACTTAGTTGTTAATGTTACACTCACATTTGTCTATAGGATACTTCCGTAAAAGAGGATCAAATAATTATCAGTACTTGTCTCGGCGTGAGTGATAGTTCACTCACTCTTTTCCTTCCTTTATATAATGTGAAGAGGCTTGGCTTGTTTTTACTAAGTTAAAAGCACCATAGAAGTGGTTGCTGCTGCCAGAGTATTCAGTTGTACCGATAGCTCTATTTCGGCTGCTTTCTGCACTGCAAAAGATTGAGGAAATGGAGATGAGCAGCAGAATGTAAAATAGGTCAAGGTGAATAGAATACATTTTTATTCCTCTTCTTTCATGTGCTTTTCTAAAGGTTTGCTATATTGTAATGCATTAATAATTGTTTTTGAGACAGAAATATAAATGTATAAACCTGGAGCTAAATTGGCTTACTGATGATTTTGTTCCACAACTTCAACAATTCAAGGACATGAGTGCATTTCATGGAAAGCAAAGTTCTCATTTTGCCTAGTTCATCTCGGAAACTACATAAAAAAGAGGGTTATGAATTTTCAATGAAGTAACTGAGTAGCAGTGAACATGAAATTGAGAAGAAATATTCCTGCATAATGATTAGGAATGAATATGAGGCAAGCCACAATCAAATGAATACCAATCCTCGACTATGCAAATTCATGGATGATGATTATACTACTAAGCTTTTACAATCTTTTAGAAAAACCGATGAAGAGAATCATGACATAAAATATTGTGTTAATTTATTTTTTGAAAGTGCTTTGCTGCTGATGTGTGACAAACAGATTTTAATACATCGCAAGTTAACCGAGGTGTCATTAAATGATAGATGAATATTTTAGCAAATTACTTTCAATTAACTAGCATGGCTTTCCTCAGTTACTTATCCTATGTATTCAAGTTTTAAAAGCAGCCCAAGAAGGCTCCGAATTCAAGTCTGGCCACTTGCTGAGTTATCTGATTTTGGCTGCAATACTAATCTGTGATGTCAGCCAGCCTCGGTCTCTATTATCCATTGCCTAAGATTTCAGCTGCTGATTGATATGCAGAGAAAGTTTGCCCTTGGGAATAATGCTTGCCTACAGTTAACTGACTTCTTTGGTGGTACAATGCCTGTACTACCCATGGATCAACACCTTACTGAAGGGACTATTTTTTTGAAGAACAAACGAGTGAGAGAAGAATTGATGATGAGAAGAATACTCAAGTATTGTGCAGTTCATCTCCAAATAAATTTGTCAATTTGCCCACTGGGGCATGTACATCTGTTGTACATATCAGCTTTCCACAACAGAAGCATTTGTAATTTCCCAAGTAGATGTCTACAGTGAAGGAGGTCAGCAACCATCACAGCTGTTTCATGTGATGCAATCTGCTTCGATAAAGCTCTAGTGGTAGAAGAACACATTTGTATCTCTAGCCTAATGTTGTCAGCGCGTTTCTACATGTCAACATTGGTATTTTAACTTTATAAAAGAGATCTTAGTTCACAGGATCCTTCCAAATACAGTGATCTTATTGTTTAAAAGCAGTGAATGCTGGAAAAAAAAAACTCAACAGGTCGAGCAGCATCTGTGGAAAGAGAACATTACAATACAGATCAGTGCCTTTTCATCACATTTGTTAATTTAGTTAAGAGACTTCATTTTAATGAAAAACATTTGCACTCCTAAAGTATTTTCTACTCCTTTAGTACTCTTCGCATCATCAATTATTTCCTAAAGGAAGCTTGGTCACAGTGAGGTATTTGTGTTATACATGTGTTACCTGCCTATTGCTTCCCCTTTGAGTGCAGTTCCCTAATGGAACTATTGGATCGATGTGTTAACCAAGAGTCAAGAGAGAGCCAAGGGTGTTTGATTGTCCTATGTGCTGACAATGGGCCAATGAAGTTCATGCTTGCTGAGTTTAACAGGCCCATAAATGCAATACACTGTAGTGCGACGATAATCCTGAAATGACGGCGAGGAGCCAGGTGTTTCGGGAGGTATTTTATTCGCTGTCCTTCTCCTGACCAGACGAGTCTGCAAGAGAGAGATTGCACCTAAACCCCTTTATCCCTGTAGCTAAGGGCCGCCCCCGGACTCATCCATTCCCTTGCCGAGGGGTTCAATAGTGGAAATGGCCCGACCCTTGGGAGACGCCACAACACACAACAGATAAAAAAATATAATAATCAAAACAATTCAGTAACTTTATAACTAATGCTAGGTAGCCATAATAGTGCACAAAACAAAGTCCATAGTCAAACCAAAGACATAGTCAATAGAAGGTCATAGTTGCTGAGAAGTTTGTGGTGTTCTCAGAGCTGCTGTAGATTTGGAAGCAAAAGCAGGAGAAGTTAAGCAAGAGAAAACACTGATTGGCTCTAGCCCAAGTGGGAGGAGGGAAGTGAGTCAAAGTGGGGAAAACAGTTGAAAACTGAGGAATTTGGTTTGTAAATTGGTAAATTAGGCAATTTATCAGTCAATATAAGCAAGACTGCTCTTAGGGAGCAGCAGTGAGTGAGCGGGCTTGTGAGGGAAGTGTGAGTCTTTGGCTCCCTGTGAGAAAAGTGTGAGTCTTTGGCTCGAGAGTCTTCGGAGAGGAGGCTACGCAAAACACTGCAGAGGGAGAGACGAAAGAAGGAGATGTCAGGCAAGCTGATTCAGTGTGATGCTTTGCAGTATGTGGGAGGTCAAGGACACTGCTGGTGCCTCTGGCTGCTACAAATGTGACAAGTGCATCCAGGTAGAGCTCCTGAAGGACTGTGTTGGGGAACTGGAGAAGCAAGTGGATGACCTCAGGTTCGTCCGAGAAACTGAGTCGTTCCTCGACAAGTCCTACAGTAAGATTGTTACACCTAAGGTACTGGAAGAGAGAAGGTGGGTGATGGTGAGAAAGGAAGGGAAGCATGGAATGCAAAGGTCCCCGGGTGTTGTATCTCTTGTGAACAGGTTCACCCACTTAGAAGCTGTCGGGACAGAAAAGGTGTTTACACTGAGCGGCGGACTGGCTTGTGATGCGAATAGGGCTGTTGAGCCAAAACCAAAAAGGCCAAAGTCAGACAACGCCATTGTAGTGGGAGACTCTATTGTGAGAGGTACGGACAGGGGTTTCTGCGGCAACAGACGGGATTTGAGGATGGTGTGCTGCCTTCCTGGTGCCAGGATCCAGGATGTCACGGACAGAGTGCAGAAAATCCTCAAAGGCGAAGGTGAACAGCCGGAAGTGGTAGTGCATGCCGGCACAAACGATGTTGTAAAGAAGTGGATGAATATTCTGCAGCGTGACTTTGGAGAGCTCGGAAAAATGCTGAAAAGCAGGACCTCCAGGGTTGTTATCTCCGGTTTGCTTCCAGTTCCTCGTGCTGGCGAGAGCAGGAACAGGGAGATACGGGACCTGAATGTGTGGCTGAGGAACTGGTGCACGGGGCAGGGATTTAGATTCTTAGATCATTGGGATCTGTTTTGGAGTAAGGGGGAACTGTACAAAAGGGACAGATTGCATCTTAACAGGTGTGGGACCAGCATTCTGGCAGGCAGGTTTGCCACTGCTACACGGGTGGTTTTAAACTGAATAAGGGGGGTGGGGTGTCGAATGGGATAGTTGAGGATGGAGTTAAAGGGAAAGGGTTTCTTAAATGTGTGAGCGTAGAGACAGAGGCGTGTAAAATGAGGGTAGAAGCAATAGGTAGCAAGGTGAAAAGTAAAAGTAGCAGGCAGACAAATCCAGGTCAAAAATCAAAAAGGGCCACTTTCAACATAATTGTATAAGGGATAAGAGTGTTGTAAAAACAAGCCTGAAGGCTTTGTGTCTCAATGCAAGGAGCATTCGTAATAAGGTGGATGAGTTGAATGTGCAGATAGCTATTAATGACTATGATATAGTTGGGATCACGGAGACATGGCTCCAGGGTGACCAAGGCTGGGAGCTGAACATCCAGGGATATTCAATATTCAGGAGGGATAGACAGAAAGGGAAAGGAGGTGGGGTAGTGTTGCTGGTTAGAGAGCAGATTAACGCAATAGAAAGGAAGGTCATTAGCTTTGAGGATGTGGAATCGATATGGGTAGAGCTGCGAAACACTAAGGGGCAGAAAACGCTAGTGGGAGTTGTGTACAGGCCACCTAACAGTAGTAGTGGAGTTGGGGATGGCATCAAACAGGAAATTAGAAATGCGTGCAACAAAGGTAAAACAGTTATAATGGGTGACTTCAATCTACATATAGATTGGGATAGTTTTCTAAACCAACATGTAGAGGAACGAACGAGAGAGCAGGCTGTTCTAGATTGGGTATTGAGTAATGAGGAAGGGTTAGTTAGCAGTCTTGTTGTGCGTGGCCCCTTGGGCAAGAGTGACCATAATATGGTTGAGATCTTCATTAGGATGGAGAGTGACATTGTTAATTCAGAAACAAGGGTCCTGGACATAAAGAAAGGTAACTTTGAGGATATGAGATGTGAATTGGCCAAGATAGACTGGCAATTGTTTCTTAATGGGTTGACGGTGGATATGCAATGGAAGGCATTTAAAGACTGCATGGATGAACTATAACAATTGTTCATCCCAGTTTGGCAAAAAAATAAATCAGGGAAGGTAGTGCATCCGTGGATAACAAGGGAAATCAGGGATAGTATCAAAACAAAAGATGAAGCGTACAAATTAGCCAGAAAAAGTAGCCTACCAGAGCCTACTCCTGCACCTATTTTCTATGTTTCTATGTTCAAGAGCCTGATGGTTGCTATGAAGATGCTATTCTTGAACCAGGTGATAATGGTTTTCAGGATCTTGTGCCTTCTTTTCAATGGTTCTAGTGAAAATGAGATAGTGGCAAGGTGTGTGACAATAAACAATAGATAATAGGTGCAGGAGTAGGCCATTCATCCATTCGAGCCAGCACCGCCATTCAATGTGATCATGGCTGATCATCCACAATCAGTACCCCATTCCTGCCTTCTCCCCATATCCCCTGAATCCGCTACCTTTAAGAGCCCTATCAAGCTCTCTCTTGAAAGTATCCAGAGAACTGGCCTCCACCACCCTCTGAGGCAGAGAATTCCACAGACTCACAACTGTGTGAAAAAGTGTTTCCTCATCTCTGTTCTAAATGCTTTACCCCTTATTCTTAAATGGCGGCCGCTTGTTCTGGACACCCCCAACATCGGGAACATGTTTCCTGCCACTAGCGTGTCCAAAACCTTAATAATCTTATATTTTTCAATAAGAAACCCTCTCATCCTTCTAAATTCCAGAGTATACAAGCCCAGCCACTCCATTCTCTCAGCATATGACAGTCCCTCCATCACGGGAATTAACCTTGTGAAACTACATTGCACTCCCTCAATAGCAAGAATGTTCTTCCTCAAATTAGGGGACCAAAACTGCACACAATATTCCAGGTGTGGTCCCACTAGGGCCCTATACAACTGCAGAAGGACCTCTTTGCTCCGAAACTCAACTCCTCTAGTTATGAAAGCCAACATGCCATTCGCTTTTTTCACTACCTGCTGTACCTGCATGCTTACATTCATTGACTGATAAACAAGGACCCCCAGATCCTGTTGTAGTCACATCGTGTCACCTTCCTTCACTCTAACAACTTAAATTGATGTACTATTCCAGAATATCCATAACAATTCTCATTCTAAATAACCATTAGACCATCTTGCCAAGGTTGAAAGTGCCTGATTGCCTCCCATACATGTTGAACCACTGGCTTCATTGCACCCCAGCGGTATGAACATTGACCTCCAATTTCAGGTAGTCTTTGCTTTCTCCCTCCTTCCCCTCCCCTTCCCAGCTCTCCCACAGCCCACTGACTCCGCCTCTTCCTTTCTTCTTTCTGCCTCCCCCCCCCACCCCCATATCAGTCTGAAGAAGGGTCTCGACCCAAAACGTCACCTATTCCTTAGTTCCATAGATGCTGCCTCACCCGCTCAGTTTCTCCAGCATTTTTGTCTATCTTCCCAGTGACTAGCATGAGTGGCATTAAGCTTTTCAGATTTCCTTTGTCAACACAGCAAGATGGAAAAACACTCACGTCTGAGATATGGCATCTTTACTCTCTGCATAATGGTGCAAAATATCATGACATTAAAGATGTCTAATGCCTGGTCTTAATCTCAAAAGCTTCATCTACTGTTTTGGGGCTTGGGTTTTATGTAGGCCAATTGATGCATGCCTTTCTGTTTGGTCAGGAGTATAAGAATGCATTATGGCCATGTCGGTTTCCAAAACAAGGCTTTAAAACGGACACCATCTGTGAATCGATAGCCTGCTCCCATCACAGACAGTGGTGTTTGTTAATGCCGCTATCTGTAATTCCAAAACTGTTTTCTGCTTGTTAGTTACATTTGAACATAGTTGAAAGTTGATGCTTGTTGTATTAATGACTCTATACCTTAACCCTTTGACTATGACTGTGGTTCCTAACACCCATCTTCCCATGAGGTTGACTTATCTACTCCCTGGAAGGGTGCCGGTTTTGTTTTGGTCTGAAAGCTATTGCCATTATACTCTGAATGGTGGTACAGAACTAGACTGGCTGTCAGACCTACAAGAGCTTGTGTCAATGACAATTTGACTCTTTGCTTCATGAGCTATTCACTTGCAGTACAACAACATGATGGAAAGTACTCTCATGGCATCAAGTCATGTCCTGGCACCATCAGCACAAGCTGTAACAGAACCAAACCACTTTATTATTGACTCTTTATCTCCTTGATAATGCAATCTTCCCAAGAGAGTCAAGAGTGCTTAATTGTCCTTTGTAAGGGAATGGAACAATGACATTCTTACTTGCTGCAGATTTTGAGGCTGTTAATACAATGAGCCAACAAATAAATACACAATAATCAACAACATAATAAATTAGTTTAGACTTTAGAGATACAGCAGGGAAACAGGCCCTGTGGCCCTCCAAGTCTGCGTCGGCCAGCAATCACCCCGTACACCAACTCCATCCTTCACACCAGGGACAATTTACAATTTTACTGAAGCCAATTAACCTACAAACCTGGATGTCTTTGGGGTGTGGGAAGAAACCGGAAGTGGCGGCGCTGTGAAACGGCTGCGGCTCGCCTGCAGTCTGTCTGTTTTTACTTTTTTGTGTTTTTTTTTGTGGAGTTCAGTTAAATTTTTGGTTATTAGGTGGTGTTATGTGTGTGGGGGGGGGGGTGAAACAGGGCTTTCTGTCTCTCCCTTCGGGGGAATGCGACTTTTTTGTCGAATCCCCCTTCTCTTCCCCCGCCTGAGCTGAGGCCTAATGGCGGAGCTGGCGGCCTCCAACCTGCGACCAACCTCGAGGATCCGGAGGTAGAGCCAGCGAGGCTGGCCGTCTTCGAGCTGCGGCGACGTTCGGGCAGCGGCACGACTCGGCGCTCCGGCGAGGGCGGACGGCGCGGGGCTGAGACACTCGCGGGCGGCGCGGCTACCGGCTGGAAGGCGCTCCCGTGAGGGCGGCCTGGGTCCCGGCTGGAAGGTGCTCCGGTGTGGGCTGACCGGCTCCCCGCTGGAAGGTGCTCCCGTGTGGGCGGACCGGCTCCCGGCTGGAAGGTGCTCCCGTGGGGGCAGCCCGGTGCGGGGCTGAGACGCTGCCGTGTGGGCGGCCCGGTGCGGGGCGGAGACGGTGCTCCGGTGGCTGAGGCGGCGTTCTGGCGGCAGCGACCTGAATCCGGGGCTTGGCCGCGGGCCAGTGGACGACATAGTCGGGACTTCGGAGGGCACAGGCTGGTGCCTGTTTTCCGGAGCTCCCGTGGCAACAGCTGTGTCCGCTGGACTGGAGGGCGGCAGCTTCGACCACCCCCGGGCCGCGGAGCTTGAACCACGGGACTGACTTACCATCGCCCGGTGGGGTATCGCCTCAGCGCAGAGGGAGAAGAGGAGGGAAGAGACAGTAACCCCAAGACTTTTGCCTCCATCACAGTGAGGAGGTGGTTGGTGAACTCACTGTGGTGGATGTTAATTTGTGTTTATTGTGTGTTGTTATTATTACATGTATGGCTGCAGGCAACAACATTTCGTTCAGACCGAAAGGTCTGAATGACAAATAAAGGATTCATCTTCATCATCATCATCACCTGGAGAAACTGCACGCAATCACAGGGAGACCATACAAACTCCGTACAGGTGGCACCCATTATCTACTCATGATTTAGGCACCTCTATAAGATCACTCTCAGGCTCATGCACTGCAAACAATAAAGTCCTAGCCTGCCCAACTCCCTATAGCTCAACGCAATTCCTGCCAACATCCTCATAAATCCTCTGTGCGCTCCAAGTGTGGCTTCACCAATGTCTTGTACACAGTCCATATGTCTTTTTTTCAGGCGGCTTGAGGTTGCTACATGTGGCAGTAACTTTGTCTAGCCAATGTTATTTCTCAGAGTATGATATTTCTCTCTTATGGCTTTTCATGTTCTCTATGTTCAGTCAATCCTGCCAGAAATATCCCAGCACCCAGTCATCGACCCTGCTTTCAAAGCCTGGTAATTTAGTTACAATGTTGTCATTGACTGTTCTGCTGTTACAGAGATGTACAGTAAATGACAGCTTGCTGCTGCTAACAGGTGTTGACTCTGATTTCTGTTGCTCCACTGGTTAACACATCATGTTCACAATGTATTAATGCTTCAACAAGCAATATGATTCCAGGGTAACAAGACTGTTATTACTGATCAAAAAATTATGCGACACCTAATTAACCCTTGAATAACTCCGATGACAATTTCTTGGCTTCAAAGATAAAGATTTTTTCTTTGAACACAATCATTTAAATTGAACATGATGTTACTTTTACAGGCTTGGTCACATTTCACTTTTTGGTAAATTGAGTTGTTGATTCATTTGAGATACAGAGATTAATGGATTAGTCTCGGCAGGCGCCGTACATGGCAGCCACGCCAACAGCTTGTCTCGTCTTGTTCTTCTGTTGCTGTTTTGGTCTGTGTTTACTTGTATGTTTTAGTATATCTTTAGTTTTTGTATTATGTGAGGATGGGGGAATTTTTTTAAATCTCTTTCCTCGAGAGAGAGATGTGACTTTTTCCTCGTATCTCCAACTGCCTTGTGGCTTTAACATCGTGGAGCCGGCAGTCCCTTTGTTAGGGATCGACTGCGGGAGCTCCAACCGCAGGAGCTTCGACCGCTGCGATCGCGGGAGCTTTGACCGCCCCGATCACGGGAGTTTCGATCGCGCCGATGCGGGAACTTCGATCACCGACTGCGGGAACTTCGATCGCCCCAACAGTGGAAGTTTCGATTGCCCCGACCGCAGAAGAAAGGGAGGAAAGAAGGTAGAGGTTATTTGCCTTCCATCACAGTGGGGAATGTGAGGTCACTGATAAAACAAGATGGACGTGCTGCCTGCACTGGTGAAGACTCGGAGGGCGTGCCGTGAGTGCAGCGATCTCTGTGTTTTGCGGGGACATCGCTCCATGATGACATCCCGGAGTCTAGTGCGAGTGTGGACGGATCTCTGACTGTTCAGGCGGACAGGGATTGCAGAGAGAGTGACAGCAGTCGGTACAGCTCTGGTCACATCACGGTGAAGGAACGTGTGTGTGGCCTGGGCATTAAACTGATGGCTGTGGGTCCGCTTATGCTATATGCCCTGAGGATTCTCACACGGTGTTGTGATGGCTATTTATGTTTCATTTTGATGTGGTTATGTATCTTGTTGCTTTTTTGTATGACTGTTGGCAAATCAAATTCCTTGTATGTTTACATACTTGGCTAATAAATTAATTACAATTTACAATTTTAATTTCAATTTACAATTTCAATTACAATTTTCAATTCACAATTAGTTCAAAGCACACAACTAGCAGCAAAGACAGAATGTTAACCCCAATGCTTCATATCAATAGCAAATATCGTATTGGTTTCGAGCTTCAATCACATGGTGCATCTTTTGTATGTGCTACTCAATTAACTTGAAAAAGAAAATTGATTATTGAATTGCAACCAGCTCGTGTTACGCATTTGAAGTTGACTCATAGGTATGTGATGCAGTGATATCAATTAGTGCACAATGAACAAAGTGAGGGCTGAAAGTGCTGGAGTAACTCAGTGGGATAAAACAGCATCTCAGTGGGTCAAACCACACCTATCCAGAGATGCTGCCCGACCTGCTGCGTTACTTCAGCACTTTATTCTAAAATCTCACCCCAATGTCATTGTCGTTCAGACCACAAATTTTGAAATTGTTCCTTGTTGACCCAAACCCAAGTCATTGAGCTGGAGCTTACGTCAGTGACACCAAGTTTGAGATTTATGCTCAAATGTAGAGGTTCCAAACATTGCAGCCATTCTTTACCAGCAGTTTAGTGACTGTGTCCTGGCATTGAGCTCCTGATGGAATCTAACCATATAAATTGTACAACTCCTGCAACACATAATAAAATCATCTTCATGCATTTTACTGGAACGACATGGCTGCAGGAAACGTAGGTAGGTATAAGAAATAAGTTCATGCCATTTTTGAAAATTAATCGAGCTTTAATTAATTAATTGAACTTAAGCATTTAAAACAATCTCCAAAATTATTTTATTTATTAAAATGCAGTCCACATACCCAGCATCCCACTTGCTAACAAGTGGAAGAAACTAACACAGCTATGGTATTGTTACGATTATTTTCTAACTTTGTACCATTTCTGGCATAATGTATCAACAAAATCTAATCAATTACAATTTCTTCCAAATACAAAACCAAACAAGATGACATTTTCCAAACTACAATTCCAAAGCATATTCAATTGACAGTTAATTTTTCAAGTTTGCTTATTCTAAAGGTACTCCTGAACTCAGATAATTTTGATAAAAGCAGTGATATTTTATTTGTCTGTTGCTCAATTGTTTCCCCACTCCCTTGCTGCCATCACCACCCCCTACTAATATGTTTCAGCTTGTCTATGATAGCTAGTGTTTGGCAGGGGTCTGTATCTGCACTTATCAAGTGGCCTGCTACATCTTCTAGTCTGACAACCCTTGTTTTTTTTCAATTACAGAGTGGTAAACTGTGATGTGACCATGGGAACTGTTGTCGATATAGTGGTTGCTGGAAGATACCACTAATTAGTGAATCACTTGACAAAGGTGGGGGAGGGGGGATGTGTGCAGATGTAGTATAAAGAAAAGCTTTAGAAATATCATGTCATATGACATGTGGAGCCAAAACAGCAATATAGTGGTTGCTATGAAACAGAAATTATATAGGCCAAGCATTTTTTAATACAAGACTTTCCGTTCTTTCTGTTAGACGTCTGATAATAATAATGATGAAGCTAACATTTGAAGGTTCAAGCTGTGTCTGTACATTCTCGTTTATTCTGGGTGGCTTTGTTGTATTCCCTATCTGTACTAAGTTAGCTGGTATCACCTTGTTTTGCTGGCGAGGAGATGCAACTAATTTCAGCATCCCTGTCCAGAGAAGAAAATAATATGAAGTGTTCCCTCTGTTAATTAGATTTCAGTGGTCCTTGCTGGAAATTGGATGGGTCTGGCCATCAGATGATAACTATACAGGCCTGGATATGACTATCAACACAATCACACAAGGTACATTTTACAAGTGTGTTCTTCTGGAGATTACATTGTCAAGTGCAGATAAAAATAATATGTTATGCTGATGTGGAATTTGTCAAACGTTGCCATCCAAAGGCCCAAAGGTTCTGCCAATACTTTCATGTTTTACCTTTATTGAATTGTTTACCATGTTATCATTCGACAGTGAACTAAAATAATGAAAACTTGCTGGATTTCATGAAATTTGTTATAGAAAATTAAGAGGTTGCGCAAGCTTATTTTTGAGAGGGACATTTTTATGCTATTAGGAATTTAAAATCTGCCTGGTTCTTCTTCTTCCTCCCTCCTCCTCCTTTTTCCTTTCTTCACCCCGCCTCCCCCCACCCCCTATCAGTCTGAAGAAGGGTTTCGGCCCGAAACGTTGCCTATCTCCTTCGCTCCATAGATGCTGCTGCACCCGCTGAGTTTCTCCAGCATTTTTGTGTACCTTCAATTTTCCAGCATCTGCAGTTCCTTCTTAAACACCTGGTTCCATATGTTGGCAGGTGCCTTGCGATGAATACAATGAAAGGCTATTTAGTTTAGTTTAGTTTAGAGATACAGCGTGGAAACAGGCCCTTCGGCCCACCAAGTCCACGCTGACCAGCCATCAATTATACCAGTGCCCAAGAAGAGTAAGGTGACATGCCTCAATGACTATTGACCAGTGGCACTAACGCCGGTGGTGATGAAGTGCTTTGAGAGGTTGATCATGGAGCAAATCAACTCCTACCTCGACAAAAACCTGGACCCACTGCAGTTCGCTTACCGCCACAACAGATCAACGGTGGATGCGATCTCGCTGGCCCTCCACTCCGCTCTGGACCACTTGGACAACAAAAACTCATATGTCAGGCTGTTATTCATCAATTACAGCTCGGCATCTAATACAATCATCCCTTCCAAGCTGGTTACCAAACTCGCAGAACTGGGTCTCTGCGCATCCCTCTGCAATTGGATCCTCGACTTCCTCATTCACAGACCACAGTCTGTTCGTATTGGTGGAAATGTGTCAGCCTCAATAACAATCAGCACGGGAGCACCTCAAGGCTGCGTGCTCAGCCCCCTGCTGTACTCACTCTATACCCATGACTGCGTAGCCAATCACAGAGCAAACTCCATCATCAAGTTCGCTGATGACACCACTGTTGTGGGACGTATCACTGATGGGGTTGAGTCAGAGTATAGAAGAGAGTTTGAGCAACTGTCCATATGGTGCCAGCGCAATAACCTGGCCCTCAACACCAGCAAAACCAAGGAACTGATTGTGGACTTTGGAAGGAGTAGGAGGGGGACCCACAGCCCCATTTATATCAACGGGTCGATGGTTGAAAGGGTCAAGAGCTTCAAATTCCTGGCCGTGCACATCTCTGAAGATCTTTCCTGGTCCGAGAACACTAATGCAATTATCAAGAAAGCTCATCAGCGCCTCTACTTCCTGAGAAGATTACGGAGAGTCGGTTTGTCAAGGAAGACTCTCTCTAACTTCTACAGGTGCACAGTAGAGAGCATGCTGACCGGTTGCATCGTGGCTTAGTTCAGCAATTTGAGCGCCCTGGAGAGGAAAAGACTACAAAAAGTAGTAAACACTGTCCAGTCCATCATCGGCTCTGACCTTCCTTCCATCGAGGGGATTTATCGCAGTCGCTGCCTCAAAAAGGGTGGCAGTATCATCAAAGACCCACACCATCCTGGCCACACACTCATCTCCCTGCTACCTTCAGGTAGAAGGTACAGGAGCCTGAAGACTGCAACAACCAGGATCAGGAATAGCTACTTCCCCACAGCCATCAGGCTATTAGAAACATAGAAACATAGAAATTAGGTGCAGGAGTAGGCCATTCGGCCCTTCGAGCCTGCACCGCCATTCAATATGATCATGGCTGATCATCCAACTCAGTATCCCGTACCTGCCTTCTCTCCATACCCTCTGATCCCCCTAGCCACAAGGGCCACATCTAACTCCCTCTTAAATATAGCCAATGAACTGGCCTCGACTACCCTCTGTGGCAGGGAGTTCCAGAGATTCACCACTCTCTGTGTGAAAAAAGTTCTTCTCATCTCGGTTTTAAAGGATTTCCCCCTTATCCTTAAGCTGTGACCCCTTGTCCTGGACTTCCCCAACATCGGGAGCAATCTTCCTGCATCTAGCCTGTCCAACCCCTTAAGAATTTTGTAAGTTTCTATAAGATCCCCTCTCAATCTCCTAAATTCTAGAGAGTATAAACCAAGTCTATCCAGTCTTTCTTCATAAGACAGTCCTGACATCCCAGGAATCAGTCTGGTGAACCTTCTCTGCACTCCCTCTATGGCAATAATGTCCTTCCTCAGATTTGGAGACCAAAACTGTACGCAATACTCCAGGTGTGGTCTCACCAAGACCCTGTACAACTGCAGTAGAACCTCCCTGCTCCTATACTCAAATCCTTTTGCTATGAAAGCTAACATACCATTCGCTTTCTTCACTGCCTGCTGCACCTGCATGCCCACTTTCAATGACTGGTGTACCATGACACCCAGGTCTCGCTGCATCTCCCCTTTTCCTAGTCGGCCACCATTTAGATAATAGTCTGCTTTCCTGTTTTTGCCACCAAAATGGATAACCTCACATTTATCCACATTATACTGCATCTGCCAAACATTTGCCCACTCACCCAGCCTATCCAAGTCACCTTGCAGTCTCCTAGCATCCTCCTCACAGCTAACACTGCCCCCCAGCTTAGTGTCATCCGCAAACTTGGAGATATTGCCTTCAATTCCCTCATCCAGATCATTAATATATATTGTAAATAGCTGGGGTCCCAGCACTGAGCCTTGCGGTACCCCACTAGTCACTGCCTGCCATTGTGAAAAGGACCCGTTTACTCCTACTCTTTGCTTCCTGTTTGCCAGCCAGTTCTCTATCCACATCAATACTGAACCCCCAATGCCGTGTGCTTTAAGTTTGTAAACTAATCTCTTATGTGGGACCTTGTCGAAAGCCTTCTGGAAGTCCAGATACACCACATCCACTGGTTCTCCCCTATCCACGCTACTAGTTACATCCTCGAAAAATTCTATAAGATTCGTCAGACATGATTTACCTTTTGTAAATCCATGCTGACTTTGTCCAATGATTTCACCACTTTCCAAATGTGCTGCTATCCCATCTTTAATAACTGACTCTAGCAGTTTCCCCACTACCGATGTTAGACTAACTGGTCTGTAATTCCCCGTTTTCTCTCTCCCTCCCTTCTTAAAAAGTGGGGTTACGTTTGCTTCCCGCCAATCCTCAGGAACTACTCCAGAATCTAAAGAGTTTTGAAAGATTATTACTAATGCATCCACTATTTCTGGAGCTACTTCCTTAAGTACTCTGGGATGCAGCCTATCTGGCCCTGGGGATTTATCGGCCTTTAATCCATTTAATTTACCCAACACCACTTCCCGGCTAACCTGGATTTCACTCAATTCCTCCAACTCCTTTGACCCGCGGTCCCCTGCTATTTCCGGCAGATTATTTATGTCTTCCTTAGTGAAGACGGAACCAAAGTAGTTATTCAATTGGTCCGCCATATCCTTGTTCCCCATGATCAACTCACCCGTTTCTGACTGCAAGGGACCTACATTTGTTTTAACTAATCTCTTTCTTTTCACATATCTATAAAAACTTTTGCAGTCAGTTTTTATGTTCCCTGCCAGTTTTCTTTCATAATCTATTTTTCCTTTCCTAATTAAGCCCTTTGTCCTCCTCTGCTGGTCTCTGAATTTCTCCCAGTCCTCCGGTATGCTGCTTTTTCTGGCTAATTTGTACGCATCATCCTTCGCTTTGATACTATCCCTGATTTCCCTTGTTATCCACGGATGCACTACCTTCCCTGATTTATTCTTTTGCCAAACTGGGATGAACAATTTTTGTAGTTCATCCATGCAGTCTTTAAATGTCTTCCATTGCATATCCACCGTCAACCCTTTTAGAATTAATTGCCAGTCAATCTTGGCCAATTCACGTCTCATACCCTCAAAGTTACCTTTCTTTAAGTTCAGAACCATTGTTTCTGAATTAACAATGTCACTCTCCATCCTAATGAAGAACTCAACCATATTATGGTCACTCTTGCCCAAGGGGGCACGTACAACAAGACTGCTAACTAACCCTTCCTCATTACTCAATACCCAGTCTAAAATAGCCTGCTCTCTCGTTGGTTCCTCTACATGTTGATTTAGATAACTATCCCGCATACATTCCAAAAAAGCCTCTTCCTCAGCACCCCTGCCAATTTGATTCACCCAATCTATATGTAGATTGAAGTCACCCATTATAACGGTTTTGCCTTTGTCGCACGCATTTCTAATTTCCTGTTTGAACCTGGCTCGCACAAAACTCTGATTATTAATAACCCATTGCACTTTATCAGTTTATTTATTCATGTGTGTATATATTTATATCATGGTATATGGACACACTTATCTGTTTTGTAGTAAATGCCAAATATGTTCTGTGCTGAAGCAAAGCAAGAATTTCATTGTCCTATACAGGGACACATGACAATAAACTCACTTGAACTTGAACTCCCCACACACTGACACTATCCTCCATACACTAAGGACAATTTACAATTTTACTGAAGCCAATTAACCTACAAACCTGTACATCTTTGGAGTGTGGGAGGAAACTGGAGTACCTGGAGAAAACCCACGCAGGTCATGGGGAGAACTCCATACAGATAGCACCCATAGTCTGGATCAAACCTGGCTCTCTGGCGCTGTAAGGTAGCAACGTTACTGCTGCGCCACCGTGCCCAGTTTTTGCTGTGTTTTCAGCAGCCTGTGGATCCTTAACAGGCCATTCTCTTCACCCCCAAAAACGTACAGCCAACCAGACGCACAAATGCAGTCTACATGGGGAGATGGTTAAAGTACTCATAAAAGGCTTCACTGCAAAGTGACAGTGGTTGATTTCCACACTGTGCTGCTGCTGGAATGATAGAAAACACAAGGTCAGTTGGATATGGTGCAACCTTCTGCATGTTATTGTGATGCCTACAAACAGTTAATACAAAACATACTTTGTAAACTTTCCCTTCTCTTAGTGTAGAAGTTTTGAAGGGTAGTTGTGTGGCTTCCTATGCTTAAGCTGTTGTAAGAACCAACTTTTATATGCTTCTCACCTTCCCTGTGGCACATGAGGTTAGCTTCAACCACTGACCTTTCCTGGCAGATATAGCACTGCCTTTGTACAAACTGCTTGAGATCTTATTATCTGATAAAAGAGTTTTAAACTGCCTGAAGCTGTCTCACACATCAGCTTTTCAAGAATGGTCTTGCTGCACTGTCAAGAAGGTAGGTTTTGAGACATGTTAATGTTATCCTTTTGACCCAGAACAAAGGATTTAATATTGTCTTGTGTAAGTAGGCCTGGATTTCAACCTCGTCAACCTGCTAAACGGTCTTTATTTTAAATGATAAAAGGCTCTCATGATACCTCTGACAAACACCTGTAAGGCATCTGGACAGATGGGCAGTTAACGTTTTAAACCGGCTTGCGTCAGCTTGTGATAAGTGCTGCAGATTAATGTTTGTTATTAGTCCATATCATGAGAAATGTAGAAAAACGTTAAACAACTCACTCAGCTGGTGACAATGAAATAACTCAAGGTTATGCTGCTATTTTATGGGCCCAGCTATTATTTCTCCTTTGAAATCCAGTTTCCTTAACATAATTTGTGAGTGTAGCATATCACCTTCCGGTAAGGTTTGCTCTACATTCATTACTATTAAACAACTTCCAAATGATCCTAGATTTGAGCCGAAACTCGCAATTTACAACTTAGATCAATTATGCTGCCAGTCAAGTAAAGAATATCTCCATGCACTTTCCTTCATTGGTTAATTATTTATGAAAAGTCAATATTGGTAGAAGTATAATCAGTGTAAGCATCGGGGAATGTAGATTATCTAAGTATAAATGATTTATTGTCGCAATGACTGTGTTGCTAACCTTCAGAAAAGATAATACATTTCAAAAACTAAAGACGTTACTTATAGAATCATACAATAGTTATCATGCACACACACACAAAGGCCATTTAGCCCATCAATGCCATACTGGCTCTTTTCAGATCAATTCATCCAATCCTAATCCCTTGCTCTTCCCCCCTACCTTACACAATATTTTTCACTTTCCCTTTTCAATTTCCTTTTGGAAACCTTGCTTGATCCATTGCCACAATTATTCCTCAGCTGTGAGCTTCAAATCATAACCAATATCAGCATCAAATAATTTTTAACTTGGGCACATCTACCCCATCACTTTAGACACGTCTCTTTGTTCTTGAACAATCAACTTTTGGAAATGTTGCATTCCACCCCATCTAAACCTGTCATGGTCACCTCTCTCAAATCTTCTCTCAATTGTCTTTATTCCAAGAGGAAAATCTCAATCTTCTCCAATCTAATTTACAGAATATAGAACATAGAACAGTACCGCACAAGAACAGTCCCATCAATACACAATGTTTGTGCAGAACATGATGCCAAGTAAAACTGATCTTGTCTGCCTGTATATGATCGATATCGCTCTATTCTCGGCACATCTAAAAGCCTCTGAAATGCCACTATCATATCTGCCTCCACCACCACCCCTGTAAATACGTTCCGGGCCCCTTCCACTCTCTGTGTAAAAAAGCCTGCCCTACACATCTCCATTAAACTTTCCCCCTCTTACTTTATAGCCTTGCCCTCTGGTGTTGGACACTTCTACCCTAGGAAAAAGGTTCTGACCCTCTACCCTATCTACGCCTTTCAATTTTATATAGCTTAATTCCAGGATCATTCCTACATGATTTTTCTACACCCCTTCTGATGTGCAATCGTGAAGGGATCTTTGAACACAAAGGCTTAAATTGTGGAAGCGAGATCCTCACTGCTGAACCATACAGTGAGGAAAGACATTCTTGCCATAGAGGGAGTACAGAGAAGGTTCACCAGACTGATTCCTGGGATGGCAGGACTTTCATATGAAGAAAGATGCAGGAAGATTATTCCCGATGTTGGGGAAGTCCAGAACAAGGGGTCACAGTTTAAGGATAAGGGGGAAATCTTTTAGGACCGAGATGAGGAAAACATTTTTTACACAGAGAGTGGTGAATCTCTGGAATTCTCTGCCACAGAAGGTAGTTGAGGCCAGTTCATTGGCTATATTTAAGAGGGAGTTAGATGTGGCCCTTGGGGCTAAAGGGATCAGGGGGTATGGAGAGAAGGCAGGTACAGGATACTGAGTTGGATGATCAGCCATGATCATGTTGAATGGCGGTGCAGGCTCGAGGGGCCGAATGGCCTACTCCTGCACCTAATTTCTATGTTTCTATGTTACTCGGCACTTTAATAACCAACAGGTGAGAGTGCATAACGCAAATGTAGATGTAAGATAATTAGTGAAGAAATAAAGGGAGCTGAGGAAAGATCTCACCCCACCCTCCTTCTCCCATCCCCTCCCAAAGCAAAGTATTTTGCTGGTTTGACCTTCTTTCTGCATCTTCTTGGTTCAAGGATAACTTTTTTTTACTCCAGTTCTGTGACTGATGAACCCACAAACTCTACCTTGAATGGGGAAGAGGATTCCTGGTGAGGCAGGTGGATAGATCAATTGTAAGATGGTTACTACTTCTGTCATTTGCGTGTGCTCCTGGTGCATGGACTGCATTTTCAGTGTCATCCTAAATATTCTGCTCCGCAGTGTGTTAGTCTTGGACCTGGGGTCCCAAGATTGAGTGAGAATTTTGCAATTTCTTGGCAGGCATACACACACATGCACGCGCGGCTTCGGAGGCTCAATCCAGCACTAAATGCAGCTCAACTCTGCCTGTCTCACCGGGTTAACTACAGCCCTGTCTGGACTGACAGGATCCCAGCGCTGCTTCTCCGCACTGGCCATATTTCCCGCAAGTCCAGGAAGGCTGTAGGCTCACCTGGCGGGACAGGCAGTTGAGCTGGGTTTAGCGCTGTTTCTCTGCGCTGACCGGTCTGATTCCCGACCAACGATCCTAGAGCGGAGGATCTTTGCTGCAGACCTCTCTGGCCACCCACGGGGGGGGGGTACTCGGGAGGGGACAGGACAGCGCCAAAGACCCGGCCGGGATCAATCCTGGCTGTGGATGAGGCGCAAGTCTGTGCCACGTCTCCCTCCTCCAATCACCGCGCTCTATCCTCATTCCCACCCTCCCCCCACTCCTCCCTCCTCCAATCATCGCATGAATCATGTCCCGCCCCCATTGCCTGCTGACCGACATCTCTCGTCCAATCGGCGCCCTCGATCATCAGTCCCACCCCCACTGTCTCGCGGAAAGCGGAGATTTCACCGGGTTTTAAAATCCGGATTACAAAAACTATTCTTTTACTCCAGAGATGCTGCCTGACCCACTGAGTTACACCAGCATTTTCGGTCATGATCTTCTTGAACTTTTTCAAGATGGTTTTAAGAACATTCTAGAATGTTTCCCTCTGTCCACTTGGTAAACTCAAACTCAGAGAACTTAGTAAAGAGTGGCTTTCATAATCCAGTGCTGGCTATGTGAACAATTTAGCCTGATCAACAGACCTGATTGAATGAAACTAGGAAAGCTGGGAATGTTTACCAAGGAGAATACAGTAATTTGTTTATCCTCCCAATAGAATTAAGTGGAGACAGTTTTGGTGGTATCTCTTGCTTTAGATAGTCCAAATCTCAGAAGCATATGGCAGGGCAGGGATCAGTGCCTTCAGTGGGTTTCATGTCAGTTTAGTTGCCCACATCTTTGAACATCCTTCACAATTAACCAAAGGGCTGTGCTGGTGCACTGAGTGTGTAGATCTGATACATATGTCTAAAAATATCCTTTGCTTGGTGCTGAAACTTCCAAGCTTTCAGACTAAAAGCTATGAAGTGGGATTAGGTTGGCATGGCCACATGGCCTACTAATATTCTGTGAATCTATAATAAACCTTTGGCATTTTTGTCTTGTGACCATTTGCTGCATGTATGCATGTGTTACGCAATGTATATTCACCTCTGACTAATGTAGTACCCTATATGGTAGAGGCAGCGTATGAGCAAGGGCTATTGGTTTGAACTGTAGAAACCCCACAGAGGATGTCTGATCCTCCACAATAATTACCCATGTGCGTAACTGTATTTAAAATATTACCTGCTGATGTTATTTTCCTGTAAGCCGGAATGAAATATAAAAGCATTTAAGCAGAAGTAGGGTAAAAGTAATTGTTGGCACAATCAGTTTCTCAGTCAGCGTTCCTCCTTCTGATTGCTTTCTAATGGGAGTGTCTGGATTGTTTGTGTGTGTCAAAACCAGATGAGGCTGAGATTCACTCTGACCTAGCGGTTTGCTCACATTTATTGTCTAAACACACTTGTCAAGAATGATCACTTGCATAAAGGGACACATAATAGCCTTGTTCCTACAAGGACAGACTTGCGGAAGAAGAAATCATCATTCCTTATTTCAACATCTAATGCAATCAAATCTAACAATGGATTTATAATAGACTTTATAACGGAATTTCAAAAGTGACTTGCTTTTGGTTTTGGCATTGTTTTATTATTGTCATGTGTACCAAGATACAATTTTCTCTGGATCGCAAAGAAACAACAGATGTAATAAAAATAATTACAACGTGTAACTATAGATGTAATAAAAAGTATCACAAGGTAGATCGGGAGATCAGGAATGCATCCTTTGCATATGGGAGATTGTTCAAGATTATCAGGGAAGATGCTGCTCTTGAATCTAATGGTACATGCTTTCCTGCCTTTTGTATCTTCTGCATGACAGGTGAAGGAGAAGAGAGAATGACAGGGGCGTAAGTGGTCCTGGATAATGTTGGATGCTTCTCCAAGGCTGCATTCAGTGTGTATGGAGTTCAGTGGGATGAGGCTGGTTTGTGTGATGGACTGAACTCTCTTCACAACTCTATGCAATTTCTTGCGGTCTTGGGCAGAGTAGTTACCATATCGAACTAAGATGCATCAGTGAAGTAGGAATTTCTGGAAATTAAAAAAAATAGTCACGTTTGTAATCTGGTCAACCTATGTACCTAACTGGAAAACGATGATGGAAACATTAGGCTAACTTGGTAAAAGTAACATAAAGGTCACATTAGAGGAGGAAAACATTCTGACAGCAAAGGTAATTTGAACAAATGCAGTTACTGTATGTATGGGAGTTAGAATGTAGAACTATTGACAGAATAGGCAAGATATAATAAGAGCAAGAAATTAGGCCCACAAACGAAGGGTTGTTCTGAACAAGAAGGATGGATAAACTATTGTCAAACAAGTCCTATATTAAATAATGGTCACAATCCCCAAAGATGATATATTATGAAACTGTAGAATATGTAGGTAACTATTGTAACCTGAATGCTATATAATTCTGTAAGATGTTTGGGACACCAGACCATTTCTAAGTTCTCCTACAAATGTTCTCCAGCATATATTGAAATTAACTGACCTGTTTGAGAAACTCACCATTGCTCTATGTTTACTGTTTTTGTGTGCTGTCCCAATCTGAGTTGTAACTGTGTGGGTGACTGGTCCATATGCGAAAGACAGATTCTGGATGCAGATCTGACCTACAAATCTCTCCAACAAATAATAATAGATGGCAACCAAGCCAGGTGACTCTTTGTGCGTTAGTCACAGAAGTGGGTCTGCAATCATGTATTACAATTGCTCCACTCTTTTAAATCTCTACTCCCACAGCAACATTTCTTACTTTAACTATGCTTTTTTTAATCTCCTCACAGATTTGTCCATTCTGTTCACATTATTTCCTTTATTATCGTGTACACTGTGGATGGCTCGATTGTAATTTTATTGTCTTTCCACTGACTGGTTAGCACGCAACAAAAGTTGTTAATTGTACTCGGTACACTTGATAATAAACTAGACTAAACTAAACTAAACAATCGAGATAGGATGCGTTCAATGGGGTATCTGTGGAAATTGGTGAGTGTGGAAATTTGGCCTCCCTGCCACAGAGGGCATTGGATGGATTTAAGAGAGTTAGATAGAGCTCTAGGGGCTAGTGGAGTCACGGGATATGGGGAGAAGGCAGGCATGGGTTATTGATTGGGGACGATCAGCCATGATCACAATGAATGGCGGTGCTGTCTCAGGGCCGAATGGCCTCCTCCTGCACCTATTTTCTTTGTTCTTGGGAATATGCTGAATGCCCATGGTCTTCTAAATAAATAGACATGTTAGTGTGCTTTCTTGACCATAATACCAAAATAGTTGGACCAGGACAAATTGGTGGTGATATTAACACCACCATATGAAGCTCTCGACCATCTTCACTTCAGCACCATCGATACGGATTGGGGAGTGTATTCCGCCGTGCTTCCTCAAGTCGATGATCAGCTCCTTCTTTGTGTCAGGAGCCAAATATATTCACAAACTCACTGAGTGTCAATGCCCCTTGGACCAAAACTTGAGATTGCTAATTGGTCTTTCACATGCTTTAATTTAATGCATAATGTTCTGCGCAGTTGTTCATTCAACAGGTAACATTCTCTCAAGCATGCTGTGCCAGTTTGAGAGATGCTGGCAGCCTTCCAGTGGCTGTATGTGCCAACTGTGAATATCATGAGGCTACCGCATCAAAGCTATTGGAACAAATAGGCAGAACAACAAGGACCCATCTTGTTCCCATCCAACATGTGTGCATATGTATCTACCTACTGGGGTTAATGCATTGCAATCAAGAACAGGAAACAATGGCTGTTCCTTCCACTGGATAACCCAGGGATACTGAAACCAAATTATAACTCCCAGCTGCTACTCCAGCTGAGGTCGACAACTCTGCGTAGATCATAGATCATATCTGGGATTTCCATAATGTATATGGCACAGTTCCGTACTGGGTGATATATCTACCTGCATGCCTTTGCAATTGGAAAATGCAATGATAACACATGGTTGCTTTTATGCCATAGGGAATTAAACACAAATTCAGCTTGTTTTCTCCTGGACTGAGCAATCAGTCATGCAGCGTTAGCTTCATATCATTGATTAAAACTTAACAACAATTGCAGATTAAATAAACACCTGTTTGATTCATTTTTGCATGAAATAAATTGTTAATTTTCTCTGAACTTTTATTGAAATTCTTTCAACAAAAGAATATCAGGATGTATGCATTTACTCATAATGAATAGCCTGCGATTGAAATTGAACAAATGCTTGACAATGAAATATGAAATTCCTTAAGGCATGTTTTCCCTGCTGGCCTATTAATTATAGTGAAAGATATTTTCACACTTTTCATTAAGGAAGGAATTTCTTTCCCTACCTCAGTAATGTCACCAATGTCAGACTGGCGGTTCTGTTTTCAAAAATGTTTCCATGCGTTGCCCCACGATGTGATGATCACTGCAAAAGCAACAAAGAACAATTGATCATGAGGTGTAGAATCATAGAGCACGGATACAGGCCCTTCGGCCCAAATCTTCATGTCGACCAAGATGCCCCATTGGAGGTGTTAATAACAGGTATTTGTTAATGGATCATCAAGCCTTCTTAAGCAAAAACAATCTGAATTTAAACTTGATTATTGCTGTGATGAGAAGTTAAAAGAAAATCTCATGCTTGGAAATATTTTATGATTGTTTTGAATCTATTGTAAATTGCTTATTAATGAAAGACATTGGCGGGTAAATGGAATGAGCTGCCAGAGGAGGTCGTTGAGCCAGTTCATTGGCTATATTTAAGAGGGGGTTAGATGTGGCCATTGTGGCTAGGGGGATCAGGGGGTATGGAGAGAAGGCAGGTACGGGATACTGAGTTGGATGATCAGCCATGATCATATTAAATGGCGGTGCAGGCTCGAAAGGCCCAATGGCCTACTCCTGCACCTGTTTCCAATGTTTCTATGTTTCTATGTATTATAGCCACATTTAGAAGACAATATGGATAGGAAAATGTTAGAGGGATATGGGTCAAATGCAGGCAAGACGGATGTGTAGAAAGGGCATTTTGGTCGGGCTGTGCTATATGGGCCAAAGGGCCAGTTTCCATGCTGTATGTCTCTATGACGATAACATCACATATTAAAGAGGATCAGTAAAATTAAGGTGGAAGAGAGGGCAGATATTGGGTGCTGGAGCAAGAAAAGGATAGTTTCTGGAGGAATTCAGCTGATTAGGCGGTATCTGGGAAGGAAAAGGTTGTCGTTGTTTTGGGTCTCATCTTTTCTCGGTACTCCCTCCCTTCACCTAGAAATACCAGCACTTTCAGAATGCTTACATTCAGGGCCATTTTAAATCTCTGCCACACCCCATTCCACCCCCCCCCCCCCCCCCCCCCACCCCCCCCCCCCCCTCCTCTCCTCCTTGGTATCTGTGCACAGCCTTCTACATTGTCATAATGAAGCTCAAGGAAAAGCACATATATTAGTTTTTCAAGCACAGCATTGAATTCAACAGCAATACACAATGTTTTGGAGGAACTCGACGATCAGGCAGCAACTGGAGGGACCGGATAGACGATGTTCCGTGTCAAGACATAAAGAAAAGTCTGACCCGGACATCGCCCATCTGTTCCCTCCATGTATGCTGTCTGACCCATTGAGTTACTCCAGTACATTATGTTTTGCCCCCAAGATTCCAGCATCAACAGTACCCCAACCCTTAATTTGAATTTAACAGTGTTGGTTAATAACCATTCTCCCATCTTTCACATGGCAGCAGGTGGAAATGATTCTGCTACTGCTATTTATGGTTCCCCTAGGATCACCTTAGATCTGTTCCTTTTGTTCAAAACGCTACTTGATCTGGCGTTTTTACTTTGGCAACTGTACTATGTGGTTCTTGTATGTTAAAAATGTTCTGCAAATTTTATGCTGTGCAATTTGCCAATTTATAAAGTGGAATGTTTAGTACACCGCAAAGCAATTGAAAAGAGATTGATTTATTTAGGCATCTAAGAAGCTTTTAAGTAGGCACATGGATTTGCAGGGAATGGAGGGATATGGATCACTTGCAGGCAGATGAGATCAGTTCAGCTAAGCATCATTTCTGACACAAACATTGCCCGGTGTTGTACTGTTCTATGTTCTCTATTCTCGCTGGAGTCTAGAAGAATGAGGGAGGACCTCATTGAAATACAGAGGCAGTGCAGGCCAATTCACTGGATGTTTTCAAGAGACAGTTAGATTTAGCTCTTGGGGCTAAAGGAATTAAGGGATATGGGGAAAAGGCAGGAATGGGGTACTGATTTTAGATGATCAGTCATGATCATATTCAATGGCGGTGTTAGTTCGAAACGCTGAATGGCCTACTCCTGCACATATTTTTCTATGTTTCTATGGTTTTTTTTAAATGACATTTGCATCATCATCATCATTAACACACGTGATGTTGTGGAAGATTGGAGGGTGACTAGTGTTGTGCCAAAGTTTAGAGAAGGGAAACTTGGACAAACCAGGAAACTCCAGTGAAACCAATGTTTGTTCTGGGTAAGTTGTTGGAGGGGATTCTTCACAACAAGATCTACCAGCATTTGGATAGGAATGAACCGATTAGGGTTAGTCAGCATGGCTCGGTGTGTGGGAAGTTGTCTCACACATTTGGTTGAGTTTGGTCCCCTTGGTGTGTTTTTCAAAAAGGTCACCAAGTGGATTGATGAGGACAGGGAAGTAGTTGTTGTTTATGTGGACTTTAGAAAGGCCTTTCACTTAGAAATACTTTAGAAAGATCCCATATGGCGGAGAGTCTGGAAGGTTAAATCCCATGGAATCAAAGGTGAGTTTGCCAATTGGATTCAAAATAGGGTTGGAGAAAGGAACTCAAGAATACTAATGGACGATGCTTTTTCTAAATGGAGGCCTGGTTACCACAGGAATCTATGCTGGGTGCACTGCTGTTTATTGCTCTGCCTGCAAGTGATCTGCCTGCTAATAATTTGAATGACAGCGCAGTTAGCATTGTCAGTATATTTTTGATGACACCAAAATTGATGGTAGTGTGGAGAATGAAAAAGGATATCTAAGATTACAATAAGATCTTGATTAGTTGGGAAGGTGGGCCAAGGAATCGCAAATGGAATTTAGCTCTGACAAGTGTGCGGTGTTGCAGTTTGGTATGTCAAACCAGGGCAAGATTTATACATAAATGCTACAGTCCTGGATAGTGTTGCAAACAGAGATATCTGGAGTACAGATGCATGGTTATGAGTCAGGTCAGTATGGTGAAGAAGGTGCTTCGCTCTCTCTACCTCCAATAATTATTTTGGCTAATAACCAAATGAATCACTGGTCTCCCGCCCCGTTCTTCATCTTTCTGGATTTGCTGGGCTTGTATGTGGTCCCGTACTTTTAATACATGAAGTATCAGAGACACACTTTTATTCTTCACAAGAATAAACAGCTGAAGTTTTATTGAATTGTCATAGTTTGGCCCGTGTCTCATTGTAAAGTGATTCAGCTATTGATTTGTTTAAAGCAGGAGTTCTTTGGATGCTAAAGACTTGTCTGTCTGTTTTAAGTGAGCGCTGCTGATTGAACGAGTTAATCAAGTCTGACTACCACAGCTCATCACTGAAGCAGCGCTCAGTCCTTGATTTTGATTTAATTATGTTTATGCGGAATATCTGATCTGTTTGGATAATATGCAAAAATAAGTTTTTCACTGGACCTGGTGCACATGACAATAATAAATCTAAACCTTAAAGTTTCCCCTGCACCCATAGGAGGTGCAACACTTGTCCCTACTCCTGATTTGAAAACGTTATTGTCACATGTGACAAGTCACAGTGAAATAAGCGAGTTTGGTATTACAACTGCGCATGCGCAGGTCATGGGTCATTCGGGATAAACATTCGCCAGCTGAGCTACCGTGTGCGTATTAATTTCAATGAGATTTATAAATAAATGTATCCGTCAAATATGTCAGCATTTGACAGCAAATAGGCCACAGTGTATTGCAGGTTGCACAAATCCACAATTGTATCTATTTAAAAAATGACTCAATACAGCACCAGCCTTGAAAACGCAAGAATGCCTGGATCGAACCTGTCAATTATCAAATCTTTGGCACAAACCTGAGTCACAGCCATTCAAATTCGATATTGATTTACACGAATTACAAGTTGTGTGGTCAACATTCCTTTCTAAACAATCTGCCTGGATTGAAGGAAACGAGGAGAATGTGCTGTGTGGGGGGTAGGATGGAACGTTCAGATTGGATTTGAACAGGCTGGTTAAACTTTAGAGGTGGGTTGGCTTAAATAAAGATGCTGGTGCTTTAACCTCTAGGGTTGGTTCCAGTCTGTCAGGGCACAGTCTCATAATTTTAATTATGAGAATTTGCAGCCATTTGTACCGCAGCTAAACTAGAGTCTTCACTTAGGAATGGGTCGCAGCTCCCCAGCTGACGGGACCTGTTCTCGCTCTCTTTGAAGGAGGCACAGCCCGCCCCAGTAAGCGGGCAAACGCGGTGCCAACCCGTAATACGAGTGGGACCAGTTTCTCAGTCAGACTTTGTCGACAGTTGCGGTGGGGGATCTGGGAGAGAGAGAGCTGGCGATGCCGCACAGATGGAACAGTTTAATAATGACCCATTAAAATCCGCCTTCGGCCATTCAGCAACCTGGGCTGATCTGATCTGATAGCCTTCTCACTAGCTTGCTGCGTGCCCGATGCTAACGCAGAACCTCCACAAAACCTTTGGGCTACGGGTAACAGCTGCACAAAGAGCATCTGCTAACAAGGGCTAGCGAATAATGCTGGTCAACATGCACTGGGCGAGATGGCTGGGGGAAATGCATCGCAACCACCGCAAACTTGGAACAGCACAGATTCTCCACTCAATCTATCCAATACTAAAGGGCAGGCATTTCACAGTTAAATGTCTTATATCGGATTGGCGGCTCCTTCACAGGGCCAACCCTGTACTCAGCTTTCCTTGGAGATGAATCTTTGCCTTAACGGTACATTTACACTGCCTGTAGGTAAAGCATCGCCCCACATCACACTGATACAGACGCTGCCTGCCTCAGATTAAATATATTTTTACACATAAATTATGAATAAAGATAAGAAAATGTTTCAAACACAAGTAATATTTTCGTATTTCAGTGGCAAACACATTAAGGATTAAATGAAAATAATAAATTATTTACCTTTTTGAATATCTCATAATTGCAGATTAGGAGGCCCGGGGAGCCGTTGGTGTGAGGAGGAGTTACCTGGAGCTGTGAGTTACTCAAATCTGCAACGTTCCATCTCACTTCCAGAGAAGGAGTCTGGTGGAAGCCTCTGATTGGTCGAACGGACTAGAGGAAGCAGCTGATTGGCTTGTATTCGGATAAGGGGGAGAATGAGGGCCAGGGCAGTTTACTGTTCTGGATGTCAGATGTGGGAGGTCATGGAGTCTGAGTGCCCTCCAGACGTCCACATCTGCGCCAGGTGCGTCGAGATGGGGCTCCTAAGGGACCGTGTTAGGAACCTGGAGCAGCAACTCGATGACCTCTGTCTGCTCAGGGAGAGCGAAGAGGTCATAGAAAGGAGTTACAGGGAGGTGGTCACTCCAAGACCACGGGAGACAGAAAACTGGGTCACAGTTAGGAAGGGCAATGGGCAGAGGCAGGGACTGGTGAGTACCCCGGTGGCTGTACACCTTGAAAATAAGTACTCATGTTTGAGTAAGAGTGGGGGAGACAGCCTACCTGGGGGCAGCGACAGCGGCCGGGCCTCTGGCACAAAGACCGGTCCTGTTGCTCAGAAGGGTAAGGAAAAGAAGAGGAGGGCAATTGTAATAGGGGACTCTATAGTCAGGGGGTCGGATAGGCGTTTCTGTGGACGCAGACAGGAGACCCGGATGGTAGTTTGCCTCCCTGGTGCCAGGGTCAGGGATGTGTCTGAACGTGTCCAAGAAATCCTGAAATGGGAGGGAGAGGAGCCTGAGGTCGTGGTACATATAGGTACCAATGACATAGGTAAAAAAAGAGAAGAGGTCCTGAAAGAAGAATTTAGGGAGTTAGGTAGAGAGTTAAGGAGAAGGACTGCAAAGATAACAATCTCAGGATTACTGCCTGTGCCACGCGACAGTGAGAGTAGGAATGGAGCGAGGTGGAGGATAAATGAGTGGATGAGGGACTGGTGCAGTGGGTATGGATTCAAGTTTCTGGATCATTGGGACCTCGTTTGGGGAAGGTGCGACCTGTACAGAAAGGATGGGTTGCACTTGAACTCGAGGGGGACCAATATCCTGGCGGGGAGATTTGAAAAGGCTACTGGGGAGACTTTAAACTAGTATGGTTGGGGGGAGGGACTCAAATTGGGAAAGCTAGCAGTCAGTGTGAGGCAGGAGGCAGAGAATGGTAGCACTCTGACCCAAAATGTAGAGAAGAGAGAAGAAAAAGACAATAAACAGAGAATAAGAGAGGGTGGGTTTCTTAAATGTGTATATTTTAATGCTAGGAGCATTGTAAGAAAGGTGGATGAACTTAAAGCCTGGATTGACACCTGGAAGTATGATGTTGTGGCGATCAGTGAAACATGGTTGCAGGAGGGCTGTGATTGGAAACTAAATATTCCAGGATTTCGTTGCTTCAGGTGTGATAGAATTGGAGGGGCAAGAGGTGGAGGTGTTGCATTGCTTATCAGGGAAGATATTACAGCAGTGCTTTGGCAGGATAGATTAGAGGGCTCGTCTAGGGAGGCTATTTGGGTGGAACTGAGAAATGGGAAAGGGGTAGCAACACTTATAGGGGTGTATTATAGACCGCCAAATGGGGAGCGAGAATTGGAAGAGAGAATATGTAAGGAGATTGCAGATATTAGTAGTAAGCACAAGGTAGTGATTGTGGGAGATTTCAATTTTCCACACATAGACTGGGAAACACATTCTGTAAATGGGCTGGATGGGTTGGAGTTTGTAAAATGTGTGCAGGATAGTTTTTTGCAGCAATACATAGAAGTACCTACTAGAGAAGGTGCGGTGCTGGACCTCCTGTTAGGAAATGAGACGGGTCAGGTGGCAGAAGTATGCGTTGGGGAACAGTTCGGGACCAGTGATCACAATACCATTAGTTTCAATATAATTATAGAGAGGGTCAGAACTGGACCTAGGGTTGAGATTTTTTGATTGGAGAAAGGCTAACTTTGAGGAGATGCAAAAGGATTTAAAAGGAGTAAATTGGGACAGTTTGTTTTATGGGAAAGATGTGGAAGAGAAATGGAGGACATTTAAAGGTGAAATTTTAAGAGTACAGAACCTTTATGTCCCTGTTCGGTTGAAAGGAAATAGTAAAAATTGGAAAGAGCCATGGTTTTCAAGGGAAATTGGACACTTAGTTCGGAAAAAGAGAGAGATCTACAATGATTATAGGCAGCATGGAGTAAATGAGGTGCTTGAGGAGTATAAAGAATGTAAAAAGAGTCTTAAGAAAGAAATTAGAAAAGCTAAAAGAAGATATGAGGTTGCTTTGGCAAGTAAGGTGAAAGTAAATCCAAAGGGTTTCTACAGCTATATTAATAGCAAAAGGATAACGAGGGATAAAATTGGTCCATTAGAGAGTCAGAGTGGACAGCTATCTGCAGAACCAAAAGAGATGGGGCAGATATTGAACAATTTCTTTTCTTCGGTGTTCACCAAGGAGAAGGATATTGAATTATGTGATGTAAGGGAAACAAGTAGAGTAGCTATGGAAACTGAGATTCAAAGAAGAGGAAGTACTGACACTTTTGAGAAATATAAAAGTGGATAAGTCTCCAGGTCCGGACAGGATATTCCCTAGGACATTGAGGGAAGTTAGTGTAGAAATAGCAGGGGCTATGACAGAAATATTTCAAATGTCATTAGAAACGGCAATAGTGCCGGAGGATTGGCGTACTGCGCATGTTGTTCCATTGTTTAAAAAGGGGTCTAAGAGTAAACCTAGCAATTATAGACCTGTTAGTTTGACGTCAGTGGTGGGCAAATTAATGGAAAGGATACTTAGAGATAATATATATAAGCATCTGGATAAACAGGGTCTGATTAGGAAGAGTCAACATGGATTTGTGCCTGGAAGGTCATGTTTGACTAATCTTCTTGAATTTTTTGAAGAGGTTACTAGGGAAATTGATGAGGGTAAAGCCATGGATGTTGTATATATGGACTTGAGTAAGGCCTTTGACAAGGTTGCTCACGGAAGGTTGGTTAAGAAGGTTCAATGGTTGGGTATTAATGGTGGAGTGGCAAGATGGATTCAACAGTGGCTGAATGGGAGATGCCAGAGAGTAATGGTGGATGGTTGTTTGTCAGGTTGGAGGCCAGTGACTAGTGGGGTGCCACAGGGATCTGTGTTGGGTCCACTGTTGTTTGTCATGTACATCAATGATCTGGATGATGGTGTGGTAAATTGGATTAGTAAGTATGCAGATGATACTAAGATAGGTGGGGTTGTGGATAATGAAGTAGATTTTCAAAGTCTACAGAGAGATTTATGCCGGTTGGAAGAGTGGGCTGAACGATGGCAGATGGAGTTTAATGCTGATAAGTGTGAGGTGCTACATCTTGGCAGGACAAATCAAAATAGGACATACATGGTAAATGGTAGGGAATTGAAGAATGCAGGTGAACAGAGGGATCTGGGAATAACTGTGCACAGTTCCCTGAAAGTGGAATCTCATGTAGATAGGGTGGTAAAGAAAGCTTTTGGTGTGCTGGCCTTTATAAATCAGAGCATTGAGTATAGAAGTTGGGATGTAATGTTAAAATTGTACAAGGCATTGGTGAGGCCAATTCTGGAGTATGGTGTACAATTTTGGTCGACTAATTATAGGAAGGATGTCAACAAAATAGAGAGAGTACAGAGGAGATTTACTAGAATGTTGCCTGGGTTTCAGCAACTAAGTTACAGAGAAAGGTTGAACAAGTTAGGGCTTTATTCTTTGGAGCGCAGAAGGTTAAGGGGGGACTTGATAGAGGTCTTTAAAATGATGATAGGGATAGACAGAGTTGACGTGGATAAGCTTTTCCCACTGAGAGTAGGGAAGATTCAAACAAGGGGACATGACTTGAGAATTAAGGGACAGAAGTTTAGGGGTAAAATGAGGGGGAACTTCTTTACTCAGAGAGTGGTGGCTGTGTGGAATGAGCTTCCAGTGAAGGTGTTGGAGGCAGGATCATTTTTATCATTTAAAAATAAATTGGATAGTTATATGGACGGGAAAGGAATGGAGGGTTATGGTCTGAGCGCAGGTATATGGGACTAGGGGAGAATACATGTTCGGCACGGACTAGAAGGGTCGAGATGGCCTGTGTCCGTGCTGTAATTGTTATATGGTTATATAATGAACTGAACTAGAACTGGGACTGTAACCATATAACCATATACCATATAACAATTACAGCACGGAAACAGGCCATCTCGACCCCTCTAGTCCGTGCCGAACATAGTCTCCCCTAGTCCCATATACCTGCGCTCAGACCATAACCCTCCATTCCTTTCCCATCCATATAACTATCCAATTTATTTTTAAATGATAAAAACGAACCTGCCTCCACCACCTTCACTGGAAGCTCATTCCACACAGCTACCACTCTCTGAGTAAAGAAGTTCCCCCTCATGTTACCCCTAAACTTCAGTCCCTTAATTCTCAAGTCATGTCCCCTTGTTTGAATCTTCCCTACTCTCAGTGGGAAAAGCTTTTCCACGTCAACTCTGTCTATCCCTCTCATCATTTTAAAAACCTCTATCAAGTCCCCCCTTAACCTTCTGCGCTCCAAAGAATAAAGCCCTAACTTGTTCAACCTTTCTCTGTAACTTAGTTGCTGAAACCCAGGCAACATTCTAGTAAATCTCCTCTGTACTCTCTCTATTTTGTTGACATCCTTCCTATAATTAGGCGACCAAAATTGTACACCATACTCCAGAATTGGCCTCACCAATGCCTTGTACAATTTTAACATTACATCCCAACTTCTATACTCAATGCTCTGATTTATAAAGGCCAGCACACCAAAAGCTTTCTTTACCACCCTATCTACATGAGATTCCACTTTCATGGAACTGTGCACAGTTATTCCCAGATCCCTCTGTTCCCCTACATTCTTCAATTCCCTACCATTTACCATGTACGTCCTATTTTGATTTGTCCTGCCAAGATGTAGCACCTCACACTTATCAGCATTAAACTCCATCTGCCATCTTTCAGCCCACTCTTCCAACTGGCATAAATCTCTCTGTAGACTTTGAAACTCTTCTTCATTTCCCGCAACCCCACCTATCTTAGTATCATCTGCATACTTACTAATCCAATTTACCACACCATCGTCCAGATCATTGATGTACATGACAAACAACAGTGGACCCAACACAGATCCCTGTGGCACCCCACTCGTCACTGGCCTCCAACCTGACAAACAACCATCCACCATTACTCTCTGGCATCTCCCATTCAGCCACTGTTGAATCCATCTTGCTACTCCACCATTAATACCCAACCATTGAACCTTCTTAACCAACCTTCCATGAGGAACCTTGTCAAAGGCCTTACTGAAGTCCATATACACAACATCCACTGCTTTACCCTCATCAATTTCCCGAGTAACATCTTCAAAAAATTCAAGAAGATTAGTTAAACATGACCTTCCAGGCACAAATCCATGTTGACTGTTCCTAATCAGACCCTGTTTATCCAGATGCTTATATATATTATCTCTAAGTATTCTTTCCATTAATTTGCCCACCACTGACGTCAAACTAATAGGTCTATAATTGCTAGGTTTACTCTTAGACCCCTTTTTAAACAATGGAACAACATGCGCAGTACGCCAATCCTCCGGCACTATTCCCGTTTCTAATGACATTTGAAATATTTCTGCCATAGCCCCTGCTATTTCTACACTAACTTCCCTCAATGTCCTAGGGAATATCCTGTCCGGACCTGGAGACTTATCCACTTTTATATTTCTCAAAAGTGTCAGTACTTCCTCTTCTTTGATCCTCATAGTTTCCATAGCTACTCTACTTGTTTCCCTTACCTCACATAATTGAATATCCTTCTCCTTGGTGAATACCGAAGAAAAGAAACTGTTCAATATCTCCCCCATCTCTTTTGGCTCTGCAGATAGTTGGCCACTCTGACTCTCTAATGGACCAATTTTATCCCTCGTTATCCTTTTGCTATTAATATAGCGGTAGAAACCCTTCGGATTTACTTTTACCTTACTTGCCAAAGCAACCTCATATCTTCTTTTAGCTTTTCTAATTTCTTTCTTAAGATTCTTTTTACATTCTTTATACTCCTCAAGCACCTCATTTACTCCATGCTGCCTATAACTATTGTAGATATCCCTCTTTTTCCGAACCAAGTGTCCAATTTCCCTTGAAAACCATGGCTCTTTACAATTTTTACGATTTCCTTTCAACCGAACAGGGACATAAAGATTCTGTACTCTTAAAATTTCACCTTTGAATGTACTCCATTTCTCTTCCACATCTTTCCCATAAAACAAACTGTCCCAATTTACTCCTTTTAAATCCTTTCGCATCTCCTCAAAGTTAGCCTTTCTCCAATCAAAAATCTCAACCCTAGGTCCAGTTTTGTCCCTCTCCATAATTATATTGAAACTAATGGTATTGTGATCACTGGACCCGAACTGTTCCCCAACGCATACCTCTGCCACCTGACCCATCTCATTTCCTAACAGGAGGTCCAGTACCGCCCCTTCTCTAGTAGGTACTTCTATGTATTGTTGCAAAAAACTATCCTGCACACATTTTACAAACTCCAACCCATCCAGCCCATTTACAGAATGTGTTTCCCAGTCTATGTGTGGAAAATTGAAATCTCCCACAATCACTACCTTGTGCTTACTACTAATATCTGCAATCTCCTTACATATTTGCTCTTCCAATTCTCGCTCCCCATTTGGCGGTCTATAATACACCCCTATAAGTGTTGCTACCCCTTTCCCATTTCTTAGTTCCACCCAAATAGCCTCCCTAGACGAGCCCTCTAATCTATCCTGCCAAAGCACTGCTGTAATATCTTCCCTGATAAGCAATGCAACACCTCCACCTCTTGCCCCTCCAATTCTATCACACCTGAAGCAACGAAATCCTGGAATATTTAGTTTCCAATCACAGCCCTCCTGCAACCATGTTTCACTGATCGCCACAACATCATACTTCCAGGTGTCAATCCAGGCTCTAAGTTCATCCACTTTTCTTACAATGCTCCTAGCATTAAAATATACACATTTAAGAAACCCACCCTCTCTTATTCTCTGATTATTTTCTTTTTCTTCTCTTTCCCCTACGTTTTGGGTCAGAGTGCTACCATTCTCTGCCCCCTGCTTCACACACTGACTGCTAGCTTTCCCAATTTGAGTCCCTCCCCCCAACCATACTAGTTTAAAGTCTCCCCAGTAGCCTTTGCAAATCTCCCCGCCAGGATATTGGTCCCCCTTGAGTTCAAGTGCAACCCGTCCTTTCTGTACAGGTCGCACCTTCCCCAAAAGAGGTCCCAATGATCCAGAAACTTGAATCCATACCCACTGCACCAGTCCCTCATCCACGCATTTATCCTCCACCTCGCTCCATTCCTACTCTCACTGTCGCGTGGCACAGGCAGTAATCCTGAGATTGTTACCTTTCCAGTCCTTCTCCTTAACTCTCTACCTAACTCCCTAAATTCTTCTTTCAGGACCTCTTCTCTTTTTTTACCTATGTCGTTGGTACCTATATGCACCACAACCTCAGGCTCCTCTCCCTCCCATTTCAGGATTTCTTGGACACGTTCATACACATCCCTGACCCTGGCACCAGGGAGGCAAACTACCATCCGGGACTCCTGTCTGCGTCCACAGAATCGCCTATCCGACCCCCTGACTATAGAGTCCCCTATTACAATTGCCCTCCCCTTCTTTTCCTTACCCTTCTGAGCAACCGGACCGGTCTTTGTGCCAGAGGCCCGGCCGCTGTCGCTGCCCCCAGGTAGGCTGTCTCCCCCACCCTTACTCAAACATGAGTACTTATTTTCAAGGTGTACAGCCACCGGGGTACTCACCAGTCCCTGCCTCTGCCCATTGCCCTTCCTAACTGTGACCCAGTTTTCTGTCTCCCGTGGTCTTGGAGTGACCACCTCCCTGTAACTCCTTTCTATGACCTCCTCGCTCTCCCTGAGCAGACAGAGGTCATCGAGTTGCTGCTCCATGTTCCTAACGCGGTCCCTTAGGAGCCCCATCTCGACGCACCTGGCGCAGATGTGGACGTCTGGAGAGCACTCAGACTCCATGACCTCCCACATCTGACATCCAGAACAGTAAACTGCCCTGGCCCTCATTCTCCCCCTTATCCGAATACAATAAAGCCTTACAATTACAATACAAATACAATACAAGCCAATCAGCTGCTTCCTCTGATCCTCGTCCACCAATCAGAGGCTTCCACCAGAATCCTTCTCTGGAAGTGAGATGGAACGTTACAGATTTGGGTTCCTCACAGCTGCAGGTAAGTCCTCCTCTCTCCAACGGCTCCCCTGGCCTCTGTAGAAGCAAACCCCGCGCTGTATTTACACTTACAGCTGCAGGTAAGTCCTCCTCTCTCCAACGGCTCCCCTGGCCTCTGTAGAAGCAAACCCCGCGCTGTATTTATACTTACAGCTGCAGGTAAGTCCTCCTCTCTCCAACGGCTCCCCTGGCCTCTGTAGAAGCAAACCCCGCGCTGTATTTATACTTACAGCTGCAGGTAAGTCCTCCTCTCTCCAACGGCTCCCCGGGCCTCTGTAGAAGCAAACCCCGCGCTGTATTTATACTTACAGCTGCAGGTAAGTCCTCCTCTCTCCAACGGCTCCCCTGGCCTCTCTCACACTGTAAGTAGTGTGTGAACAGCAAAACAAGAAAGGAAGCTATTGAGATGACAGAATTCTTGATTAATTACTTTGTAGAAAAGTTAACAATTTATACACAATTTATACAGCGCTGAGTTTGCTTTTTTTAAATCCCATATGACCTTTGACAAATCCCACGATTTCTTGCGTTTATTGAGATACCAAACTCGTTTATTCTTTGCTCAAGGTATGCAAATAGTCACCCATAATGGGTGCTTGCAAATAGTCACCCATAATGGGTGCTTACAACGTCCCCTCCCATGTCAGGTCCTCTTTGTTCCTTCCCCTGGCAGTCCTCACTTCCAAGTGTCCGTCCTCGTCCGTCAGTCAGCGCCCTCATTGACCGGCACACCGACCTCTCCACCAACACCACCGGGTCTTCTCCGGAAGCCTCCGTGGCACCGACCCAGGCCCCAGACGTGGGCTCCATTGACCCAGGCACTGATGGCCGCGGGCTTCGTCGACCCATGCGGCCCGGGCCACAAGGCCTCGGCTTCTCAGTGGCACCTCCGGAAGGCGTCTGTCGCGTCGGCACCTCCGGAAGACATCCCCTTCCTTCACTACTTCCTGTCAGGTCAGGCAAAGATTCACATGCTCCTCCTTCAGGATCATCTCCTGTATTTGGTGCTCTCGATGTGGCCTTCTCTACATCACACAGACCAAACGTTGGCCAGATGGCGTTTAGTGGAGCACCTGCACTCTATCTTCAATGGCCATCATAAGGTGATAGTCAATTTCAAATCCCTTCCGACTTGTACGTTGAGCTATCTGTCCTCAGCCTTTTGCACTGCCAGGGGGATTCAAACACAAACCAAAACAACACCACTTCATATTCTGCCTCTATGGTTTACAACCCATTGGCAATAAATTGAACAGGCATTCCCTGTGTTCGCTTCTCTTTCCTCCTGATCCACCCAGGATCTCTCACCCTCTTGGCCCAGCCTCCACCCCTAAACCACCTGTTCCCCTGCCACCTGAATCCATCCACCACCATCATTCTCCTCTCTCTCATTTTCTGTTTCAAACATCCACCAACTGTCTCCTAACTTCACCTCCATCTGCCCCCATTACCCTTCTCAACGGCTTTCACCCATGGCCATCCCCCTACCATACCCCTCACTCTCACCTCTTTACCCCAGCTATCTCCTCCCTATATTATCAGTCCCGATGCAGGATCTTAACCCAAGATGTTCACCATCTCTCTGCTTCCGCCGATACAACGTTACCCACTACAATTTGCCTACTGCCACAATATATCAACAGGGGATGCAATCTTGCTGGCTCTCCACTCTGCAATGGACCACTTGGACAGTTAAAACACGTATGTCAGACTGTTGTCCATCGACCACAATTGGGCTTTCAACACCATCATCTCCTCCAAACTTATCATCAAACTCAGAGAGCTGGGTCTCTGCTCATCCCTACGTAATTGGATCTTCGACTTGTTCACTGGCAGATCACAATCAGTATAAATTGGCTATAAGACTTGCTCATTGATAACAATCAATACTGGAGCACCTTAAGGCTGTGTGCTGAGTCCCCTGGTCTACTCTCTCTATATCCATCAATTTGTAGTCGGATGCTGCTCCAATACCATCTTTAAATTTGCCAATGATTTCCAACATTGTTGAATGAATAGCAGGTAACGATGAGTCAGAGTAAAGGAGGGAGATGAAAAATCTGAATGATTGGTGCCAGTACAACAATCTTGCTCTCAATGTGAGCAAGACCAAGGAGCTGATTGGCAATTTTAGGAAGAGAAAGGTGGTCAATCCATGAAACTCTTTTCATTGACGGGATGGTGGTAAATAAAATGAAAAGCTTCAAGTTTCTGGACATGCATATCTCTGAAGATGTCTGAATCAGTCTGAAGAAGGGTTTTGGCCTGAAACATTGCCTATTTCCTTCGATCCATAGATGCTGCCGCACCCGCTGAGTTTCTCCAGCACTTTTGTCTATCTCTGAAGATGTTTCCTGGACCAAGCACATCGTAAATTCTTTGATGCTTCTACTTCCTTAGAAGATTAAGGAGATTCAGTATACTGATGAATCCTCATTGCTCAGTTATAGTCCAGGGGAGTTAGAAGAAGATGTTAGGAAGGAACTGCAGATGCTAGAAAATCGAAGGTAAACGAAAGAGCTGGAGAAACTCAGCGGGTGCGGCAGCATCTATGGAGCGAAGGAAATAATAATAATAATAATAATAATAATAATATCTTTTAATGTCATTGCACGTCAGTGCAACGAGATTTAGTGTGCAGCTCCACTGATGTACAAGAAAGGTAAATAAATACAATACATAAATAAGCAAGCTGAATTGATTGACGTGACCATCTGAGGGAGACTGTCCAAAGGGGGTGGGTGGGGGGGGGCACTCATTAGGGCCAGTTCAGAGCCGCTATAGCTCTTGGGATAAAACTGTTCTCGAGTCTGGAGGTTCGGGCGTAGAAGGCCTTGTAACGTCTGTCGGAGGGAAGTAGTTGAAACAGACCGTGGCAAGGGTGTGATGAGTCCTTATGGATGCTGAGGGCCTTCCTGAGGCACCGCGTGTGGTAGATGCCCTCCAAGGCTGGTAGCTCTGTCCCGATGATCCGCTGCGCTCTGTTGACGACGTGCTGAAGAGCTCTCCTCTCCGCCTCCGTGCAGCTGAGATACCACACAGAGATGCCATACGTTAATATGCTCTCTGTAGTGCAGCGGTAGAACGTTGTCAACAGCTGTTGGGGCAGACCAGTCTTTTTTAATGTCCTCGGGAAGAACAGTCATTGCTGTGCCTTCTTGACCAGCGCGGCGGTGTTCGTGGACCATGTGAGGTCTTCTGAAAAGTGAGTGCCCAGAAACTTAAAGCTGGACACTCTCTCCACACTTTCCCCGTAAATGGAGATTGGGGCGTATTCTCCAGAATGGGACATCCTGAAGTCAATAATCAGCTCCTTGGTCTTGGAGGTGTTTAGTGCCAAATTGTTATTGGCGCACCAGTCCGCCAGGTTCTGCACCTCCGCTCTGTAGTTTGTTTCATCACTGTTGGTGATCAGCCCAATCACTGTTGTGTCGTCTGCAAACTTCACGATGGTGTTGGTGTCGAATGCAGGGACACAGTCGTGAGTGAAGAGGGAGTAGAGCATGGGGCTTAGTACACAGCCCTGTGGTGTGCCGGTGCTCAGGGTGATAGTGGAGGACAGGTGCGGGCCCAGTCTCACTGCCTGCGGTCGCTCCGTGAGAAAGTTCAGGATCCAAGCGCATATCGGTGAGCTGAGGACTAGCTGGTGGAGTTTGGTGGTGAGCTTGGTGGGGATGACCATATTGAATGCAGAGCTATAGTCAATGAAGAGCATCCTCACATACGTGCCCTGTCTATCCAGGTGAGTCAGGACAGTGTGAAGGGCCAGAGAGATGGCATCCCCTGTCGATCTATTTGCCCTGTATGCAAATTGATGGGAGTCCAGTGAGGCAGGGATGCTGGATTTAATATGGGAGAGGACCAGCCTTTCGAGGCACTTCATAGGGATTGGAGTCAGGGCAACCGGCACTATGGTGATTTTGGTGAGTGAGTCGTTGAGGTTGGTGATTTTGAACTTTTTCGGCACCGGCACTATGGTAGCTGTTTTCAGGCACTTGGGGACCGTTGCCAGAGATAGAGATAGATTGAAGTTTCTCGTGAATACCTCCGCCAGCTGTCCAGCACAATAGGCAATGTTTCGGACCTAAACCCTTCTTCAGACTGATGTAGGGTGGAGGGGGCGGGAAGAAGAAAGGGCGAGGAGGAGCAAGAGGGCTGAGGGAGAGCTGAGAGCTGGAGAAGACAATAAGGGCTACCGGAAATTGGAGAAGTCAATGTTCATGCCGCTGGGGTATAAACTGCCCAAGCGAAATATGAGGTGCTGCTCCTCCAATTTCCGGTGGTGCTCACTTTGGCCATGGAGGAGGCCCAGGACCGAAAGGTCGAATTCTGAATGGGAGGGGGCGTTGAAGTGCTGAGCCACCGGGAGATCAGGTAGGTCATTGCGGATTGAGTGGAGGTGTTAGGCAAAACGATCGCTAAGCCTACGATTGGTCTCACCGATGTAGATCAGCTGACATCTAGAGCAGCGGATGCAATAGATGAGGTTGGAGGAGGTGCAGCTGAACCTCTGTCGCACCTGGAATGACTGCTTGGGTTCTTGAATGGAGTCGAGGGGGGAGGTAAAGCGACAAGTGTAGCATTTCTTGTGACTGGAAAAGAAAGTGCCCGGGGTGGGGGTGGCACGGGTGGGAAGGGAAGAATTGATCAGGGAGTTACGGAGGGAGCGTTTTTTTTTCCCGGAAAGCAGACTGGGAAGTAGTGGCGAGTATTGGGGTCATGTTAGAGGTGGTGAAAAGGACCTACTGTTCAGCCTCTACAAATTAACGGTTGGTCTTCCTAACAATAACAGCACCATCCTTGTGAATAGATTTAATAGAATAGAATAGAAGAATAGAATGTTTTATTGTCATTGCACAAAACTGAGCAACGAAATTCCATTTGCTTCTTCTCCGTTAAAAGAAATACAACACGACAACCAATACACATATGTACAGTTAATAGTAAAATAATAATACATTTTTAAAAGAGTTTAAAAGAATTTAGCGGTATTCCTCGAAGTTATTTCTTGCTTCCCAGTGTTCACTATTGGAGTTAAGCTCTTTTATCGCACATGGGTAGAAACTATTTTTTAGTCTACCGGTGCGAGCCTGCAGAGACCTGAATCGCCTCCCAGAGGGTAGCAGGGTAAAAAGGTGATTGGCAGGGTGGGATGTGTCCTCCTTGATATTTATGGCCCTGCACAAGCATCGGGCCTTGTATATGTCATCCAAGGAGGGCAGGTTAGCGTTTGTAATGCGCTGCACAGTTTTTATAATTCCCTGCAGCGCCCTCCTCTCAGCCACAATACAGCTGGCAAACCACACCAGGATTCCATAGGTGAGGATACTTTCCACGGCACATCGATAGAAGGACACCAGCAGCGGCTGTGAGACGTTAGCTCTCCGTAGAGACCTCAGGAAATTCATCCGCTGATGAGACTTCTTCAAGAGAGTGACGGTGTTCATTTGCCATTTGAGGTCCTGGGAGATGTTTATTCCCAGGAACTTAAAGTCGTTGACTCTCTCCACCATGTCTCCTTTGATGTATAAGGGAGCAGGTTCCTCTCTCCTCTTCCTTCTGAAGTCAACGACAAGTTCTTTTGTCTTTGATGGGTTTAGTACCAGGTTGTTTTTGGTACACCAGACAGTCAGTTTTTGGACTTCATCCCTGTAGGCAGACTCGTCATCGTTGTTTATCAGTCCCACCACAGTCGTGTCGTCCGCTAACTTGATGATCCTGTTTGTATTGTGTGTTGGTATACAGTCGTAAGTGTATATTGTATACAAGATGGGACTCAGCACACATCCTTGTGGCGCACCTGTGCTAAGCGTCAGGACTGGGGAGTAATTGGACCCCATCCTGACAGCCTGTGGGCGGTCTGTTAAAAAGTCCTTAATCCATCCACATGTGTTTGCATTAACACCTAGATCAGACAGTTTGTCCACCATTCTGCTGGGGATGATGGTATTAAATGCAGAACTAAAATCTACAAATAACATCCGCACATATGAGCCAGGACGCTCCAGATGTGTCAGTGCAGAATGTAGAGCTGTGTTGATGGCATCTTCCGTTGACCTATTAGCTCTATACGCAAACTGATGCTGATCCAGGGTGGGTGGGAGTGAGGACTTAATGTGGGCCAGGACCAGCCGTTCAAAACATTTCATCATGGTCGAAGTGAGAGCAACAGGTCTATAGTCATTCAAGCTCGTAATGAATGTTTTTTTGGGTACAGGCACGATGGTAGCAGTCTTAAAGCATTTAGGGACAGTGCACGTTAACAGAGAGAGGTTAAAGATTTTGCTAAAAACCTCCGCTAACTGGTCTGCACAGTCCCGCAATACTCTCCCTGGGATGCCATCTGGGCCAGCAGCCTTCCTGGGGTTGACCCCGCGGAGTGTTCTTCTGACGTCCTCCGTACTCACAGCGAGTGGCGGGTTGTCAGTCCTGGGTGCGGCTGCAGGTGCAGGCTCTGCCTCATTCAGCTCAAACCGGGCGAAAAAATGGTTGAGCTCCTCAGCTAGCGAGTTGTTACTGCTGCAGATGATCGGCCCCCCCTTGCCCTTATAGTTCGTGAGTTGCTGAATGCCCTGCCAGACACGCCGAGGGTCCCTCTCATTGAAATACCCCTCTATCCTTCTTCCATAGGCTGTCTTTGCCTCCTTAATGGCTCTCTTTAGTTTAGATCTGGCAGTGCTGTACAATTCATCACTGCCAGATCTAAAGGCTGAGTTCCGTTCTCTCAGCTGGTTCCTGACATCCCTGGTATCCATGGTTTATTGTTTGGGTAGCACCTGACCTCCCTGTTGACAGTGACGTTGTCAATACAGTTCTGTATATAGAACATGACTGTGGATGTATATTCATGAATGTCCTGGTTTGCAAACAAGTCCCACTCGGTGCGCTCAAAACAGTCCTGAAGTTGGGCGGCAGCGCCCTCGGGCCAAGTTTTTATGCTTCTCACACTGGGCTTGGTTCTCATAATGAGAGGTCTGTATGCCGGGGTGAGAAAGAGCGATAATGGTCAGACTGGCCGAGGTGAGGGAGAGAGGAGGCTTTGTATCCATCCCTAATGTTGCTGTACACGTGATCCAGTGTATTTTGACCTCTCGTCGGACACGTGACATGCTGGTGGAATTTAGGGAGGATAGTTTTTAGATTAGCCTGGTTGAAATCTCCAGCCACGATGTAAATCCCATCAGGGTGCGCAGTCTGTAATTTGTTGATTGATGCTAGCAGGGTGTTCAGTGCTAGCTTGACGTTGGCACTTGGTGGAATATAAACAGCCAGAATAACAACAGCTGTGAACTCCCGCGGCAGGTAGAAGGGTCGACATTTCAATGTAATAAACTCCATGTCTGGTGAACAATGTCTCTCGACAACGTTTACATTTGTACACCATTTGTCATAGGAGTAAATACATAGCACCCCCCCCCCCCCCCTGCTCTTACCAGAGTCACTGCTCCTGTCGGCCCGGTATGCTGTGCGACCTACCAGACTGATGGCCTCGTCCGGGATCCCAGCGTGAAGCCAGGTCTAATGACAACGTTGGAACAAAAAGATCATCTACAATTTCAGAGATAATGGGATTACAGTTGGTAGAGAATAAAGTGTTGCTCCAGAGAGGGGAAAATAACCCACTGAGATCCTCCAGCACTTTGTTTTCTGCTCAAGATTCCAGTATCTGCAGTTCCTTCTGCTCCCATGTTACATGGACTTGCGAGTTTGGGTTATAGGAGGAGGATGGATAGGCTGGGACTCTTTTTGTAGGAGTTTACGAGGTGACCTTATTAAGTGGGAAGGAACTGCAGATGATGGTTTACACCGAAGATAGACACAAAATGCTGGAGTAACTCAGCAGGACAGGCAGCATCTCTGGAGAGGAGGGAGAGGGGGATGGAGGAGAGGGATGCAAAGACAATTCTGAATAGGAAGAAAGTGTGTCCTCTGTAAGAGGGAAGACAGCTGGCCAAAGCGGTAGACGTGGAGGTAAAGACAATGGAAGGAGAGCTTATACTATCACTGTGGATATTTACTGAGCTGGAGCCTTAAGGCTGAATCAGAGGAGTAAGAGATCAAAGGGAAAAAGTTCAGATAGTGAGAACATGGGAAAGAGAGATTGGAAACTGTAATGGAATGAGAGAAAAGGATCAAACGGATCCAAAGGCAGAATCAAGAGTGTTGGAAATGCCATTCATTATCATGAATAAGGAAGACAAATAAATATTTCATGCAAAGAATGAAATGGAACAATGGGCCGCTTTAAGGTGAGTCAGTGCTGTTGAAGAGAGAGGTCAAAGTTGGAGAACATTTCAGTTTAATGATTCCTCCCACAACTTGGTACCACTTTCAGCCAGGTGCAATTAGAAGAATGAGGACAACGCAAATTATGAAAAGGCACTCTATTCACCAGTAGCACAAGCCTAATTAATTACTCCATTTATCGTTTGGACACAGGTGAAATTAAAACATCACCAAATTATTTGAACTAATCATAGTAGCAGCTTGCTAATTCTCTACCAACCACTGAGCCCCCTGGCACACAACAATGTGAAATTGAATCAGTAATGTGGTTTAAATAGAGGCACACATCTTCTGAGATTAAGTAGAGTCATTGTGCACAAAACATGAAACATACAGTACCTTTCTTGAAAGCCAAAAATTCATAAAATGTAATATAAAACGTAGAGTAGGTGTAAATGAGAGCATTAAGAACCCAATTAAGTCAGGAAACCAATTACAATTGAATGATATATTAAAAGGGAAACTTCCATACCAAACATTTAACCTACAGCTTTCTTGCACATTTTTGACTGAAAACCCAAGTAAATGTGCCGTGAGACTGGAAAGTTAAGACTTTTAGTATGCTACTAGACTAAGTGGGCCTCATTGAGTCCCATGTTCACACGGGAGGGCTGGTCCCCCAACGCAATATGCCACCTCTCCACCAATTCCATTATTGGTGGTCAGTTGGGGTTGGGGGGGGGGGGGGGGGGGGGGCTTTCTGGAGCGCTAGTACAGGTGTTGTGGGCTGAAGGGACTGGTTTCCAGAGGGCTAGTATGGACATTGTGGGCCAAATGGATTCTTGGGGTGGCAGCTCAGTCACTCAAGCCTGATGTCCTGGCAGCTCACTAACGGCTGGTGGGCTGGCAGTTGACTCACAGCTATTCCTTGAAATTCCATTTCAAGCAGGGTGCAAGGCCACCAAATCCAAGTGCAGTTCCTGACCACTTCAAGTAGGGTGCAAGGCCACTGAATTCAAGTGCAGTTTCATACCACTTCAAACATGGTGCAAGGCCACCAAATTCAAGTGCTGTTTCATGCCACTTCAAGCTGGGTGCAAGGCCACCGAATTCAAGTGAAGTTTCATGCCACTTCAAGCAGGGTGCAAGGCCACCAAATACAAGTGCAGTTTCATGCCACTTCAAGCAGGGTGCAAGGCCACCAAACTCAAGTGCAGTTTCATGCAACTTCATGCAGGGTGCAAGGCCACCACATTCAAATACAGTTTCATACCATATCAAGCAGGGTGAAACCATCATAAAACCATACAAAACGCCACATAAACACTCACAGTTCAGTAGACATTCAGTGTGTTCAGTTGATTTACAGCTCAGATAGATTCGTGACCTCTCCCTCCCCCATCTTACAGAGAATGAGCCACACCCACACTTCCAGGTTTTATAATCCCTCCCCTTCCCACCGGAAGGGGCGTGGCCTTCATGGCGTGATTGACAGGAGAGAGATTCTCAACATTTTTTAAACACTAGTAACACTTTTATTTTTCATTGATGGGAAGAATCCTCTGCACCTGATGAGTGTAGTGGGACTGAGTAAGATGGCCAAAAATCATAGCCGTAAGTGGTAGCGTTTTATCTAAAATCAATATACAGGAATAAACAGGAAGTTGTCAAGTTTAGACTTTTAATCATATGCCATTTCAAACCAACCACCACCAACAACCATTTGCTGTGCTTTATTTAAAACCAACCACCACCAACAACCATTTGCTGTGCTTGATTTCAAACCAACCACATTTTCATTTTCAAACCACATTAAGGGCATTCAAGGTCAGTAAAACCACACTCACAGTTTGTTCAGTGTTATTCACAGTTCAGACTGAGGGACGTGACTCTCTCGCTCCCCCATTTTGCAGAGACTGACTGAGGCACTCAACACTTCCGGGTTTTATAGTCCCTTGGAAGGGTGGTGGCATTCAGGAGAGTGAATCTCAACATTTTTTAAACACTAATAACTCTTTTATTTTTCATCTATGGGAAAAACCCTCTTGTCCTGCACAGCGGAGGGGGGCTCTGAGTAAGATGGCCAATAATCACAGCCGTAAGTGGCAGCGTTTTTTCTAAAATCAATAAGAGAATAACACAAAGGGGTCAAGATCAGACTTTTAGTAATATAGATTTGTCATATTTCAGAATTCAAAGTTAACAATATCAAAGGATATCTGCATAATCAATAAGATAAATAATTGTTTTGAAATGTAATGATGGTTTTCCTATATCTTTAGCGGGTGATCAGTCTCTTTTTATTTCTCTATTGATTCTACAGCATCTATTGATGAACAAATGGAGGTCACTATTTAGCCTCAACAAGACATGGATACACTAGTTCATTTTAGTACAAGGAACATCTTGTACACAAATGGTTGTCAGCTGTTTAATTGACTGGGAAGCTGATTACATTGCTGCACCTCAGGGCTAAGTGTACATACCTTAGTTTCAATGGTGTACATCAATAATATGGACAGATGCAAGGGGTATGATAAGTAGTTTGCATATCGTACAAGATTGATCATGTAAGATGTAGATGTTGCGAAAATATCTGTTGACTGGTTAGTTGGGCAGAGAAGTGGAAAAGAATGTGAGATAATGAATCGAGGAAGACAAAACAAAGCAAAGGAATTTGTAAATATGAGGACACTGAGGTGTGTGGAGAAAGAGGAGAAATCTTAGAGAACCACAATTCGCTGAATGTAGCAGGCACGACAGATTAAGTATTAAGATGTCATGTTTTTGTTCCTTTTATTGCTCAAAATATAAAATAGATGAGCAACAAAATTGGAAAGGAACTGTATAAAATACAATTTATACTGGGAATAAAATACTGCATTCATTTGGGATCAGCACATAATGAAAAAGATGATAAATCTACAGGGTATGCATCATGCCAACCTCTCAAAGCATTTCATCACAACGGACGTGCGAACCACCAGATCATAGCCATAGGTCACCTTCTTCTTCTTGATTTTGGATATTATGGATGTTCTTTTAAAACAGGTGGGGATATCGTACCTTAGTAGAGCCAGGTTGAAAATATCCCCCAAAATTCCAGCCAGTTCGTCAGTGCAACTATTAAGAAAGCAGACATGCACAATTGGGGCTGGACCCGTTCAGATCTTGTGAAAGATCTTCTGACATCGGCCTTGGTGACTGTGATCATCTTGTCACCGGGGTCTGCGGAGTCCAAAAAGATACATCACTGTCCTCCCTTTCAAAGCATTGAGTTTGGCCAGGATGATGCATCGCTGTCACCTGAGCTATTACTTGGTTTCCTTTTATAGGAAGTTATGGTATGCAAGCCAAGACTTATTATGACCCTATATCGCTAGACTTGAATACCCAAGATATGATTCCCAATAGATTCCGGATCTCCTGGTTCATCCAAAGCTACTGGTTGGGGAACGCACTCCTTTACCAGTCGTTCCTTCCTTTATATATTTGCTTATGAAGCCAGTAACAACCATGGCATACTGTTTCAGGCCCCATGCCGAGTCTTTAAGCATCATAGACAGGGCCAGCCTTAGGAGGTGTGGGGCCCAATTGGGAACAATTTTGGCGAGCCCCAGGTTCCCAGTCATAGAAATATAAATAAAGTCTATAATAGACTTTATACCCCGATGGTAGAATGGAAAGTAATCAAAATGTGCGCTTAAAAAGTGCATGCGAGTTAATGGACCAAACAGATCTAAGCTATATTTTAATATAAAATTGCATACATGTAAGCCTACAAGTAACAAACAAAAATGTGAAGATCACCTCTAAAAAGTACATTGTTACAATACCACTTGTTTTAGTGACTGTGATATGGAAAAAAAGTGATTTAATTAACTAATAATAATAATAATGGATGGGATTTATATAGCGCCTTTCTAATACTCAAGGCGCTTAACTAGATCCTGGAAAACCAATAACTATTGGCGGAAAACCAGTCCAGGCATGAAATTTTGGGCTTCTGCCCCATCCGTGTGTGTGTGTGTGTGTGTGTGTGTGTGTGTGTGTGTGTGTGTGTGTGTGTGTGTGTGTGTGTGTGTGTGTGTGTGTGTGTGTGTGTGTGTGTGTGTGTGTGTGTGTGTGGTGTGTGTGTGTGTGTGTGTGTGTGTGTGTGTGTGTGTGTGTGTGTGTGTGTAGAGAGGCAGAGAAAGGAGGAAGGGAGGGAGAGAAGGGAAGGAGAAAAAGGAGGGAGAGGACCGGAGTCCGGGCGGATGGGTATGAGCTGAGGCCGAGGTTTGTAAACGTTGCTCCAACCCCAGGCCCGGCCCTCCCTGTATTGTTCACCGCGTCTCCCAGGGGTGGGGTGGAGAGGGGCTGTGTGCGTGAAGCACGGCGACTGGAGGGGCGGGAGAGCTGCCCTGGGACCGTGAGGGAACGACCCACCTCCCCCTTCTCCATTCCCCCTCACACCCCCCTTCCCGTCTACCCCTTTCTTCCCCTTCCACCCCTCTACTCTCTCTCCACCCCTCTCTCCCCCCTCCACCCGGAGTAGATCTACCCGAGCCGAGAGTAGATTACTCTGGCGCGGTGCCCCCTTGGGCGCGGGGCCCAATTGGGAGCAATTGGTCCAATTGGCTTAAGGCTGGCCCTGATCATAGAAACATAGAAAAGTAGGTGCAGGAATAGATCATTCCAGCCAGCACTGCCATTCAATATGGTCATGGCTGATCATCTAAAATCAGTACCCCGTTCCAACTTTTACCCCATATCCCTTGATTCCTTTAGCCCTAAGAGCTAAATATCTCTCTCATCATCCAGTCTACTGACGCCAAACAGTTGCAAAGTCACTACACTGTCTCCACTGACCTTCTTTGTGCCATCCTCACCACTGGAGCTGCGCTCTTCAGTCGCTGCCGAGATGCAGGAAGAAGGAGCTCAGACGAGTCGTCTGATTTTCCAAAATGAGGGTGAGAGATGGAATGATAGGCACTTTGGATGGTGTTGTAATAATGGTTTGATCCTTGTGCTGCAGGAGACATGCTGGTGGTAATTTAGAATTAACTTCTTCAAGCTAACCCTGTTGAAGTTCTTAGCTATGATAGGGAAGGTATTAAAAAGTGGAATAAGACTAAGTAGCTTAAATTGACTGGCATGAACATGACAGGCCTAAATAACATCCTTTAGTATCCTATATTGCAGTGATTTGAATTCTATTCTCTTGGGATTACAAAATTTAGTATTACGATGCCTGGTTAAAGCTAGATCAATTAATTATTCTATAAAAGATCAATAATTAGTTATTCACAACAGCTCCTCCTGTCTCCTGCCAATGAAGGAGATTAGTTCAGCACCCAGTCGTCTTCTTCTTCTTGCGAATGAAACATAAACCAAAGGAATAGTTAGATCTCAAGCCGGGTGTTGAGCAGCCAGGTTGTTGTCTGGTTTGCACCCAGTGAAATTGCATGATGAAGCATGTTGTTTGCCCTGGGGTTATCACATGTATCACTAAATTTATGGCAGTGGATTATGAAAAAATTATCAAAATTGGATTTAATTGCACAATGCGAGTTCACAGCAATATTTGATTCAGTCATGCAATCAGCTGGTACGGCGTTAAATAATAGCAAGGTATTTTTCTAGACAGCTTAAGAGACAGATACTGAAATTAACAAGTGTGCAAAAAGGTAATTACTTCCAAATCAATGTAAGATTAGAAGATAAATGAAACCCAATCTATTACAGTTTGAATTAATAACCTACCATAGTTATGTAAATTGAATGTATTATTTTTACTATATTATGCAGAGTATTCAAGTGTCTGCTGAGATGATGCAGTGATGAACAGAGCACTGAACAACATGGTATTTTCTGGCAACTCTATGACTCGATGAAGATCAAAGTTCTGATTTCCAGTTTCTGCTGACTTAATTGCTTAGCCAATGCGAGTTTGGTTGTCATCAGTATCTATTGATTCAAGTATTAGCCAGAACCCTGTGTGGATAGTGATGTATCAACCTCAGCAAGAAACTGTGTATGAATTATTAGTGCATTGAATCTGATTTGGTTATGATGTCCATGCCTTTAAGTAATTTTGTTATATGGAGACATCATGAATGACGTAGTCGCAAAGGAACTGTTTCTTAATTGTGGTTAGTTTTATTTTATTTTTTTTTTAATTGCTCGGACCTAGTTTTGTTTGTACTGTCAATGGATTTATGGATCACATCAGGATCTAGACACATCATTGAAGCAAGGGACAAAGGCTAGTGGTGAGAGGAGACACAAGAGAGTCAGATAAGGAAAGAAGAAAAGGTGTGAAATGAAGGGAGGGCTATGAGTGGAAGGGGACAGGGTAAGTTACGGTGGCGGCATGGTGGCGCAGCAGTAGTGTTGATGCCTTACAGCGAATGCAGTGCCGGAGACTCCGGTTCGATCCCGATTATGGGTGCTGTCTGTACGGAGTTTGTACATTCTCCCCGTGGGTTCTTCGTTTCCTCCCACACTCCAAAGACGTACAGGTATGTAGGTTAATTGGCTTGGTAAAGGTAAAAATTGTCCATAGTGGGTATAGGATGGTGTTAATGTGGGGGGATCGCTGGTCGCCGTGGACCCAGTGGGACAAAAGGGCCTGTTTTCACACTGTGTCTCTAAACTAAACTAAACTAAACTAAAAGTGAAATAGCAAACTTATCGGTGGGAGGGATGAGAGATGCACGTACGGAAGAGGGGAAAGGATTGGGTTGAATGGGGATATTTCAGATCCATTCGGTATAAAATATTCCAGTCGTTAGGAAAATAATTTCCAGTCAATGCTATATTAGCAATGAGAGGGGTAGGGGTTTTATGAGGCCCACAGATTCCACAAGTGGAGGACCACTTGTAAACAGATTACACAAATTTACACAAATTTGTGTAATCTGTTTACAATAACATTGATGGTTGTTTCTTTTTCATTCAATCTACATGCATGTGAATGATAAACACGAAGGCAAATCTTTTTCCATAATGTAATCCTCGACTTTGTATGTAAATCTTGTTAATTCTCTTTCAAGTAGCTTTAGTGCACGGTGGTATGGCAGAGACCCCGGTTCAATTCTGGCTACGGGCGCTGTCTGTATGGAGTTTATACATTTTCCCCGTGACCGTGTGGGTTTTTTCCGAGATCTTTGGTTTCCTCCCACACTACAAAGACGTGCAGGTTAGTAGGTTAATTGGCTTAGTATAAGTGTAAATTGTCCCGAGTATGTGTGGGACAGTGCGGGGATCACTGGTCGGTACGAACTCAGTGGGCCGAAGGGCCTGTTTCCGTGTGGTATCTCTAAACTAAAATAAATGCATATAACGGGTATAAATTACGATTTGATTAGGTTGATAAAACCTCAATAGCTGTTTATTTCCTTAGTTCTATTTGACCTAGAATTTATCCCGCATAGTAACAAGGTGACATAGAAACATAGAAAACAGGTGTAGAAAACAGGTGTAGGAGGAGGCCATTTGGCCCTTCGAGGCAGCTTTGTGTCATCTGCAAATTTGCCAGTGTTACTTTTAATTCCATCATCCAAATCATTAATCAATATTGCAGATAGTTGCGGACCCAGCACTGAACCTTGCGGCACTCCACTCGCCACTGCCTGCCATTCTGACAGGGACCCGTTTATTCCTACTCTTTGTTTCCTGTCTGCCAACCAATTCTCTTTCCATGTAATTACCATACCCGCAATACCATGTGCCCTAATTTTGCCCACTAATCTCCTGTGTGGGACTATATCAGAGACAATGACATCTCTGTCAATGTAGGGAGATGAAGAGCTAGTTATTAACCAGGAAATGAAGTGGTGTACACACCCCAGCCAGCACCAAAAATGTTGAAGGGCACATGGTTGAGAGCTTCACAATCCTAAGTGTAAATATCATCAATGATTTTTCCTGGACCAACCATAATGAAGCTACAACCAAGGAAGCACAACAATATCTCTACTTCCTCAGAGGAAGTTTGGCATGTCTCCAATGAGATGTGCTGTAAGAAGCATCCTATGCAGATGGTTCACAACTTGGTTTGGCAACAGGTCTGCCCAAGACCACAAACAATTGCAGAGTTGTGGATGTAGCCCAGTCCGTCACACAAACCAGCCTCACCTCCATTCATTCCATGTACACTTCATGGTGCCTCTGTTTAGTTGGTTTATTGTCACATGTACCGAGTACAGTGAAAAGGATTTTGTTGCATGCTATCCAGTAAGAGGTAAGACTACACAGGATTACAATCAAGCTGTCCACAATGTACATATACAAGATAAAGGGAATGATGATTAACCTCTTCTGCAGCCTCTCCAGTGCCAGCACATCCTTCCTCAGATATGTGGCCCTAAACTGCTCATAATACTCCAAATGTAGTTTGACTAGTGCATTATAAAGCCTCAGAATTACATCCATGTTTTGTATTGTAGTCCTCTCGAAATAAATGCTAGCATTGCATTTGCCTTCCTTACAGCCGATTCAACTTACAAATTAACTTTATGGGAATTCTGCACCAATATTCTCAAGTCCCTTGCAACTCCGATTTCTGAATTCTCTCCCCATTTAGACAATAGGCTACACTTTTATTCCTACTAACAAAATGAACTCCCAACCTACCTAAATGTGGCGCTAGCACCTTTTTTATCTGTACATTCTCTGTTGTTATAAGATCACAAGGTCATAGGTGATAGGAGTAGAATTAGGGCATTAGGCCCATCAAGTCTACTCCATCATTCAATCATGGCTGATCTATCTTTCCCTCCTAACCCCATTGTCCTGCCTTCTTCCCATAACCTCTGACACCTGTATTAATCAAGAATCAATCTATCTCTGCCTTTAAAAACATCCATTGACTTGGCCTCCATAGCCTTCTGCGTTATAATGCTATAACGCTGTTACACTATATTCTGCACTCTGTTTTTCTGTTTGCACTGTCCGTGCTTGTGTATGGGGCTTGATTGTACTCAAGTGTGGTTTGATTTGACTGCATAGCTGCAAATTTACTGTAAATCTGCACACGTGACGATAATAATCCAATACCAACTCCAAAATCAATAATTTTAGCTCCATCTTTTCACCATTTTTGTTGCAATCTAATAACAGAACCTAAATCAACTTAATTATCAACTGAAGCAGAAATACAGAGAAGAGATCTATTAAAACTGACCTTTGCGTTCATATATGACAATAAGGCAGCAGTCCATTTTCCATCTCTTGGTTTTTATTTCCATTGACATGAGCACAATAAAGATATGCCCCCATCAACTCTTAATTACCTTTGTAAATTACAATTTGAAACAAAAGCTCTTATTTCATTCATTTTGGGATTTGGCTCCATCAGCGCTAGTGTTTTTTATGAATCACTAACAAGTGACCATTCCTCATATTAAAATTCACATTGAACCAATTATTCCCTTTTCTTAGGAATTGTGTGAGGGTAAATATTGGCAAGGATACTGGACAAACCTTCCTTCTGTTCAAAATAAGAGGTGGAATCTCTTACATTTGCCTAAAACCAGATTACAGTTCAAAATATCATCTAAAAGGTGTAACCCCTAATGTTACTGTATTCCCTCAATACTGCACAACGTATTAGTCTAGATTTTATTCTTACTTGGCCCACTATCTACTAATTCAAACATGCCAGTTCTGGCAACAGAGACACGGTCAACATGCAGTTCAAAGTGATTGTATTAAACATGCAAACAGGCTGCTCATTCCTGGTTTGTAAAAAAGATATCCATAACAATTACTGTACAAGAAATCCCACTGGCAATCTGCCAGGCCGCCTTTTATAACCAGGACAGGTTCAGGGAGCAGTAATGAGATTTTCCCAACTCTATGCAGACTGAAGTCTACTTCTTGCACACTTGATACAAGAACAAACCTACAAGGTTTAAATGCCCCTGTCCCACTTAGGAAACCTGAACGGAAACCTCTGGAGACTTTGCGCTCCACCCAAGGATTCCGTGCGGTTCCCGGAGGTTGCAGGTAGGGAGACTGACAAAAAAAAATGCGTGTGCGTGTGTGTGTGCGTGTGTGTTTGTGTGTGTGTGTGTGTGTACATGCAGAGCCAGAGTAATAAAATTGTTATGTAATTTCCATTCAGTCTACAAGTGACGCTAAGCTTCCATTTGCTTACCAGTTTACCTCTCTATCCGATGCACTGTTTCCCTTCATGGTTTTCTGCACTGTTACAATGAAGGCCAATGTGAGGTCCTGGAAAAAGCCTCTCATCTTCTGTACAGCCACTTCCCTGCCTCTGGATTTAATATTGAATTCAAGGTTTTCAGATGGACAATTCTTCCTCCTCATCAACATTTCTCGGGCCTGCTGCAAGATTATCCATGTGAAATAGTAACAGTGTTTCTCCCGCAATGCTCACTGCCTAAATTGCTGGGGTTTTCCAGAAATCTCCCTTTGATATCACGTTTTGATGTCAGCTTTGATCTGCATATCGCAGTTATCTTTGTATCTTTATCCATTTTCTCACATTAATCTATTAATCTGTTGTGGCTATTAATTGGCCTCGCCTTTCAGCAATGTTCCCTCTATTTTATGCATCCCTCTAGCACTCTCTAAGCAGTTTAAGATGAATATGTTTCCACTCTTTCCCAGTTCTGATTAAGGATTGTTGATCTAAAATGCTGAATTCATCTCCTTCAACAGATGCAGCCTGACCTGGTGAGTTTTTCCAGCATTTTCAGTTTTTATTCCTTACTCTTCACTTGACATCATCATCACAAGATCTGTATATTCCATTTTTAAATAAACATTTGCATGTATTAGGCTGAATTTTAACTCTATAAATTTGTGAAAGGTTATATACATTATTTGATTTGCAATAAACCTACCGCTATGCCAGCCCACTGCTAATAAAATGTTATTTATTTTGTCAAACAGCACTTTGCCTTTTAAATTGCTTTATACGCATTAATAATATCTCAGTGCCTCACCCTATAATCCAACAAAATTACCATTTGGATTGCTGATAAGATAAATCAAGGTCTAATTGAGCAAGATAGTGAGACTATGTCCACCCATAATACCTGAAAATGCTCATCGAATGGTGTAAACTCTAACCATTAGGTATATACCATGATATTATGGATCATAAGAGTGAAGCTTTCGGTGGCTTTGAGCCATCCCATCTTGGCACTGATGAAATATGGAAAATTTCACTTCCATCTGTTCCAAACCAGATTACTCACTGAATAACTTAAGACGATAGAAAAATTAATGAAGCAAAAAATGCTATGACAGTTCCAGTTTAACAACAGCCAACTATAGATATTTATAAATCAGAGTTTATATCCGCCACTGTCTATGTGAGTTTTGATAATGTCACTTCATTATTTGTAATTACTGGCAAGCTGGTAGTATATTCTGAAAATTTGTTGCACGCTCTGAGAAATATATTTGCACAGAAAAGACTTGCTGTCTAATCCGAGGAAATGGGAATATTATTCAAATGAAATTGCATGCATTATGTGTAAATTAATTTAGACCTTATTTAGTTTTATTTTCCTCTTCAATACCAATCTTTCTTGCTATAACAATGGAACATTATTTATTATACATGGATGATTCCAGTAATTTAATTGATCTAAGCAAAGGACGCATAGCCGAGTACTTCATAGCTTTATTTCTTTCTTCAGCACCGGAGACTTATTTAGGAGTATGAAACAACATTGGACAAGGAATAATTTATAAGAAATGAAATTGTGGTTATGTTTATCTATTCCCCTCCGCACCAGCCCCCACCCCACCTGCCGCCCTCATTGACAGTTATTTAAAGTTACAATTTCTCCCACACAGATTCACATCTATATTACTAAAAGTCTGTTCTTGACCGGTTTTGGCTTTCTGTGCTCCGATTTCCGAGAGTACGCCGCCACCTACGGCCGTCATTTTTGGCCACCTTGCTCAGAGCCCCCCTCCGCCGCATGTGTGCTGAGGATTTTTCCCGTCGATGAAAATTGACAGAGATATTAATATTTTTACAAAATTCCCCATTCTCTCTGCTGCCCCTGCTGGAGGGAGGGGGAGGGACTATAAAACCAGGAAGTGGTGTGCCTCAATCAGTCTCTGCAAGTGGTGTGCCTCAATCAGTCTCTGCAAGTGGTGTGCCACAATCAGAGCTCTGAATGACACTGACAAATGTCTACAGCACTGTGAGTACCCTTAATTTGGTTTGAAAATGAAAATATGGTTAGAGGTAAAAAAGCACTGCCTGCAAATGGTTGTTTGGGTTGAAGTAAAAAGGCACTCTCTCTCCTCCCTCCCTCTCCTCTCCCCCCCCCCCCTTTCTCCCCCCCCCCCTCTCCCCCCCCCCCCTCTCCTCTCCCCCCCTCTCCTCTCCCCCCCTTTCCTCTCTCCCCCCTCCTCTCCTCCCCCTCTCCTCTCCCCCCTCCTCTCCCCCCCTCTCCTCTCCTCCCCCCTCTCCTCTCCCCCTCTCCTCTCCCCCCTCTCCTCTCCCCACTCTCCTCTCCCCCCCTCTCCTCTCCCCCCCTCTCCTCTCCCCCCTCTCCTCTCTCCCCCTCTCCTCTCCCCCCCTCCTCTCCTCTCCCCCTCTCCCCCCTCTCCTCTCCCCCCCTCCTCTCCCCCTCCACTCTCCTCTCCCCCTCCTCTCCTCCCCCTCATCCTCTTCCCCCCCTCCCCCCTCTCTCTCCCCTCTTTTTCTCCCCCTCCTCCCCTCCATCCCCTCCCCCACCGTCCCTCCCCTAGACCCCCCTCCCCTCTACACACCCCTTCCCCCTTCCCTCCACCCTCCCTCCCCCTCCCTGCTCCCCACCTCTCCCCCGCCCCTCATCTCTCCCCCTGTCTCCTCCCCCCCTCCCCCCCCCCTCTCCCCCCCCTCTCTCTCTCTCTCTCTCTCCCCTTCATAGCGTGAGTGCGGGGGGGTGGGGGGTAGTTAGTGTGTGACGCTGCATGCCGCCTCCCCCCCCCCACAACCGCACGTTGGGGGAACAGACCCAACGGGTCTGCACTTGGTCTAGTTACCTGTGTAAATCTCTCTTAGTTTATTATGCCCAGAGTTCTGGTGTGCAGTGTCAAGTTAACACCACAGTACTAAAATTGCTGGTGTGCATCAGTGTAAAACAAATCTCCCAGTATAACATAAGCTTTTTTAGCACTAGAAAATGCAACAGTTTAAATCATGAAACATCAATTCCATTGAATTGCTAATATGCAATAAAAAATATCTACCATATAGACTTATTCAGGGGTGGCACAGTGGTGCAGCGTTAGCGTTGATGTCTGACAGTACCAGACACCCGGGTTCGATCCTGACTATGTGTGCAGTTTTTACAGAATGTGTACATTCTCCCTGTGACCACGCAATTTTCCCGGGTGCTCTGGTCTCCTCCAACTCACCAAAGACATATAGGTTAGTAGGTCTGAAGAAGGGTTTCGGCCTGAAATGTTGCCTATTTCCTTCGCTCCATAGATGCTGCTGCACCCGCTGAGTTTCTCCAGCATTTTTGTGTACCTTCTATTTTCCAGCATCTGCAGTTCCTTCTTAAACACATAGGTTTGTAGGTTAATTGGCTTCGGTAAAATTGTAAATTGTCCCTGTTGTGTATGGTAGTGTCAGTGTGTAAACGGGGTGATTGTTGGTCGGTGTGGACATAGTGGTCCAAAGGGCCTGTTTCCGCACTGTGTTTCTAGAGGCATAAGTTTATGTTCATAATTTCTAGGAGTAGAATTAGGCTATTCGGCCCATCTATCTTTAGATCTCCTTTCTAAAGGTATGTCCTTTTATTCAGAGGCTATGACCTCTGTTCCTAGACTCTCCGACTAGTGGATGTCTAAAGTCTACAGTATTTGTGAAAACAAAGAGAGCAAATGCAATACATCTTATCCCATTAGGTACTCAGACATGGCGTCGAAGGACGAGAAGCTGAAGCAACGAAGTGGAAGCCAAATAACAGAATACAAACGAAGCCGAAACACCAACTAACTGAAAGGGTGGGACGCCTAAAAGCCAACTAACCGAAAGGGCGGGACACCTAAAAGCCAACAAACCGAAAGGGGGCGTCGCCTAAAAGCAAACTCACCAAATGGCCACTCTACCAAAATGCCACCTACCCGAAAGGCTGCGGCACCTACAAGCCAACGAACCGAATGCCGCTCAACAGAAAAGTCAAATAACGGACATGACATTGCCGGGGGATGGGACTTGTCAGCGATTGGTCCAGGCCCCCGCGTCCATCATATCACTGACCGGTGGAGATGGGAGGGTGGGGGTCATTTTCCCACACAAGCCATAGGTGACTGGGCAATCTGAATCCGAGCACCAAGTTGTAAGCGGCCGAAGGTGCGCATCCCTCGGGACAGCCCCCTCTCTCCCACGGCCACGGCCGCCCTCCGCCTCGTCTCCCCTGTGCAGCCGCACTGTGATGGGCTGTTGGTCGGGTGGAGCGGAGGTGTGGGACAGGCCGATCCCTCCGCCCACCCCGAGTCACTGACACCAGTGCACCGCCATCGGACTCCAAACCCACACCAGAGTGATTCCACCATTCCCTCCGACCCCCGGACCCTGACACCCACACAGGGTGATTCACCCCCACCCTGGCCGCGGGGACAGGCAGCTCGGGGAACAGTAAATCACTTTTAAAACATGGGGAGGGGGGGGTTACGCATTCCCTGGCGGGCCGATGACAAGTGTGCATGACAATGAACAATTTTATCTCCTCCCACTCCACCCCCTCCCCTTTGACAACAAGAAGCACATTTTAATTATTACTGTCTGGTTGCCTGCGGAACGCACACAAGCTCCCACGCACAAAACACCAGATAATCTGTAAACTGTTTTAACTGAAGATGGACACAAAAAGCTGGAGTAACTCAGCGGAACAGGCAGCATCTCTGGAGAGAAGGAATGGGTGACGTTTTGTGTCGAGACCATTCTTCAGACCTGATGATTCTCGATCCGAAACGCCACCCATTCCTTCTCTCCAGAGATGCTGCCTGTCCCACTGAGTTACTCCAGAATTTTGTGTCTATCTTTGGTGTGACAGTTGCCTCATTTCATCGGCTTCATGTATTGCGCGCATTGAAGAGACGCTTTACATGCCGCTTGCATCTATTCAACCAAGTGCGTTCTTAATGAAATCTCACATCTTTGCGAGGGAGGGATGGAATGGATGTGACCACCGGCTAAAGCAAAGGCATAGTTAGGACAGGGAAATAATCCCACCACTTAATTAACCAGGTTCCCGAATGCAAGAACTATTTATACATTTCGGGTAGGTGGCGTTTCAGCAGAGCGGCCATTAGGTGAGTTTGCTTTTAGGCGACGCAGCCTTTCCGTTAGTTGGCTTTTACATGTCCCGCCCTTTCGGTTAGTTTACTTTTATGCGTCCCACCCTTTCGGTTAGTTGGCGTTTCCGCTTTGTACGCTTCCGGTTATTTGGCATTTCGGCTTCGTTTCCATTTGGTTACTAGACTAAGTAGGACCCATTGGGTCCCAGCATCACATGGGAGGGCTGGTCACCAACGCAATATTCCACCTCTCCACCAATTCCAATATTGCTCGCCAATGGGGGGGGGGGGGGGGGGGGGGGGGGAGGCTTTCTGTTGCACCAGCATGGTTGTTGCGGGCCGAAGGTACTGGTTTCCAGAGGGCTAGTATAGACATTGTGGGCCGAATGGATTCTTGGGCTGGCAGCCAACTGTTGCAACGATTTTAAAAGCCAAGCCAAAACAAACAATTTGGCTGCAGCCACCCGACAACCAAAATTCATTTTGTGAACACAAACTTTAAAAAGAAGGCGAGGCAAACAATTGGGCTGCAGCCACCCGACAACCAAAATTCATTTTGTGAACACAAACTTTAAAAAAAAAGGAGAGGCAAACAATTTGGCTGCAGCCACCCGACAACCAAAATTCATTTTGTGAACACAAACTTTTTGAAAAGGCGAGGCAAACAATTGGGCTGCAGCCACCCGACAACCAAAATTCATTTTGTGAACACAAACTTTTAAAAAAGGCGAGGCAAACAATTTGGCAGCAGCTACCCAACAACCAAATTACATTTTGTGAACACAAACGTTTTAAAAAGGCGAGGCAAACAATTGGGCAGCAGCCACTTTACAGCCGCATCGAGGAGACTCACTGTGGAGTAGACGTGCGTTCAGTGTTATTTGCAGCTCAGAGTGCTGTGAGCCTCTCGCTTCCTGGGTCTGGCAGAGACTGAGTGAGGGACTACACTTCCAGTTTTTATAGTCCCTCTCCCCTGCCACCAACGGGGCAGCAGAGAGAATAGCGATTTAAAAAAAAAACATAAATATCTCTCTTATCTTTCATCGATGGGAAAAATCCTCCGGTCCCGGAAGGCAGAGGGGGGCTCTGAGTGAGGTTGCCAAAAATGACGGCTGTAGGTGGCGGCGTTCTCTTGGAAATCGCAGCACAGTGGGCCAAAAGCGGTCAAGATCAAACTTTTAGTAATATAGATTTGGCTTCCACTTCTTTGCTTCGGCTTCTCGTCCTTCGACGCCACGTCCGCACACGATCCCAATAAGCTGTATAAGCTAAAGATATTCTGGAAAGCAAAATAAAAAGTCAAGTTCAAATGTAATATTTGCACCCATATTTGAGTTACATACAATGACCTTCCCTCCATTGAAAGTTCAAAAGTGGGGATGTTCTCTGAAGATTTAATTCCATTCGCGATGACACAGAAAATGAATCATTGCAATCCTTGATGCAGCAAGACCTCAACAACATTTAGGCCAGGCATAAGTGGCAAAAATATTTACATCAAACAAGTGACAGATAATGATCATATCTTTGAGGAAAAAGTCTGACCACCTTTATTTAACATTTAATAGAATTACTATTGCCATTTGCCATTAACTGAGGATAATTGTCCAAACTCTTAATGGGACTAGCTACTGTGGCTACATAGATAGATTGAAGGCTAGATGTCCTGTAATAAATGACTCAAATTTTGATTCATATCCCTCTCACTATCTACAAGTCAGGAGCGTGCTGGAATCATTTCTTCTTGCTGAATAAATTCAGCTCCAAATAAAGCAATTTGATACCATCTAGCACAAAATCTACAGTGCATTCAGAAAGTATTCAGACCCCTTCACATTTTGTTACCTTATTCTAAAATTGATTAAATTCATTTTTTTTTAATCATCAATCTACACACAATACCCCATAATAAAAAAGTGAAAACAGGTGTTTAGAAATTTTTGCAAAGTAATTAAAAAGAAATAACTGAAATATCACATTTACATAAGTATTCAGACCCTTTACTCAGTACTTTGTTGACGCACCTTTGGCATCGATTACAGCCTCAAGTCTTCTTGGGTATAACGTTACAAGCTTGGCACACCTGTATTTGGGTAATTTCTCCCATTGTAAATTCCATTCTCCCATTCTAAACTTTGGAGTTTAGAAGAATGAGAGGCGATCTCATTGAAACATATAAGATCGTGAGGGGCCTTGATCGGGTGGATGCACCGAGGATGTTCCCAATGATCGGGGAAACTAGAACTAGGGGACATAGTTGCAGAATAAGGGGGGGCTCTTTTAAAACGGAGATGAGGAAGAACTTCTTCACCCAGAGGGTGGTTAATTTATGGAATTCACTGCCCCAGGGAGCAGTGGAAGCAGAAACTTTAAATATATTTAAGACTAAAATAGATGGTTTTTTAGCTGCCAAGGGGATAAGGGGCTACGGGGAGAGGGCAGGGATATGGACCTAGGTATGGTTAGTATAGTAAGACCCGAGTGATCTCCTGGACAAGTGTCGATCGCCTGGATTGGGGTCGGAGAGGAATTTCCCGGATTTTTTTCCCGAATTGGACCTGGGTTTTTATCCGGTTTTTTGCCTCTCCCAGGAGATCACGAGGTTTTTGGGGTGGAGAGGGGTGATAGCGGTATAAAGGGGAGGGTAGTGTCTTGTGTTCTGTGTCTTGTGTCTACTGTTTGTGGGTAAGTGTGTCTGTTTAGTGTTCAGCCATGAGCGAGTGGCGGTGCGGGCTCGACGGACCTGGTGGTCTACTCTCGCACCTACTTTCTATGTTTCTATGTTTCTATGTTCTCTGAAGATCCTCTCAAGCTCTGTCCAGTTGGATGGGGAGCGTCGATGCATAGCTATTTTCAGGTCCCTCCAGAGATGTTCGATCGGGTTCAAGTCCAGGCTCTGGCTGGGCCACTCTAGGACATTCACAGACTTGTCACGAAGCCACTCCTGCATTGTGTTGGCTGTGTGCTTAGGGTCGTTGTCTTGTTGGAAGGTGAACCTCCGCCCCAGTCTGAGGTCCTGAATGCTCTGGAGCAGGTTTTCATCAAGGATCTCTCTGTACTTTGCTCCGTTCATCTTTCCCTTGATCCTGACTAGTCTCCCAGTTCCCTCTGCTGAAAAACATACCCATAGCATGATGCTGCCACCACCATGCTTCACCATACGTATGGTATTGGCCAGGTGATGAGGGATGCCTGGTTTCCTCCAGACGTGACGCTTGGCTTTCAGGCCAAAGAGTTCAATCTTGATTTCATCAGACCAGAGATTCGTGTTTCTCATGGTCTGAGATTCCTTTATGTGCCTTTTGGCAAACTCCAAGCGGGCTGTCATGTGCCTTTTACTGAGTGGCTTCCGTCTAGCCACTCCACAGGCCTGATTGGTGGAGTCCTGCAGATTATAGTTGTCCTTCTGGAAGGTTGTCCCATCTCCATAGAGGAACCCTGGAGCTCTGTCAGAGTGACCATTGGGTTTTTGGTCACCTCCCTGACCAAGGCCCTTCTGCCCCGATTGCTCAGTTTGGCTGGGCAGCCAGCTCTATGAAGAATGACGGGACCTGTAATGCTGCAGAAATTGTTTTATACCCTTCCCCAGAACTGTGTCTCGACAGCAATCATGTCTCAGAGGTCAACGGACAATTCCTTTGTCTTCTTGGCTTGGTTTTTGCACTGTCAACTGTGGGACCTTATATAGACTGGTGTGTGCCTTTCCAAATCATGTCCAATCAATTTAATTTACCACTAGTGGACTCCAATCAAGTTGCAGAAACATCTCAAGGATAATCAATGGAAACAGGATGCACTGAAGCTCAATTTTGAGTGTCATAGCAAAGGATCTGAATACTTATGCAAATGTGATATTTCAGTTATTTCTTTTTAATTACTTTGCAAAAACTTCTAAACATCAGTTTTTTCTTCTTCATTCTGGGGTATTGTGTGTAGATTGATGATAAAAAAAATGTTTTAATCCATTGTAAAATAAGGCTGTAACCTAACAAAATGTGGAAAAAGTGAAGAGGTCTGAATACTTTCAGTATGTGGTTACTGCACTGTATGTGGCTGCTGTGTGTTCACCTGTAAGATGCATTGCAGTCTCCTACCCAGGCTTTTATTTTAAACCACTACCTCCAACGTCAGTACCTCTATTATTAATAAAGACATCTTCTTAGGCCCCCCCCTCGGTCATGGTTTGCCATGGGTGTCTCCAGGGTTGGAGGATGCCTGTGCGTGACTTTGTTTAACGTGGGGAGACTGGTGCACAGACAGCCACAACACGGTCCTTGACAGATCTGGGTCAGGATCCAGTAGCATGGAGTCCAAGACGACCGGAGACCCTTTTCTGCTGCAGCCTTCATCCGCCTTCCCTGCCATTGTGACGTTCCACTAAGGTCAGCCATCATCCTCTGTCTGTTCCATCATTGAGATCTTGGTTGGATTGCTCCTTGTCAGAGTCCTCCCCCTCGATCTTACCGCCATAGGTGGCCCTACCAGGAGCATAGCTCCAGGATCTCAGGACCACACAAGCTTCTCCACCACGACAAGGTGACAATCCACGGAGAAGTAATAAAGACAATGACAGAGGATTCAAGGGAACAGTGCATTCCTTGCTTAGTCACAACCCATCCTGATATGAACATTTGCTGCCATACATGATGATGAGACAAACATCCTGGAAATGTCTGCTTGGTGCTAAGGGAGTTACTTCAAACCCAGAACTGAAGCAATTTAAGAAAGTAGCTCATCATTACATTTTCAAGGGATGACAGATGGGCAATAAATGATTGCTTGCCACCCAAGTGTAATGCCACAAAATGATCTTTGTACCTGAAATTGAAGAGTAAATTGTAATAAAACAGTTGAAGTTCCACTTTTGTGCAGTACTATTTAAAGCCACCTCGTGGTAATACACCAATTATGAGCATAAAGCATTTTCCGATCAAAGAATATTGCCAAATTAGACGATGACCAGATTGCATGCATGCAGGTGGCTCAGAAATCATCTCAAAACATAATTCACAAATAACCCACAGAACAGGACAAGAAGTATATTGTTTTAGAACGATTACCACAGCCAGCATAATACAACATGGTGTCAGAAAATGGATTCAGCATATCAGATTGACTAAGTATGGTTTCACTTGTAACATTGACATTCTCTTGCTGGTGTATGATGAGGCTTGAACTAGGAAGATTTTGGGTTCATTCCTAGAATGGGGTGCTGATAGCCTTGATACTGGAAAGTGGATAGATGCAACTCCATTGCAACCGATGCACAAACTAGTGGCAAGAACACCTGATTTGCTTTTCTTTCATTAGACATCATTTATCTTCATGTTGGAGGAAGGAGTTAGACTTTATTTCAGTCTTTAGAGATACAGCGTGGAAACAGGCCCCTCGGCCCACCGAGTCCATGCTGACCAGCGATCACCCTGTACACTAACATTATCCCACACACTATCCTACACACTAGGGATAATACTGAAACTAATTTACCTACAAACCTTTACGTCTTTGGAGTGTGGGAGGAAACTGGAGCACCCAGAGAAAGCCCATGCAGTCACAGGGAGAACGTTCAAGCTCAGTACAGACAGCATCCTTAGTCAGGGTCGAACAGGGGTCTCTAGTGCACTATGGCAGCAACTCTACCTCTGCACCATTGTGCCATCACAAAGTTGTCAAGGTTCCCTCAGCAGTCAGACTTTGAGTGAATTAACGTACTGAATGGGTGGAAGCAACAGAAAGAGAACATTGTGTCCAAGTTGGGTTGGAGATGGTTAATAAACAAGAAAACATGAAAGTGAGGGTGGTTATTGAGGCAGATTATGCCACCAAACAATCAAGCCTAGCACTGGAACTCTGAAGAGATACTTTAAGCCTTTGACAATCACTGCGACCTTTATGTAATGCGAAGGTGAGCAGATTCAGTATTTCAGGTGATGTTACATGACTGTGGAAACAATTGACACAAACCTGACTAGGATCAGAGTTGTCATTTGCAAATTATCATTTGAGTAAAAATGGCATTGGTCCATTGTCAGCACACATAGCAATTAAACACACTTGACTCTCTTGAGAACTTATGGGGTTCAGTGGTCCTTGACCGTTTGAATGTGCAATTAAGGATGCAGTGTCTATTGTTCCTCAATGTACTAATCTATGTTGCACAAAAAGATATTTTTAATGCCATAGTGAGTGGGTGTATTAATATGAATCTACAGTAGATTCATTCAAATGAAAATACTATGATAGCAATGCCAAAATTAATTAATTTCTATAAAAACCTGTTATGAAACAGATGGTCATAAAATTACAACAAATCTCAGGCAAAACAGTGAGTAGTCAGAGAGCTCAAACATCCTGAAGCAAACTGAAAGTTAATATGTTGTTTTATTCCTAATGCTGTCATGTATTTCTTTTAAGTATAGCTGCAAATTGTAACACAAGTTGGCACAGCAATTTCTTATGATCTAATTGTACTGCTCTGACTGCTACTCATACCAAAACCTTACCTGGACTTTACTGAGCTGTTGGATGCCACAATGCACTCAGCCACTTCTGGGATTGTGGTTCATTATTTCCTCAAGATAGGTGTAGAACAAAAAAAGAGAGAGGAGATAGAGAGTGAGGATAAAAGATGCATTTGATGATCAGTTGGTGGGGTATAACAAATAGTATTCTCCAAATTTGGCTTTTCACTCTTTCTATAGTTTAGTTTAGTTTTATTGTCATATGTACCGAGGTACAGTGAAAGCTTTTTTGTTGTGTGCCATCCAGTTAGCAGGAAGACTATATGTGATTACAATCGTGCCATTCACAGTGTACAAATACAGGATAAAGTGAATACCGTTTAGTGCAGGATAAAGTACACAAAGACCAATTACAGATTGTCCGAGCATCTCCAAAGAGGTAGATGGCACATCAGGAATGCTCTCTCATTGGTGATAGGATGGTGCAGTTGCCTGGTAACAGATGGGAAGAAACTGTACCTGAAACTGGAGGTGTGCGGTTTCACACTTCAGTACCTCTTGCCTGATGAGAGAGGGGAGATGAGGGAGTGTCCAGTGTGAGACCCATCCAGTGATAATGCTGCTGGCAGCATGAAGTGTAGATGGAGTCAATAGAAGGGAGGTTGGTTTGTGTGATGGTCTGGGATGCGTCCACAATTCAATGCAATTTCTTGCCGTCTTGGATGGAGCTGTGATGCATCCCGATAAATTGCTTTCTACGGCCATCTGTAGGTTGGTAAATAACTTATGTAAGAGTCAAGAGTTATGAGTTCACATTGCATCTCACATTCAGCCAGAAGGCTCAGTAAGCTGTGCTGATAGGGCCTTGAAGCTTTCAAGGGAAGTGGATTAAGTGGCTGCACAAAACAATGTCATTGCTGAGATGTGTGAAGACAGTCATGTTAGACAAAGAAATTAGAACATTTGGGTGGATATCCTGTTGCCCTGAGATTGTTGGTGACCTGTTGTGTTTGCATGGCCTGGATGCAGCCTAACATCAGGATTCCAGCTGCCTACACTGCAGTACAGCACAGCACAGCACAGAGGTTTCCTGTGCAATGACAGCTTGCTACACTCACACAATAGCTTTGACAGCTGGTGAGGCCCTGTCCTCAGGATCACTGGCTAACAAGGCTGTCACAGTTATTGAATGTTTGCAAATGTCTTTGACGTTCACAATTATCCCTTTACGCATGGGACCATCACAAACAAATTAATATCATAAATAATAAAACACAAGCAATTAATAGTCTACAGGTCACCACTGATCACAATGAACCAGCCACGTTAATATTGTCTTGCTTGTATGTAGGCACAGGCTGAGTATCTCCAACAGTAGAGATGCTGCTGTTGTGCCTTCACTCATGTCCTCCATATCAGGATGCGCCTGACCCAAGAACTCCAGCAGCAAATGAGCAGTCAGAGTGGAACCATCAATAACAATTTGTTTATTCCTGCTGCATTGGTTGCTGTTAGGAGAAGACATTAGTTGAAGTGTTAGGCACATAAATGGCATGTAAGATCTTCACTGAGGTTATCAAGCAATATAATAGCCATTCTTTTCTGACTGTATTTCCTATTGCAAGCTTCAATGCCTTTACTAAGATGGTAACAAGTTAATGTAAGCTAAACTGGATAATGGTACCTGAGACACTATAATGGCCACAGGGTAAAGGCATGAAAGAAAAAAACTAATCATGCAATTATGACTATCAATCTCCTAAAAGAGGTGAGGAGACACTAGGCTCTCTCTATAAACTTTTTTTCCCTTCTTTTTCAAATATTTAATACATGTTTTTGATACACTGTAATAAATTGTACTTCCAACATTGTTTCTGAGTAGCCTTTCTGTATGCTCAAAACTTTTGTGATCTGCATGATGCAGATGGACAGGCCATTCCCAAAGGCTTATTTTATTATGCCTATAGTGGATTACACTACAATACTGTTTATTGTCATAAATGTGCCGCAGCATTGAATTCTAGATCTTCCCTTGCCTATAACTATATCATCCATATGCATTTCCTCAGTTATGTGGGACAGGGATCACAACTACATTTAAAAATTGGATTACATTTTCCAGATTATTCAAGTTTACATCTGATCAATTACCGTTGGCACCTTGGGAGGAAGTTGAATTATATTTTCTGTAATTAAATTTACAATTTTGATATATGGTCTACAAATGATACAAATGTATTTGTTTAAACCTTTAAGCAGAACCTAATTTTCATAGATGTATTTTTCTTTTCTAGCTTGGTGTATTATTGTGCACATTTGTGGAGTCTACAAATTGTGTAGATGCTATCATCACAAAACAAATCTGCTAAAGCTTCCTTAATCGGTGAACTTCAAGGCACCATCATTTTTGTCCTGGGCTTTTATAAATATTTATGTCAGTAATTACACAAAAAACATATTTCTCAAAATGTCAAAGATGTAATTGAGTGAGAAAAGAGGTATGGAGAAGAATATTATGACATTGCAATGTTACAAGCAATGAAGGGAAAAGCTTTCCTGCCTTCAAACCCATTGTTTCTTCATAATTTAGCTTCGCAATGATTGCTTTCTGTTGGCATCACTTCTGCAGCATTTCTGAGAAAACTCACGTTTTATATCACTCTGGCAATTCACTTCCTAATATTGCCACTGGAGATGGATAAATCATAATTCCTGTTGACCTGATGTAGCACACACATGCCCACTTATCTTAAAAGCAAATTCGGAATTAAATAGTTGACTGATCTTTAAAACAAGCATAGAGCTGTACCCGTGACTTGCGTGGGGCAGAAGAGTCTCAGCTGCAGAGAATTAATATTTCATTAGAGATCCTGGTAGCGACTGATAAACGAGAGAGGAAACCTCGTGAAGGGATTGGCTTTGGTAATCCCTTTGCTGGCGGGGTGTAAGAACCTGAGGGACAGGAAACCGCAGGGTACAAAATGAATTACGCTGAGCTGGAACTCTTGCTTACACTTAACATCGCCATATGTCATTTCTTTATCATTTGTCAGTTAGTTTCATGCTCCGTGGCAGGTCATCAGCCTGTATCAAGCACTTGAAGCCAAATGGTTGAGATTTTCAAAAATACCCTTTTCAGGATAAACGTGTGCATGCAATATTATATTTTAAACCCTGCTCTGCTCCTTCTGAAGAGGATGAGCATGCTTGATCCTTAAAATACTGAATTTTGTTTGATTAGGTTTTATGATAAAGGGCACTTTAGGTAGTAGAAACGCAAGATGAATTGATAATAATACCAAGTCTTAATTCAGTTCCATGGAATTTATTTGTAACCATGATGAAGGATTGTATAAGCTATCCGCTAGGGAGACAATAATTGATTAAAGGTAACTGATGTATTATTTATCAAGACCTGGTTGCTTACCAATCAATTGGAATTTCTTTTGAGTGGAGGTGGTGTGATAGTTACAAACCTAGTGAGTAAGAATGTGACAATTAATCTTGTTTATCTGGATTTCAGAATCTTTTTCCCTTACGAAGGGTATTAAAAACAAAAGGCTTATGTTTAAGGTATGAGGAACAAACTTTCAAGGGGATTAGTGGGAGTGAGAATGTTTGATAATTGGAATACATTGTCAGAGGATGTGATGGAGTCGGGACCAATTATTAAGCAAAGATGCATTTAGACAGGCACCTGACTATGCAGGACATAGAGGATGCCGACCTAGTACAGACAAATAGGATTAGCATAGAGAGGCAAATAGGTAGGCATGGACGTTGGTGGGGTGAAGTGGGGGGGGGGGGGGGGGTCAAAGTTCTGTGTTTGTGCTGTAAACCTCTGTGACTCTAAAGGAAAATAAATAGACTGCCTACCTGAAGATGCATTTTAATCAAAGTTGGGAGTGTAGCGGCACCTGCTGGTGCCTTGGGATAGTCATACCCTCGGATTGGCTACTCCAGTCATGTGGGCGCGTGGGAGCGGGTTTCACTTGCTTTTTGTCGAGGTCATTCATTTGAGCGCCACACTTGTGGATGCAACATCATTTATTTAGCTGTCTAACAGACTCGCGTTATTCATTGTTTCCCCGTTCGTAATAAAGTTCATTGAATTAACTTACGGTCTCGACTCCACTAAACTGGTGACCCCGACATGATCGGTTATTGTGTCCGGGTCCCTGCTCGGTTCCATACCTCGGGTTCTGGGGGGGGGGGGTCCTATATCGGCACCTGCTGTGCCTTGGGGTGGTCAAACACTCGGATTGGCTACTCCAGTCACGTGGCCGCGGGGAGCGGGTTTCGCGCACTTTTTGTCGAGTTCATTCATTCGAGCGCCACACTTGTGGATGCAACCATTTATTTAGCTGTCTTACAGACTCGCGTTATTCATTGTTTTACCGTTCGTAATAAAGCTAATTTAATTAACTCACGGTCTTGACTCCGCTAAATGAAAAGGACATCACCAATGGTTTCCTCCGGAGGCACGCCAGAGGTATGTAATTGGGCCAGATATAGATGGGCTACACAATGAAAATTCTGATATAAAGTCTGTGGCTCTACTCAAACTGTAGAAGTCAGTTGTACAGATTGATATAGAAGCCCTGAATCTTGATCTTCAAGCCAGGTGCGAGGAGATGCCAAAGATCTCATTCCATCTGGAAATACTGGAACAGCTTGTTGTCTTGAGGTTGTTCATCAACAGTTGCTCAATTCATCCACTGTGAGTGTTAATCTAGCAATCAGTCTTCCCCTGTGCACGGAGAAGGCAGCTTTTGGTGAAGGACTGAAGGCTCGAGTCCAGAATGATTGGAGAGAAATCTCCCCGCAATATAAACATCGATCTTGTCCAGAATTGTCCACAATTCCAGGGCGCTAACTGTCATCAAAGCTGGCACCGCTAATGGCTATCAGGATCCATAGGCCCTCTCTTGACTACTTCAGTTCTCTTTACAATACTTGTGAAGGAAAACAGCCAGAAGTCTGGTGCAGAGTAAAATTCATTACTCTCACACACCTGGCAGAGACCCAAGCCAGGAATTATTGCTTTCTGCATGTTTCAGGCACTTTGTTTAGTAGCAAATACCTTCAGGGATGAAAAATATCTGAAGTGTTGATCAGCAGGCTTCTTAAATGATAGACATTTTCTTCCCAGCTGTTATCAGGCAACTGAACCATCATATCACCAACTAGAGAGTGGTCCTGAGCTACCATCTGCCTCATTGAAGACTGTCGGACTATCATTAATTGGACTTTATGTTGCACCAAATGTAATTCCCTTTGGAGTGGATGGAATGGAAAACTTTATTGCCACATGTCCCTAGGCACAGTGAAGTTCTTTGCTTGTATACCCAATGTGTACAAATAGCAGCTACCTACGACGCTGACAGTTACAAAGCACGCCGGCTCCTCCTTTTGTTCTCCTCCCCTTTATTCTCACTGTGAAAGGCTTGATTATGATCATGTACAGTCTTTTCACTGAAGATAGACACAAAATGCTGGAGTAACAGCGGGCCAGGCAGCATTTCTGGAAAAAAGGAATAGGTGACATTTCGTGTCGAGACCCTTCTTCAGACTGACTTAGTCTTTTCGCTGACTGGATAGCATGCAACAGAAAATGTATACATAAGAATAATAAACTAAAATCAATAATAAACTTGAAGTACATATGATCAACTGCGTGTGTTGGCCATAGTAATTGAAAATGGTTCCATAGAAATATGAAATCATGCGCTATTTCCTTCAGTGCATTATGTGAGCTATGTGTCCAAATATCAAGTGTCTTCTCTCCATGTGTGGCTGATAAGATCAAACCTCTGCTCCCTGACAGATGGTTCAAGGTACATGCTTGCAAGAGTGTAAGAGTTTGGGAACACACAAAAGAATGCTGGTGTGTGCGGAGAATTTTAAATTACAATAATTTTAGGTGGGGCACATTGAACACACATGTATGCAAACATACATTCCTAATAAACTGGAAGATTGTGAAGAGAGGCTATGTTCTTGCTGACACTCACCCTGCACACTCCCCTGGAGGATCTGATCTACCCCCAGCTTTATTCAAGCCAAATTCCAATGCTGCTATTGGAGTCCTGGAAGTCCGTATATGTTCCTATCACAGACTAAACCTATGGTCAGCTGGAGAAAACATTAAATAACAATACTATAAACTAAGCCAGTTAGTAAGGCAATTCAAACCCAACTTTACCAAGACTATTTTTCAGTATATTCCACCTCGACTATGCCAGTAATTGAAGGGAACCAAACATCATTTCAGGAATTCTCCAACTAGTTCCATGTTTCTTTGCTCTGAGTTGCCTCCCTGAAGGGCCTGTTCCACATTTTTTCGGTGACTGCCGGCGACTTTCACAGTTGTAGCAGGTCGCTGAAAAAGTGGCGACTGGACCCTCCCTACGACAATGTCTACAACAAGCTACGACAATCTATCACCTAGTCGACGCCAAGCTACGGCAAGCTATCGACAACCGGCGACCCATTAGGACATCCACCTACGACCACCCCCACGACAACCTACGACCACACAGGCGACAACGTCAACTTACGTCCACCTGCTACAAGCTACGATAAGCAACAACCCTGTCGGCGACAACTGAAGGCAATTCAGTCGCCGGTACCTGTCGCCGGTTGACGTAGGTGGTCGCTAATAGAATTCACCAAAGTCAGCACCCGGCGACAACCAACATCAACTGGTGACAACCTGCTTCATCCTGGCAACAACCTGCGACAGCACCTACGACAGGAGAAGACAAACTACGTCAAGCACACAGTCGCCGAAAAGTTTTGAACATTTCAAAATGCAGCGGTGACCAGAAAAACGGTACGACTCTTTAGGCGACTTGAGGAGATTACTCACGACCATACAGGCGTCACCCCGTGAACATGTGGCAACAGTCTAGTCGCCTATAATCACAGAAAAAATCGCCTAAGTGGGAAACGGGCTTTACTCCCACCCATTAGATGGAAGAGGAGAACGATGAGCTGCTCAAGAAGGTCGATGCTGGGCTCAAATCTGTTTCTGCTCAATGACCATGTCACTCCACCAGTTCCTCATCCTGCAGCACAAGTGATTACACCTGATGGCATGGATGCTTTAGAATTTCTTGGTAATGCTCCTTACCTATGAGCCTTGTGTACTCTGGTCTCTTCATGAGTACTCCATTCCGCTCTAATCTGTCGAGTACTTCCTCTACTTGTTGCTTTAGTGCATATGGTACAGATCTTGGTCGACAATACACAGGTTTCACATCTTGCTTAAGTCGAATGTGTGCAGAGTACCCTGCTATTCCCATGTAACTAATATTTATGCATGTTTGCTTATGACGTTTTCAAGACGTGATTTGGACAAATCAAAGCTGAAAATGTTCTTCCAGTCTAATTCTATTCTACAGCCAATCCTTTCCAAGGAGGGATGGTTTATTTCTGTAGCTGGCCACTATGATGGGCAGTGTTACTGACTGACCATTATGCTGAACTTTACAGTTCATTTGTCCGCATGTCTCCAAAACTTTGCCTGAGTCGGAGTAGGACCTTACTCTCAATCAATGGTATCTGTGGGAACTTTGTTTCGTACAGGTCTCTGCTCATGACAGAACAATCTGCTACCGTGTCAATACACATATCAATTAACTGTTCATTAATCAATAGTTTAGTTCGAAAGTTCTTGCCTTGGCTGGTTGTAGGCTTATCGATGTTGGTTGCATAAATGGTGTACAACCGAAGTTCATTTCCATCTTGGTTCATCTCCAAGTTGTGAACACCTTTCTGGTGTTGTCGCTTGTTTCCCACAGGTTGTTGGTTTCCCGTTTTAAGCTTGGCCCAACATGCTGAGGCAATATGGCCTCTCTTCTGACAGTTACCACTTGGCCATTCTGAACTGACAAAATTGGGATGAGTGATTACCACTGCAACGATAACAACTGGCTGAACTCGGCTCCCTGCCAAACTTTGGTTTTGGTTTAGCGCCTCTTGGTTTGGCCATAGGCACTGCCTTGTGACTGTAAACGGCCACTGCAGTCCATGGTGGACGAAACTCACAAGCATTCTTTGATGCCATCTCCATTGTGGTAGCAATCTTGCATGCTTTCTCGAATGTAAGATCTGGAGTGTTCATGAGTTTGGACTGAATTTGTTCATCCACTAGACCACAAACAAATCTGTTGCATAGTGCATGTCGGAGAAAGGTTCCAAAGTTACAGTACAAAGTTAAGTTTTTCAAGGCAACAATGTACTCATTGAGTGTCTCATTCTGCTTCTGGTTTCTAGTGCCGAATTTATAACTTTCTGCAATTTCCAGAGGCTTTGGGTTGAAGTGCTCCTCCAACTTCTTCATAATGTTATTGAATGGCACGTCTTTTGCCTTTATGGACACAAGGAGATTCACGAGTGTGCCGTATACCGATCTCCGTGAGCAGAATCGCTTTCATACTTTCACGCATTTATTTGTTTCTGGAAGTGGCGGCGCTGGTGAACGGCTGCGGCTCGCCTGCAGTCCGTTTGTTTTTACTTTTTTGTGTTGTTTTTTTCGTTTTGTCTAGCTAAGTTTTTGTTTTTTTAGGTTGTGTTTATGTGTGGGGGGTTGAAACAGGGCTTTCTGTCTCTCCCTTCGGGGGAATGCGACTTTCTTGTCGTATCCCCTTTCTCTGCCTCCGTCTGCACTGAGGCCTAATGGCAGAGCTGGCAACCTCGAGGCTCCGGAAGCAGCCTGTCAGGACTCGCCCTGGGCTCGCTCCCGTGAGGGCGGCCCAGCTCGGGGCTGGAACGGTGCTCCCGTGAGAGGTTGTGATGCTCCCGTGAGGGAGGCCTGGCGCAGGGCTGAGACGCTCCCGTCGGGGCGGCCCAGCTCGAGGGTAACGGCGCTCCCGTGGGGGCGGCCCAGCCCGAGGGTGGAACGGCGCTCCCGTGGGGGTGGCCCAGCCGGAGGGTGGAACGGCGCTCCCATCGGGGCGGCCCAGCCTGAGGGTGGAACGGCGCTCCCATGAGGGCAGCCCAGCTCGAGGGTGGAACGGCGCTCCCGTCGGGGCGGCCCACCCCGAGGGTGGAACGGCGCTCCCGTTGGGGCGGCCCAGCCTGAGGGTGGAATGGCGCTCCCGTCGGGATGGCCCTGCTCGAGGGTAACGGCGCTCCCGTCGGGGCGGCCCAGCTCGAGGGTAACGGCGCTCCCATGAGGGAGGCCTGGCACGGGGCTGAGACGCTCACGTGAGGGCGACCCGGCTCGGGGCTGGAACGGTGCTCCGGTGGCTGAGACGGCGTTCTGGCGGCGGCGACCTGAGTCCGGGGTTCGGCCGCGGGCCAGTGGACGACGTCGTCAACAGCTGCGTCTGCTGGACTGGAGGGCGGCAGCTTCGACCACCCCGGGCCGCGGTGTTTGAACCGGCCCGTTCGCAGAGCTCGGTGAGCCGCGGGACTGATTTACCATCGCCCGGTGGAGTATCGCCTCAGCGCAGAGGGAGAAGAGGAGGGAAGAGACTGCAGCCCTAAGATTTTTGCCTCCATCACAGTGAGGAGGTGCTTGGTGGACTCATTGTGGTGGATGTTAATATGTGTTTACTGTCTGTTCTGTTGTCTATTATTGTATTATTGTATGTATGACTGCAGGCATGAAATTTCGTTCAGACTGAAAGGTCTGAATGACAATAAAGGAAATTCAATTCAATTCAATTCAATTCACTACCTCTCCTTCACCGCTAATCTCCATTATAATGTTTGCCGTGATAAACATGTTCGCTCTCTCCATATAGAAGCTGAACGGCTCTCTACTCCTGTCGAAAGTGCCAAGGTTTCCAATGTAGCCCATGGACACCACCATCGTGGAGTTCTCTTTTTTTTTTTAAGTCCGTTCAAAAACCCCGATTTCCTGTCTGTTCTGGTGAAGCAATTCACCTAAAACTTAGCTGTACAAAGGTTATACGGCTTGAGGAACAACAAAAAAAAAACAGTCTAAAATCCTATACAATCCCAAGGACGCCATCTTGCCACGTAGACACAACATAGAGATAGCCTGACAAACTTTCCACGATTTGTACAGCTGCAGTTTTAAACTACAGTCCCATACATAAAAGGATTTGCGGCCTATCCTGTCCAGTTCGCAAACAACTGCAACACAATTTTGTTATATTTTGCCAATGTTGTTATATTCCAGACGGCAGAATGAAGAACTAGACTTACACACTGGTTGCCTGGATCACGAGAGAGAGATTTATTACCCAGCATTCTCTGCTTATATTGAACACCAACTCATTAATATACACATGAATTTGTATGAATACATTACAGGAAGGAACTGCAGATGCTGGTTTAATCCGAAGATAGACACAAAATGCTGGAGTAACTCAGCGGGACAGGCAGCATCTCTGGAGAGAAGAAACGCGTGACGTTTTGGGTCGAGACCCTTCTTCAGACTGAGTCAGGGGAGAGGGAGATACAGTTCTTATCAGCCTGGATTCAATTTCCACAATTCAAAGGATTATTTTCAACTATCTGTGGGGTAGGCTCGGACTCTGTGCATTCAGACATCATTGTCCAAGTTAGCCATATCTGGAATTGAGATTCAGACGACACCATGACACACATTGTGGTTGAAGATTCAATTGCAGTATCTGTAAGTTCCACCTAATCATTGAGAAAATCTGTGACCTGACCTTGAACATATGTAAGCTCTATATAAATAACTAAATAATAGTTTCCTGCATGTTTGAGGCATCAAGGTGAGGAGAAGAGCTCGGGCTTTGGAGTGAGGAGGTGAATAAATACATTTACAGAGTAGATGCTGGAATACAAATGGAGCGAGGTCATTCGCCCATCTGATCCAGCTCCAGGGAGGCTGCTTGGAGAGTTTTGCAGGTATTTTCAGTCACTTTATTTTTGAAATAATTTGAGTCATCAGAGGGTTTGCAAAATTGCTCATTTGTTTTACTAATTAGGCACAAATCAATGGTGATGGCTAAGCTGAGGAAGCATGGTACAGAAATATATATCCGGCATTTTTTCTGGCATTTGGCATCTACCACAAGCTGTTTTGAAAGGTTTGGAGCAGAACTCAAAATCTTACAGGACAAGGGTGGTGCAGCTGTAGAGTTGCTGCCTTACAGCGTTTGCAGCGCCGGATACCCGGGTTCGATCCCGACTACGGGTGCTGTCTGTATGGAGTTTGCACATTCTCCCCATGACCGCGTGGGTTTTCTCCAAGATCTTTGGTTTCCTCCCACACTCTGAGGACATACAGGTACAGTATTTAGGTAAATTGGCTTGGTAAATGTAAAAATTGTCCCTAGTCTGTGTAGGATAGTGTTAATGTGTGGGGATCGCTGGTCGGCACGGACCTTGTGGGCCGATGGGCCTGTTTCTGTGCTGTAGCTCTAAAATAAACTAAACATTAAAAAACAATGTTGCCGGGCTCTCCTAATGCTTGAGCCATTACACACATGTCAGAAATGACAGGTGTCACTGCAAAGTTCTGGTTGAATTTACTGCAGCTGCCAACGTTCAGGCATACAACTGAGGGCCAGCCCTGAAATGACCACATGCACAACACTGTCAGCATATCAAGCTACTGGAGACTGCCATTTCCTTCACCATGACAGCACCAGTGATTGCTGCTCCCAGATTTACTGACGGGGACACAACAAGACAGAAGGAGCACATCACCTGCAGTGCAGACAAATCCCCGTGGCTGATCTGTCTGCTCCCAGGCGCTGGTAGAGTAGCAGGTAAAATCTGCTCCTTTCAAGTAGAGAAACAATGGTAGCAATTGAATGCGTATTTATTTTAGTTTCGCTTTTTTTTTGGTGTAGGCCTATTTATATTTTTATTAAATCTAACGAAAACATTTAAAATTGTGATGATTTGTAGAACTGTGAATGCAGCCATTTTTTTCCAGTACATTTTCATTAATATAGTGCTTGCAAGCGTTCTGCAGTCGATTTAACAACATTTGAACTACTACCACAAGCATTTAAAACTGTGATTGTTTATAAAACTGTACATACAGACATTTTTCCAACATTTACATTCTTGCAGTACATTTTACAAACTTTTCATAGTTGATTTAACTACATTTGAACCACCTGTCTAGTTACAGATAAGGACCTCCCTCCACCAAGCTTTAATGTTGAAATTCCACAGTTAGTAGAACAGCTGAATATTTAATTTTGGGAGATACACACAATAGATGATTATGGACGAGCCATTAATTTCACTTCTTGTGTGCCTTCACTTGTCTGAAAATGTACCTCCTTAATATTTTACTTTGTTCTAAAAGTGGCACAAAATCTGCAACGTTCTCATGTTCCCCCTTGGGATACCAGCACCATTTTCTTGCTTCCACCTCAACCAAATTTAAGCTGCACATCACAAAGGCGGAAATTTGATTGCATTCATCTTGGATCCCGAAAAAGCCTTCATTTCATGGAGAAAATGCCATGTAATATTTTATATCCAATAGACTGAAATTCTACTCTGAGAAAGCACACCCCACAGCTAGAAACTATTTTATAAAGACCTTTGAGAACTGAATGGCACTGTCATGATAGGTAACATTGAGAGGGTGTCTAGTGGGCACTGAACCCACAATCTTAAAATGAACTACCACTAAAGCAATGCTGAATAATTTAACCTTAAGTTATATCGCTGAACTAATCATTTGCTCAGCTTCCCCAATGGCGCATTTAAAAAAAAACACGAAGGAGAGTGATACTGATTCAAGTGTCAGCTTTGATGTAAGGCCTATGTTAAGTTAGCTATAGTGCAATCTTTTTATGATTAGCTATCAACTGCAGTCAGAATATTGCTCTTGATTTCTCTATTGTGATCCTACTGGAGAATGTATGATAGCTGCCATCAGGCGACGGTGGAATTAATTCCACGGTCATGCTTCACAAAGGAAAATATTAGTATGTTATGTGCTTGAAAACTATCAGCGCTGAGGAGCATGGTGGGAGATTGAGGGCCTTGGAACAACACAGTGGAAGGAATAAGTAGATTCATGAGCAGCATAACAGAAAAAATGTCCATAATACTAAATATGGTATTACTTAGAAAATAAAAAATGAAAATTTAAAATATTCAGCATCCATTCTAAACCAGATTTCAAGTTGATTAAGGTGTGCTGCTGTCATGAGACTGCAGTAATTTGTATCCAATATATAACTTCATGGTTCTCTAAAAGAACAATAGCCCTTTAAAAAATAAAATATTTAGTGATGAATTGCAGTTTTATATTTTATTGTTGTTTTTCCATCTATTTTCTGCTTGGAGACAATAGCTTACATGTATAAAATTTGCATTTATTTTCATTAAGAAAATATTATGCTGGCTTTGCAGAAGACATTTATCGTGTGATATTTGCAGGCACATATTTGCTACATGATAGCCGTGATTCTTAATGTCACATGTTTAAATGACAGCAAGTCTCGGATTTCCAAGGGGAGTCCAATGGTGGAAGACGTTCTCCATATCTCTTATTAATACCCAAATGTCCATTAGTCTTTGCCTTGAATATACTCAGCAACTGAACATGCATTTCCTTGGATGGAGAATTCCAAAAGAATATGCACCATCCTTGAGGTGAACAAATTCCTTTCTCAACCTTTTATTTTTGTGAGTGGGACAAGTGCTTCCAACCTTTGTTGAATATTTTGATTATTCACAAATTTGGTTAATTAAAAATAACTTAGCATTTTTGAAATTGTTATCTTAATTTTACTGGGCGTTAAATTGATCTGAATGTCAGACATGTTCAGTAACATTTAAAATCTGTGACCTACTTAAACTGTAGTCGGAGAGTGGAGATTTTGGCACATTTCTAAACTGTTGGTAAAAAAAATTTAAAAACAGGTAATGCAATTACATTTCTATTCCACGGGAAATTGCATTTGTGGGATGTACGTACCAAGTCCTCACTGGGTCACTATTTAAGTGTATAAACATCAAGTCAGTGACTCCAATAAATAAATAAAATCCAGGTCAGCACTTGTCACTTCTGCAATTAGTATTGTTCCATGAAAACTCCGAGAACATAAAACAATAAATACAGCACAGGGGCAGGCCCACAATGTTCATGTGAACATGATGTCAAGTTGATCTAATCTCTTTTGCCTGCACATAATCCATATCCCACTATTCCCTTCATATCCTTCTGTCTATATTAACGCCATTAAACGCCCCTATTTGCCTCCACCACCACAATAATTTATTGTCATAAATTATAACATTGTTGCCTTTCTGCACTGAGTACCATGGCTGAACATTTTGACTAAAAGATAATACCTCTGCTACTGTGGTGTTACTTTGGTGATGCATTGATATATCACAATGTTAAATAATAACGGACTCAGATAAAGCATTAAAAATAACAAATATCTAAGGATAAAGGGCATTACATAGCACAGTGTGCATTCCTGATGATATTTATCTCATTTTCACTATTTATAGTGGGTTTATTTGACTATATCAGTCTTCTTCTTCTTCTTCTTCTTGCATATGGCGTGCACAGCCTAAAGTTGTAGGACAACTTGTTCTATTTGATCTTATTTGATTGTGCACGCCAGGTTGTTTGCATTCGTTGAGACAGGGCGGACCACATGAAGGTTGCAATCTTTCACCCCACTGTGTATCAGTCATTGTAAACAAAGGTAAATTCCCTTATTTTAGTAAAATCCTTAGTCTTTTTCAATATTATCTTGTGCCTACTGTATCAAATTAGATGCTTAATGCAACAACAACAAAATCAGTATTAAATCTTTGCTTTAATCAAAAATTAATGCATAAATGTTGTGATTTAAAACCAACAAATTTCAAAGACAGCTAAATCTATGAGCTGAAAAGATACCATTATATAGCAATGAGCACTTGCAATTCAATAATAATAAACCATAATAAATAAAAATTAAAGAAGCCTACAATATGAATAACAAAAAATTGAGGTGATTAGCTCTACATACATTATTAAATAAATATGGATAATAAAAGAACCTGAGCAATGGGCTGAAGTTTTATGTTAAATAAAAATACTGGCAGGGTAATAGATAACAGAATTGTGGATAAGGGTTCGCTTTTTCCAGACACCACCACAGTTATTACTTAAAGTTATGACTTTTTTATGTCAGCCAACCATGTCATCTCTGGGTGCCCGCTCTACCACCCACCAAATGGAGTTCAGGGCCTGGCAGACATTGACGCAGAAACAACAACCTGGCTGCTCAACACCTGGCTTGAGATCTAACTATTTCTTTGGTTTATGTTTCGTTCGCAAGAAGAAGAAGAAGATGATGACTTTCTTTCAGCTTTTTATTTGCTTTCATTTCATGGTCACCTTTATTTTTTAGTGTATTTAAATACTATGCTATTTTTGATCTCCTTTCCGGATCTAAATCTGGATTTAGCTCTGGATAGCCTGCCTTCAGGTATCTATGAAGAGATTTTTACTGTCTCTACCAGGAAGAACCAGGAATAATTTGAGGAGAATGACCAAGGAACCAAGGTTGTAATCAACCACAAACATTAAGCATTTCTGGGAGGGAAGCTCCAGCATTATTCATGGGAATGAAACAATTCTACAGGTGCCTGAAGCCAGAGCACCATTGTTGGACATACAACCAGTTATGTTGAGTCAGACTATATGAGGGTTGTTCAAAATCTGATTCATTGGTGCCAGCACAACAATCATGCTCTCAACATCCAAGGAGCACATCCAAGGAGATAATGGCCAACTTTAGAAAGAAAAGCCAAGGATCCACAAAGCTCTCTTCATTCCTGGGTTGGCGGTGGAGAGAGACAACAACTTCAAATATTTGAGTGTGCATATATATGAAGATCTGCCCTGGACCCAGCATATTGACGCAATCGTAAAGAAAGCTCCACAATGCCTCTACTTCCTCAGAAGATTGAGGAGATTTGGTGTGTCAATAAACACTCTTGAACTTTTACAGCTATACAGTAGAGAGAATATTGACTGATTGCATCATGGCCTGTATTGGCAACTTGAATGCCTGGGAATGTTGGAGTGTATAGAGAGAAATCGACTGCCTGGTCCATCACAGGATGACCTTCCCACCATTGAAGGGATCTACAGGAGGCACTGCCTTAAAAAGGCTAAAAAAAAAACCCTGATCACGCTCTAATTTCACTCCTACCATTGGGAAGAAGGTATAGAAATCTGAAAACTGTGACCACCAGGTTCAAGAATAGCTTCTACCCAATGACCAGCATTATCTTAAACACTACACAAGGCTATGAACTTTTCAGCACTGTCTTTGGTGGTTCTAGGGGTTTTTTTCACTAGTATTGTGGCTATTAATTTATTGATTTAAAAAAAAATGATATACATTATCAATGTGTATTGCGTTTAAAGGCCTGTTAAGCTGCTGCTAGTAAGAATTTCATTGTTCCATTGTTGGAACTTATGGTAACTAAACACTCTTGACTCTTGAGAGCATAAAAAACTAAAGAACCAATGATGGGTGGAACGAGTACAGGAGGTTCAGCAGCTTACTGATAACCAGGACATGTTTCAGCAGTGGAAAAGCCAAAGACCCAAGGCCCAGTGAACTGAGAAGCATGAATAGGGTGAACCTATTGGGGACAGAGTGGCAGACAATGACTGCTGGAAAAACCATACGAAGATCCCCTCAAGAATGACTGTGCTCTTGATTGCTTCCTACAACAGCATACTTGGGCAAGTCTTGGTGCTTCTCTGGAGAAGTAGAGAAGGCCATATCCTGATTAAATAATAACAAGGACATGGGAGCACGCGCTGGTGCAGCAGTTAGAGTTTCTGCCACACAGTTCCAGAAAATCAGGTTTGATCCTGATGTTGTGTGCTGACTGTGGAGGTTCTCCCTGTAACCACACAGCGGCTTCATTTTCCTCCCACATCCCAAAGTAGTGCTGTCCTCTGTAAACTGGCCCTATTATAGTTGGATAGCAGGAAAGTCGGGTTGGAGGAGGAATGCTTGAAAGGCATTTGAGTGGGGGAGATTGTGGGGGAATGAGACTGATAGAAAAAATTTGAAAGCAATCACATATTGGAAATATGGAAATATGGAGTCAGTGGTATCCCTGCTGAAATGCTAAAACTGAAACTTACCGAATAGTGAAAGGCCTGGATAGAGTGAATGTGGAGAGGAAGTTTCCACTAGTGGGAGGGTCTAGGACCAACAGTATAGACATACGTTTAGAAAAGAGATGAGGAGGAATTTCTTTAATCAGAGGGTGGTGAATTTGTAGGCTGCATTGCCACAGATGGCTGTGGAGGCCAAATCAATGAATATTTTTAAGGCGGAGATTGACAGATTCTTGATTAGTAAGTGTGTCAGAGGTTATGGAGAACAGACAGGAGAATGGGGTTGAGAGGTTACAAAGAGAATGGCTCTAGACTGATGAAACCTACTTACGATTAGTGAACAGTACCGATGAAAAGGAAACCAAAAGGCTGCTCAGCTGACACTAATGCCCCTGTCCCACTTAGGAAACCTGAACGGAAACCTCTGGAGACGTGTCCCACCCAAGGTTTCCATGCGGTTCCCGGAGGTTTGTGTCAGTCTCCCTACCTACTTCCACTACCTGCAACCTCCAGCAACCACCTGCAACCGCCGGGAACCGCACGGAAACCTTGGGTGGGGCGCAAAGTCTCCAGAGGTTTCTGTTCAGGTTTCCTAAGTGGGCCAGGGGCATAAATCTACAACAGCATCACAACATGTGTGGCATGATGAAAATTGATGCAGCTCATATAATAAAGTTTACGAAAGAACGAGAAAAGTTCCATTAATAGATAACCAATAGTGGTACTAAATATAGGGCTAGAATTTAATAGTAGAATATAAAAAAACTATGCATTTTAAAAAGAATATAAAAATGTGGTTATCCATGTGGTAATCAGAAACAAATGACCTTTCAAATCATTTAAAAACATCGTTAAATTTATATTTTAGAAATCAGAGCCATTTTGTATGAAAAATATTAATAGGACAGGACGAAAGGTGTTCTGACAAAGTCATGGCTTGGGTAATGACTATATATATCCCCAGGCAGAATGTAGATTGGCTTTTGGTCTCAAATTGCCATAAAGAGTGTTAACCTCTCATTGATATAGTCATTGTACCTAATGAATGTGTGAGTTACAACTTGCTGAAATAAGCATTTTAATGAATATGTTTATGGAGTAAAACATGAGCAACCAAACTTCAATTACAATTAAAATGCTTCTTACCTATCAAGAAAAGGCAGGAGACTTGACACATTGTATTTATTGAGCAGATTTATGGCATACAGATATATGTAGAAATGGTGTTTCTCCACAAAGGGTTCATAAGTCAGATTTACGTTTCAGTAGCAGCATGCAGAATTAAATCCTTTTTTCATTAAAACCAAGCAGGATTTTACTTCTGATTTTGCAACTTAGACATGAATTTGCTATAATGTAATTGTCCCTCAGAAATTTAAAGCAAGCCCTTAACAATGTTTAATCTCTTTTCCAGTTTTACTTTCAACCAAATGTCTTCTAAAATGAATATCATGACATAAGTTGAATTCATGGAACTCTGGTTCATGTGTGATAACTAGAGCAAGGATGTTTAGGTGCTAAAAAACTCTGAAATAGGCAGGCAAAAAGGCATAATAAAATTACAAAAAGGCACGGAAAATGCATCTAATGACAAAAAATTGCATAAATAGGCATGTATTTCCACCATAAAATATGGTTAAAAAAGATAATATAAGGGTATACTGCATTAAATGACCAAAGTTGCCTGGTTGCACATAATTACTATCAATTCTTTCAAATTATCTGGTGTTAAACTATACCGTCTGTCAGACAGAATATGCTTCAGTTGTGAAAAACTTATTTCTACCTCAGCTGCGGTCACTGGTGCATACCCAAAACAAGCCACAGACGCTTATTCATGTTGATATCTTTTGCATTACAACTACCTTTGACAACTTTAGCTATGTTTTGTATTTCTTTAACATCGGGAGAAGAATGGAAAACAGGGGAGAGACAATGACTTTGCCTTCCATCACAGTGAGGAGGAGATTCACTGTGATGGATGTTTGTGTAAATTGTGTTAATTTTGTGTCTTGGTTTATTTTCTTGTTGTATGACTGTTGAAACCAAATTTTGTTTGAACTTCATTTGAGGTTCAAATGACAATAAACGGTATTGTATTGTATTGTATTACATTGTAGATCTTTGTTAGCTAAAATCACTCTCATATTTTCCTTGTATGTCATTACCTGTATCACCGGGAATTTTATGAATATCGTCAGTTGCTTTGTTGAAAACCAAGGGAAGTGATAGCTTGTGGGAAGTTATCAAAATTGGAAGCAATAAACACAAGATTGCGGTGGTGGGACTTTTTCTGCATGAATTACTGACGATCCTGACTGCAGCAGATTCTTCTTCTTCAAAATAGTTGACAATTTATTTTATCTTTTCAAAATTTGTAGCATAGTAGAGTACAACAGAGAGCCATGTACCCCACCTTGTCAAAATGGCATGAGGAGGTAGCGGAATCTCGGGTGCAATTTCCTTGAACAACTGCACACGGTTCTTTGAGGAAGAATTTCTTGACAGTGGAAACTAAACGATTGCCATTTGGAAACAAGTTACGTATGCGCTTGGCAATTCTATGAAGTCCTTGAGCTAAGCATGTCAAATGCAACATTTTCGGGAATAAAACTTTGAGAGCACGAGCAGCTTTTTTCATGTACGGAGCTGCATCAGTCACAAACTAAAGAACATTCTCATGTTTTATACCTTCTGGCCAAAGTACAGCAAGTGAAGATGTAAACAACTGAGCAATAGTTGAGTTGTTTGACTTCTCCAATACTTCCAATGTCAACAAATACTCTTTGATGGTTGACCTGCCTCCAGTGTACCGATGACCACATTGGCAACATATCTCCCCACAGCATCGGTTGTCTCATCTATTGAGATCCATATTTTGTTGTATGCAACTTCATCTCTAATTTTCTGCACATCAATGTTCAAGTTGCTGTCAACATAATTTTTCCATAAAGATGACTCGCTTGGTATATGTTCCTCTGTGTATTTCTCTAAAAAACCTCTGAGAGATTTGTTTTCCAATTTCCATAGTGGAATTCCAGCATCAATGAATGCCTTGCACAGATCATTCAAAAACTCAAATTTGCGACTGGAGCCAGCAGTAAATGTAGTGAGGAGACAAGCTTGGGTGTTTCGCTTGGGTAGTCAACACCCCAGCGGTATCAACATTGACTTCTCTAATTTTAGATAGCCCTAGTCTTCTCCCTCCTCCCCCTCGCCCTTCCCAGCTCTCCTGCTAGTCCTATGTTTCCGCCTCTTCCTTTCTTTTTCCCGCCCCTCCCCCACATCAGCCTGAAGAAGGGTCTCGACCTGAAACGTCGCCTATTCCATCTCTCCATAGACGCTGCCTCACCCGCTGAGTTTCTCCAGCATTTTGTGTCTACCTCCAATGTTTACAAAATCTGCAGTTCTTTTTTAAATAGATCTTGGAGAAGACTGAACTAGCGGGCAGCGGCATGAGCGAATGAACGACCGACGGTGGTGCCCCCGGTTTCGCCCCGGTGGTGGAAATTTTCTTGTAAGTTATACAATGTTAACACGTTAATAATAACATTAATATTAATGTGTTAACATAGAAAACGTCATTGTAATCATGGTACAACTAGAGATAATAGCACAACCTTTTAGCAAAACTGCAAAAAAAGGCTGATTTAGGCACTCGATCGTGAAAAAGATATTATCTTGGTGAAATCAACAAAAAAGGCTTGAAAAGGCACATGGCATTTCTGTCAAAATCCTGGCTCTAGTGATAACTATCAAGACAATGGGAGCTAATTCACATGGGAGTGAATGTGGAACAAAAAACAATCTCATAGTGCATTTATGATCAAGTGTCAAGACAATCGAGAGTGATACTGTATGTCCCAAAACGGAACAATGAAATTATTGTGCAACAGCAGCACAACAGGTTTGTAGACACAGTACTCAATAGATGATATAATAGGCAAACAAACAAAGTTCAATAAATAATAAAAACCCAATAGAATGCAAAAACAAAACAAAGCCCAATATCCATAGTGTGACCCAGGCAGTTCGTAGTTTGGAGTTTAGTTGGAGTTTGTAGTGTTCAATATCCTGATGGCTGTTGGTGAAAAGCTGTTTCTGAACCTGGACGTTACAGTTTTCAGAGTCCTATACCTTCTACCCGATGGCAGGGGTGAAATAAGAGCGTGGCCAGGGTTGTATGGGTATGACTGAGTGGTATGACTGATTAAATAACCATAAAGCCAACACAAAACTGTATGTACTTAAAATCTATAGCTTTCTATTTGTACAGCATTAGCTGAACAATGAATTAATTAACCACAGCTGTAAATTACAAGTTCGGTTACATCCCTATTCTGGTGAACTAAACCTGACAAATGATGACAGGAAATGGATGTTTGGACTTCCAATTATAACACTAACATTATAACATTCAGGTATCAAGGAAATAATAAATGTTTTCTTCACAAGACTGAGTTATTAATAGCATATAATCCATTTGATCAGCCTTTCTCAGCTCAGTGATTGCTTACCTGCCTGAGATATAAGTGACCTATAAAATTCAGGAAGCCACTGGATTGTGTGCGTGTGTTGTGTCAATTTGAGCAGCATTTGCGGTATTGCAATTAACCTCTTGAACCTTTTGGTAAAGGCAGGGGAAGAAAACAAAAGTACCTGCAGCAGACCATGAGTGCATCGAGCGAATAATTGAGCTTGAGTCTGTGCCATTGTATTTTATTTTGCTGACAAGCTAGCATGTTGAGGCCAAATAGCCATCCATTTCTATAGGGCTCCTCACACACAAAGCAAGCTCTGATTGCTTTACAACGAGTTGGACAGCAAGTGGAAGTTGAGTACTGCAGCGAGGGAGAAGACTAAGGTTAAGTGAGAGCTTCAAATTGTAAGGAATGGTACAGGAGGTACACTTTACAACAATGACTGGGAGCCTTTATCATGGCAAACAAACTTGTTTCAGGGATGTTTAATAGTTATTTTAACTGATATCTCAGTATAATTATGCTCAATAAGTAGCAATTTTATCTCAATCAGAAAGTGTGGGGCAGAACCAATAGCAGGTCTTGAGGACATAATTAAACATGTAAATAACAAGCATCTTTTTCTGAGGGTGTCCCTGGAGATGAAGGGTAATTTACATTCATTCCAGTTCTGTGCATTCTGAGGTGACAAACAAATCCTCTGTGGGATATACAGACACTTCCACAGATGGGACAGATGGAGCTCAGTGTAATGAGTGGATGAATGCTTCTTCCATAGTTCATATTTGGCCTCATGTGCTCGATGGTGAGACTGTATCACAGAGATTTTGAGAACATCTCTGCAGCAAATTTGTGCATATCTCTGAAGATCTGTCCCAAGCCTAGCACAATGATGCATTCATAAAGAAAGCCCATTAATGCCTCTGATAGACACAAAAAGCTGGAGTAACTCAGCGGGACAGTCAGCATCTCTGGAGAGATGTAATATGTAACGTTTCGGGTTGAGACCCCATTAATGCCTCTACTACGTTAGAAGATTGAAGAAATTTGGTATGTCGAGGCATACTCTGCTGCATTTTACGGCACGTGTAGTAGAGGGAACATTGACTGGTTGCATCATGCCTGGTTTAGCAACTCAAGCACCCAGGAACAAAATAGATTACCAAAAATGATGGACACCACCTGCTCTATCTCAGGTATGGACCCCCATCGCGAAGAATGTATAGGAAACTGTGATCACCAGGTTCAAGAATAGCTTCTTCCCAATAACCATCAACCTCTTGAACACCACAAAAAACTAACTAAACTAAGAACTATGAACTGACTTTGGTTGCACTGTGGACTTTAGGCTTTTTTTGCACCAATATTGGGGATATTGATATTTTGGTATCTATGAGTATTGTGTTTACAGGCCTGCTCTGCTGCTGCAAGTAAGAATTTCATTGTTCTGTTGTCAGTATATATGACAATTGTTTTGTTGTCGGTACATCTTGACTTGACTCTTGACTCCTGGAAATTGTTTGTCATGATGGAGCATGGAGTGCATGTTCAGGAATCGGAGCACATCGTCCATATGGATGTAGCAGCCCACTCAGTTGAAGGTGGAGAGAGAGTTGAAGATGGTCAGAGCCACTGCACTGGGAATATTGAATATTGAAGGGGTAGCTCAGTTCAGCTACCTTGTCAGTGCATTTGGGAATTCCACACATCTAAAGTATGGATTCAAATGTAATGTTTCAGGAGTGGGTAATTGCAGATCTTATTCACTTGTTCAAAAACAGGTGTTTAGACTAAACTACATCAGTTTGCTTAACCTGGATGGAGGAGAAAATTTCAAGAAATGAGGAATAGAATTTTTCAATCATTGGACAATTGTGAAACATGTTCCCGTGTAACAAACTCCCATCTGAATACCTGAGGCCTAATCCTCTGATGCTGGCCCCATTCTGCGCACACTCCATCGCAATATCCCGGCTACTTAGCAGATGTTTATTTCATACTTTATTCCTTTCCTTAAGTTGACTGTAAAGCAACATTCTGCAAAATGTTTCATCAAAGATCTCCACCATCTAGGTGTGCCCTCTTCTAACTGTTATGTCAGAAGGTACAGAAGCCAGAGGTCCCACATTACCTACTTCAGGAACAACCACCTTTCTGCATTAAACTCCAATAGCCATTCCTCGGCCTATCTGTCAAGCTGATCATGATTCTGCTGTACTCAGTCCCCTTTCTGAGGAAGGTCACAGGTCAAAAGTCTTCTTCACCACCCTGTCCATCCTTGACATCAATTTCAGGGACAGGCCTCACCAATCGGTTGTTAGTCCACTTTTGCTGGCATGTGGTGCTTTTTAACTTCTCAGTCAACTTTCTTCAGAACTGATGTAGCTTTGGGAGCAACAGCAGCAGAAGTTTAGCAAGAGATACGACTGATTGGCTCTAGCCCAAGTGGGAGGAGAGAAGTGAGTCAGTGCCGGGAAAACAGTTGAAAACTGAGGAATTTGGTTTGTAAATTGGTAAATCAGGCAATTTATCAGTCAATTTAAGCAAGACGGCTCTTAGCGAGCGGCAGTGAGTGAGCGGCCTTGTGAGGGAAGTGCCCTGTGAGAAAAGTGTGAGTCTTTTGCTCGAGAGTCTTCGGCGCTGAGGAGAGGAGACCACGCAATACGCTTGAGAGGTAGAGACGAAAGAAGGAGATGTCAGGCAAGCTGATTCAGTGCGATGCTTGCAGTATGTGGGAGGTCAAGGACACCGCTGGTGCCTCTGGCTGCTACAAATGCGAGAAGTGCATCCAGGTAGAGCTCTTGAAGGGCCGTGTTGGGGAACTTGAGAAGCAAGTGGATGACCTCCGGTTCGTCCGAGAAACGGAGTCGTTCCTCGACAAGTCCTACAGTACGATGGTTACACCTAAGGTACTGGAAGAGAGAAGGTGGGAGACAGTGAGAACGGGAGGGAAGCATGGAATGCCAACGTCCCCGGGTGTTGTACCTCTTGTGAACAGGTTCACCCACTTAGAAGCTGTCGGGACAGAAGAGGTGTTTACACTGGGCGGCGGACTGGCTTGTGATGCGAATAGGGCTGTTGAGCCAAAACCAAAAAGGCCTAAGGCAGGCAACGCCATTGTAGTGGGAGACTCCATTGTGAGAGGTACGGACAGGGGTTTCTGCGGCAACAGACGGGATGCGAGGATGGTGTGCTGGCTTCCTGGTGCCAGGATCCAGGATGTCACGGACAGAGTGCAGAAAATCCTCAAAGGCGAAGGTGAACATCTGGAAGTGGTAGTGCATGTCGGCACAAACGATGTCGGAAAGAAGGGGATGAATATTCTGCAGCGTGACTTTAGAGAGCTCGGAAAAATGCTGAAAAGCAGGACCTCCAGGGTTGTTATCTCCGGTTTGCTTCCAGTTCCTCGTGCTGGCGAGAGCAGGAACAGGGAGATACGGGACCTGAACGTGTGGCTGAGGAACTGGTGCACGGGGCAGGGATTAGATTCTTAGATCACTGGGATCTGTTTTGGGGTAAGGGGGTACTGTACAAAAGGGACGGATTGCATCTTAACAGGTGTGGGACCAGCATTCTGGCAGGCAGGTTTGCCACTGCTACACGGGTGGTTTTAAACTGAATAAGGGGGGTGGGGTGTCGAATGGGATAGTGGAGGATGGAGTTAAAGGGAAAGGGATTCTTAAATGTGTGAGCGTAGAGACAGAGGGGTGTAAAATGAGGGTAGAAGCAATAGGTAGCAAGGTGAAAAGTAAAAGTGGCAGGCAGACAAAACCAGGGCAAAAATCAAAAAGGGCCACTTTTCAACATAATTGTATAAGGGGTAAGAGTGTTGTAAAAACAAGCCTGAAGGCTTTGTGTCTCAATGCAAGGAGCATTCATAATAAGGTGGATGAGTTGAATGTGCAGATAGCTATTAATGACTATGATATAGTTGGGATCACGGAGACATGGCTCCAGGGTGACCAAGGCTGGGAGCTGAACATCCAGGGATATTCAATATTCAGGAGGGATAGAGAGAAAGGAAAAGGAGGTGGGGTAGCGTTGCTGATTAGAGAGGAGATTAACGCAATGGAAAGGAAGGTCATTAGTTTGGAGGATGTGGAATCGGTATGGGTAGAGCTGCGAAACACTAAGGGGCAGAAAACGCTGGTGGGTGTTGTGTACAGGCCACCTAACAGTAGTAGTGAAGTTGGAGATGGTATCAAACAGGAAATTAGAAATGCGTGCGACAAAGGCAAAACCGTTATAATGGGTGACTTCAATATACATATAGATTGGGTGAATCAAATTGGCAGGGGTGCTGAGGAAGAGGATTTCTTGGAATGTATGCGGGATAGTTATCTAAATCAAAATGTAGAGGAACCAACGAGAGAGCAGGCTATTTTAGACTGGGTATTGAGTAATGAGGAAGGGTTAGTTAGCAGTCTTGTTTTACGTGCCCCCTTGGGCAAGAGTGACCATACTATGGTTGAGTTCTTCATTAGGATGGAGAGTGACATTGTTAATTCAGAAACAATGGTTCTGAACTTAAAGAAAGGTAACTTTGAGGGTATGAGACGTGAATTGGCCAAGATTGACTGGCAATTAATTCTAAAAGGGTTGACGGTGGATATGCAATGGAAGACATTTAAAGACTTCATGGATGAACTACAAAAATTGTTCATCCCAGTTTGGCAAAAGAATAAATCAGGGAAGGTAGTACATCCGTGGATAACAAGGGAAATCAGGGATAGTATCAAAGCGAAGGATGATGCGTACAAATTAGCCAGAAAAAGCAGCATACCGGAGGACTGTGAGAAATTCAGAGACCAGCAGAGGAGGACAAAGGGCTTAGTTAGGAAAGGAAAAATAGATTATGAAAGAAAACTGGCAGGGAACATAAAAACTGACTGCAAAAGTTTTTATAGATATGTGAAAAGAAAGAGATTAGTTAAAACAAATGTAGGTCCCTTGCAGTCAGAAACAGGTGAGTTGATCATGGGGAACAAGGATATGGCGGACCAATTGAATAACTACTTTGGTTCCGTCTTCACTAAGGAAGACATAAATAATCTGCCGGAAATAGCAGGGGACCGCGGGTCAAAGGAGTTGGAGGAATTGAGTGAAATCCAGGTTAGCCGGGAAGTGGTGTTGGGTAAATTGAATGGATTAAAGGCCGATAAATCCCCAGGGCCAGATAGGCTGCATCCCAGAGTACTTAAGGAAGTAGCTCCAGAAATAGTGGATGCATTAGTAATAATCTTTCAAAACTCTTTAGATTCTGGAGTAGTTCCTGAGGATTGGCGGGTAGCAAACGTAACCCCACTTTTTAAGAAGGGAGGGAGAGAGAAAACGGGGAATTACAGACCAGTTAGTCTAACATCGGTAGTGGGGATACTGCTAGAGTCAGTTATTAAAGATGGGATAGCAGCACATTTTGAAAGTGGTGAAATCATTGGACAAAGTCAGCATGGATTTACAAAAGGTAAATCATGTCTGACGAATCTTATAGAATTTTTCGAGGATGTAACTAGTAGCGTGGATAGGGGAGAACCAATGGATGTGGTGTATCTGGACTTCCAGAAGGCTTTCGACAAGGTCCCACATAAGAGATTAGTATACAAACTTAAAGCACACGGCATTGGGGGTTCAGTATTGATGTGGATAGAGAACTGGCTGGCAAACAGGAAGCAAAGAGTAGGAGTAAACGGGTCCTTTTCACAATGGCAGGCAGTGACTAGTGGGGTACCGCAAGGCTCAGTGCTGGAACCCCAGCTATTTACAATATATATTAATGATCTGGATGAGGGAATTGAAGGCAATATCTCCAAGTTTGCAGATGACACTAAGCTGGGGGGCAGTGTTAGCTGTGAGGAGGATGCTAGGAGACTGCAAGGTGACTTGGATAGGCTGGGTGAGTGGGCAAATGTTTGGCAGATACAGTATAATGTGGATAAATGTGAGGTTATCCATTTTGGTGGCAAAAACAGGAAAGCAGACTATTATCTAAATGGTGGCCGACTAGGAAAAGGGGAGATGCAGCGAGACCTGGGTGTCATGGTACACCAGTCATTGAAAGTAGGCATGCAGGTGCAGCAGGCAGTGAAGAAAGCGAATGGTATGTTAGCTTTCATAGCAAAAGGATTTGAGTATAGGAGCAGGGAGGTTCTACTACAGTTGTACAGGGTCTTGGTGAGACCACACCTGGAGTATAGCGTACAGTTTTGGTCTCCAAATCTGAGGAAGGACATTATTGCCATAGAGGGAGTGCAGAGAAGGTTCACCAGACTGATTCCTGGGATGTCAGGACTGTCTTATGAAGAAAGACTGGATAGACTTGGTTTATACTCTCTACAATTTAGGAGATTGAGAGGGGATCTTATAGAAACTTATAAAATTCTTAAGGGGTTGGACAGGCTAGATGCAGGAAGATTGCTCCCGATGTTGTGGAAGTCCAGGACAAGGGGTCACAACTTAAGGATAAGGGGGAAATCCTTTAAAACCGAGATGAGAAGAACTTTTTTCACACAGAGAGTGGTGAATCTCTGGAACTCTCTGCCACAGAGGGTAGTCGAGGCCAGTTCATTAGCTATATTTAAGAGGGAGTTAGATGTGGCCCTTGTGGCTAAGGGGATCAGAGGGTATGGAGAGAAGGCAGGTACGGGATACTGATTTGGATGATCAGCCATGATCATATTGAATGGCGGTGCAGGCTCGAAGGGCCGAATGGCCTACTCCTGCACCTAATTTCTATGTTTCTATGTTTCTATGTTTCAAGTATGGAGCTTAAAACTCCATTGAGTACTTCAGGTGAGGTCTCATCAAACCCTCCTCCGTTGTAGCAAGACTGTTACTCTTGGAATAGAAGGTCCTGGGAATCCTCAGCATTCACAGCACACCCCAAAAGCTCATGTCTGCAGTGCTAGAATGGGAAGGGAATGCACTGTTTTCTACCAGTCACCTGCCCTCATCTAATGTGTCAGCACCCTAATATTTTAAACATTATTTTGAGGGAGCCCAGGCAAAACAAAGCACTGAATGTACATTGTGTTAGGTAGCACTTTAGGCGCATGTTCACTGATTGAATTAGCCTTGTCCTGAAGGAGACGTAAACCATTCTGGGAAGTGGTAGGTGATGAAGAGTAAGAAATTACCTCAAGCTCCCCAATCTTTTTATTGCAAGAGCATTTGTCAATTAATTACTGGCATAGGTGACCATTGCACGGTCCTAGTTGAGGCCACCCTATTTTTCATTCTCTATTATATTGTGTGTTGAATCCACCACATGAGGTCAAAGAGATTAAAAGAACTAGCTGCTGTAAATAAGATGTCAATGAGGTACTATGAGCCAAGGTGGACAGAATAACATTTTATCCCCACATCCATAAAGTTATTGGTGAACATATTTCTCATGGGGAATACTGAAAACATGATCAGATAGATAATTGTAAGTTGCGGAGAAGCTGTGGAGCAGATGGGTAGGACAAACCTGTCAGTGTGAAGCCAGGGTTGCTATGGGGCCTGTTGTCTACACAAACCATGCACCAGTTTTCTGAGGTGACATTTCTCATTAATCTGCACAGTCAGGCAACCAGATCAGTTGTGGCTGGGACAGAGGATCGGAAAGAAGAGTAAGATTTTCAGGAAACACCTGTTCTTCAATGTTTCTGCTGATTTCTGCAACAATCCATCTGGGGCTTGAACTGGCCACAGGTCACTGCTGTCTTCAATTTAACTAATTACCTCAACTGAGATGGACATAGCTATAACTTCATCTGTGACTTCAGAGGCACTTCAGATTGAATGACTGAATGTAAACAAATTGAAACTGAATTTAATCTAATTACTGCATGAGGAGAACCAGACCTGGGTCAGTGGAATTCTGATCACTTCTCGTGGGATGCTTGACACTGGATCAGTGTGACCACAGTTGCCTCTAGTGGATCTGAATCCAGATGCAATGTAATTTAGCTCCTCTAAACATAACCTCGCCTTTCAGATCTGAGGTACGGCCACCTGTATCGGCAGGAGCTGATTTAAATGAAGGGACAGCAGGGAAGCCATGAATACTTCAACATCAATTGTTTATAGGTAAAACCTATACAAAATGGCATGCTTTTGAGATACTGTGGTGTTAGGTGGCCAGAAATTGATCATTTTAGTACTGCTACCTGTGCGTCATTACTTAACACCTATATTTGTTTTTCCAGTAAAGTCCTTATTTAGTGATCAGCAGAAGGAACTAGCGTGGTCATTTTATCTTCATTTTATTCCGGAATTTTGAACAATAAAGTATCATTGAACCATTGATATTTTCAAAGTGGTAAAAGTGATATACTTGATAAAATAACTACGAAGATCTACATTTTATAATTTTACTTTCAAGTATTTTTCTAAGATTGAAGAGTACAACACAAGAACAGGCCATTCAACACAACACAAGAGTACAACACAAGAACAGGCCAACAAGAACAACACAATATCCTGATCAAACTAATCTCCTCTGCCTATACATGATCCATATCCCACACTTTTCTGCATATTTAAAAACTTATAATATGTATCTGTCCCCACCACTGCTCCTGGCAGTGCATTCCAGGCATCCACCACTCTTTTCACTCTACCTTGGTACACGTGGCAATAATAAACTAAAGCAAACAAAACTATCCCTAAGCTAATATTCCAAAAATTGAATTACTAGTATTTTGTTTTGTTAACATTTGTGGGAGCAGGGAACTTGTAAATTGGCTGCAGAATGTCTTACATTACAGCGGTGACTATTCACAACTAGTATTTTGCAGGTTCTAGTGCTTCAAGTTTATGAAAAGTCACGTCCCTTTTTTATTATGTAATGCTGAAATAACTATAATTCAACATGGGTAAGATGCAGACACATCTACTACATGCTATAGGCAGTAGGGCAGTGGCAGACAATGTATTAAGTATTTCACTGCCATGATCTAGAAGGGTCTGGATTTTTTGATAAATCCATCAATTAAAAAAAGGTGAAAGCAATGTGGGATGTATGAAAATGTCCTTGTTTATATTTTTGCCCTGAAAAGTGAAAGGTGTCGTTTTTTTTAACTAAGTCATATGAATCTTAAAAATATAGGTAAATGAGATGACAAATAAAATTATTCAAAATCACATTATTGATTGAATTCTCTCTGAAGTTGTGGAAAACCATATTTTTCATTAAAGAATCATTATCGTTGCTATCATATTCAATATCCGGTGTGTGTTCCTGGCTTTGATTAGAAAATATAGTTCAGAATGCATACAATAAAACCCATTGTGAAACACATACCGGCCAATTCTTTAGTGAATGCAGTGAAAATATCATCACCTACTAAGATCGGAAGCTGTAATTACAAACTACTCTATACTGCATAAGCCAGGAAATATTTTAATGTTCATTGTCTCGTTCTTGTTTCTAGTTATTTAAAAGGTATGAATAGTGGCTCACTGGAAGAATGTATGAACTGAATGCTTTCACATATCAAAATTTGTCAGATTTTATAAAACTCATTTGATGCTGAATGGAATTGAATTGAATTGAAGTGAAATATACTGCATGAAAACAGGCTCTTTAGCCTACTGAGTCCATGCTGACCATCAATCACTCCTTCACACCAGTTCTATATAATGCCACTTTTGCCGTGTCCCTGCATTGTAGGACCAATTCAGAGAGAACAATTAAACTGCATACCCACACGTTTTTGGGGTGTGGGAGGACACTGGAGCACCTGAAGGAAACCCATGCGTTCACAGGGAAAATGTAAAAACTCCACACAGTCAGCACCAAAGGTCAGGAATCAACCCAGGTATTTGGTGCTGTGAGGATGAAGCTCTACCAGCTGTGTCACCGTGTATTATTTTATGAAAATAATCCAAAAGAAATCTAAAACATAGACTTGCTATTTTGCTGAAGTTACTGATTCCAATTTTTGGTCAAATGGTGTAGATCCGATTTGAAATCAGATTAAATGTTTTAAATACTGGAATGTCGTTAAAACTGGAATATGTCAAACTATCATCCCACCTGCCTGCATTAATTTCCCAGAGTCATCCCACCTGCCTGCATTAATTCCTCATCCCTCTTTGCCCTGTTTATTTAAATATTTGTCCAGATGTCTCTTAAATGTTGTCAATGTCCTGCCTCTGCCATCTCATTCCAGAATACTGACTATTCTTTGTGTGAAACATTTACACTTCTGATCATCACCCTTAAACCATTCCTTCTCACCTTAATTTGATGACATATAGTTTTAGACATCATGGGAAATAGACACTGTCTATCTATCCTATCTCAGCCTCTCATAATGTTATACATCTATATCATGGCACCACATCCTCCTGACTATTCAGTACAGACTTTAGAAACATAGAAACATATCCAATTAGGAATATCCACGATAGGTTGAGGCTTTTGTTGCCTTGATGATCTGAAAGTCTACAGAGCCATTAGAAACATAGAAATTAGGTGCAGGAGTAGGCCATTCGGCCCTTCGAGCCTGCACCGCCATTCAATATGATCATGGCTGATCATCCACTCAGTATCCCGTACCTGCCTTCTCTCCATACCCTCTGATCCCTAATATACTTTGCTGACTAAACAACTAGCATGATCATCATGAGAATGTACAACTTAACACACTCTTATCTAAGTGACCAACAACATTACTTAAGTCATTCAACATAAAGTTTCAATAAATAATGCCCACCTTAAAATTGTAATGATTCATATTTTAAACAATCCCTAATATACTGTAGTCTAAGAGTTTAATATTCTATTCCATTGCAGCAGTTAAACAAGTCTGCATATTTCTATGTGTCTTTCCTTTTATTACTGTTATTAACTTGTTTATTTTAACAGCTCTATTAACATAATGTCCAGGAGAAATTTATGTTGAAGCATCAATCAATGTGCTACCTTAAAAAAAATGATACCCCATCTGGTTATCCTGTGCTCATTAACAGAAATGCCCTTTGCTGTTGAGAATACACTCATCCCATCTTATAATTTACCAGCTGCAATCTAATACCCTATTGAAGTTCAACATGGTATGAGTTAATAAATGAAACTCTTTGAGAATGTGTTTGAAGTGGCGATGATAGTTGTGGAGAGTTACCATTTGATTACATTCTGGCAATTTAGTGCGGTAAAGCCCATTTATATTTATATGGGAAATCGATGAGTCCTTTTGGAATATGATTTTGAATGCAAGCCTGCAAACAAGTTGGGGGAACTAGCAATTCGCTATATATGTATGATTCAAAATTCTGTTCCTATTCAGTCTCGCTACAGGAAAACAATAATTATACTATAAAAGTATATTCTGAAGATGGTGAAAATCCGAAATTGAAAAGGTATCCTTGAAGAAAATCGATGTGTAATTTTTGTATGAACTATTATTAATCAGCATTTAAATGGGAAGAAAACAGTAACAGTAAACACACAGACACACACACAGATAAATATTTAAATACAAAACAAGATGTTGAAATGACTGATTGTGATGTTAACGTGAGTTAACATTTTAATCAACATATAAATTCAAGATCATTTAATTGCTCAGTTAATCTATAATTTATGTAGGGAGGTTGTGGAAGGTTCTTATTTAGCCCAGGATACTGATCCATTCTTGATTACCTCCTTTAGATATTTTCTTGTATTCCTACTACATAGTTTTGCACAACAAACATGCTGTGCATATTAGTTTTGCTGTTTATTCCCAAATTCATAAATTTGCCTGAGAATATGGCTGCTTTGGAGGGAAAATAATTTTGGATCATGCCATGGCCCTATATTGTGAAATAGTTTATTTAGTTTATTATAGATTATTATTATTGTAACATGTACTGAGGTACAGTGAAAAGTTTTTTGCTGTATATATTGTAGAGATGCATTATAAATACCATGGTACAATCACTATTTGTTTTTGCATTTCATAATAGCATTGTGAACAGAGATTCCATGCAGGAACATGTCTAGCCATTTGCTAAAGGGCAGAATTACGCATTGGAATAATGATTGATCTTTCGATAGCTTCTTTTCTCCCTTTTGATAGCCACTGAGCCTTTATTTGAAGCATTGTTTGTTCAAGTTACTGCCTTGGGGTCGAGGTATATCAGATACCAAAGATACTTCAGCAATTGCTAAGTTAATCTATTGTTTGTGTAGGGAGCTTTTGGAAATCTCTTGTTAAGCAAAGGACACTGATACATTCTTCATCGGCTTCTTTACGTCTTATTTCATATCTATTTGTGAAGATCGCATCTTTCAAGGAAGATACCAGTGGATTCTTCTGATTCCACATACCAACCACAGACAATGATGAACTTTGTACCTGCTTTGAAAAAAAAAATGGAGTATTATACTTCATTTGATTTACAGATTGCTTTCTGGTCAAACGTGCTATTAAAGGCACTCCCATAAAGTAAATGAAATGAAACTAATGCCACCGTAGTTTCATTTTGTGGCACTGATGGTGTTTTAAAGAGACAGCAAATAAAAGCAACAACGCCTGGCACTGAGAATGGGTTTGCCACACTTCTGAAGGGATGAATAATCAGCAATTTCTTGGAACAAAAACTAAAATGCTGGAAAATCTCAGCAGGTCAGGCAAGATCGTTGGAAAGAGACCCAGTCAATATTTCAGCCTTTCAACAGAATTGGTCTTTTGGCCTGCCTGTATAGCCCAGTAATATAGCTTTACTAATTGCTGGAGCGACTAAGTGGGTCACGCAGTAGCTGTGGAGAGAATGGCCTGTCCATTGCTGTCCGATCCATTGAGTTCCTCACCATTATGTGTTTTGCTTGAGACTGCAGCATCTGCAGTCTCGTGTGTCTCCATCTTGCTTTTCTAATTGTTAGTCTCTGTATAATTTTACCACCATCATAATGAATCCTGACAGAAAAAAATATTTTAAAATCCCAAATTTGGAAGAGCTGCACTATTTGGTTTCTATTATTGTTGAATTACACCACAATATAAATGGTTAGACCGAAAGATAGATAACGTTTAGGGTTGGGACCCTTCTTCAGACCAATAATAATGGACTGGTGCGAGAAGGAGTGCGGTGGTTGGGGGGCTTGGATCTGGAAGCAAGGAAAAGGAAATGACAAATTAGGGCCGGCAAAAGTTGTCCTCAATCAAGGAGATTCCCGGACAGGCCGGTTGTTGGCTAGAGTCAGTGCGAATCGAAGAGGGATACATCATTTTGAACTGTGGAACAGGTTAACGGACATTTAGTCGAGGAAAAGGAGGGAAGAGAGAAAAAGGGGAGGGAGATGTTTGCAGAAGTTAGCTAAAATTGGAGAATTCAACATTCATACCGCTGGGTTAGAATCATAGAGTCATAGTGATACAGTGTGGAAACAGGCCCTTCGGCCCAACTTGCCCACACCGCCCAACATGTCCCAGCTACATGAGTCCCACCTGCCTGTGTTTGGTCCATATCCTTCCAAACCTGTCCAATCCATGTACCTTTCTAGCTGTTTCTTAAACGTTGGGATAGTCCAAGCCTCAGCTACCTCCTCTGGCAAGTTGCTCCATAAACCACCACCATTTGTGTGAAAAAGCTACCCCTTTAATTCCTATTAAATTTTCCCCCTTCACCTTAAACCTATGGCCTCTGGTCCCCAATTCACCTACTTTGGGCAAGTGCATCTACCCGATCTATTCCTCTCATGATTTTATACACCTCTATAAGATCACCCCTCATCCTCCTGCACTCCAACGAAATAGTCTCAGCCTACTCAACCTCTCCCTATAACTCAGACCCTTCAGTCCTGGCAACATCCTCATAAATCTTCTCTGTACCCTTTCCAGCTTGACAACATCTTTCCTATAACATGGTGCCCAGAACTGAACACCATACACTAAATTCAGCCTCATCAATGTCATACAACTGCAACATGACCTCTCAACCTCTATACTTAATACTCTGATGAAGGCCAATGTGCCAAAAGCCTTTTTGACCACCTTATCTACCTGAGATTCCACCTTCAAGGAACCATGCACCTGTACTCCTAGACCCCTCTGCTCCACAACACCACCCAGAGGCCTACCATTTACTGTGTAGGTCCTGCCCTTGTTCGACGTCCCAAAATGCAACACCTCACACTTCTCTGTATTAAATTCCATCAACCGTTCCTCAACCCACTTGGCCAATCGATCGAGTTGTAGGCTACTGAAGTGAAATAGGAGGCACTGTTCCTCCAATTTCCGTGTGGGCTCACTCTGACAATGGAGGAGACCTAGAACAGAAAGGTCAGTATGGGACTGGGAAGTTGAGTAAAAGTGGTTAGCAACTGGGAGATCCAGTAGGCCTTGGCAGTCAAGCACAAGTGTTCAGTGAAACAGCCGCCGAGTCTACACTTTGCCTCGCCGACGTACAGGAGCCCACATTAGGAACACCAAATGCAGTGGATGATGCTAGAGGAGGTGCATATGAACCTTTGTCTCACCTGGAAGGACTCGCAAGGTCCCTGAATAGAGTGGAGGGAGGAGGTACAAGGGCAGGTATTACATCTCCTGCATGGATTGGGTGATAAGGAATAAGTGAACCAAGGAGTTGCTGAGGGAGTGGTCTCCATGGAAGGAGGAAAGGGTAGAGATGGGAAGATGTGATTAGTCATGGGATCACATTGCAGGTGACGGAAATGTGTTGGATGCGGAGACTGGTGGGATGAAAGGTAAGGAACCCTGTCCTTGCTTCATCTAAGGAGAGAGGGAGCGAGATATGGGTGAGGGTTTCATCTATGACAGCAGGGGGGGGGCCACATTCACAAAAGAATGAGGATCTCTTTTGGGAGCAGAAGCGGTGGGGATGGAGGAATTGAGAGTAGGGGTTAGAGTCTTGGCAAGAGGCAGGGTGGGAGAAAGTATAGTCAAGGTAACTGTGGGGGTAGGTAGGTTTCAAGTAGACCCGTGATGGAAACAAAGAAGTGTCAGAGACAGTCCAGGTGAATTTGAGGGGAGGGTAGAAGTTAATAAAAGAGGTGCATGAGTTCTGCATGGGTGCATTGGTATGTTTCCTCCATTACTTACTGTGATATACTTACTATGTAAAAACTGATTTAAAAAAAACAATGCTATTTATTTGGCTTTTGACCTCTGAGTTAAATTTAACCAACATCTCCAACTGCCAGCTTGTTGTCAATAAATAGCAAACGTTGTATTTCTGCCTGTTGTGCAGTCGGTAACAATGATATGAAAATGGGTGGAGGGGCAGGTAGTGTAGAGAAAACAGGGACTCTGCTGAAGGACTTGGATAGATTGGGAGAATGGGCAGAGAAGTGGCAGATGGAATATAGTGTAGTAAAGTGTGGAATAGTGCATTTTGTTAGTAGGAATAAAGGCGTAGACTATTTTCTAAATGGGGAGAGAATCCAGAAATTGGAGGTGCAAAGGTACTTGGGAGTGCTGGTGCTGGATTCCCACAAAGTTAATCTGCAAGTGAAATCAGCAGCAATGAAGGCAAACGCAATGCTAGCATTTATTTCAAGAGGGCTAGAATACAAAACAGGGATGTAATGCTGAGGCTCTATAAGGCGCTGGTCAGGCTGCATTTGGAGTATTGTGAGCAATTTTGGGCACCATGTCTGAGGAAGGATGTGCTAGCTCTGGATAGGGTCCAGAGGAGGTTTACAAGGAAGATCACAGGAATGAGTAGGTTAACCTATAATGAGCATTTGTCAGTACTGGGCCTGTACTCGCTGGAGTTTAGAAAATTGTGGGGGGACCTCATTGAAACATACCGAATCGTGAAAGGCTTGGATAGTGGATATGGAGAGGATGTTTCCACTAGTGATAGAGTCTAGGACTAGAGGTCATAGCCTCAGAAATAAAGGGCATTCCTTCAGGAAGATGAGGAAGAATTTCTTTAGTTGGAGGGTGGTGAATCTATGGAATTCTTTGCCACTGAAGGCTGTGGAGGCCAAGTCAATGGGGCAGAGATAGCTAGATTATTTTTTAAGGCGGAGATAGCTAGATTCTTGATTAGTACAGGTGTCATGGGTTATGGGGAGAAGGCAGGAGAATGGGGTTAGGAGGGAGATATAGATCAGCCATGATTGAATGACAGAGTAGACTTGATGGGCCAAATGGCCTAATTCTACTCCTTTCACTTATAACCTAATGACCTTATGACCATCCAATATTGGTGTGTAGGAAGGATCTGCAGGTGCTGGTTTATACTGAAGATAGACACAAAATGCTTGAGTACCTTTCTGCTGAAGTACCCTTCATCAGACATCCAATATTGTTCTTTTCCCATCTCTCTTTTACTGCGACTGATATTATGTTTATTGTCTCTCGTTGCTCTTGATTCAACTTTCACAATGGTCCATTTGTGGTTCTAAGTACATCAGTTTATACTGATTAGGAATCAGCAGCTTGTAATCACACAATTCCTAAATGCTACATTCCTAACATTGTTATCCTCCCCAAATTCTATCTGATGTATTTTTCTTTTTCTCATTGTTTTTTGTCAAATATATCCATGAATCAGCCTTCCCTACTTCAATAATCTCTATTGTGCACTCCACGCTTCAACTAAACTCTACTGGGCAACTCACATTTCACATCTCCTCCTCTCTGACTCACCTTCTCATTATCTCTTGTTCAACCTCCCACTCTGTCTCATCCCTCCTTTGAGCACAAAAGGTTAAGGGGGGACTTGATAGAGGTCTTTAAAATGATGAGAGGGATAGACAGAGTTGACGTGGATAAGCTTTTCCCACTGAGAGTAGGGAAGTTTCAAACAAGGGGACATGACTTGAGAATTAAGGGACAGAAGTTTAGGGGTAACATGAGGGGGAACTTCTTTACTCAGAGAGTGGTGGCTGTGTGGAATGAGCTTCCAGTGAAGGTGGTGGAGGCAGGTTCGTTTTTATCATTTAAAAATAAATTGGATAGTTATATGGACGGGAAAGGAATGGAGGGTTATGGTCTGAGCGCAGGTATATGGGACTAGGGGAGAATACGTGTTCGGCACGGACTAGAAGGGTCGAGATGGCCTGTGTCCGTGCTGTAATTGTTATATGGTTATATGGTTATATAATGAACTGAACTAGAACTGGGACTGTAAGTAGTGTGTGAACAGCAAAACAAGAAAGGAAGCTATTGAGTTGACAGAATTCTAGATTAATTACTTTGTAGAAAAGTTAACAATTTATACACAATTTATACAGCGCTGAGTTCGCTTTATACAGCGCTGAGAATAAGTTTTCGGCATGGACTAGAAGGGCCGAGATGGGTTTTATGGTTATATATGGTTATAAGTAGATTCAGATTCAAATTATTGCAATAAAAACTTGGAACGTATTTCAGGAATTCTTCATGCAAAGAGTGCCTGATACAATTAATAGTTCTGCACAATTACAGATAGAATAGTGGAGTAGAACATTCTACAATAATATGAGAAGCAATAAATGTTGCAACATGTGAAATTTATGCTCTCTCTAGATGTCAAATTGAAGTGAACGAAATAGCCTTTCCCAAGTGTAATTGAGTTCATGTGATAAATGAAAGTTTTTGTTGCTCTAATAAATGTCCTAATAAATGGTTGCTCTTTTTAACAGCAGGGTTGCTATAATCCTTTCATACCTGGTATAGTTTAAGAAAATAAATTGGATCATGAAGCATAGTGGTTTTGTGCAGCTTGTGGTCAATTTCAATAACAAGTAAAGTACAAAGAATATCAAAGTGTTGCAGCAAAATTGCAGACAGACAGTGAGCTGCATGAATCATGCCACTTTCATCCTTTGCCCTCTGTATGTCTCACATTTCCGGCACAGACAACACCAACCTGTAGCATAGAATGCACATCTGAAATGCTCTTCAAAGATTTTTACCCGCAACTACATGGCCCATGGACAATGTAGGCCATGAGAAGAAATTAATTTAGTCTGAGGATGGTGGATCTGTGGAATTCTTTGCCGCAGAAGTCTATAGAGGCCAAGTCAGTGGATATCCACCTGAATGTGTCACAGCCTGTGGAATCCCAAAATGGCCTCCATATATAACATACTTACCATCACAAAGACTGTCCCTGCACTCCCACCACATTGCGCTGCTGATGATCCCTATTCTCAGGTTGAAATATTTGCCTCTCAGCCCCCAGACCACCAACTTGCCAAACCAACCACTGACTGCTGTCTGGCTAATACCCTACCTACCATTCTCCTCCCCATTATTCTCCTCCACAAATCTCCAACAGGCAAACTCACTGTTTTACAGACCTCCTGATCTCTCATCCCCTATACCCAGTAGCTAGTCTTTTCCCTATCGATTGCAGATACGGCCCTCCCACCAACTACTCAGATCCTTTATCTTGTCCAAGCCCATCTCTGATGCTTGACCAGAACCCTATCCATCTCCACCTCCAAATCCTCCCCTCACCAACTTTCAGTACCGCTCCTATGTTCCTAACAGTTAATCTTCAATTTGAAGCTCACACTGAAACAAAATAAAAATCTATTTTCTATCTTTCTATCTATCTATCTATCTATCTATCTATCTATCTATCTATCTATCTATCTATCTATCTATCTATCTATCTATCTATCTATCTATCTATCTATCTATCTATCTATCTATCTATCTCCGGTTTGGCGGTATTTCTATTTGCACAAAAACGGTTTGCGATAGCACTATGAATTTTCACCAGTTCACTCAGCGTTCTCCTGTGCTGCGAGTGCGCCAAGTTTCATTCCGATCGGTTGAATGTCGTAAAATTTAGCGAGGTTGAAAAATCTGAAAAAGGCGTGTGCGCAGATCGATCTCATCTCCTGCCAGTCAGCGCACGTGGATTAGTCTCTTCCCCTGCCACTCCCCGGGATGGTCCGCCCATTCCTGCGTCATCGTGTCTTTACTGGAGCTGAGGAAAGACGGCGGAGGTTTCCAACCGGACTTTCGGAGGAACCCGAAGCAGCCTAGCCGCGCCCCAAGTAGCTGCCCCACCCCAAGCACCTACCCCGCTCCAAGTAGCAGCCCAGCGTAGAAGACCCCACCCAGCTCAGCGTGGGACACGCAGCCCAGTCAGAGATGTCGCCGATGTCGCCAAACAGAAAGCGGAGACTCTGATCCCGGCGGTGGAGAACGACCAGCGATCAGCGCCCGCTGGGAGTCCCCATAGCACTGCCAATTCCAGCCACGACCCCTCAGGCTCCCCCATGCTGGCTCCTCCCCCCCCCCCTTGATGCCCCCTCCCCCCCATGCCTCTTCCCCCGCCTTTTCTCTGAGCTCACTCCCCTCCGCCCACATACACCCACCCCCCGCACACACCCACCATCGCCCACACACACCCTCCATGAACACACCCCACCGCTCACACACCCCGCCGCCCACAACCCCCGCCACCACAACCCCACCCAGCCCAGCGTGATCCAGGTACAGCCCCTGAGGACCGTGTTGGGGAACTGAAGAAGCAAGTGGATGACCTCAGGTTCGTCAGAGAAACTGAGTCGTTCCTCGACAAGTCCTACAGTAAGATTGTTACACCTAAGGTACTGGAAGAGTGGGTGACGGTGAGAAAGAGAGGGAAGCATAGAATGCAAACGTCCCCGGGTGTTGTACCACTTGTGAACAGGTTCACCCACTTACAAGCTGTCGGGACAGAAGATGTTATTACACTGAGCGGCGGACTGGCTTGCGAAGCAAAAAGGGCTCTTGAGCCAAAACCAAAGAGGCCAACGTCAGGCAACGCCATTGTAGTGGGAGACGCCATTGTGAGAGGTACGGACATGGGTTTCTGCGGCAACAGACGGGATTCAAGGATGGTGTGCTGCCTTCCTGGTGCCAGGATCCAGGATGTCATGGACAGAGTACAGAAAATCCTCAAGGGCGAAGGTGAATAGCCGGAAGTGGTAGTGCATGTCGGCACAAACGATGTCGGAAAGAAGGGGATGAATATTCTGCAGCGTGACTTAAGAGAGCTCGGAATAATGCTGAAAAGCAGGACCTCCAGGGTTGTTATCTCCGGTTTGCTTCCAGTTCCTCGTGCTGGCTAGAGCAGGAACAGGGAGATACGGGACATGAATGTGTGGCTGAGGAACTGGTGCACGGGGCAGGGATTTAGATTCTTGGATCACTGGGATCTGTTTTGGAGTAAGGGGGAACTGTACAAAAGGGACGGATGGCATCTTAACAGTTGGGGGACCAGCATTCTGGCAGGCAAGTTTGCCACTGCTACACGGGTGGTTTTAAACTGAATAAGAGGGGTGGGGTGTCAAATGGGATAGTCGAGGATGGAGTTAAAGGGAAAGGGTTTCTTAAATGTGTGAGCAGAGAGACAGAGGGGTGTAAAATGAGGGTAGAAGCAATAGGTACAAGGTGAAAAGTAAAAGTGGCAGGCAGACAAATCCAGGGCAAAAATCAAAAAGGGCCAGTTTTCAACATAATTGTATATGGGGTAAGTGTTGTAAAAACAAGCCTGAAGGCTTTGTATCTCAATGCAAGGAGCATTCGTAATAAGGTGGATGTTGAAATTGCAGATAGCTATTAATGACTTTGATATAGTAGGGATCACGGAGACATGGCTCCAGGGAGACCAAGGCTGGGAGCTGAATATCCAGGGATATTCAATATTCAGGAGGGATAGACAGAAAGTAAAAGGAGGTGGGGTAGCGTTGCTGGTTAGAGAGGAGATAAACGCAATAGAAAGGAAGGACATTAGCTTGGAGGATGTGGAATTGATATAGGTAGAGCTGCGAAACACTAAGGGGCAGAAAATGCTAGTGGGAGTTGTGTACAGGCCACCTAACAGTAGGAGTGGAGTTGGGGATGGCATCAACCAGGAAATTAGAAATGCGTGCAACAAAGGTAAAACAGTTATAAAGGGTGACTTCAATCTACGTATAGATTGGGTGAATCAAATTGGCTGGGATGCTGAGGAAGATGATTTCTTGGAATGTATGCGGGATAGTTTACTAAACCAACATGTAGAGGAACCAACGAGAAAGCAGGCTATTCTAGACTGGGTATTGAGTAATGAGGAAGAGTTAGTTAGCGGTCTTGTTCTGCGTGGCCCCTTGGGCAAGAGTGACCATAATATGGTTGAGTTCTTGATTAGGATGGAGAGTGACATAATTAATTCAGAAACAAGGGTTCTGAACTTAAAGAAAGGAAACTTTGAGGGTATGAGACGTGAATTGGCCAAGATAGACTGGCAATTGATTCTTAAAGGGTAGACGGTGGATATGCAATGGAAGGCATTTAAAGACTGCATGGATGAACTACAACAATTGTTCACCCCAGTTTGGCAAAAGACTAAATCAGGGAAGGTAGTGCATCCGTGGATAACAGGGGAAATCAGGGATAGCATCAAAACAAAAGATGAAGCATACAAATTTGCCAGAAAAAGCAGCCTACCAGAGGACTGGGAGAAATTCATAGTCCAGCAGAGGAGGACAAAGGGCTTAATTAGGAAAGGGATAATAGATTATGAAAGAAAACTGGCAGGGAACATAAAAACTGACTGCAAAGGTTTTTATAGATATGTGAAGAGAAAAAGATTAGTTAAAACAAATGTAGGTCCCTTGCAGTCAGAAACAGGTGAATTGATCATGGGGAACAAGGACATGGCAGACCAATTGAATAACTACTTTGGTTCTGTCTTCACTAAGGAAGACATAAATAATCTGCTGGAAATAGCAGGGGACCGGGGGTCAAATGAGATGGAGGAACTGAGTGAAATCCAGGTTAGCCGGGAAGTGGTGTTAGGTAAATTGAATGGATTAAAGGCCGATAAATCCCCAGGGCCAGACAGGCTGCATCCCAGAGTATTTAAGAAAGTAGCCCCAGAAATAGTGGATGCATTAGTGATAATTTTTCAAACCTCTTTAGATTCTGGTGTAGTTCCTGAGGATTGGAGTGTAGCTAATGTAACCCCACTTTTTAAAAAGGGAGGGAGAGAGAAAACGGGGAATTACTGACCAGTTAGTCTAACATCGGTAGTGGGTAAACTACTAGAGTCAGCTATTAAAGATGGGACAGCGGCACATTTGGAAAGTGGTAAAATCATTATACAAAGTCAGCATGGGTTTATGAAAGGTACTGTAAATAATGTCTGGCGAATCTTATAGAATTTTTCGAGGATGTAACTAGTAGAGTGGATAAGGGAGAACCAGTGGATGTGTTATATCTGGACTTTCAGAAGGCTTTCGACAAGGTCCCACATAAGAGATTAGTATACAAACTTAAAGCACACGGTATTGGGGGTTCAGTATTGATGTGGATAGAGAACTGGCTGGCAGACAGGAAGCAAAGAGTAGGAGTTAACGGGTCCTTTTCACAATGGCAGGCAGTGACTAGTGGGGTACCGCAAGGCTCAGTGCTGGGACCCCAGCTATTTACAATATATATTAATGATTTGGACGAGGGAATTGAATGCGACATCTCACAGTTTGCGGATGACACGAAGCTGGGCGGCAGTGTTAGCTGTGAGGAGGATGCTAGGAGGCTGCAAGGTGACTTGGATAGACTGGGTGAGTGGGAAAATGCATGGCAGATGCAGTATAACGTGGATAAATGTGAGGTTATCCACTTTGGTGGCAAAAACAGGAAAGTAGACTATTATCTGAATGGTGGCCGATTAGGAAAAGGGGAGATGCAATGAGACCTGGGTGTCATGGTACACCAGTCATTGAAATTAGGCATGCAGGTGCAGCAGGCAGTGAAGAAAGCGAATGGTATGTTAGCATTCATAGCAAAAGGGTTTGAGTATTGGAGAAGGGAGGTTCTACTGCAGTTGTACAGGGTCTTGGCGAGACCACACCTGGAGTATTGCGTACAGTTTTGGTCTCCTAATCTGAGGAAATACATTCTTACCATAGAGAGAGTACAGAGAAAGTTCACCAGACTGATTCTTGGGATGTCAGGACTTTCATATGAAGAAAGACTGGATAGATTTGGCTTGTACTCGCTAGAATTTATAGATTGAGGGGGGGGGGGGGTTTTCGAAACTTACAAAATTCTTAAGGGTTTGGACAGGCTAGATGCAGGAAGATTGTTCCCGATGTTGGGGAATTCCAGAACAAGGGGTCACAGTTTAAGGATAAGGGGGAAATCTTTTAGGACCGAGATGAGAAAAACATTTTTCACACAGAGAGTGGTGAATCTCTGGAATTCTCTGCCACAGAAGGTAGTTGAGGCCAGTTCATTGGCTATATTTAAGAGGGAGTTAGATGTAGTCCTTGTGGGGATATGGAAAGAAGGCAGGTACAGGATACTGAGTTTGATGATCAGCCATGATCATATTGAATGGCGGTGCAGGCTCGAAGGGCCGAATGGCCTACTCCTGCACCTATTTTCTATGTTTCTATGTGAGACACCCATCCCAGAGTCAGAGTAACTGAACGGGATAGGCAGCATCTCTGGAGAGAAGGAATGGTTGACGTTTCACATCGAGTCCCTTCTCGACACAAAACGTCACCCATTTTATCTCTCCAGAGATGCTGCCTGTCCCGCTGAGTTACTCCAGCATTTTATGTCTATCTTCGATTTGAACCAGCATCTGTAATTCTTTCTTACACATTATTTCATTACATGCCTGTTAGCATATTTACTGAGTTTTTGTCTGGTGAATGAAGCTGCAGATGCTGATTTATACCGAAGCTAAACACAAAGTGCTAGAGTCAGACTGAAGAATGGCCTCGACCCGAAACATCATCCATTCCTTCTCTCCAGAGATGCTGCCTGTCCCGCTGAGTTACTCCAACATTTTGTCTATCTTCGGTGTAAACCAGCACCTGAAGTTCCTCCCTTCATAAGGCTCATAGGTAAGCTGCCTTAACAAGAAATTCTACAGCACCCATGCCATCAGGTTTAATCACTCAATAGAAATGTCCTTACAACAAGCATTGCTTTAAATATCAGAGATTTGGTGGTGGATGTTCCCCTCATACTGGAGGAGGGTTCTATGTGTTGCTAATGCAGGTTTAATCATAAATAAATCCCACAAATAATTCCATAACCAAAAGAAGAATGTGGGAAAATTGGGTTAAATTTCATAAGTGAGCGGAACAGAATTAGATTATTTAGCCCATGAATCATGGCCATTCATTCATGACCCATCTCTGCCATTAAATCATGGCTGATTTATCTCTCCCTCCTAACCCCACTCACACCCATACTAATCAAAAACCTATCTATCTCTGCCATAAAAATATCCATTGACTTGCATGCAGTCAGCAGTCCCCATCACAGCAAATCCCTTTCATGATTCTTTCAAGGTTGTTATCAGGAAACAACACAATGATAGCCTAAAATTACTACTTCCCTATTCCATCTTAAAGCTGTCCTTTGTCAAAGTGAGTCACACAAATACCGACTGCACTACCTCCGGTGAAAGGATCGCAAATGGTGATCTTTGCAGCAGAGTACATTTGTAGTTAAACATTCATTACTTTTAGTAACTGTGATAAATAAATGCTTCTCTTATATCCTTGGCAGCCTTTTTCTTTGCAAATACTTACTATTTTATCAGTTGTAACTTTATCTTGATGTCATTTTGCAACACACTGATGGCCAATATATATACAGAGATGACGCCACAACAATTCTTTGTTAAAGTGTATTTTATCAGTCTTTTTTAAAATTTCAATATATAACATGAACCCTGTCTTTGTGCCCTTATAAAGTGAATTTGATTCTTTGCAATGTGTAAAGAGATGCTGCTTAGAAGGGATTTACATCAGTTTATCATTTCTTCACTATCTGCAAAAAATATCAAGGCATGTGAGATCGGGGGGGAGTGGGGTGTTGGGGAATTGGGGCTGAGGTTGGTTATGATTAGAGCCAGGATTTTGCCATAAATGCCATGTGCCTTTTCATGCCTTTTTTGATGATTTCACCAGGATAATGCCTTTTTCACGATCGAGTGCCTAAATCAGCCTTTTTTTGCCGTTTTGCTCAAAGGTCGTGTTATTTTCTCTAGTTGTACCGTGATTTCTTGGATCTTGGAAACTTTATTGTCATTCAGACCTTTCGGTCTGAATGAAATGTTGTTGCCTCGCAGTCATACATATAATAAAGTAACAAAACACACAATAATACACAAATTTAACATCCACCACAGTGAGTTCACCCGACACCTCCTCACTGTGATGGAAGGCAAAAATCTTAAGTCTTTGTCTCTTCCCTCCTTGTTCTCCCTCTGCGCTGAGGCGATCCAGGCCTCCGATGTTGTGACCCCCACCGGGTGATGGTGCTTTAGTCCCACGGCCCAACTGTGCTTCGTGAACGGGCTGGTTCAATCTCCGCGGCCCGGGGTGGTCGAAGCTGCCGCTCTCCAATCCAGCGGAAGAAGCTGTTGCCGCGGAAGCTCCAGAAAAACAGGTCACCAACCTGTGACCTGCGAGCTCCCGACGATGTCGTCTACTGGGCCCGCGGCCGAACCTCCGAAGTCGGGTCGCTGCCGCCGTCAATTTCAATGACGTTTTCTATGTTAACACATTAATATTAATGTTATTATTAACGTGTTAACATAGTATAACTTACAAGAAAATTTCCACCACCGGAGCGAAACCGGGGGCGCCACCGTCGGTCATTCATTCATTCGTGCCGCTGCCCGCTGGTTCAGCCTTCTCCAAGATCTATTTAAGAAAGAACTGCAGATGCTGGAAAAATCGTAGGTAGCCAAAAAATGCTGGAGAAACTCAGCAGGTGAGGCAGCATCTATGGAGAGAAGGAATAGGCGACGTGTCTGGTCGAGACCCTTCTTCAGACTGATGTGGGGGGGGGGAGTTGGGAAAAAGAAAGGAAGAGGCAGAGACAGTAGGACTAGGAGAGCTGGAAAGGGTGAGGGGGAGGGTGAGGGAGAAGACAAGGGCTATCTAAAATTAGAGAAGTCAATGGTGATATCGCTGGGGTGTAGACTACACAAGCAAAATACCCAAGCTTGTCTCCTCACTACATTTACTGATGGCTCCAGTCGCAGATCTGAGTTTTCGAGTGGTCTGTGCAAGGCATTCATTGATGCTGGAATTCCATTCCATGGAAATTGGAAAACAATTCTCTCAGAGTTTTTTTAGAGAAATACACAGAGGAACATATACCAAGCGAGTCATAATTACGGAAAAATTATGTTGACATCAACTTCAACATTGTTGTGCAGAAAATTAGTTGAAGTTGCATGCAACATAATATGGATCTCAATAGATGAATAGAATAGAATAGAATAGTTTCTTTATTGTCATTGTAACATGAACCATGTACAACGAAATTGTAAAATGTCAGCCAGTCAGTGCACCATTCAAACATTTCTAAAAGCTAACGATACATACAAGGTAAAATATTTAAAAAAAGATAAACAACTAAAATAAATATCATGAAAATAGCACGCATAAACACCCAGCCCTACATCCTTCTGTCGATTTCACAGTCTCTTATTATGTATCGCCCCTGCCTTCCTTGGCGGCTACATTTAGTGCCTTTATAGCAGTGGGGTAAAAACTGTTTTTAAGTCTGTTTGTCCTTGTCCTTGTAGATCTGTACCGTCTGCCTGACGGTAACAGTTCAAACAGGGAGTGTCCGGGGTGGGAAATGTCCTTTATAATACTCTGGGATTTTTTGATGCAGCGGGAACTGTGTAAGTCCTCCAAGGTAAGTAGAGGGCAGCCGACAATCCTCTGGGCGTTGTCAATGGCCCTCTGGAGCGCTTTCCTCTGAGCCGCTGTGCAGCTGGTGTACCATACGCATACACAGTATGTTAGGATGCTCTCAATGGAGCACCGATAAAAGGACAGCAGCAGTCTCTGAGTGATGTTATTCTTCCTGAGCACCCTCAGGAAGTGCAGTCTCTGCTGGACCTTTTTCAGCAGCGCAGAGGTGTTCACGCTCCACGTCAGGTCCTCCTCAATATGGATTCCCAGGAAGCGGAAATCCGCCACCCTCTCCACACAGTCCCCTCTGATAGTTAATGGTACCATGTCCGTTTTATTCTTTCTGAAGTCTATTATTATTTCCTTTGTCTTTAAGGTGTTGAGGAGCAGGTTATTTTCTCCACACCACACTGTCAGCTGCTCCGCCTCATCCCGGTAGGCGTACTCGTCCCCCCCGGAGATGAGTCCCACCACCGTAGTGTCATCCGCAAATTTGACAATGGTGTTGCTGTGGTGGGCGGGGGTGCAGTCATGTGTGTAGATGGTGTAGAGCAGGGGGCTCAGCACGCAGCCCTGTGGAGAGCCGGTACTGAGGCTGAGGGCCGTGGATGTGTGATGGCCCACTCTGACTCTCTGGCTGCGAGCTGACAGGAAGCTATTTATCCACATGCAGGTGGAGTGTGGAAGTCCCAAGTCCCCCAGTTTGTCCACCAGTTTGTGGGGAAGGATGGTATTAAAGGCAGAGCTGTAGTCCACAAAGAGCATCCGCACGTAGCTCCCCGGCTGCTCCAGGTGGGACAGTGCAGCATGGAGGGCTGTGGCTACAGCGTCCTCTGTGGATCTATTCGCTCTGTACGCAAACTGGTGCGGGTCAAAGCTTCGGGGCAGGAGTGATGTGATATGACCCCGGACCAGTTTTTCAAAACACTTCATCACCACTGGTGTGAGTGCGACTGGCCGGTAGTCGTTGAGGCTGGAAATGTGGGGTTTTTTGGGCAAGGGGACTATGGTCATATCAAGGGGACTATGGTCATATCAAGGGGACTATGAAACAACCGATGTTGTGAGGAGATATGTTGCCAATGTGGTCATCGGTACACTGGAGGCAGGTCAACCATCAAAGGCGTATTTGTTGACATTGGAAGTATTGGAGAAGTCAAACAGCTCAACTATTGCTCAGTTGTTTACATCTTCACTTACTGATCTTTGGCCAGAAGATATAAAACACGAGAATGTTTTTCTGTTTGTGACTGATACAGCTCCGAACATGAAAAAAGCTGCTCGTGCTCTTAAAGTTTTATTCCCCCAAAATGTTGCATTTGACATGCTTAAGCGGCCTTTTCACGGGGCGACTTGACGCAAGAGTTAACCGGAGTTTAACATCGTGGGAACCTCGTGCGGTAACAGTACGGCATTCGTGGACCACCGTGGACCACCGTAGCGCTAACGGCAGGTCATCGTGTAACTTGGTCACTCGGGAGAAAATTCAAGAAAGTTTGAATTTCTCCAAGATTGACTTGTACACTTGTGGTTGAGTATTGCAACATTATATGAACGTAGTGGCCAGTGCGATATCCGTAATAACTCTTGCGGGTACCGTGGGAACTCCTGCGAACGGTGAACCCGGAAGCTGGACAGAGGGGACAGAAGGTGAGTAAAAATTATCTTCTGTGGGATTGAATTTAAAAAATAAATAAAAATAAAGATTTGCATCCGCATATGGACATCAACTTATTCATGAGATGTTAATGAGATTCAAGAAAATAACTATAATCTTTAAAAAGGGACTTTAAAAGGGACTTTACTGAAAGGTTACGCATTTTAATGGTCCGTGAGAAATTTTTCACATGTACTTCTTTGAGAGATACAGGTCGGAGTCCTCGGGTCCAGGGGTCCGGAACGCTACCAATCAATGTTGTACAGAGTCCCGTGTAAGGAATGAACTGCACATGCTGGTTTAAACCGAAGACAGACACAAAAAGCTGGAGTAGCTCAGCGAGTCAAGCAGCATCTCTGGAGAAAAAAAGCTGATGTTTCGGGACGAGACACATCTTCAGACTCAATTCCGATTAGGCTGTCTGAAGAAGGGCTCCGATTCGAATCGTCACCTATTCTTTTTCTCCAGAGATGCTGCCTGACCCGCTGACTTACTCCAGCTTTTTATGTTTTTCTTCCCAGATCTGACTTACCTGCTGAGTTACACCAACATTTTGTGTCCTTCTGTGCGTATTAACCAGCATTAACCAGCGTCTGCAGTTCCTTTAGACATTACCTAACTTCAGATTTTAGAGATATAGCGCGTGGGAACTCCTGCGAACGGTAAACCCGGAAGCTGGACAGAGGGGACAGAAGGTGAGTAAAAATATCGACAAGGGAACATGTGTCCTTCGAGGATGTCCCACCTAATTGTCATTGTTGGATAATCTTTTTAACAGGAACACTTGCAGAGATGGCTCCCAGAAAATCTCAAAGAAAGGGGGTAAAGCGTGTCAGAGATGTTTTTGCCATGTTGCGCTATTCAGTTTCTATATTGTTTCAGTTTCTATATCTATATTGTTGCTCTATTCAGTTTCCCAGGGGGTCGGGACGGGACTGGAGTTGGGAGGGAAAGGTGGAGGAGTCGAGGGAGAGGAGGGGGAGACAGATGGGGGTGTCTTCATTTACTGGCGGCGGGTGTCTGTCACTGAAACAGGCAGGTGAGATTTCACATCCACCTTGTGTGTGCCTCTCTCTCTCTCTCCCTCCCTCTTACACAGGCTGAGAGACTCTGCCTCTGTGAGTGTACGTCTCTTTCTCCCCCTCTCCCACACACAGTAAGACCGAGGTACTGTGCTCAGTCCATCTGTGTCTCCCACATACACAGTAAAATATGTCTCCAAATGAGCCAATTCAACCAAGGGAGGATATATATAGTGTGTGAAAAAAAAAGTTACATCATTTGTGTCACGTGTAGTTCACGATGTTCATTCAAGATTTAACGGGAAAGCTCGGGAAACGGACAAGTCACTCGCACAAATAACAGAAATGCCGAGTACCGTGGGAACTCTTTATCTACACCCGTTATATCGTGCGAGACTCGTGCTGGACCACGACCTCTTCACTCTGGTGACATCTTGCGTCAACTCGCCCCGTGAAAATGCCCCATTAGCTCAAGGACTTCAGAGAATTGTCAAGCACATACATAGTTTGTTTCCAAATGTCGATCGCCTAGTTTCCAATGTCAAGAAAATCTTCCTCAAAGCATATTCAAGGAAATGGCACCCGAGATTCCGCTACCTCCTCAGCCCGTTTTGACTAGGTGGGGTACATGGCTCTCTGCTGTAGTCTACTATGCTGCAAATTTCGAAAACATAAAATAATTTGTCAACTGTTTTGAAGAAGAATCTGCTGCAGTCAGGATCGCCAGTGAAATCATGCAGAAAAAGTTCCTCCACCACGATCTTGTGTTTATTGCTTCCAATTTTGCAAACTTCCCACAAGCTATCACTTCCCTTGAGAAATGTGGCAAAACATTAGTGAATAACTCGCAGGTTTTCAACAAAGTAACTGACGATATCCGTATAATTCCTGACGATGTAGGTAAAGATATACAAGGAAAATGTGAGAGAGTGATTTTAGCTAACAAAGATCTTGAAGAAATACAAAACATAGCTAAAGTTCTCAAAGGTAGTTGTAATGCACAAGATATCGACATGAATATAAAGTCTGTAGCTTGTTTTGGGTATGCACCAGTGACCTCAGCTGAGGTAGAAATAAGTTTTCACAACTGAAGGATATTCTGTCTGAGAGGCAGCATAATTTAACACCAGATAATTTGAAAAAAATGCTTGTAATTACGTGTAACCAGACAACTTTGGTCATTTAACGTAGAATACCTTTCTTTTATCATTTTTAACCATATTTTGCGGGTGGAATTACATGCCTTTTTATGCCTTTTTTTGTCAATGTGCCTTTTTCATGCCTTTTTGCCTGCCTATTTCAGAGATTTTTAGCGCCTAAACATCCTGGCTCTAGTTATGATAATAACTAAACAAGAAGAAAATTGAGTGGGCTGAGAAATTGTTGCAGAAGTGGTTGGAGAGCAGATTGAAAGTTCAATAAAAGGTAGGGGTTACTAGAGAGATGGTGCACAGAGAATTCTGAGGGAGCAGATTAACAATGAAAGGAACAGAGGGCGAGAGACAGGGGTCAGGATGATCACTCATGGAGAACGTGCAAATTCCAGACAGATAGCAGCTCTACCAGCTGTGCCATGGTGCCACCCAAAGCAGTAGTTACTGGAACAGACCCTAAATCTGCATTTAAAGCCTGCCCCAGTACTTGGAGATGGTGCCATCTTCCCCTCCCATTCACATACTGACCTTTCTGTTCTGGGCCTCCTCCACTGTCATAGTGAGCACAATGCAAATTGGAGGAACAGCACCTCATATTTTGCTTTTGCAGCTTACAACCCAGCGGTATAAATTTGATTTCTCTAATATCAAGTATGCCTTGCTCAAAGATGGCGGCGCTGCCTTAGCAGCTGTGGCTCGCCTGCAGTCCGTCTGTTTTTTTTTTTTCTTTTTTGTGTTGTTCTTTTGTCTTGTTTTAGTTCATTTTTGGTTTATTGTGTTTGTGTGTGGGTGGGGGGGAGAAAACATGGTTTTGGTCTCTTATTTTGGGGGGATGCGACTTCTCTTGTCGTATCCCCCGTCTCCGTCTCCGCCTGCGCCGAGGCCTAATAGCGGAGCTGGCGGCCTCGGAGCTGGGGCTGCGGCAGTGGCGACCTGAACTCGGAGCAAGCAGCGGCTGTGGCGACCCGACCCCGGAGCAGGCAGCGGCAGCGGCGACCCGACCTCGGAGCGGGCAGCGGCAGCGGCAGCAGCCACCAGACCTCGGAGGGGGCAGCGGCAGCGGAAACAGCGATCCGACCTCGGAGGACCGGCCGCGGGCCCGGTGGACGACATCGTCGGGAGCTCGCAGGTTGGTGACCTGTTCTCCGGAGCTCCCGCGACAACAGCTGTGTCCAAAGATCCTCTATAATCTTTGGCTGTGTCCTCTGGACTGGAGGGCCAAAGCTTCGGCGGCTTCGACCACCCGGGCCGCGGAGCTGAACCGGCCTGTTCGCGGAGCTTGGATTCAGCCGCGGGACTGACATTACTTACCATCGCCCGGCGGGGTCACAACATCCGAAGCCTGGATCGCCTCGGCGCAAAGGGAGAATAAGAAGGGAAGAGACAAAGACTTAAGACTTTTGCCTTCCATCACAGTGAGGAGTATTCAACTCACTGTGGTGGATGTTAATTTGTGTTTTTTGTACGTTATTGCCATTTTTTACTATATGTAGGACTGCAAGGCAACAATAGAGGCTACTTTACTTTACTTTACTTTACTCTCTCCGTCCCTCCCCCACCCTAGTTCTCCAACTAGCATCATAGTCCTTCTGATTAATTTTTATCGATTGTATGCCTCCTTGTCACCTTCCCCTCAGCTAACAATGAACCATTCTACATTTCCTTATCATCGCCTGCTTTGATCTGTTTTCACACCTTACCCTTCCATATCTCTAGACATTCTCCCCTGACTCTCAGTCTGATGAAGGGTCTCGACCCAAAACATCACCTACTCCTTTTCTCCAGAGATGCTGCCTGTCCCGTTGAGTTACTCCAGCTTTTTGTACCATTTTACAAACTCTTATTATGTAGTAGATTCATGCATAGATTCTGCCAATGGGGTGATGCCATTGCAGCACACAGACAGGTACATCATTCCTTGAGTGATATAATTGAGAACTTGTAGAAGTATGTTCTTCACATGCAAAGTTTGGTGATTGCGTTTTACATAAATGTAAAAGAATTGTACCATGCAAAAACATTTGGATATCAAATAATTATGAGATGGAATGCAGGAACGAGGTCGAGAACCTCATGTCCTGGTGTCAAAACAACAACCTTTCTCTCAATGTCAGAAAGATGAAGGAGAGAGTGATCGACTTCAGCAAGCGAAGTGGTACACATGCCCCACTTTACATTGATGGTTGAAAACTTCAGATTCCTAGGAGTCAATATCACCAACAACTTCCCCTTGACCACCCATATTGAAGCAATGACCAAGAAAGCACACCAATGCCTGTAAACTCCTTAGTAGGCTTAGAAAGTTCTGCAGGTCCCCTACAACTCTCACCAACTTCTACAGATGCACCATATAAAGCATTTTATCGGGATGCATCACAGCTTGGTTTGGGAACAGCTCCATCCAAGATCACAAGAAATTGCAGTGAATTGTAGATGCAGCCCAGACCATCACACAAACCAACCTCCTTTCCATTGACTCCATGTATACCTCTCACTGCCTCGGTAAAGCCAGCAGCATAATCAAGGATGAGTTGCACCCTGGCCACTCCATCTTCACCCCTCTCCCATCAGGCAAAAGGTATAGAAGTGTGAAAACGCACACCTCCAGATTCAGGGACAGTTTCTTCCCAGCTGTTATCAGGCAACTGAATCATCCTACTATAACCACACAACAGTCCTAAACTACTATCTACCTCACTGGTGACTCTCAAAGTATCTTTGATCAGACTTTACTGGCTTTACCTTGCACTAAACGTTATTTCCCTATCATGTACCTATACAGCAATTTTTTTAACGTTCAATAAAGTAAAAAAAAAAAAAAAAAATAAAAATAAAAAAATGGCTCGAATGTAATCATGAATTGTCTTTCCACTGAATGGATAGCACACCACAAATGCTTTTCACTGCACCTTGGTACGCTATTTTCTTTTATGATCTGAAAATGTCACAAAATGCTTCACAGTATATTATCCACAAAGTATTATCCTGTGTATACATTATTATGTTATCTATAATTCTGTAGAAATCAAATATAATTTGTTTTCTAATGCAAACAAATTAAATATTGTAGGAAACCTGTAAACTGGGCCCCCAAACCTCCTCAGGAAATGAATATGTTTACAAACATGAATTCTTGCCATGTTTTATAGGTGACCCCACTTCTGCGGGTGACACTGGATTAAATCCTTTGTGAAGATGAATCGCACACATGTTTAAATGAATTTGACCAGACCTTGCTTTAAAAATGTTTTAGATCCACTTACCTTTAACATAATTTCTAGAGTATCTACTATCCATTTCCTCCTCTGCCTTTCTCTCTCACTTGCAGTTTCACAGATGCAGGAAGTTATCCAATATCTCATTAAATTACTGTTTGAGTTGCTTGCAGAAGGTTTCACTGCATCAATGTAGTCAACTGAGTCCTAGCTTCCCAGTTAATAGCAACAGAGGTACTTCACACAGGTACATTTGACGTATCAGCCACTGGATGAAAAATCCTGGCTATTTATCTTTTTCCCTGTAAAGTAATTCTCTTCACTTTGTCAGTTTAGAGTTTTCAGATACAGCTTGGAAACAGGCCCACCGAGTCCATGCTGATCATCGATCAATCTTTCACACTAGATCTGTTATTCCATGTTCTCATCTACTCCCTACACACTAGGGATAATGTACAGAGGCCAATTAACCTACAAACCTGCTCATTTTACTTCGGAGTCACGTGAGTGACTACGTGAAGAGCCCGCTCAGCACGCATGCGCGGCATTGCGTTCAGCAGTGCAACAGCGGCCGCATCGGGAGTCAGGCGCTCCCGCTATGGGGTGAAAGAACGGACCGTCAGGTAAGCTCTGAGGTCGGGGTTTCTTTCACAGGGAGCCTTCTGCTTTTCAGGCAGAGAAGAAAGGCTCTTGGACAAACCTGTCCCCCGCTCGACTACACGGAGGAGCGTTCCATCTGGGGGGGCAGCAACATGGCGGTAGGACCGCTTACCCGGCACTCCGCTATTCCCCGACACCGTGCCGAGCACAGTCCCGCTAACGCCTGAGCAGCGGGCTGGAAGTAAAGCTACCGAAGAAGCGTCCGGCCGGTGGCTTCCGACTTTTCGGACGGGGACGTCTCTCCACCCGCACGGGGAGGGGAGACAGCCGCATGAGCCGCATGTAGCGGCTCCTGGAGCAGGAGCTCCAGCGAGATGCGCTTCGTGAGGGGCGCTCTCGCAGGGGGAGTTCAGGCACTCCCTCCACAGTGTCTTGTGCACTGTCCATTGCTTCCTCCTTAACCGAGGGTAGCTTTGGTGACCAGGACTGGGCTGGTCAAGAAGAGCTGGCTGAAGATGTCGGGAGTATGCAAGAGGTGCAGGAACAGGAAGAGCTGCTAGGTGTGGTGGACCGCTACGTGGCAACCCCACGTGCAGGAGGCCATTCAAGGCCCTACAGGAGAGGTGGTCAATGAGGTATACAGCTCCAGAGAACTGTGAGTCCCTTAAAGTGCCGGCTGTAAACAGCCAAAAGTGGGGGCACGTTGGGGCAAACATTCGGAACCAGGAGCTAAAACTGCAGCGGTCCTCAGGCTCCTGACGTTAGCCATCACATCGTTTGCTCGTTCCGTGGACAAATACGGAGATGACCACAACCTTCGTAAACAAATCATAAGACCTGCCATAAAATCCTAAATTTGCGGGGTTGTGCAAACCCCAGCCACTGAGCCAGGCCCACTGCTCTTTGGCAAAAACCTCACAAAGCATATGAAGGATATGGAAGAGGCCTTAAAAAACTTTCGGTCTCATGAGGGCAGGCCCCGGGACGAGCAAACCAAAAACGATAATTCCTAAGCAGCAGCACCCCATCGCGTCCATCAGTCGACGTCTACCATATGGGGCTGGTGAAAGCTCGGGGTCCACATTCTATCACCGAAAGTCTTCTTTAGACCAGGGCCCAGAGCAGACCCCATGGAAAATGCGCCACCCCTCAACATCACCGCCACGTCAGACAACGTGCAAGACTTGTTGGACCGGCAGGAAACAGAAGAATACCATAACCATGGAGGTAGGTGGGTCTGGTTCCTACCAGCGTATAGAAAATAGGGGCTTAATACTAACAGGGGGGAGATATTACACCTGTTTAAAGAAGCACGGGAGACTATCACGAGTGATCAGTATATACTCAATGGCATTAGTGGGACTGACTTACCATCGCCCGGTGGGGTATCGCCTCGGCGCAGAGGGAGAAGAGGAGGGAAGAGACAGTAACTCTAAGACTTTTGCCTCCATCACAGTGAGGAGGTGTTTGGTGAACTCACTGTGGTGGATGTTAATTTGTGTTTATTGTGTTTTGTTATTATTACATGTATGGCTGCAGGCAACAGCATTTCGTTCAGACCGAAAGGTCTGAATGACAAATAAAGGATTCAATTCAAGTCAAAATACAATTCATACTAGAAAAATTGCCACCAGTTCAACATTCACCCCAGAGGGTATTTTCCCTCTCCGTTAAAGAAACGAGAGGGGCAAGCTGAACTGGTGAGACTAATTACAAAGGGTATCATGGGGAAAACATGAACCCTTGGAATTTGTATCAAATATATTCACTAAACCCAAAAAAGATGGTGGATGTCGCATCATCATTGACTTAACTTCACTAAATATGTTTGTTAAGTATATACATTTCAAAATGGAAACGGTTGTTACTGCCAAAAACTAATTTCCAAAGGATACTTCATGGCAAGCATTGATCTTAAAGATGTTTACTATTCAGTACCATTCACAAGGATCATCGCAGATACCTGAAATTTACCTGGATGGGGCAGCTATGGCAGTTTAAAGCGTTACCCAATGGGTTCACATCAGCCCAAGATTATTCACCAAGATACTAAAACCAGCTCTGGCAATATTAAGAAGACAAAAACATATTGTCATGGCATATCTTGATGATATCTTAATAGTAGGCAAGGCCATGGAATTGACTATGTTAGCTGTATCAGCTACCAAACAGTTGTTCGAAACCCTGGGATTGTCTTACATCCAGATAAATCTAAGTTGAAGCCATCCACAATCATGGACTACTTGGGCTTCACAATTAATTCAGTCTACGTGACTGTAACATTGCCAAGAGACAAAACAGTTGAATTGGCACAATCATGCAACAATTTAATGGTCAACGAACGCCCAACTATTCGACAAGTAGCAGAGTAATTGGGAAAATGGTAGCAGCATTTCCGGCTACACAATTTGGACCTTTGCACTGTCAAAACTTACAAAGAGCAAAGGTACAGGCACCAAAACGACATACAGGTCATTATGATCGTGTCATGAAGTTACCCACTGAAGCATATCAGAACTACAGTGGTGGGCAAAAAACGTTTGGTATAGTTTTCCGCCCTATTGTCATCACTAACCCTACGTTAGTTATCCAAACAGATGCCAGTGCTCAAGGCTGGGGAGCAACTAACTCCATATCCAGCACAGGTGGTAGATGGACTAACCCAGAGTCATCATTACCACTTACACTGGGCATTAATTATCTAGAGATGTTGGGTGACTTCTATGGTTTAAAATCATATGCATCAAATATGCATCACTTGCATGTATGGTTAATAATAGATAATACTACGGTGGTGGCCTACATTAACCATATGGGCGGCATAAAATCGGTATCATGCGACAAGTTGGTCAACACAATTTGGCAATGGTGTGTCGAAAGACATATTTGACTATCAGCAACTTACCTGCCAGGTAAGCTAAATACAGTGGCAGACACCAGGTCACGTAAATTTAATGACAACATCGAATGGATGTTAAACCCCAAAAAATTTGCAAAAGTTATCCAGCAATATGGCACGCCAGACATCGATTTATTTGCATCAAGGCTAAATCACCAGGTACCTATGTATGTCGCTTGGGAACCAGACCATGAGGCAGCAGCGGTAGATGCGTTCGCGCTGGATTGGGGAAATTCTTCTTCTATGCATTTCCTCCCTTCTGCCTCATCAGTCGGGGACTACGCACAATACAAATGGACTCTGCTTCACGTATTTTGATAGCACCCGACTGGCCTACATGGTTCCCAATACTCCATGACATGGATGTTGAAACTCCGATGGTATTCCCCAGTGACCCAGAGTTATTAACACCCAGTGTCGGGCACAAGCCACCCGTGCCATGAAAAAATCAAACTCCTGGGTTGCAGATTCTGCACAGACCACTTCTGGGACTGGGATTATCAGAACAAACCGTCGACACCATGTCAGCATCCCTCCGAACATCCACTAAAAACAGCACTTGTCCAGCATCAAAAAATGGGAGAAGTACTGCTTGGATACAGGGACTACCTACTCAACCGCTACAGTTACCAACGTACTGGAATTCCTGACGAACCTTCACCACGATGAAGGACTCAGCTACAGAGCCATCAACACAGCTAGAAGTGCCCTGTCTGTCTATTTAAAACCAGCTCCAGGACAACAGGCCATGGGGTCCCACCCGCTGGTGGTCAAACTAATGAAGGGTATTTACAACTCTAACCCCCTAGACCAAGGTACACCCATATATGGGATGTCAGTGTGGTCCTGACATACCTCAGAGGATGGCCACCAGCCAGATCCCTCAACCTGGAACAATCTATGCTCAAAACACTCATGTTGATGGCACTTGTATCTGCACAGAGGGTTCAGTCACTACACCTATTGCGACTGGACAGCATGCTCACAGCTCCAGACCAGATCTCTTTCGTTATCCAGGGACTGATCAAACAGAGCAGACCAGGAACACCTAATCCAGTCTGGCTTACCCGCCAGAACCACGGTTATGTGCCATGACCCACCTACTATCCTACATAGACACAACCAAAAATATTCGAGGGAGATGAAAAGCCTTGTGGGTCAGTCATAAAGAACCTTATGGTCGGGTGACGAGCCAAACCATTTCGAGATGGCTCAAGCAGGTGCTAAAAGCTGCTGGGATAAACACTAACATGTACAAATCTCACTCCACCAGGGCAGCATCCACGTCGACGGCTAAAAGAATGGACGTGCCTATAGACCACATTTTTTTTTTTTTTACAGACTGCAAATATTTAATTTAAGCCCAGGGGAGCAATTTAATTTCTTTTCTACAAACAGATTCATTGGTTGATTACGATAACACACTTCCTCCCTCAAGGACTTCGGCAGTGAGTGAAGTAATAACTGTTACACGGTTTGAAATCACAGAGCTTTGAAGTGTTCACGTAGTCACTCACGTGACTCCGAAGTAAAATAGTAAGATTAAACGAGAACTTACCAGTTTGAAGTTTGATCTGTATTTTATGAGGAGTTACGATGAGGGATTACATGCCCTCCGCTTCCACCCTCAATAATATGGGTCAAACTGATAAACTGATGTCTCCTTTTCTTTACTATGTTTACTTCAATAACTGTGTCTATCTGTGATTCCACACCGCTGCTTTGAAGTATGCCGCGCATGCGTGCTGAGCGGGCTTTTCACGTAATCCCTCATCGTAACTCCTCATAAAATACAGATCAAACTTCAAACTGGTAAGTTCTCGTTTAATCTTACTATTTTTGGGATGTGGCAGGAAACTGGAGCATGTAGAGGAAACCCACATGGTCACAGGATGAAAGTGGAAACTCCATTCAGACAGCACCCAGGGTCAGGATTGAACTCGAGTCTCTAGCGCAGTGAGGCAGCAGCTCTATCATTTGTGCCACTGCAGAGTTTCTTTGGTAGGCCTCCATGAATTGCTGATGTCTCCTCTGCATATACTATGAAATACTTGAGACATGATTTTCTGAGAGATGGTTAAAATGGAATCCACTCAATTTCTACAGGTGCTTTACCCGATTTCACTGGGAGCCTTGCCTAATTTTGCATCCAAAACGTGTTGCTCTGCATCATTCAGACAAGGGTGTGAGCCATTTAAGGCACACTTCCCACAGCAGGCATCACATTTTATGGGTGCCTCGGAAAGTCAAAGGCTGCAGAAGAGAGAAAATAAGTTCTACATTCACTTTCAGGGGAATGCTAGACCTGGTCAAAGGGACACAATGCCAAGAGACCATTCCATGTGCTGGGGTGGGGAAGGATGGTCGGGGGCAAGAGATCAAGTAGGTCCACTGTTAGAAGTTGATGGTGACAGGAGGCTTCTCGGCAGTGAGAATCCCCAAGCAATGGAGCAATGTTGAAAGAAATGTAATGCTTCCACAGGGTATGCCAAAGTGACACATAAAGTGCTGCAGGAACTCAGCTGGTCAAGCAGAATCTCTGGAGGATATGAATAAGCAATATTTCGAGTCAGGAATCTTCTTAGGACTCAACTTAGTGCCAACACTTTGTGTCTTTTTTTGTAAACCAGCATTTGAAGTCCCTTGTGTCTACATATGTCAAAGTGATCTGTGCAAACCAAAACCCTCACTGTAAATGCACTTTGTGTGATTGGTTCATACGAGAGGTGCCATTCATTAGGGAGTAGAAAGATATTGTAGAAAGCCATTAATGTAATTGGGAAGAGGATTTATTCTTTCATTCACAGGTTTTAATTAGAGCAGGTGGACCTGCACAGCAGGATGTGTGGGGAGTTAATGCATCATCTAGATCTCCTCAGCTCATGAACAATATTGGTGTTGATGACTGAAGTGTGGATATTGTCAGTTATTTTGCATTAGAGAGTTTTATTTTGAAGTTATGAATATCATCTTTCCATTTTCAAGCTCTTTTATATCCCATGGAGCCAATGCATTCCTTCTCTCCTCAGCTGGGAATTGCCTTCCTTCACTGCTCAGCAGGAACATGCTTTTTCTCCTCTGCTCAGCTGCAAAAATGATGAGAAGGAAATTCACCTGGTTGCTTTCCCCTTCCTCTTGCTTATCTTGCAGATAGCCCTCAGGCTTGGGGGCTCCTTGTTATTCTTCCTGCACCATCTGCTGATTGCCAAGGTGAAGAAGTGCATTGCACCAAGAAGACTAGTAAGTCTCCATGACTGCTTATTACGTACAGCAACCTTCATAAGTTCATTAGTTCTAGGAGCAGAATTAAACCATTCAGTCCATCAAGTCTATTCAATCATGGCTGATCTATCTTTTCCTCTCAACCCCATTTGCCTGCCTTCTCCCCATAACCCTTGACACCCTCAGACTGATGCAGACAAGGAAATCTCATTATGCATTTTCCATTATTACCTTGAAGTTTACATTGGTCATTGTACCTCGACTTGTGGCCTAGAGCAAAATGGTGCCTGGTGCAAGGCAAATTGAGGGTAGAAGTAAATCCAGGATCCTAATCTCCAGGCAATATCAGCCTCTGGAAATGTCCAACAATGCATAATCCCCGAGGTGGAATAAGTCATGCGTGCTTCAATATCTGCCTGTGCTCATAGGAATCTAGCAATTTCCAGTGTCTGAGATGCTACTTGTTCTTTGCTGAAATTATTATTTTTGGCTTGGCTGGCCGCATCATTGCTGTAAATTGGAAGACAAGGTAGATGTCTACTTGAAATAAATTATGCAGTGAAGTCGAAAGTCAATATGACATGACCTCCAGGGAAAGAGCAGTCCTGGTATAAGAATGGGGCCAAGGATCTGTCTGTAGGATGTCACATATATTCATGAGGAAAAACTTTTTCACCCAGAGAGTTGTGAATCTGTAGAATCCTCTGCAACAGAAGGCAGTGGTGGCCAGTTCACTGTATATTTTCAAGAGAGAGTTAGATATAGCTCTAAGGGCTAATGGAATCAAGGAATATGGGGAAAAAGTAGGGGGTACTGATTTTGGATGATCATCCATGATCATATTGATTGGCGGTGCTGACTCGAAGGGCCAAATGGCCAACTCCTGCACCTATTTTCTATGTTTCTATGATAATGACCTTGAGAAAACTGAATCTCCAAATACCTTTTATAGCAGGTTGGACAGGCTTTCTTGAAAGATTTCTTCGAGTAGGATCTCACTGATGGACACATCTTTTCCTTCTGCCCTGCCTCAGGTCTCCCACCCACCTAGAGAAGACATCCAAAGATCAAACAGTGCCTCCAGAACCGAAGTGCTGTCAGTCGTGCCAATCTTTGAATGTGCTTCCAAGCAGCTAAATCTTGGCCAAACAAATTCTGTTCTTTCCAGTCTCTCAACGTCAGAAGAGTTCTACTGCAGTTGTTGGGAGAGGATTTTTGCTTTAGGTTGAAACATATATTACATGAATGCTGGTATCATTAGGTACTGCTTTGGGCAGCACTGCGGGGGTGCATCCTACCAACAACTCAGGAGCAGTCCTGAGTTACTATCTACCTCATTGTAGACCCTCTGATTATCTTTAATTAGACTTTATTCAACTTTATTTTGCACTAAACGTTACTCCCTTTATCATGTATCTGTACGCTGTGGATAGCTCGATTGCAATCATGTATTATCTTTCCGCTGATTGGTCAGCACGCATTAAACGCATTTCACTGTACATTGGTACACGTAACAATAACCTAAACTAAACTAATGCTGAGAACTGTCAAGTGCATTGATATGAGTGGTGCATAGAAATGCCTGGTCAAATGTTGCACTTGTTGTGGGGCAACTTCACCAGGAAATAATCTCCAAAATGGGTAAAATTGAAGGTTTAAAATGGTTGCTATTTCATTCAATTTTCAATACTAAGGCGAGTATTCATTTTTCTTCCCTCTGCTTCTGTCAGGAAGCTAAAGGGATCACTTTCAATACATGCACCTTGAGAAAACTCCTTGCTGTCAAAAACTGTCATCCTATCAGACTAGCTGAATTCAACAGAAGTTTGAAAATAGCTGATGGAGGATATGAGATGAATGACACAGCAGTGAAGTGGTCCGTGAAAGTGTCATAGTTCAAATTTCCTAATTGGACTTATTTGATGCATTCAGTCGTGATGCCAACTGCTAATCGAAGATTTCTTAGAACAGATAAAAGCCGATGACATTGTCAAAACCAAATGTAGAAAAGGGAATAGCTGTTCATGACTGTATCTAGGATTCTGGCACAAAATGTCAAGTCAAGTAATTTCAGGGAAAATTGAGTCGTGCTTTTATTTTCACACTTTTGATATCTCTTTTACAAAAACTTGATTTTCTTCTCCGGGGTTGTTTCTCATCAGACTGCCTTTTATTGCAGTTTATATTTGTCAATTCATCAAACTTTGTGACAATTCAATCATTTGATTTTCTGAAGACTGTAATTCTCCCTCTAATTCGCTTTTCTCTACAACTGCCCAGAGTGACAAGTTGCCCTGAAAAGACTGAAAAGACTTATTCTGGCAGCAATGTGAATGCCAGTCATGTCAATTGGCTATTAATGCAATAGTCCCTTTCATGTAGAATGTAGACAAGTTTTATTAAAGAAGATGTTATTTCAAACAGCTTTCCACAGAACATAATTTGACTCTAAAAATAAATAAAATAAAGTGAAAATATTACTTTATTCATCTAAAATAGACTAGCAATTTTATAAAATAGGTTATGTTAGTGATACCATGAGGAGCAATTGGTTTAGGATGAATGGACTGTCAATTTGCAATAAAACAAAATGTTGTAAAAACATCTGCAGTTCCATCTTACACATATCTGCTCCACTGCAAAATCTTCTCAAGGTATGCTGACTTTGAAGATGTCCTCCTCCTCTCTCTGACTGGAGTTCTGTGAGGCCCTGTCTCACTGCTCCCCTCCTGTGATTCCTCCAGAAATGGCTGAAGAAGGGTCTCAACCCGAAACATCATCTATTCCTTTTCTTCAGAGATGCTGCCTGACCCGTTGAGCTACTCCAGCATTTTGTGTCTATATTTGATGTAAAATCAACTTCAGAATAAAAAGGTATCTCTTGCTGAAGAGCAGATAAATGTATGGCACCAACCTGATAGACAAAACTTCATGGTACAGAATCTGTGGAGCAAAAGGTGTGAGTAGATGTTTTGGGCCAAATCCTGGCATCAGGGCTAAAGTGAACCGGAAATATTGCCGGTATCGAGCAGTGTATAGGAGGTGGCATTCACTCTGGTAAAGGATGAGTGGAACCAGATGTGAAGCAGATGATAGGGGGATATAACCAGGTGGAGAAGTTGCATTGATAGTGATGGAATTGAATCCTTTATTTGTCATTCAGACCTTTTGGTCTGAACGAAATGTCGTTGCCTGCAGCCATACATGTAATAATAAACAACACACAATAAACACAAATTAACATCCACCACAGTGAGTTCACCAAGCACCTCCTCACTGTGATAGAGGCAAAAGTCTTAGAGTTACTGTCTCTTCCCTCCTCTTCTCCCTCTGCACTGAGGCGAAACCCCACCGGGAGATGGTAAGTCAGTCCCGCGGTACAAGCTCCGCGGCCCGGGGGTTGTCGAAGCTGCCGCTCTCCAGTCCAGCAGGAAGATAGGAATCAGACAGTGGGAGGGGATGGTGCTATGTAAGGATTATAGAAACAATGTCAGCTAAAAGGGAGTTTAGTTTAGTTTAGAGATACAGCACGGAAACAGGCCCTTCGGCCCACCGAGTCCGCACCAAACTATGATTCCCGCACGTTAACACTATCCTGCACATACTAGGGACCATTTACACTTATACCGAGCCACTTAACTTACAAAACTTACATCTTTGGAGTGTGGGAGGAAACCGAAGATTTTGTAGAAAACCCACGCAGTCATGGGGAGAATGTACAAACTCCGTACAGACAGCACCCGTAGTCAGGATCAAACCCGGGTCTCTGGCACTCCAAGCGCCAGAAGGCAGCAACTCTACCGCTGCGCCACCGTGCCACCCGTGTTGTCTGCTAAATTAGCAGTACCACATTTCAAACCCTGCTTAGGAATAGAAGTAGATGTTTTGGAACAATGCTTAGGCTAACGAAGGATAAACCATGAGGCCACCTGTGAGGCCACTAAGATAAGCTTTTGCCTTCCTAGAGATCCAAGACTAGCTGGGCTTGTGATAGGACACATAATGTAACTCACACCCTTATGACAAAAAGGAAAGTAGCCAGTTTTGACACATTGTCACCTGTTGTTCTTGGAGATTAACTTGTTATATATGTGTATGCTTTGACCGATAGGAGCTTCACCTTCAGAAGAGAGAGAGAAGGACCTCCCCTGGAGGGATTGAGAGATCTGGACTGTGGTTTGTGCCAGCGCCAGCCAGTGTAGACAGGAGACTCGGATACACAGAGGGGCATGGGGTCTGTTATTTTGTTTTATTACTTTATTAATAATTTTTCTGTATTTTACTTGTACGATGCCATAATAAATAGTTATTTGTGCTCTTCAAATTGTTCTTTCTCCATTCATTGATCTGAATCCTTGAATTCTGCATATATTGTGTTACAGATGGGAAGGATGAACTAAGGGAGAAGAAAACAAGGTGAACTGGTGAGTATATGAGGAAGGAGAGCATAAGGAACGTAGGTTACCTGGATTCTTTAATTCAATATTGGTACCATGTGTAGGAAGGAACTGCAGATGCTGGTTTATGCGGAAGATGGACAAAGGATCTCAACCCGAAATGTCACATAACCTAATCCTTTTCTCCAGAGATGCTGCCTGACCTGTTGAGTTACTCCAGTATTTTGTGTCTATCTTCAATATTCATACCATTAGGTTATACCTACCCATGCAGAAAATCAGATGATCCAATTTGCATTTGGCCTCCATGAAGCAACAAAGAAAGCTAAGGGTAGCTTGTTATGGCAGTCAGAATGAGTGACGAAAGGATTTGCATCTTGAGTTGGCCTTGCAGAGAGAGAAGGTGCTCTGCAAATTGATCATCTCATCAATGCAGTTGTACAGGGTCTTGGTGAGACCATCTGGAGTATTGCGTACAGTTTTGGTCTCCTAATCTGAGGAAGGACATTCTTGCCATAGTGGGAGTGCAGAGAAGGTTCACCAGACCGATTCCTGGGATGTCAGGACTTTCATATGAAGAAAGACTGAATAGACTTGGCTTGTACTCGCTAGAATTTAGAAGATTGAGGGGGGTTTTATAGAAACTTACAAAATTCTTAAGGGGCTGGACAGGCTAGATGCAGGAAGATTGTTCCCGATGTTGGGGAAGTCCAGAACAAGGGGTCATAGTTTACGGATAAGGGGGAAATCTTTTAGGACTGAGGTGAATCTCTGGAATTCACTGCCACAGAATGTAGTTGAGGCCAGTTCATTGGCTATATTTTTTAGAGGGAGTTAGATGTGGCCCTTGTGGCTAGAGGGATCAGGGGTATGGAGAGAAAGCAGGTACAGGATACTGAGTTGGATGATCAGCCATGATCATATTGGACGGCGGTGCAGGCTTGAAGGGCTGAATGGCCTACTCCTGCACCTATTTTCTATGTTTCTATGCTTAGTTTCACCAATAGAGAGGATGCAAAGAGGAGCTGGTGAACTGTTGAAATGATCAGACTCACACGTAGTGATTAGAATCCATAGTCTTTTATTAGCAACTTTATAGAGGAAACACTAGGTGCTTTTGTCTCCATGCATTCAGCTAGGGGGGGGGGGGGAAGAGAGAGAGAGCGAGCGAGCTGAGAGAGAGAGAGAGAGAAGAGAGAGAGTCGAGAGATAGTAGAGAGAGAGAGAGATAGATATGAGACGAGAATAGATATATATCTCTCTATCGATCAGCGTGCTACTATCGCTATCGAGATCTCTCTCTCTGCGACTCTCTGACTCTCGCTGCTTCTCTCTCTCCTCTCTCTCCTCTATCTCTCTCTCTCTCTCTCTCTCTCTCCCCCTCTCTCTCTCCCGCTCTCTCTCTCTCTCTCTCTCTCTCTCTCTCTCTCTCTCCTCTTCTCTCTCTCATCGCTCCGCTCTCTCTCTCGCTCCTCTCTCTCTTATACTCTCTCTATCTGCTCTCGCTCTCTCGCATCATCTCTCTCTCTCTCTCTCTCTGCCTCGTCTCTCTCTCTCTCTCTCTCTCTCTCTCTCGTTCTCTCTCTTGCTGCTCATCTCTCTCTCTCTCTCTCTCTCTCTCTCTCGCTTCTCTCTCTCTTCTCTCTCTCTCTCTATCTCTCTTCTCTCGCTCTCTTACTCTCTTCTCTCTCTCTCGTCTCTCTCTACTCTCCTCTCTCTCTCTCTCTCTGCTCTCTCTCGCTCTCTCTCTATCTCTCGTCTCTCTCTCTCTGAGAGTAGAGAGATGAGAGAGATTGCCTGTGGGCGAATCAGCAGTATGAGTGACATAAGGAATGTGTGGTAACATATTTATATTATGCATAATCCGTGTGGTAACATATCTATATTACTAAATGTCTGATCTTTACCACTTCCTGTTGTTCTGTATATTGATTGTAGGAAAAATGCCGCCAATTACGGCTGTGATTTTTGGCCATCTTACTCAGTCCCCCGGTGCTGCGCAGGACAAGAGGATTTTTCCCATCGATGACAAATAAAATAATTATTTGTGTTTAAAAAATGTTGAGATTCCCTCTCCTGAAAGCCAAGCCCCTTACAGAGGGACTATAAAACTCGGAAGTGTTGAGCGCCTCAGTCAGTCTTTGCAAGATGGGGGCGCGAGAGGGTCACGTCTCTCAGTCTGCTGGGAATAACACTGAAAACATGTCTACTAAACTGTGAGTGGTTTTACTGACCTGTCAGTGCCCTTAATGTGGTTTGAAAATATAGTTTGGAAATGCGAAAGCTGTGTTATCTTTGGTTTGGAAATGCTAAAGCTGTGTTGCCTTTGATTTGGAAATGCTAAAACTGTGTTGCCTTTGGTTTGGAAATGCTAAAGCTGTGTTGCCTTTGGTTTGGAAATGCTAAAGCTGTGTTGCCTTTGGTTTGGAAATTCTAAAGCTGTGTTGCCTAATTATCAACCATATAACAACCATATAACAATTACAGCATGGAAACAGGCCATCTTGGCCTTTCTAGTCCGTGCCGAACATTTATTCTCCCCTAGTCCCATCTACCTGCACTCAGACCATAACCCTCCATTCCTTTCCCGTCCATATACCTATCCAATTTATTTTTAAATGAAAAAATTGAACCTGCCTCCACCACTTCCACTGGAAGCTCATTCCACACAGCTACCACTCTCTGAGTAATGAAGTTCCCCCTCATGCTACCTCTAAACTTCTGTCCCTTAATTCTCAAATCATGTCCTCTTGTTTGAATCTTCCCTACTCTCAATGGGAAAAGCTTATCCACGTCAACTCTGTCTATCCCTCTCATCATTTTAAAGACTTCTATCAAGTCCCCCCTTTACCTTCTGCGCTCCAAAGAATAAAGACCTAACTTTCTCAACCTTTATCTGTAACTTAGTTGCTGAAACCCAGGCAACATTCTAGTAAATCTCCTCTGTACTCTCTCTATTTCGTTGACATATTTCCTATAATTTGGCGACCAAAATTGTGCACCATACTCCAGAATTGGCCTCACCAATGCCTTGTACAATTTTGACATTACATCCCAACTTCTATACTCAATGCTCTGATTTATAAAGGCCAGCACACCAAAAGCTTTCTTTACCACCCTATCTACACGAGATTCCACCTTCAGGGAACTATGCACAGTTATTCCTAGATCCCTCTGTTCAACTACATTCCTCAATTCGCTAGCATTTACCATGTACGTCCTATTATGATTTGTCCTGCCAAGATATAGCACCTCACACTTATCAGCATTAAACTCCATCTGCCACCTTTCAGCCCACTCTACCAAATGGCCTAAATTAAAGTTGCCTTGCCTAATTAAAGTTGCCTTGCCTAATTAAAGTTGCCTTCCATATAATTAAAAGTCTAATCTTGACCACTTCCTGTTTGCATTTAATATTGATTTTAGAAAAAACGCTGCCACGTACGGCTGTGATTTTTGGTCATCTTACTCAGAGTCCCGCTCCCCTCATCAGGTGCCAAGGACTTTTCCCATTGATGTAAATAAATGAGTTATTAGTGTTTAAAAAATGTTGAGATTCTTTCTCCTGTCAATCCCGCCATGAAGGCCATGCCCCTTCTGGTGGGAGGGGGGGAGGGACTATAAAACCCAGAAGTGTGGGCCTGGCTCAGTCTCTGCAAGATGGAGGAGGGATAGGTCACAACTCACTGCCTTTAGTGGCCTTGCACCCTGCTTGAAATGGTATGAAACTGCAGTTGAATTTGGTGGCCTTGCACCCTGCTTGAAGTGGTAAGAAACTGCACTTGAATTTGGTGGACTTGCACCCTGCTTGAAATGGAATTTCAAGGAATAGCCGTGTGTCAACTGCCGTGAGTGAGTGAGCTGCCAGCACAGCAGGCTTCAGTGAGCTGCCAGCCCAAGAATCCATTCGGCCTACAATGTCCATACTAGACCTTTGGAAACCAGTCCAGCCCACAACACCCATACTAGCACTCCAGAAAGCCCCCCACCCACCCCCTACTGGCCACCAATATTGGAATTGGTGGAGAGGTGAAATATTGCCTTGAGGGACCAACCCTCCCGTGTGATGCTGGGACCCAACGGGTCCCACTTAATCTAGTATTTCATATATATATAGTACTAACACACTAATCTACATCCTCCCCCTTAAAGAATTAAATGTAATTGTAAAACTACTGATTATACAGAGCACATATAGTACGTGTCAATAAACTGGAGGAAGTTCAAACATAGCCCGGGTACTTTATGGTGGGCTTACAAACATGACCTGCATGTGTACGGTACAGTCCTGCATCTCCTCCCGTCACTGGGGACACGATCAGTGGTGAAGTAGGTGTTGGAGATTGAAACGGCATCGATGAAACAGGAGACTTTGGCACAGGTGGAGGCGGCGTGGCCATAGGCGAAGTAACCGGATCACAAACAGGTTGTCGTGCTGTTGCAGTCGGGCTGATGCCGCTGGATGTGGATGGAAGTACACTTGTGCGGTCAGGATAGTACGGAGGTGGTGCTGGCTCATTCACAGGCAGGATATGGTGCCTATTATGTCTGTAGGTGCCACCATCGGCATTGACCAAGTATAAACGTGGCTCAAAGGCAGTTCCAGAAATTACACCGAGGCGGTCGTGACCTTTGTCGGTTTGTAGATGCGCCACCTGTCCCTCTGCTAGCAGTGGAAGCGGTCTGCTCGTCTTATCATACCACCCTTTCTGAACGTCGCGCATTTGTTGTAGTCTGGAATGAACTTCTGATGGTGAGAACACATGCGATACCAATGCCTGTTTCGCCACAGGCAATGTGGCCCGGGTCATAGAAACATAGAAACATAGAAAATAGGTGCAGGAGTAGGCCATTCGGCCATTCAATATGATCATGGCTGATCATCCAACACAGTATCCTGTACCTGCCTTCTCTCCATACCCCCTGATCCCTTTAGCCACAAGGGCCACATCTAACTCCCTCTTAAATATAGCCAATGAACTGGCCTCAACTACCTTCTGTGGCAGAGAATTCCAGAGATTCACCACTCTCTGTGTGAAAAATGTTTTTCTCATCTCGGTCCCAAAAGATTTCCCCCTTATTCTTAAACTGTGACCCCTTGTTCTGGACTTCCCCAACATTGGGAACAATCTTCCTGCATCTAGCCTGTCCAACCCCTTAAGAATATTGTAAGTTTCTATAAGATCCCCCCTCAATCTTCTAAATTCTAGCGAGTATAAGCCGAGTCTATCCAGTCTTTCTTCACATGAAAGTCCTGCCATCCCAGGAATCAGTCTGGTGAACCTTCTCTGTATTCCCTCTATGGCAAGAATGTCTTTCCTCAGATTAGGAAAGGATCTGCCTTGACATCAGACGCTGAGAGGATGAACCCAATATCGGGTCGTGGGAGATGTTGAACAAGTTAAGCAGGTCCAGGTACACATCTAATTTTGCTCTGTGGGACCGTTCCATTAATTGTTTGGCATTCCTGATGGCACGTACAGCTAGTCCATTCGACTGAGGGTACTCAGGGCTGCTGGCGATGTGACAAAAATCCCAGCATGCACCAGCGTCTTTGAAGTACTGGCTGGTAAATTGACTGCCATTATCAGATAGTAGTTGACATTGAGCTCCGTGGTTAGAGAAATGGTGTGCCAGCTTTTGAACTACCCCATGAGAAGTGGGGCTACAAAGAAGATCGATGTCAAACCAACTGGAAAACGAGTCGACAAGAACCAGGTATTGTTTGCCACGCCACTCAAATATGTCATTTGCCACTGTGGACCATGGGAGGGCAGGAATCGGGTGTGAGAGAAGTGGTTGCTTTTGTTGATGTGGGCCAAACTGTTGCACACTGCACAGGATTCCACTTTCTCGTGAATGTAATCGGCCGTGCTCGCAGGACAGTTGCTTTGGCGCCTTGGTGTCCCGCATGGACAGCATCAAAATACTTACTGTGTAGAGAGGCAGGAAATACAGTTTTGTGGCCCTTTATAATAATGCCATCTTGTTGTACTAGTTCATCACGAACGGTAAAGAAGGGCCGAATTGGAAGTGGGAGATTGTATTGCATGTCAGGCCAACCGCCTCACCTGGAAGGGCTGTTAAGGTCCATTGATGGTGGTCGGGGTGGAGGTGAAGAGGCAGGTGTTACACTTTCTTTGGTTGCAGGGGTAAATGCCTTGGGCAGGCAAGGGGCGAGTGGGAAAGTATGAGCAGACCAGGGATTCTTGAAGAAAACGGTCTCTGAAAAGAACCGAAAGGGGATCGAGGGGAACATGTGCTTCTGCCTGGGGAAGGGGTTCGGTAGGGATGGGAAATGGAGGACACACATGTGAGTCTGGCTGAGAAAAAGCTAAATTTCCAGAGGAAGGAAGATCTCAGTGTCTTATTCAACTAGCAACTATGTCCATCGAAAGAATCCTGTGGTAGATTCAAAATACTGGAGTAACTCAGCGGGTGAGGCAGCATTTCTAGAGAGAAGGAATGGGCGACGTTTCGGGTCGAGACCCTTCTTCAGACTGATGTCAGGGGAGGGGGCGGGACAAAGATAGAATGTAGGCGGAGGCAGTAGTAGCGAGAGAGGATGCTGCTAAACTCACGTTGGAGAGAGGAGGAGAACCTCTTCAAAGTAGACATACCTTAAGGAGATTTCGCAGTGGAGTGGACAAAATGTGTAAGTAAAAAACTGCAGATGCTGGTTAAAATCGTAGGTAGACACAAAATGTTGGAGTAATTCAGCGGGTGAGGCTTCTTCAAAGTAGACATACCTTCAGGAGATCACAGTCTTTGTGACATTAAGTATTACCATCTATGTTGAACTTTAGGTTCAGTGAGAAAGCCGATATGAGAGGGTTGCACAGTTTATCCCTCAAATTATGTTATCTGACATGAAGTGAAAGGTTGAGACAAGTAAAATATTCTGTTCTTCCAGATCATCTGAAGTTAACTATTTTTTGACAGTTTTGAATTTAAAAAAGAGTTTTGCATCATAAAAACCCAAAATAGTTATTCTCTGTGACAAAATGTAATTTCTTAGCCACATGAATTTCACTGTATATTTTCTTAGCATGTTTAAATGAAAAGTATTTAAATAATTGATGAGACCTATATTATCTTCTTCCTCACTGAGGACAATTTCTGCCCAAAATGAAAATAATGTCACCAGGAGGTGCCATTTTGGAATACCTGTTGCAGTTTCAAGGATGGGCATTTCACCTGTGATTGATTAAATTAATAGTCATTAAGTGATTCCTATAAATATATCACATCAACAGTGAGAAAGGCCATTTGGCCATTCGAGCCAGCACCGCCATTCAATGTGATCATGGCTGGTCATCCCCAAACAGTACCCCGTTCCTGTCTTCTCCCCATATCCCCTGACTCCGCTATCTTTAAGAGCCCTATCTAGCTCTCTCCTGAAAGTATCCAGAGAACCGGCCTCCACCGTCCTCTGACGCAGAGAATTCCATAGACTCACAACTCTCTGTGAGAAAAAGTGTTTCCTTGTCTCCATTCTAAATGGCTTTCCCCTTATTCTTAAACTGTGGCCCCTAGTTCTGGACTCCCCCAACATCGGGAACATGTTTCCTGCCTCTAGCATGTCCAAACCCTTAACAATCTTATATGTTTCAATAAGATACCCTCTAATCCTTCTAAACTCCAGAGTATCCAAGCCCAACCGCTCCATTCTCTCTGCATATGACAGTCCCGCCATCCCGGGAATTAACCTTGTAAACCTACACTGCACTCCCTCAGTAGCAAGAATGTCCTTCCTCAAATCGATGTCTCTGGAGCCAGCAGCACAGCAAAATTGTCAAAATAAGACCGCTCCCTCCGTAACTCCCTGGTCAATCGTCGCTTCCCACCCAAACCACCCCCTCTCCTGGCACTTTCCCTTGCAACCGAAGGAACTGCTACACTTGTCGTTTTACCTCCCCCCTTGACTCCATTCCAGGACCCAAGCAGTCTTTCCAGGTGCGGCAGAGGTTCACCTGCACCTCCTCCAACCTCATCTATTGCATCCGCTGCTCTAGGTGTCAGCTGCTCTACATCGGTGAGACCAATTGCAGGCTTGGCGATCGCTTCGCCCAACACCTCCGCTCGGTTCGCATTAACCTACCTGATCTCCCGGTGGCTCAGCACTTCAACTCCCCCTCCCATTCCGAATCCGACCTTTCTGTCCTGGGCCTCCTCCATGGCCAGAATGAGGCCCACCGTAAATTGGAGGAGCAGCGCCTCATATTTCGCTTGGGTAGTTTACACCCCAGCGGTATGAACATTGACTTCTCTAATTTCAGGTAGTCCTTGCTTTCTCCTCCCCTTCTCAGCTCTCCCTCAGCCAACTGTCTCTGCCTCTTCCTTTCTTCTTCCCGCCCCCCCCACCCTCACATCAGTCTGAAGAAGGGTCTCGACCCGAAACGTTGCCTATTTCCTTCGCTCCATAGACGCCGCCTCACCCGCTGAGTTTCTCTAGAATTTTTATCTACCTTCGATTTTCCAGCATCTGCAGTTCCTTCGTAAAAATAAGTACTATGCTTATTTGTCGATGAGAAAGGAATGTTGTCCACAAATTTCACCTCGGTTGGCCTCTATTGATTAGTTGTTGCAAGTGCAGATTTTGATCCATTATGGTGAGCAATGTGTGTACATATCTGTAGCAAGAGTTTAGGTCAACCGTTGTATTAGCAAGGGTGAAAGCAAATGCCAAGTTTGCAAAGTAGGCAGATCTTGTCACGAATGCTGATTTAATGCCTTTCTTGCCAAACTGGAACTCTCTGGTTAACAAGCTCTCTTAACATTGCACAGCTGATCACACTTTCAGCCACAGCACACACTACCCAACAGTGGCATTTTCAACATTTACAATTCAGTTAACGATTAATTTCCACTGGCTGTGCCCATAATCTTACAATTGCTTGGTGCTTTGTAGAGATTTTTAACAGTGCTAATGCCTACAGGGAGTGATATGCCAGATGCATGAAGCTACTGTGGGACTAGTCGCTCCCTGGCTTGGATGCATTAATAGGAAATGCAACATAATATAGAAAAATAACACACAGCAAAGCAAGCTGTTGGGAGAAGGAAAAGAAGAAGGAGAGGAAAGGGACTTCTTAACATGAGATCATATCTACACAATGAAAACAATTATCCGATGTGAAACCCCAGTAAGAACCAATTATGCAAGACATTTATACGTTTATAAAAGCGTTCTCGCTGAAATCTGCCTCAGCTACACATGTAGAGCAGGGTGACAGTCATTTTATCAGTGGGTGCCAAGGTTGCTGTGGAAATGAGCACTTTTGCTTTGGGCTCCTTCCAGACGGAAGGTGGAGATATTTTCAAGATCTCGATATTTTTCATTCACTGCTGTTAAAAGAGGGAATACATACTAGTACGTACATGTGTTCTTTCTCTCTGGCCCGAGACCAAGAGATGCAACAAGCGCATGGTTCTATGAGGATTATAGGCTGCTATCGAGTGCTCTCATGTTGCTCTACAGTCTACAACCAAGTACTGTCTCAGAGATGTGGCACAACTGGAAAGGATGGCACCACATTAATCCCCAGCTGATATGTGACTTAATACATTACGCAATTAAGGATAGACACAAAATGCTGGAGTAATTCAATGGATCAGGCAGTATCTCTGGAGAAAAGAGATGCTACCTGACCCGCTGTGTTTCTACGGAATTTTGTGTCTATCTTTGGTGTAAACCAGCATCTGCAGTTCTCTCCTACTTAATGTAGGATGTTCTCTGGTATTCTGGTGGGGATCATGATGTCTTCATTCTACATCATTCCATTTTGCCTTGTGTTTTTGAGCCACCAAATTACTGAATGAGTAGGCCATCCATTGACAGCATAACTCAGGGCTTTGATCGTTAATCTACCGACACAGGCAGTGACCTGCTTACTGTGGGTTTCATGCTGCCAATGTTAATATTGGCCAAATTAGAGGTATTACAAAATGGAGGATCATTGCACTTGCAAGGCCTGCTTGGCCTCTTTCTGTGAAAAGTTGCAAGCTGTGAGCTGGCACCAGAAAGTCTGGATCCTAGATGGATATGCAGGATGAGGTGAGGTCCAGATGTCTCTTCCTTTGTTAAAATGTATAAGGACTTTTGCAGAGGAGCTCAGAGGTGTTGCAAATGCATGGTCAGGATTGGTCAGATAAGGGGAGTTGTAAATACTGTTAACTATGTTGCAGAGTGTCTGTGCTGATATCTCGTGATTGGTTAAAGTGTGAAGCCTTGTTCAGACTGTTTACAATTACCTGGGAAAATGTTTCTATACATAATGGGGTACTTTGTGATTGGGTTAGGGAACTGTCAATAACTGTATAATGTGATCGATATGTGTGATTGGTTTGTAGGGGTTGCCTCCCCCAAGTAATGTCACGCCCTTAATTTGGAAGGGTATAAGATGGTGGGTAATTCTCTGGGGTGTGTCCGTTGATTGTGACTTCTGTTTGTACGAGTATTGTTGTCTTGCATGAGTGGATCGGCAACCGTCCCCGCAGTTTGTTCTTCAATAAAGTAAGGTTTTGGAACCAGAGTTTGACTTAGTGTTTGACTAAACCAGACTAAGGAGGTAAGTCTAGAATCGGAATTTACACCAACAAATGGTTGACCATCCACAAGAAGAGCTACAGTTACATACAGAAACTACTCTGACAGCATCTCCCAAACCTACAACCTCTAAAACAATGTAGGACAAGGTAGGACAACTGGACCAGGTGCACAGGGACACCACCACCACAGGTTCCCTCCATGCCTCACATCGACTTGACTTGGAAATATATCACCTTCCCTTCATCTCCACCATTCCTTAGATCCTGGAACTTTATACACAAAACCAAAAAAATAAAAAAATAAAAATCCCCTATCCAATGTTCTAGTAACTACCACTCAAAACGTAACTGGATTAATTAGATTTTTCCAGCTTTCATTACTGTTTATCCTCAAGATACTGAAGCAATTTACTAATCTACACCACCACTGCTGAGTTCAACTGGTCCAGGACCAGTCCACAAATGAATCCAAAACTTTGCTTATCTGTGTGGTTCAGCCATGCCCAGATGGGTCACCAGGGAAGCCTATGAATAATTCATTTCAAATAAATATTCTGTAATTGTAGATAAATTCGCTACGATTTCAGGCTTTAAAACTTGAAGTAAGTTGGCACGGAAATACTACAGTTACTCTCCCGAGAATGTGTGTTTTCAATTAATTAAAATTATGAATTATTCAGTGAACCTTTGAGTCCCTTCTCAGTCCCCTAGGATATGTCATGTTGATGTTTCTGTTAAAAGTTATATATCATTCAATGTAATTATTACAAGATAACATTTTATTTAAAAGTTGTTTTCATTAATGGTAACCATATTTACAGGAATACTGAAACATGGGGTAATATAAATTTAAAAATATATATATTTTAAGTTAAGGTTTACATTTGTAGAAATGAGGGGGAATATGCTGCATAGTTCTGGGAAAGAAAACTATAAATTAACTGACTATTAAAATGTCCATGTTCTCCATTTATTTGCAATCCAACAACAATGGAATTTATCTAAGTCTTTAGAACATGAGACAAACTGAATGGCATTGTGTAGCTATGGAAAAGGTTGTTCCTTTTCCTGCTTTCCTGCAGTGACCTTGTTTTTAGCTTTTCTCTCATTCAGTGGTTCTATATTGTTAAATCATTGCATAGGGAGGTTATTAGCTGGTGTTGGTTTAGTGCTCACAACTTCTGAGGCTGGGTTGAATGTGTAATGCATTTATTAATCATTCGAGGAACAAAATGGCCATTCTGGTGTCATTTTAGCCCAAGTGATTAATGCTAATGATTTTAACATATGAAGAGAACGAACATTTCAAGGTGAAAATTGGGTGAAAGATTTAATTAAAAATGTGATAGAGACTGTTGGCAAATTTATTTTAGTGAGGCTTTTATAATTCTAAGATTTCATCCAGTTGCTTCATACATGGAAAAAGTGTCAGCATATTAGGCTAAGCACATGGTTTTATCAGTGAAGCTACATCAGCACAATCATTTGTGCAAAGGACACGGCAACAGGAATTGAGAGGCCTTGTTGCCATGGAGATCTGGTACAAAAAATACAATTGCCAACAGTTGAAAGGCCTCAAAAAGCATTTGTCACTGAGAACTTTGAGGTACTGAGGACTGGGAATTTCAGCATTCACATCTTCATAGCCTGGGGGAGGGGAGGCTCAATGGTGCCAAGGATAAACTGAGTTCTGCGACAATGTTGTTTTACAGATTAAGCAGCACACACCAAACAGTAAGACATTAATCCACTGACAGTGTGGGTAAAGGTTAGAATTAGTGCAGTGCGGCCAGAAGAGAACACCTCCTCTGTTATTCACTCTATATGCTTGCAGACAGCAGTAAACCCCACCTAAACTGCTTTGAGTGTTTCTAACAGGCGGTTTACCATCATGATTGAAGACTAAACAGAGTAAATCCATCCCTCTTTGCTGTAAATATGTTTTTTATATATCAATATGTTGTTTAAAATTCTTTATTACATCAGATTCTGCCTATTGGAATTGACCTATTATTTAAGATCTAGCAATTTAGGAAGCAAGGGTCGTATCACAAAATATTCTGTCATAAGAAGTACATTGTTTTTAGATTGATTTATATATGTAATGAATAGTGCTGGATTCTGTTGCTGAAGCGTATTCAAGGAAACCACTCTTTGTAGACACTAACTACACACCGGAGGATGTGTTTTTACAAATTCTGCTCCAAGTGAAAAGCTTTGTTTGCTGCAACTGCATATCAGGAATTTGGTTACATGGGTCATTGGGTCCCTTCGGATTTTCTGTCCATTACACTTAATGACTCCGGTGCCACATTCCCGATATGCCCTCTTGTATCAGGATTGGGGGGTGGGGTGGTGGTGATGCAGCGCTGTGTCGCACAAATTGATAAAAGTCTATATTTTTTTTTTTTACCTTTTGCCTATTAGCTTTCACTTTAAAAATGTGATAATTTTTCTAATATTGGTTGATTTTATATTCTTATCCTTTTCTATTTTCATTTGGAAAATGTAATTTTCTTAATTATGATTTATTTATTGGTGTAAAAGGGACTCATATAGGCCCATTGCACCAAATTTTCAGACCCCTGACCATTTTCGAGCATTACTGGTAAATGCATAAAACACATGTAAAGACCAACATTGACACACCGGTGAACCTATCATCAAATTAAGGTCCATTGTAGAAGATGGACAATGATGAGTACAGGTATTACAGCATTTGACCTGAAATACACCGAATGCTTCTGTAACTACTACAATATATTTTTAAAAAGCTTTCATAAAAAAAGAGTCATTACGGAGGATAGAAATAATAAATTAAAGGATCATAGAGGCACACGGAACAGAAACAGATCCTTCAGCCCACCATGTCCATGCTATCCTACCTTTTTATAATCCCATTTGCCCAGATTAGGCACATAGCCTATGCCTTGGTGATTCAAGTACTTGTCGAGATGACTCAGATGATATGATTGAACTGTCTGAAGGAATTTGATGTGATGAGAAACTAGATAGTCTAAGGGTGGCACAGTGGCGCAGCAGTAGAGTTGCTGCCTTACAGCGCTTTTAGTGCTGGAGACCCGGGTTCGATCCCCACCAAGGGTGCTGTCTGTACAGAGTTAGTACATTCTCCCCGTGACAAGGTGGGTTTTCTCCGAGATCTTCGGTTTCCTCCCACACTCCAAAGACGTACCGGTTTGTAGGTTAATTGGCTAAGTATATGTATAAATTGTCCCTAGTGTGAGTACAATAGCATTTATGTGCGGGGATCGCTGGTCGGTGCAGACATGTCTAACGAATCTTATAGAATTTTTCGAGGATGTAACTAGTAGAGTGGATAAGGGAGAACCAGTGGATGTGTCATATCTGGACTTTCAGAAGGCTTTCGACAAGGTCCCACATAAGAGATTAGTATACAAACTTAAAGCACACGGTATTCGGGGTTCAGTATTGATGTGGATAGAGAACTGGCTGGCAGACAGGAAGCAAAGAGTAGGAGTAAACGGGTCCTTTTCACAATGGCAGGCAGTGACTAGTGGGGTACCGCAAGGCTCAGTGCTCGGACCCCAGCTATTTACAATATATATTAATGATTTGGACAAGGGAATTGAATGCAACATCTCCAAGTTTGCGGATGACATAAAGCTGGGGGGCAGTGTTAGCTGTGAGGAGGATGCTAGTAGGCTGCAAGGTGACTTGGATAGGCTGGGTGAGTGGGAAAATGCATGGCAGATTCAGTATAATGTGGATAAATGTGAGGTTATCCACTTTGGTGGCAAAAACAGGAAAGTAGATTATTATCTGAATGGTGGCCGATTAGGAAAAGGGGAGATGCAACGAGACCTGGGTGTCATGCTACACCAGTCATTGAAAGTAGGCATGCAGGTGCAGCAGGCAGTGAAGAAAGCGAATGGTATGTTAGCTTTCATAGCAAAAGGATTTGAGTATAGGAGCATGGAGGTTCTACTGCAGTTGTACAGGGTCTTGGTGAGACCACACCTGGAGTATTGCGTACAGTTTTGGTCTCCTAATCTGAGGAAAGACATTCTTGCCATAGAGGGAGTACAGAGAAGGTTCACCAGACTGATTCCTGGGATGTCCGGACTTTCATATGAAGAAAGACTGGATAGATAACATCTCCCTTAGTCAAGCCATTGTCCCCACATGCCTCAAAACTTCCACGATAATCCCCATAGCGAAGAAACCAGTGGTTGCCTGCCTAAATGACTACCGCCCTGTCGCCTTGACCCCAATAATAATGAAGTGTTTTGAACGCCTGGTGAAACCCCACATTACTGCCAGCCTCCCCTCATCGTTAGACCCCCTTCAGTTTGCCTATCGCCCCAACCGTTCTACAGAGGATGCCATCTCTACCACGCTGCACACAGTACTCACGCATCTGGAAAACAAAAACACATACGCCAGAATCCTGTACATTGACTTCAGCTCAGCGTTTAACACCATCATCCCACATAGACTTGTGGAGAATCTAACCCTGCTGGGCCTCAACACCACCCTGTGTCACTGGATCTTGGACTTTCTGACAGAGAGACCGCAGTCAGTCTGTGTTGGCAAGAACACTTCAGGCTCGATCACGCTGAGCACCGGCTCCCCTCAAGGCTGTGTGCTCAGCCCGCTGTTGTTCACATTGCTCACACATGACTGCTGCCAGATTCAGGGACAATAAGATCATAAAATTTGCAGATGACACAACAGTGGTGGGACTCATCAGCGGAGATGACGAATCAATGTACAGGGAGGAAGTAAAACAACTAGTGGACTGGTGCGGCAAAAATAATCTAGAATTAAATGTCGACAAAACGAAGGAGATGGTTGTCGACTTCAGGAGGGTGCAGCCAAAGCATACACCCCTCAACATCAGTGGCACTACAGTGGAGAGAGTGGAGAGCATAAAGTTCCTCGGTGTGCAAATTACAGACAGCCTCACCTGGTCCAGGAACACCACTGGGACCGTCAAACGGGCCCATCAGCGACTGCACTTCCTGAGGAAACTAAAACAGGCCTCACTCCCCACGAACATCCTCAGGACTTTCTACAGGGGTACGGTGGAGTCTGTACTCACGTACTGCATAAATACGTGGTACTCCACCTGCAACTGCTCGGACAGGAAGGCTCTGCAGAGGGTAGTGAGGGGAGCAGAGAGGATCATTGGCGTCTCCCTACCCTCGGTACAAGAACTGTTCCAGAGCCGCTGTCTGAAAAAAGCTCAGAGAATTGCTAAGGACAAACTGCACCCCCTCCACATACACCTGGATCTCCTGCCATCAGGCAAGAGATATCGAAGCATCAAAGCCCGGACTACAAGACTGCTAAACAGCTTCCTACCACAGGCTGTGAGGCTGCTAAACAGTCACTCTGTACTCACAGTCACTTGATTCTGCGGCTGGCACGGACACTTTAATAACTGGCACTGGCCACTCAAATCAGCTGCCCCGGACATTTTATGATTGGTTTATTGTATTTTAACGTTGTGTTTTACCTGCTTTTAACTATTTATACTGTTCCATCAGGGACTGGATTGTTTTTAGTATTATGTGTGAAATGTTTTAAATTTCATGTGCGATGCTCCGCTATTCCCTGGGAAACGTCTTTTCATTTTGCACTGTACAACTGTTGCTTGCAAGATGACAATAAAGGTTGATTGATTGATTGATTGATTGATTGATTAGACTCGGCTTGTACTCGCTAGAATTTAGAAGATTGAGGGGCGATCTTATAGAAACGTACAAAATTCTTAAGGGGTTGGACAGGCTAGACGCAGGAAGATTATTCCTGATGTTGGGGAAGTCCAGAACAAGGGGTCACAGTTAAAGGATAAGGGGGAAGTCTTTTAGGATCGAGATGAGAAAAACATTTTTCACACAGAGATTGGTGAATCTGTGGAATTGTCAGCCACAGAAGGTAGTTGAGGCCAGTTAATTGGCTATATTTAAGAGGGAGTTAAATGTGGCCCTTGTGGCTAAAGGGATCAGGGGGTATGGAGAGAAGGCAGGTACAGGATACTGAGTTGGATGATCAGCCATGATAATATTGAATGGCGGTGCAGGCTCGAAGGGCCGAATGGCCTATTCCTGCTCATGTTTTTCTTAATCTTCCATTTGTCCGAACTGGCCAGTCTGATGTAAGATAATCTAACTGTAGTGTAATCTCAAAGAATTTGCTGCTAGTTGTGCACAGTATTCCTCATATTCTCTTTTGCTTCACACTTCTATTAATTGCAGGGATCGAGGTCTCAAAATTCCACCAGAGTTAGTTCTCTCCCTCCTCCCCCCACCTCCCCTCTCCCCTCTCTGTAATGGCCCTTGTTTACCACTACACAGGGTGGCCCCAAGGCATTGCATCAACTGGAGAATTTTGGTCTCCACCCTATCATCGACATTCCCTCTGTTCTCTCTTCACCTCTCCTCCTCCCTGCAATTTAATAGTCACATGCTTCCTCACTTTTTCCAATTCTGATAAAATGTTATTGATACCAGTGTTAATACCTGTGTTCCTCCATCCACAGATGCTGCCTGACTAATTGAGTATTTCAGCCTTCTTTCAGATTTCTACATCTTCAGGTTTCAACAATATACTTCATATTCCTTAAGCAAACCATTAAAAACTTGAATTTTCCTGTATTTCATTTATTTCTCTCTTCGAGCTATAATAGTATATAATTTATGTTTGAAATAGTGCCTCAGTGCTAAAATAGATCAGAAGCAGTCTTATCAGAAATAAAGATTAGCAGTAATATTGTGCCTTTAACAAACTAAGCTATCTTAGTTCATTGTACAGCCAATAAAGTATATTGGCTGCAAAGTAACTGTTGTAATGTGGGAAACACAGCACCTTCAAATTAAAGAAACATTTCATTAATCAAAATCAGGGTCATCCAAACACAGTGTCAGATAAGGAGAGGAGTGAAATGTAAAACTAGATGGAAGGATTGGAGTGAAAGGGAACGGGGGGAGGGAAAAGACGGGGGGGGGGAGAGGGTAAGGAAGAGCTGGGGTCTCACAGATGGGAGATGAGTGTACGAAGGAGGGGAAATGAGCAGGGTAACTAGGGGAGGTGGGTTTTGGAAGATAGTGGGAGAAATAGGAGTCCACTAGGGTGGGGGGCAGAGGAAAGAAAGAGGGGGTAGTAGGGTATAACTTGAAGCTGGACAATTCAAGTTTGTACCTTGGGTTGTAAGCTACTCAAGTGAAATAGGAAGCAACATTATTCAAAAGGAATCGAAAAGAAAAAGAGTTTCATTGTTGATGCCTTCTGTCAATCTGAGATAGACAGAAAATAGTCCAGCCTGACCGATGTCATTTTCTTCACAGTGAGTTCCATTGTCCTCTGCTAATTCAGTCCAAACCAGATATTTTTGGCTTACCACACCTTCAAGCATCTTTGCTTGAAAGATCATTATTCTGCTTGGATGGGTCTTTAGAAGCAAGCTTGTGTTCCAGATGAAATGCTTTAATTTATACACTAATTGCAGGCCAGTTGTAAGCAAAGAAAACTTTGGCTGTGATGGTTAAGACACAACCTTAGACAAGAGTTCAGTTTTGTCAACTGTTTAGTACTGTTTGATATTCCAATCAGACAATTTTGTCACATTGTAGACATTTACTAAAATGTGTATCATAATATAATCGATGCATGAATTGAAGATGTTCGCTGATATAGCGGTGAGTAAGAAGTTTAGAGGAAGGCTGGAAAGAATTCTTGGAAAATAGTCAAACTTCTTTGAGCTCTGAGTACAAGAGTTAACTCCAATAATAACTACTACAATGAGCTGCGCCAAGATAGTGCTCTGTAAAATAATGGCTTCAACAGTAAAACATTAATAGAACAGGGTTAGATTTTCTGCCTAATGAGGTAGCACAGCAGATGTAATGTCAATACAAGATGCAGTTGGCTAGTGATGCCTCACTGCTTCCAATTCAAAGATGGTGCATTATCCTGCAGAAAACATGGCAATACATTGTTGTGTTGATAAAGTCAGAACTTGCTCCACCAAGATTACTATAATAGGAAACATTTTTGAAAAGTTAATATTGTATGTAAAAGTAGATGGATCAAGTTCATAACTCTCAATAAGATTATTCAATGGTCATGCTAAGGTAAGATTCCTGAAGTGGCATGAATAAAGCTGTAATGTAGCAACTAACTGACACCCATTTTAGTTAAGGCTATTAAACCTGGCTCGGACAAAACTCTGATTATTAGCAACCACTTTCTGTTATTTGCACTACCAGTTTATTTATTCATGTGTGTATATATTTATATCGTGGTATATGGACACATTTATCTGTTTTGTAGTAAATGCCCACTATTTTCTGTGTGCTTAAGCAAAGCAAGAATTTCATTGTCCTATACAGGGACACATGACAATAAACTCACTTGAACTTGAACTTAATGAAAGATTTATCAACAAACCTCTGTATCCCTTGATATTGACCAGTTACAAGGTACAAGATTCAAGATACAAGATACATTTACTCGTCACATGTGCCAGATGGCACAGTGAAATGAAATTCCCATACAGCCATACAATAAAAATAAAGGACACAACACACGATAGAATTTAACATAAAACATCCCCACACAGCAGAATCAGAGTTTCCCACTGTGTGGGAAGGCACCAAAGTCAGTCTCTTCCTCCACTGTTCCCCGTGGTCAGGGCCTCCCCAGTTGATCAAGAAGCTATATTCCATTACTATAACAAATAGAATCCTAGTCCCAGGGTACATCGACAGAGCACAAGTGACAAATGAAATATAACAAAAAATGAAATAATTCCCACTAAATTCCCACTAAACCTTATGTTTGACAAGGCCACGATAATTACATTTTTAGAGTCATTTATCCTGCAAATTAATTTATGCATATGATTTCTTAGGATAGCTTCTAAAGTACTGACTCCTGCAGCCACAAACATGTTACTAGCACTACACCATCTAGGTTTCCTTAGCAGTGTTCTCATGGCATCATTCTTGGCCACCTTTAGGCTCTGAAAACTTGTCTTTCCTTAGTTCAACCACAGGTGCGCAGTATAGAGTGGTGTGCAATATGCTCTAAACAGCGACATCTTCACCACATCTGTACATGCTCCAACCTTACGCAAGAGAATATTCACTTGTACATACAGCATACGTCATTGCCTATAAATATCCTCATCATTTGTCATTTGTTCTGTAATAAAATGCCCAAGATATTTTACCTTATTACAGGCACTAAGATTATTGTCAGACAATGTAAAATCAGGACATTTTAGACATTTATCCTCTTTGGTTCTACAGATCATAACCGCACTCTTACAAGCATTATGTTTAATATCATGTTCCACACCATACACAGAACATATACTAAGGAGCTGCTGGAGACCAGCGCTAGATGGACTAAAGACCACAAGATCATCTGCATACATAATATGGTTCACTATAAGTATTGCCAATCATGCACCCAGTATTACAGGCTTTCAATTGTTTGGACAGATCATCAATATAAAGATTAAAAAGGACTGGGGACAAAATTCCCCCTTGTCTAACACCATTGCTAACCTTAAATGGGGCTGAGACCTTATTGCCCCATTTTATTTGCATAGTCTGGTGGGCATACCAGTAAGCCAGAATTCTCACAATGTATATAGGCATCCCTCTTCGACTCATTTTAACAAACAGCTTTCTGTGATTAACACGATCAAAGGCTTTGGAAGCATCAATAAAGTATTGCCTCTACATGTGTTTACAATCTCCTTTAGGGCATATATGCAGAAGTTAGTGCCATGTTTAGCTTTAAAACCAAACTGGTTATCTGTGGAGTTAACAAACTCATTTACTCTATCCAGCAGAATTCCTTCTAAGACTTTTGACAATATACTGGCTAAAGCTATGGGCCTGTAATTATGTAGGCTGCCTACTTTACCAGCTTTGTCCTTAATGACCGGCACTAGCAGAACAGACAACATTAAGTCTGGTAACAAGCCATGAATCATAAAGCCTGTAAAACAAATAGCAAGGAGAGGAGCTATCCTCATACTCGCATACTTCAGATGTTCAGCAGAAATATGATCCAAGCCACTTGCTTTGTTGTTGGACAGCTTGCTCATGGCATAATACACCTCACGTGACACAATCACCATTGAGTCATTACTCTCTATATTGTCCACCCTATACAAGTCACCTTGGGCACAGTTGAATAAAGTACTATTATGTTGTTGTCATAACTCCGTGATATTAGCTGTTCCGGAGATTCCTTCTACAGTGCATGGTAGAGATGTTTTGCAACTGTTAAGAGCTCTCAATTCTTTCGAAAAATCAGTATCATTGTTACTTAGCAGCTTCTTAACCATGGAATCAGCCATCATAGTGTGCTCAAATTTACAGATGAAGAGAACAGCATACTTATATCTTGCATTAGTGAGCTTCTTGTACTCAAACACAGGCCCCTGTCTGGGTCTACCTGCCATAGCCCATGATTTAGTGGCTTCACGGACTTCAGCGTGATACTCAGCTACATACTTATTCCAGCCAGGCCTGATGTTATGTGTCTTATTGTTATGCTTGCAGTAGGGCTTACTGACTACATATAAAGTGCTTATACATGGAGCAGATATCTCTCCTATGCTTCATATCCTTGCAATTAACATTACTACACATCATTGCATCTTTGGGTACAAGAGCGGAACTCGCTATCAAAACATGGAAGGGACGGGGGACACAATTTACAGACACACACGTGAGAGGCTTCGGAGGCTCAATCGAGCGCTAAATGCAGCTCAACTCTGTCTGTCTCACCGGGTTAACTACAGCCCTGTCTGGACTGATGGGACACCAGTGCTGCTTCTCCATGCTGGCTCCCGCAAGCCCATCCAGGGTTGTAGGTTCACTTGGCAGGACAGGCAGAGTTGAGCTGGGTTTAGTGCTGTTTCTCTGCGCTGGCTGTGGGCACAGCGCCCGTCTGACTGCCGACCTCTCTGGCCACACGTGGAGGGGGGGCACTCGGGACAGCACTAGAGACCCAGCCGAGATCGATCCTGCCTGCGGATGAGGTGCAGGTCTGTGCCACGTCTCCCTCCTCCAATCGCCGCACTCTATCCTCAGTCCCATTGCTTAAGGATTTATCTGTATGAGTATAATAGGCTAAGATGTCTTCCTTTGTGAGGGTTGACCAGTTCAGTTTTTCTATGTTAAAGCTATTTCTATCTCTGGATACCACAGGTAGGTGTTCAACATTTATTGTCATAGCAACAGGTATATGATCAGTCATTGCTGCCTAAAACAAAATGCTCATACACCCCAATGACGCATGTGCATCGGCTGTACTAATACAGTGGTCCAGCCATGACGTGGTGTGCCAGGCCTCACTATGTAAGTATAACTATCTGTAAGTAAAAGCACTTTGCTTGAAAATATTACATTATTATCTTCACAGAACTGAGCTATATGATTGGCAAATAATGAGTTCCTTTCTGAGATATATGCATTCATATCCCCATGACATATACACTACAATAATTATTGTTTTGAATAAAGAAATAGATGAAAGCAAGCCTATTTAAATATTCATCCTCATTCTGATGGCATTCACAGGGTGTATACACATTCAGGATACAAATTCCTTGTCATTGTGAGCAAAGTGTATTGCAATACATCAGTCAGCATCAAGCCGAACCACATTTATTGATGAGTCAAGCTTCTGTTCCATAGAATAGCCACACCCCCTGATATCCTACCTCTGACTATTCCCATGCCAAGGTCAGTTGTAGACTCCCCAGCCCCATTAAAATAGTTGTCATTGAGAGAATTGAGTTTGTCCAAGTCTTGCTTCGCTAAGAATGTCTCTTACATACATAGTATGTTACAGTTCTCCAGAAGGTTGTCAACAACTGAGCAGTGAGCTTTATCTCCTGCGCTCTGGACGAAACGCAGGCCATGACAGTTGCTCGATAGAACCCGAATGGTCATTTAGCGAGACTAGTGGTTGCCCCTAGCACCAGCAGGTACACTCATTCCCCCCGCAGCAGGCGCAGTGCTTGATCCGATTAATCCAACCCTGCGCGGCTCGTAATAGCGCCGGACAAATGTTATACATAGAATACATAGAATACATAGATATACATAGGAATACATAGAATATACATAGGAATACATAGGAATACATAGATAATGTATTAAACTTTGCTTAATCCACTGAATTCCTCCAGCAGTTTGTTGCTTGCTACAGACCACAACATCTGTAGTGTCTTGTGCCTTCACTGCCACTGTTATTGCTTTACAAGAAGTGGCTTTTTGTGAACCATTTGGCCCCACTTCAGTCACAGATTGATTCTCCGGGGAGTTAACATTTTGCAGTAATTGCTTTTCTATTAATTTCAGGTAGCTGACTTCCACAAAGTAGATCCACTATCTGCAGCTTTAAAACTGGACACTTTGCCTTAGAAGGCAGTCACACCCCTTACATTAAGAGTCTGTAGACAGACTCTACAACCAGTGGACAGATTCAGGAAAGGGCGACTACAACTGAGGTAGAAATGGGGATGCAGAAAGTAGCGCTGGAAGAGCCGCATCCCTTGCACTTTTTCCACAGATATATTTGGACGTTCTTGTGGATACAGTGGATGAGCAGAGACCACGGGGAGGATGAGGAATTTGATAGCTACACCATGATACAGGGGGGCATTCAAACTGGAGGGAGTAGAAAGGAATGGATGAGAGTTAGCTGGATAGATACTGTTCCCTGCGGCCTTGAGTGTGATTGCCAGAGATGAATCTTACATGCTTGCTGCAGGGTTAAGCATGTCTTTGCAGGGCTAAATATAAACTTGGAGTGGGAGTAGCAACATAAACACGTGTAAGACTAAGTCATAGGTTCTTTAAAGGCAGTGCTAACAACTAAAATTAAAAAGGAAAACCACAGAGATAACAATCTCTGCAGTACAATCTGAGCTATGTGAAAGTCAACATGCTTTATTAATATCAGACTTGAATGCTTGGCTCAAAGATTAGTGTGGAAAAAATTAGATCAATTTATGGGGCGCAGACACTAGTAGTGGGGAAAAGAGGAGCTGTTCTGTATGGATGGGCTTCATTTTAATCTGGCTGGGAGCAGATTCAAAGGAGGGCAGTCAATTGGCTTTAAAGAAAATGGTTAAGGTGAGGTTTCAGATGAGGGCAAGTTCAGCAAGTTTGACAAAGGACATGGATACCACAGGGTAGCATGATGGTTAATAATAACCGGAGTGTGGCAGTTTTTATTAATGATCTCTTGTGAAGGATCCTTAGGGTAAAAATAATTATAACATGATTAAATTTCTCATCCAATTTCAAGATAAAATTTAAGAGTAAAAGTGGTGTGTTAAAGGCAAATGTAACTAAAGAAGATTGGAAAAAGGGTAAACAGAGGTATATATATATCTGACAATATTTCATATTCCTCAATCAAAGTATATTCTGTTAAGAAATAAAATCTGCAAGAAGAATGCTCCATATGTGGCTAGCCAAAAAAGATAAGAGTGGTCAAGAAGGAACTGCAGATGCTGGAAAATCGAAGGTAAACAAAAAAGCTGGAGAAACTCAGCGGGTGCAGCAGCATCTATGGAGCGAAGGAAATAGGTAACGTTTCGGACCGAAACCCTTCTTCAGACAGATAAGAGTGCTATTAAATTTAAAGGAAAGACATGAAAATGATTTAAAGGATAGTGGTATGGTCTGCAAATTCAGAAAAAAAGGTTAGTAACTTTCTTTTAGAATATATACAAACTCATTAGGTAGGAGAAGCTAGACTGAGAGTGAACTGGCAAGGAGTATCAAAGCTGATGGTAAGAGCCAGAAAATCCAGCATGTTTCCAACAGCTCCCACCAACTTCTACAGATGTGCTATAGAAAGCATTTTATCAGGATGCATCACAGAATGGTTTGGGAACAGTTACTTTCAAGACCGCAAGAAATTGAAAAGAATTGTGGATGCAGCATAGACCATCATGCAATCCAACCTCCCTTCCACTGACCCCATCTACACTTCATGCTGCCTCGGCAAGACCAGCAGCAAAATCACGCTGGACACTTCCTCTTCTCCCCTCTCCCATCAGGCAAGAGGTACAGAATTGTGAAAACGCATCACTCCAGATTCAGGGAAAGTTTCTTCTCAGCTGTTATCAGGCAACTGAACCATCCTATCACCAACTAGTGAGTGAACCTGACCTACCATCTACCTCATTGGAGACCCTTGGTCTATCTGTAATCGGACCTTACTAGATTTTATCTTGCACTATTCGCTTTATCCTGTATTTGTACACTGGACGACTTGATTGTAATCATGTATAGTCTTTCCACTGAATAGATAGCACATGACGAAAAATATTTTCACTGTACCTCAGTTCATGTGATAGATAGTAAGTTAAACTAAACTAAATGCAAGAGAGTGGCTGATGTAAGCATTGTTTCCTTTGAGAGTGAGCATGAGGAATTAATAATGTGAAGGCAAAGACTTTGAATAATAATGAGATGCAGGACCTATACAGAGAATGGTAGGCCTAGTGGGGAGTGTTGTAGAGCAGAGGGATTCAGCAGTCGCAGGTAGATAAGGTGGTCAAAAATACTTTTGGCACTTTGGCCTTCATCAGTCAGAGTATTGAGTATAGAAGTTGGGAGGTCATGTTGCAGTTGTATAAGACGTTGGTATAAGACGTCAGTTCTGGGCACCATGTTATAGGAAATAAATTGTCAAGCTTGAAAGGGTTCAGAGAAGATTTACGAGAATGTTACCAGGGCTAGAGGGTCTGAATTAAAGGGAGAGGTTGTGTAGGCTGGGTCTCTATTCCTTGGAGTGAAGGAGAATGAGGGTGATCTTATTGAGGTGTATAAAATCATGAGAGGAATAGATCGGGTATTAGATGCACAGAATCTCTTGCCCAGCGTAGGGGAATCGATGACCAGAGGACATAGGTTCAAGGTGAAGGGGAAAAAATTTAATAGGAATCTGAGGGGCAATTTTTTCTCACAAAGTGTGGTGGGTGTATGGAACAAGCTGCCAGAGGAGGTAGTTGAGGCTGGGACTATCCCAACATTTAAGAAACAGTTAGACAGGTTTGGAGGGATATGGACCAAGCAGGCAGGTGGGACTAGTGTAGCTGGGACATGTTGGCCGGTGTGAACAAGTTGGGCCGAAGGGCCTGTTTCCACACTGTATCACTCTATGACTCTAAATACTTTATCTCTATTTGCATATTATGAGATGCAAAAAACATCCCAGTAATAATACAAACTCAGAGAGCCAAAGGAGACCAAAGAATTAAAAACAACTTGGGGTGGCCCAGTGGCGCAGCAGTAGAGTTGCTGCCTTACAGTGGCAGACACCCGGGTTCAATCCCGACTACGTGTGCTGTTTGTAGTGTCTCTTCGATCGCATGAGTTTTCTTCGGGAACTCCAGTCTCCTCCCACACTCCAAAGACATACAGGTTTGTAGGGTAATTGGCTTCGGTAAAAATTGTAAATCGTCCCTAGCGTGTAGAATAGTGTACAAGCATGGACTCGGTGGGCCGAAGGGCCTGTTTCTACACTGTATCTCTAAACTAAACTAAACTAAACTAAACTAAACTGCTATTATCTTATATTTTTAGAAAAAGTAGCTGCGAAGAAAGCGGTTGTGTCCTTCCAAAATACTGTTTGAAAAATTGCAAAGTAATCTCCACCATTCCAGAAAAGAGGGTAATACATAGCAGGAGGCTTTAAGCCAATCAATTTAACCTCTTGTTTTTGGCATTGAATCCATCATTAAGAGTTATTAAACTCAACTCAGATTTTTGAAAAAGTCGTGTTTCAACAAATGCATTGAGCTCTTTGATGATGGAACAAACAGACTAGTTAAAGGACAACCATTAGATAGGGCAAATTTGGCCATCTGAAAATCATTGTTTATATGCACACAGACAAGACCTCCAGTTAAGAGCTTGCATGGTTCAGGATAAGCTTTGATCCTAGATAGATTGCTTATTCAGCAGAAAACATGGAATCAGGATAGATGGATTATTTTCAGGTTGTATGATTCCAACCATCGGGATGCCAGAGAGAGTAGTGCTCAAACTTTGTTTATGTATACGTTTGCAGATGACTCTAAATAAGGTGGTATTGAGGCAGTGAGGAAGGTTATGCAAAAATTACAGCAAGCTCTTGGTCAGATGAGCAAGAATGGCTAATGGAACACAATGCAGATAAGTGTGAGTTATTGGAAAGTCAAACCAAGACAGTGAATGACAGGGCCCTGGGGAGTGTTAGTGAGTACAGTTGCATTGTTCCCTGAAAGTGGCATTACAGGTAAATAGGCTGGGAAAGGAGTGCTTTTGGTACATTGGCCTTCACCAGTCAGGGTATTGAGTGTAGACGTTGGGGCATTATGTTACAATTGGGGCCGCTTTTGGAATATTGTGCTCAGTTTTGGTCATCCAGCTATAGGAAGGATGTCATTAAGCTGAATAGAGTGCAGAGAAAATTTACAAAAATGTTGCTAGGATTCAAGGGCCTGAGCTATAGGGAGAGATTGGGCAAGCTAGGACATTATTCTTTGGAGCACAGGTGACTATATATTTTATAGAAGTGTTTAACATCATGGGGGAATTGTAGTATGAATCCACAGTCTTTTACCAACGGTAGGGGAATTAAGAACCAGAGGACATTGTTTAAGGTGAGAGAAGATTAAGGGAAGATTTAATAGTAAGATTAAACGAGAACTTACCAGTTTGAAGTTTGATCTTTATTTTATGAGGAGTAACGTTGAGGGATTACGTGAAGAACCCGTCAGGACGCATGCGTGTCAATCTTCAAAGCAGCGGTGTGAAATCACAGATAACAATAATGAACTGATCATAGTAAGATTAGAGAAATAGGATACCAGTTGAACTTTATGATCGAGGGTAGGAGCAGAGGGCACTTAATCCCTCAACATTACTCCTCATAAAATAAAGATCAAACTTCAAACTGGTAAGTTCTCGTTTAATCTTACTATTTTACTTCGGAGTCACGTGAGTGACTACGTGAAGATTTTAAAGCTCTGTGATTTCATGCCGTGGAACGAGTCCATGCCTCACGTCTGCTTTAATTGACTAAGGGAGGAATTGTGTTAACGTATTCAAACATGAATCAGACATTGAAAAACCATGATGAATTTATTAACAAACATAATTATAGCCCCTATCTTATGGGGTAAATCATGATACAGAACTTAAAATAGATTCTGCAAATGTCACAGGTTTAACCACTGGTTTATTGTAATATAGCTGAAAAGTTTTCTCTTTTGACCATCCTGCTGTCCCCAAGATTTGGTCCATAGGTACGTCCAATTCCATTGTTGCCGATGTAGCTGCAGCCCTGGTGGAATGAGATTTGAATATGTTAGTATCCACCCCAGCAGCCGTTAAAACCTGTTTCAGCCATCTGGAAATTGTTTGTACAGATACCCTATTATGGGGCTGTTTGTGGCTGATCAGTAATGCCATCTCATTGCCTCTGAGCTGTTTAGTGTTCTCTATGTATAATAATAAATGCCTCATAATGCATAGACGATCATCTATTGGGTAAGCTCTGAATTCTATTTTGAGGCCTGACGATCCCGGTCTGTTCTGTTTAACTAATTCGTGGATGTAAAAGGTTATTTTACTCATTGAAGTGGTCATACTATACAGCCTTAATTTATGTAATGACTGAACTCTTTGTGCTGAGACCAATGCCATCAGCATGACTATTTTATGTGTTAGTCTTTGCAGGGACAGAGCTGTTGCTGGTGACCAATCCCTCAGTAGCGTAAGGACCACACTCACATCCCATATTTGGGAATACCTTGTCCTTGGGGAATTAATATTAAAAATTCCCCTCATAAGTTTAGTTACCAGGGGGTGAGTCCCGACAGAATGACGCTCTGATCCTTGCCACAGATACGCTGAAAGGGCACTTCTAGCACAGTTTATGGCACTATAACTGAGCCCCTCATCATAGTGGAGGCTAGCCAGGAATTCCAGAACAGAAGTAATGTTCGTCGTACAGTAAGTGATGTTGTTCCTAGAACAATATATCTCCCACTTCTTGATGTAGACCAGATATTGTTTCTTGGTGGACTGCCTGTGAGCAGCTGTGATTATGTTCATTGTTCGGTCCGTCAGCCCCAGGTCCAGAAGTGGTTTCTTTAGATTCTCCAAATCAACAAATTTGTCCTATTATGGCATGGATGGCTTTCCCCCGTTACGGGATGAACCAACAAATCTGGTCATTTCGGAACGGAGATGCATGGTTCTAAAACCATATCGAGAATCACGGGGAACCATAGTTGAGTAGGCCAATCGGGCACTACCAAAATACCAGACGCCGAGTCTTGTTGTATTTTGTGTAATACCCGACTGATGAGGCAGAAACGGGGGAATGCATAGAAAAACAATTTCCCCCAATGCAGCGAGAAGGCATCCATCGCTGATGCCCCAGGGTCTGGTTTCCAAGAAACATAGTTTGGCAACTGGTGATTAAGCCGAGATGCAAATAGATCGATATATGGTGTTCCATATCATGCTACAATATCAGCAAACACTTTGCGGTCCAACATCCATTCGATGTTGTCATTGAATTTTCGTGACCTGGTGTCTGCCACTGAATTGAGGTTACCTGCTAGGTAACTAGCTGATATCCAAATATTTTTCTGAATACACCATTGCCAAATTGTGTTAGCCAGATTATCACATGATACCGATTTGATTCCACCCATATAGTTAATATATGCCACCACGGTGGTGTTATCAATCTGTAGTCTAACATGCAGGTGATGCATTTCTGAACAGTATGATATTAGACCATAGAACACACCTAACATTTCCAAGTAGTTTATGCCATGTGTCTGAAGTAATGATGCCTCTTGTGCATCCCATCTACCTCCACAACTAGAGATGGAATTAGTAGCACCCCAACCATGAGCACTGGCATCAGTTTGTAGCACCACTGAAGGGTTGCTGACAATGACAATGAACAATGCCAAATGTTTTCCCTCCACCATTGTAATTCCGTAATTGCTTTGATTGGTAGCTTCATTGGCCTATCGAAATGACCAGTATTGATTTTTAGTGCTTGTACCTTTGCCCTTTGTAAATTTTGGTAATGCAAAGGTCCAAACTGTGTGGCTGGAAAAGCAGCCATAATTTTGCCAATTACGCTTGCTACCAGTCGAATAGATGGTTCACTGATGTCAATGAGGTTGTTGCAGGCCTCAGTTAAGTCTGTTGCCTTGTCCTTAGGTAAAGTCACCGACATGTGAACTGAGTCAATGGCGAAAACCCTAAGTAATCCATAGTGGTGGAAGGCGTTAGCTTAGATTTAACTGGATGGATGATAAACCCCAGTTTCTCAAACAATTGTTTGGTGGCTGATACAGCTATTTTGGCTAATTCCAAAGTTTTCCCCACAATTAATATGTCATCTAGGTAAGCCATGACCATATGTTTTTGTTTCCGAAGAAAGGCTAGGGCTGGTTTCAAAATGTTGGTAAATAGTCTGGGGGCGGATGTTAAGCCATTAGGTAGTGCTCTATACTGCCATTGCTGCCCCATCCAGTTAAATTTTAAATAACGTCGGTGATCCTTCCGTATAGGCACCGAATAGTAAGCATCTTTTAAATCGATGCAAGCCATGAAGTAGCCTTTGGAAATCAATTGTTTGGCAGTAACAAAGGTTTCCATTTTGAAATGAATATACTGCACAAATGTATTCAGTTTGGTCAAATCTATAATGATGCGGCAACCACCATCTTTTTTGTTTTTTGTAAAGACTGGAGAGGCTATATGACCCCCTTAGCATATAGCCTCTCCAGTTCAGCATGTGCTTCCAGTTTTTCTTGTCGTGAAAGCACGAACGTTCGGTTCGGTACATGCTGAACCGGAGGATAGTTTTTGTGCACAAATTCAATTGTATATCCCTGAATACTATGTAGGATATAAGTGTCAGTAGTTATTGCACTCCATGCCTCCCAAAAAAAGTGTAATCTACCACCAATTTGTGTATTATTTACACTTCCTGTTTTTTGGAAGGGACCAGACCCACCTACCTCCATGGTTACCAGTGGAAAGTGTATTTCTTCCTGTTCTGTCGCCGTAGAGGTTGAGGCGCCAGAGTGTGGGGTTTGCGCATCTTCCACGAAGGCCGGTCTGGGCCAAGGCCTAAAAAAGACCTCTGTCCTGTTTGCCCGGCCTTTGAGCTTTCACCAGCTTCTGTGTGTCTTGCTCTGCTGGTGGGTGCGTAGGGGTGCAGTCATCGTGTGTAGGAGGTCCTACCCGTTGCCGCCTTTATGAGCCCCAAGGTATTAGCCTCCTCATCGAGCTCTTTTACCTGTTTTGACAGGTTGCCCCCAAATAGTAATATTGGTGGTTTAGTACCTCCAGGTCTGCACAGCTCTGCAAACTTAGGGTTTAAGGCTGGGCGGATGGCGTTCTTCCTGAGACTATTAATCTCGTACTGCGTATTGCAGAATAATGCCAGAGCGTCTTGCTGTTGTTCTGACATCTCTTTTCCATCCACTGTCCGGGCAAATGCTGTGATCCCTGCAGTCAATAGTTTTAGGATTTTTTGAAGCTTGACATCCAGGCTTCTGACTCCCGCTCCAATGTGTTTCCAGATGCAACTGTTCACCACTGGAACGTTGAGAGATACACAATTTACCGGTGCCAAATATTTGGCAGTAGTGTCCATTACAGCCTGTTCCTGTAGTTGTTTAAATTAGAGACAGTCAATACTGGATGCTAATTTTAGATCTAATTGCTGTCCAGTCTGTTCTGGTTGTACAAATTTGGACACCATTTCCAGGAGATTTTCTTGTTCTTGCACCCCCTGCACACTGGTTGTCTCTTCAGCAAACCCCTCTTTAGTGCCAGCCCAGAATTGTCGAGGGAGATGCACTGTGCAGCCCTGGATAAGGTGCTGCCATGGGTGTATTATAAGACCCATGGTGACTAGCCTCCATCTCCCAGAGTCTGTCACGGTGGAGCATCTGCTCCATAAGCCACTCCCCAGCCAGCTTAGACGCAGCCCTTGTGGACTTCTTCGTTTTGTCCATAGTTTCCCCCTGTAATACAGCACGGGAAACAAAACGATCGCAGAGTAATTCACTTACCTGTCGGTCTCGGTTTTAAACTTACCGCTACGGGGGAATGCTCCACCCCGCCTGTTGTTTCGCAATGCGTGAAGCGATATGGACACGCGTGCGTCCTGGCGGGTTCTTCACGTAGTCACTCACGTGACTCCGAAGTAAAATAGGAACCTGATGGGCAACCTTTTCACTCAGAAGGTGGTGGGTATATGGAAAGAGCTGCTGGAAGAGGTAATTGAGGCAAGTACACTAAGACAGGTACATGGATAGGAAAGGTTTAGATGGATACAGACCAAATGTGGGCAAATTAGACTCTTCAGCAAACCCCTGCTAGAGTCAGTTATTAAAGATGGGATAGCAGCACATTTGGAAAGTGGTGAAATCATTGGACAAAGTCAGCATGGATTTACGAAAGGTAAATCATGTCTGACAAATCTTATAGAATCTTTCGAGGATGTAACTAGTAGCGTGGATAGGGGAGAACCAGTGGATGTGGTGTATCTGGACTTCCAGAAGGCTTTCGACAAGGTCCCACATAAGAGATTAGTATACAAACTTATAGCACACGGCATTGGGGGTTCAGTATTGATGTGGATAGAGAACTGGCTGGCAAACAGGAAGCAAAGAGTAGGAGTAAACGGGTCCTTTTCACAATGGCGGGCAGTGACTAGTGGGGTACCGCAAGGCTCAGTGCTGGGACCCCAGCTATTTACAATATATATTAATGATCCGGATAAGGGAATTGAAGGCAATATCTCCAAGTTTGCGGATGACACTAAGCTGGGGAGCAGTGTTAGCTGTGAGGAGGATGCTAGGAGACTGCAAGGTGACTTGGATAGGCTGGGTGAGTGGGCAAATGATTGGCAGATGCAGTATAATGTGGATAAATGTGAGGTTATCCATTTTGGTGGCAAAAACAGGAAAGCAGACTATTATCTAAATGGTGGCCGATTAGGAAAAGGGGAGATGCAGCGAGACCTGGGTGTCATGGTACACCAGTCATTGAAAGTAGGCATGCAGGTGCAGCAGGCAGTGAAGAAAGCGAATGGTATGTTAGCTTTCATAGCAAAAGGATTTGAGTATAGGAGCAGGGAGGTTCTACTGCAGTTGTACAGGGTCTTGGTGAGACCACACCTGGAGTATTGCGTACAGTTTTGGTCTCCAAATCTGAGGAAGGACATTATTGCCATAGAGGGAGTGCAGAGAAGGTTCGCCAGACTGATTCCTGGGATGTCAGGACTGTCTTATGAAGAAAGACTGGATAGACTTGGTTTATATTCTCTAGAATTTAGGAGATTGAGAGGGGATCTTATAGAAACTTATAACATTCTTAAGGGGTTGGACAGGCTAGATGCAGGAAGATTGCTCCCGATGTTGGGGAAGTCCAGGACAAGGGGTCACAGCTTAAGGATAAGGGGGAAATCCTTTAAAACCGAGATGAGAAGAACTTTTTTCACACAGAGAGTGGTGAATCTCTGGAACTCTCTGCCACAGAGGGTAGTCGAGGCCAGTTCATTGGCTATATTTAAGAGGGAGTTAGATGTGGCCCTTGTGGCTAAGGGGATCAGAGGGTATGGAGAGAAGGCATGTACGGGATACTGAGTTGGATGATCAGCCATGACCATATTGAATGGCGGTGCAGGCTCGAAGGGCCGAATGACCTACTCCTGCACCTAATTTCTATGTTTCTAAGTGGGCCGAAATGCTGGACGAATCTATGACTCTATGTACAATCTAAATTGGTGACCTGGATGGAAAGCACCAATTATGTGGTGGCCAAATTAGTCAATGACACCCAATTGTACAAATTGTCTGCAAGGAGATATAGACCAATTAAATGAGTTGGAAAAGATTTGTTGATGCAATATAATCTGGAAAATGTGATACAAACAATCTTGATAGGAAGATAAGAAAAGCAAAATAAGGAGAGACTACATAATGCTAGTACAGGGAATGCCAATGTCCTTCAATGTGAAATACAGGAAGTTGGCATGCAGGTCATTTGTGTCAATATGAAGCCTTCCAATATGTTGACCTTCCATGATGGAGGATGGTGTATAAATGTAGGAATGTTCTGTTACAACTGTATATTATGTTAGTCAGGCCACACTGGAGTATTCTGAAGAGTTTACACATTTAAAGAGTAGTATATATTCATTGGAGTAGTACAGAGAAAGTTCACAAGAGCATAAGAAATAAGCCTCATTAAAAAGATAACTGTTTCAATTAACATACTTGTAATTGATGTTAGTGTTTTAATTCATTTTCAATCATTTATCTTTTTCAACTGTTTCTGATTGTCTCTGATGATCAGTGAAAAGACCTGATGGTAAACATGGCTAATACCAAGTTACTGCTCACTGACCATTCCACGGTGATGAACAACTGAGGTGAACGCTCAATCTCGATTAAAAGCTGTGCAAGATCAGAATCAAGGGTGGCACGGTGGCGCAGCGGTAGAGTTACTGCTTACAGCGCTTGCAGCGCCGCGTTTGATCCCGACTACAGGTGCTGCCTGTACGGAGTTTGTACGTTCTCCCCGTGTCCGTGTGGGTTTTCTGCGAGATCTGCGGCTTCCTCCCACACTCCAAAGACATACAAGTTGATGTTAATTGGTTTGGTATAAGTGTAATGTGTCGCTAGTGTGTGTAGGGTAGTGTTAATGTGCGGGGATCACTGGTCGGTGTGGAGTCAGTGGGCCGAAGGATCTGTTTCTCTGCTGTATCTCTAAACTAAACTAAACTAAAAATAGTTCATGTGGACATGGGCTTTAGAATAAGACTTTATATCCTATCTGAATTCTTTGATGCCCAATGTACAGACAGATTCAGTTTAGTTACAGCATGCTGACTATTGATCACCTATTCACACTAGTTTTATGTTATCACACACTCTACAAATTAGGAACATTTTTTTGTACAGAGGCAATGAAAACAATTAATTTGTCTACAACCCAGTTTCAAAGGCTGTCATCATTGAAAAAATGCAGAAATAACTTTTTATGCCTGGACTGCTTATCAGATGGTGTTTATGGTCACTTTAATGGGCCTGTCCCACTTGCCGATTTTTTAGGCAACTGCCGGCGACTATTATAGCTGTAGCAGGTTGCCGAAAAACCCGCAACAATCTACGTCATCCTGGCAACAACGTACGACAGCACCAACGTCAGGAGAAGTCAAGCTATGCCTATTGGTGTCAAACCCACTGTCGCTGAAAACTTTTCAACATGTTGAAAATTTAGCAGCAACCAGAACGACGCTACTGTGCGCGACTGAGGAGACTACTCTCGGCGACCACCGGCGAACATGTGGCAACAAACTAGTCACCTGTAGTTGCTTATAAAATCGCCTAAGTGGGATAGGCCCATAACTCACACACTTCCTCACCACAAGCACTCTCCAAGTCTCCAGATGCACTACTCACCGTTGCTCCAGAGAGGCCATCCAGATTCTGCATTCACAAAGAAATGATTTAATCCACTTTCAGTTTCTTAAGGAGGTGGTGACATTTCAGGAACAGAGATTTCTTCTTGTGAACTGCACAGGTCACATTTCCCTGCATGATGTAAGCCAGCATGTTGTTTCTCATGTATTTTGAGACTTTCTGAGCATATATAGCACATTGTTTGCAGCGAAACAGGTACAATCTAATTTCTAGGCATTTATAATTTTAATATATTCTGTAATAACTGAAAATTTAAAAAAGAAACAGAAAATGGGAGCCACTCAGATGGATATTATATAATGGGTTGAAAGATACAGTTGATAGAATCCAATATATATATCATATACTGTACAGAAATAACATTAACTAATTCCCTAATTTAAATTGTTTTTTGACAGTAAATAACTACAATATGCACTATTCTATCATATCATTAAGCCATAAAATGGTTCTTCATTAACGTAATGTGGGAAAAATTAGAACAATATATCACTTAGTCAGGAAAGTTTACAATGTGTAACATAATGTTGGTTTAATGCGTGTCCTCTATTAAACCACATCATAGGCCTGACACAGCAGTGAAATGGGAAATGTTCCTCATTATTTTAGAAATGTTGCATAAGTCCCTGAAATGCATGATTAGCCTGCATGTGGGAAAACATAATGCAATTCCGGCATGTGCGATTGTTAAATAGAGAAGAAAGCATCATTGATCATTTGAGTCTGAATGTTCTTCACATTTTATATTGCTCCAAGTTACACTACACTTCATGTTTTGTGCCTCTCAAGTTGTTGTGGGTACTTGCTCGGGAGTCTGCATGTCTAGCTGTTCTTTTAAGAACAAAGAGTTATGTCTTTACATTAAATAGTCAATATGTAAGAATCTTGCTCAGCAGCATATTGATTTATCAAGACAATTAAAAGTCACATAAGATCCTTAAATTGACTCAATTTTTGCTTCTTGAGAAAGCATGTGGCTCATCAAAAGCCCTCAACCTATGTTCCTGCCATGACAAGGGTTCATGATTCACGGCAGCAAGAGGTAAGCTTGTCACCCAGAACATATCACTTACAATAATTCGGACCGCTAGGCTGTAGGGGGATGCATTTTGCAATTTTTAATTTTTAACTGTTAATTATTGGTCTTTTTAAGTATTTATTGCTCTCAGGTAGTGTCCACATTGTATTCTATGTATTTTCTGTCTGTGTTCGTTTTGAATCTGTGGGTTTGTTGGTTGGGGGCTTCTGGACATCTGAATTTCCCTGAGGGGATCAATAAAGTATTTATTATTATTATTATTATTATTGTTATTGTTATTGTTATTGTTATTGTTATTGTTATTGTTATTGTTATTGTTATTATTATTATTATTATTACTATTGTTACTATTGTTATTATTGTTATTATTATTATTATTATTATTATTATTATTATTATTATTATTATTATTATTATTATTATTATATAAATAGAAACAGGATTGGGCCATTCAGCCCCTTGTTGCTTGCTGAAGCATTCAGTAAAATGATCTTTATCCTCAGGTCCATTTTCCTGCTTATCCCTCAATCTTCTCAATATCTAAAACGTAGGAGTACTGATGATATAATTAGTGTCAGTGATCTGACAAATGCATGTCCAGACTCCAAAAAGGATGAAATTATATATAGAGCAAAACACAAAGTTCTAGAGAACTCAGTGGGTCAGGTAACATCTAAGGAGAGAATGGACAGGTGATATTTTGGGACCCAACCTAAAACGTTACCTATCCATTCCCTCCACAGATGATGCCTGATGCACTAAGTTCCTCCAGCAGTTTGTATTTTGCTCAATATTCTAGCATCTACAGTTTATTGTGTCTTGATAATATATAAATCCTTGCAGCTACTTGGTAGGAACCAATGGCATGGAAATTGAGTACATTGTCAATATTCACAGCTGCCCAAGATGAATGGGGCTGCAGATCTTAATTCAAAATGCTGTCACAGCCCTGCCATAGCATTTTCAATGAGGTATCTTCCCATACCTAGCCACACACTCGGGTCCTCATAATAATATTATAGCCTTACCTTTTTGGGGATGTTAATATCTTGTAGGACACATCTGTTCTTTATTTTGCTCTCTATGCTTGCTCCTGCTCCTGCTACTGAATGAAACAAATGAGAATGCCACAAATGTAACAACAACGTTTAAGGTCAGTGAGATGAAACAATTACTCGAATTTCTAAAAGTTTCTAGTCGTTAATATGCAAACGTAATGTTATCCTGTGCAGAATTTCCCATCTTTGCATTTACAGCTTGAGATCAAGATGATTCTAAATAGGATCAAATACTCAGAAAATGTCAAGTCCTTGTGCTTTGTGGGAAAGGGTGTTGCAAAAATTAATCTGATTTCCTGTTGTATTCTGCTCAGGAAAGTATTTTTAACTGTAGTGGAAATCACACTTGATGGACCATGAAATAGAAACCACTCCAGTGCAAATACATGTAAAGTGAACATAAAGGGACATGGTCTGGCACATTTTCTAATTTATAAATTGCTTAGAGATTCTACGAAAGAAGTTAAGTCTTCCTGTCTGCAATGATCCCCAATTACCAAGGGGGCCATAGGTGCATTCCAAGGGAGCAGTGATGAGTGAAAATTCATGCAAAATCCAATGCACCCATATGTTTAAATTAAGGCAAATATTTTTGGAATCTTCAGGTAACTTGGTAGAGTTGCTGCCTTATAGCCCCAGGGTTTTATCCTGACTACGGGTGCCATCTGTATGGAGTTTGTATGTTCTCCTTGTGACCATGTGGCTTTTCTCCAGGTGTTCCGATTTCCTCCCACGCTCCAAAGACTACAGGTTTGTAGGTTAATTTGGCTTCTGTAAATTATAAATTGTCCCTAGTGTGTAGCATAGTGTTAGTGTGCGGGGATCGTTGATCGGCACGGACTCAGTGGGCCGAGCATTTCCCCGCTGTATCTCTAAACTAAACATCTGAATGGAGGACAGAGTGAGGGCCATGGTGTAGGTTTCATCTCTCCGAAGAGAAAGTAAAATACCTCTCCTCTCAGATATTGCCAATGATCCCATGAATCTATTCTGAAGATCAAGAGAGTTAACCGTAGTGCCTTGGTTAATATTTAAACCAAAACCAACATCACTAAAACCAATTTATCTGTCCATTTTTACAAAAATGTTTTAAGGTGTTACACTAAAAACTATGTGCAAACTGAATGCTACATTGTCTGCTTCATATTTTGTAAAGCTTTTTTGGATGTACTGAATTTGCAAAAGAAATAATGTAAAGGTAAGTTTATTTATCTTTCCATAAATATCTGAAATGTTATGTGTGGAAGTGCTACCGATATGATAGATGTATCAACAAAATCCCACAAAGAAATAAAGAACTAGTTTGCATATGCCAAACTACTTTATTTGAAGGCTCACGGTGTAGGAGATGTTTTACTCCAGAAAAGCAATTGTTGCTCCACAACTAGATGTTCTGAAAAGGATTAATAATATAGATATGAGAGAATCGTTCTATGTGGTGGAGTGCATAATTAGTGGTGTCACTTATAAGATGATTACTACTAATAAATTCAATTAAAAATTTACAATAAACATACCGACCCAGAAAATGCCAAGAATATGGAATTTCTACACCATAGTGAAGTTGAGCAAGTAGCCTTGATAAGAAATTGAAGTGAATGTAGATAAAATGGATTCATAACATAGAAACAAAGAACTGGAGATGTTGGTTAATACATAAAGTGCTGGAGCAACTCAACGTGTCAGGCTGTATCCTTAGAGAACATGTATGTGACATTTTGAGTCAAGACCCTTCTTCAACCCAAAACCTCACCTATCCATGTTCTCCAGGGATGTTGCCTAACCTGCCTGAGTTTCTCTAGTACTTTGTGTCCTTTTGTATAAAATAAATTTATGTGTGGAAACCTACCCGGTTTGGTAGCGCTAATCATATTAAACAGTGGTATCAGCATGATGTTCTCTGGTTCTGTAATTGCTTTCATTGATTCTGATGATTATGAAGCACATTTCACACTACCAACTAGTAGTGAATCTCTGGGCGAGGATTTAATGTTGATGCAGTCAAATGTAAAGTGAAAGGAGGTGGATCAAGTTGACAGTTTCAGCCAGTTTGGCATTTTGACCATTACTGTATGGAGCTGATGTAAGGTTTGTTAACAATTGCATGAAGTATATTATGGTGATCAATAGTTCACTGCAGAATAAGTGACATTGGATTGCACAGCACATAATTTTTCAGCAGCCTCACCATAAATTGGCGTTTTAGCTGTAATCAGTAAAACACAACCTACTGGTTGTTAGTCTTATGAATGCCACATTGGTTATGATGCCTCATCAACATTTCCTCCAATTTTATTTTTCCTGATTGCCCATCTGCAGATCCTAGCACCTTGCTGATGAACTTGTTATTCAAAATGTTAGACATGGAGCTATTATTTAGAATTTATGCTTCTCTTTGTACACGGTTTGTAGTTTCTTTATTTACAGATGAAACAGTTTGATTTTTTTCTTGTTTTCCTGCTGAAGTCAATGTTTAGGAATTTCCCTCTGTCATCGTTCAGATATAACTCTTATCAAAAGCACAATTAGCTTTTTTTCTTTCAATGACCAGGCTGCATTTTTTTTCCCTACGCAGCCCAACTCTTTCCATGGTTGTTCACACCCAGGTCTCTGGTGTTTTCTTAACCCCTGCACCATCCCACTGGTTTCAACCATCCCATCACAGATCGTAAACCTACCACAGTAGCTTGGGCTAAATCATCCAAACCATAGGCCTTTGTTTCTGGTATGACAGTGCCCAGGTTGGCAGAGTACCTCAATAACTGATAGATCCTCAGACTTCTAACCTTTGAATCACCCCTCTTTCATTACTCCCCTGGACTACTGCCCCTCAGTGATCCAGTCTGCAGTCGGTGGATGGTGGCTCTGGAATATGAGAAGACTTGGGAGGAGTTGTGCGGTCCATTGGGACATGTGGCTATTGAGTCCAGGGAAGAAATACAGTGAGGAGGTTTGGTTTCATTGCGCATGGGATTTCATATTGGGTGGATATTTAAAGATGTCCACAAAGGATAAAGCAACGAGGAAGATTAATATTTTGAATTAATAAATATATATATACCATTCCTTCCAGAAAAACAACATGAGACGACTCGGTAATTTGGTGACACGCTGGCCTTTTCAGTGCTTTGGGTTGGAGAATTCCAGAGATTCTCCATTCTGTGTGAAGACATTTCTACACAGCTAATTTTAAATGACCAGCCCCTTGTCTTGAAGCTATGTCCCCTCCTTCCATACTCTTCCAATCATAAAAACACCTCAACATCAACCCGTTTCTTTACCATGTCCTTATATGTAATAGCTTTTGATCCCAGAAATTGACAGCGCTGAGAAATATTCCCCAGGGTTTCCGTGCCGATAACTGGAGAATCCAAACATTTACGTCAACAGCTTGTGCAGGGACCAGTCTTGCCTCCTCCCCTGCTTGCTGTTGGTTTACATGTGATGTGTGGTTCATCACTGGCCCCAGTCTACCAACCTCAGACATCGGATGTTCAGGCAGTTCATCGGTAAACACCCGATGACTCATGTTGCAGTCTCAAATTATCTGTGAGACATGGGCAGTTATTCAATTAGACTGTCCAGCCCTTGTCTTTCTGGTCATTCACCGCTACTTCATGGTCTCCCACGAATCAAACTTGAGGCTTCTCCCAATCCTTCCTAACTATTATCTCTTGGCGATACCAAATGATCAAAATTGGTAGATGGAGGAGAGGTTAAGGTGTGATTTTCTTCAGAGTGAGCCTTAAGTGCACAATTGGCACAATAGGTAGTGGAACTCTCCTACATTTTCAGCTACCATGGCACCGTCTTGACCTTTGGTGCAGTCTGTGTGGAGTTGGCACATTCTCCCTGTGACCGTCTGGATTGTCCCAGGTCCTCCAGTGTCCTCCCACCTCCCAAAGCTGGGAGGATTGCAGATGAATTGGCTACTTTAAAATTAGCACTGGTGGAAAATCAGGTAATGGAGATGTGTAAGAGTCATAGAGTCACAGGCCTATACAGCACGGAAACAAGCCCTTCGGCCCACCTTGTCCATGCCGATTAAATTCGCACATGTAGGGCTAGACCCATTTTCCCATTGCCCCCTAAACCCTTCCTCCCCAGATATCTGTCCAAACATCATTTAAAATTTGTAGTTGCAACCACTTATATAGCTTCCTCTATCCACTCACTGCAGATGCGAACTACCCTCTGAGTGAAAACGTTAACCCTGAGGTACCTCTCTAACCTCTCCCATCTCAGTTGGATGATCAGCCATGATCATATTGAATGGCGGTGCAGGCTCGAAGGGCCGAATTTTTGGCTGAACGGTCTCTTTCGTAGTCATTTTGAGATGTGAAACTAAATGGTAAATGGGGTTTAATCATCTGATTACTATTTATTGACAAATTTCATTAAAAAAATATATATTTGTGGCAAGTAGTGTTAAGAATTAAAAGCATGGAGGAGTGAGATTTGGTTTCAATTTAACGAAATAAGCAATGATTGGTACTGGAGCATTCAATGTTTTAGACAGACTTTGGAGATGCAGCATGGTAACAGGCCCTTCGGCTCATCCAGACTGCGCTGACCAGTGATGACCCCATATACTAGCACCATCCTGCACACTAGGGAAAATTTGCAATTTATAGAAGCTAATTAACCTACAGACCTGTACGTCTTTGGCTTGTGGGAGGAAACTGGAGCACCCAGAGAAACCCCACGTGGTCACAGGAAGAATGTACAAACTCCATACAGACTTCATGCATAGTTAGGATCGAACCCAGGTTTCCGGCCCTGTAACACAGCAACTCTACCACTGCGCCACTGTGCCGCCCTTTTGTTTAATTCACCGCCTGATACTTAGCGTGCAGTTTCGTACATGATAAGTGACCACTCTGGAGCCTAATGTGTTTAGCTTTCGGTTTATGTGTGTTATTGTCACATGTACCGAGCGAGGTACAGTGAAGAGCTTTGTTTTGCATGCTATCCAAACAAATCAGATAATACCATACATAAATACAATCAAGTCTAACTCAAGTTCACTAGATAGAGCAAAGGGGAAGATGCAGAGTGCAGAATATAGTTCTCAGCATTGTAGCACACCAATTCCATAGACAAAGTCCAATGCCCTCAAAAGGGTAGGGGTGAATCGGACAGTACCTAGTAATAATTGCTCGTTTCTAAGTTTCCTCCCAGTCCAATTTCAGTAAAAACACTGAATCAAGCACTTGAAACAACTAAATTTTATTTTACCAAAAGCGCATTACAGATCAACCACCGTGAGTTTGATCCTCATGTCTGCCTGTTCAAGCCCTCTAGGTCTCGTTCAGACAGAGACACTCCAGAAGTTCACGCAGTCCCAAACGTTCTTCCAGAAGATCGACACCGAGCCTCGTGATGGCGGACTTTTATATGTCCCGGGACCTCGAGGGGCCGAACCACATGGGGGTGGTCTCTCAATAACCCATTTACAGATATCGATTAACCCCATACATAACAGGCATTCCCTTAATCCAATGATACAACAGTTCAATACATTGTATTCAAAATGGACTTCAAGAGAAAGCCAACTTAGAAACATTTGGGTTTTGGCCCGAAACGTTGCCTACCTCCTTCGCTCCATAATGTTGGAGCGAAGGAGAAGTCTGCAACATTATTTACAACTATTTACAAGGTATATATCTGATTTGCAGTCATCCAATCCATTCTATGCATTTTGAATCAATCATTCTTTGCTTGCAATTTGTATCTAAGCTTCAGACACAATGGCACCTCTCCGCAGCTTGTCCCAGCTCAGCAGAGAGCAATTCCAATCTGACCAAATCTCCCAGCAACCCTGAAACTTAACCCCATTTTGAAGTCCTAGCTGGTTCAATTTAGCCAGGATTAACACTAGATTATGGAAAGACTGTCCAGAAGCCTGATAACAGAGGAGAAGAAGCTGTTCCTGAGTGTAGATTGATGGTGCATGTGAGCCAATCACACACAAGCCAGCACCACTAACTCCACCTCTCCATAACACTTATACTAACACCCCGTTTCGAACTGAAGTGCCGGGAACGGGCTGTTAGTATAAGTGTTATGGAGGGGTGGAGTTAGTGGTGCTGGCTTGTGTGTGATTGGCTCACATGCAATCTACACTGAGGAATAAACAAAAGGAAAATATTTGATGGATATATTCTTTAGATTTTCATGTAGGGTTTTTGTTGTATTTTCAATTTGATTTTTAGATTTTCAGAGGCTAAAGGCTAAAATTAGAGGATTTGCTACAATTAGAAGAAAATCTCTGATGGCCACTTGACAACATGTTCACTACTGCATCCAGAGTACAAAGGATTTAGCAGATTTTTAGATCTTTCACACAGAGAGTGGTGAATCTCTGGAACTCTCTGCCACAGAGGGTAGTCAAGGCCAGTTCATTGGCTATATTTAAGAGGGAGTTAGATGTGGCCCTTGTGGCTAAGGGGATCAGAGGGTATGGAGAGAAGGCAGGTACGGGATACTGAGTTGGATGATCAGCCATGATCATATTGAATGGCGGTGCAGGCTCGAAGGGCCGAATGGCCTACTCCTGCACCTAATTTCTATGTTTCTATGTTTCTAACTGCCAAATGCATTAAGTGGACAAATCCCGAAAGTAAGATTGTTATGCGAACTATCTGTAATAATGATTAAACTGATTTCACTGGAGCATATTGATTGGTCATTGGGAACAAAGCCAGTCTGGCAACGAAAAATGAGCATTTCAGGAGCTTTGCCAGCCATATGGTACAGAAGATATGGGCTTCATGATTTACTGAATTTGTATAAGCTAGCACAGTTTTTAGTTACATTAAGCAGTCTCATGTTGGAAGGTTCACATATTTCCCTGAATCTAATTAATACTACTTTACGTAAGCACAATCGGTAAGAAAGCTGACAATGTTATAAAAGTACAACTGTTCACACTTTTGTTGCTTCTGGTATAAAGGGAAACAGATGTAGTTAATTCGTACTCTTTATCAATGCCATCCAGGATAAATTGCAATGGATTGCCTAAAGGACGCATTTCTATAAAAAAATATAAAGAACAGGCATTAAGGTTTGCAGCGATAGGTATGACATCTATAATTCAGGAAAACTTCAAATGCCTTTGTAAGTTTTCACAGGACATGTGGAGAAATAAAAATGAATGAACTCCTTATAAATGGACAAAAGTATTTTATTAGCTGGTGTGTTTTGCAAGCCTACAAATGGTGGGAAGGAAATGGAGCAGGAAATTGTGGTCATATGAAAGACATGAGTAGGAATAACAAAACTATTGTTCATGGAGATTTTAATGACGGAATTATTCATCGGAACAAAGAAGGAATAAACGGAGAAAAGTAAATGAAATTACTGAATGTGTACAATATTCCCTCTTCAAGCAGATAGTAGATAAGCCTACAAGACTAGTAGCCGTTCTGGATCTAGAATGAATGATAGAATATATTATGTAGATACAAGAAACTGCAGATGCTGGCATCTTTAGCAAACCACAAAGTGCTGGAGGAATTCAGCAGGTCAGGTAGCATCCGTGGAGGGGATGGATAGATGCCTTTCATCACGTCCCTACTAAAGAAGGGCTCCAATCCGAAACATTGTTTGTCCATTCCCTCCAGAGATGCCATTGAGTTCCTCCAGCACTTTGTATTTTGCTTGCAATAGATTATGTAAATGAGAAAATATGGATGATTAGTTTCAGAGGTTCCTTCACTAGGTTGCAGTTTAGAACATTTAAATTGGAGTTCTTTTTTTTATTGCCAAAGCTCATGGCTGCAGAGTTTGCTGAACATTAAACACAATGCTTATCAATGAAGCAGCAAAGTGTCTCTATACAGTTAAATATTGTGGTCATTGGTGTGTGCATAGGAATAATTCACTATTTATGCAACTTATTCATCCTGTGCTGTTCAAGGAAGCTGTTACGAAGTGCCAAATGATGTCCTGATTTTTGCCAATCCATTAAAGGGCAATATTCTCAAACTGCTCAAATTTTTATCATTCTTTCCAATTTATTATTGTATAATTCAATCTCTCAAGAATTTTGGAATATCCTACCAAGTAAACTGCCTCCGTAATGGAGGATTGTTGATGGTTTCTTCGAGGACATTTATCACCCAGATTCATGATAAAAACGTGCTGCTGGATCCACAAAACAAAAGCCTGGGATTTGGGACCCATTTATTCCCAAAGTCTTTGACATGCCATTATTTATTTTACCACAAGAGTATATCTCCTGCATTCTCAGAAATGGCTTGCCCTATTTATGGTTTGCTATCTTCCTCCATTTTGGTTTCTCAAGTTTAGTGCATTCTTCCATTGTACTAAACTTAACGATACTCTCTGTTCTTCTCTTTACAAATAAAAAAACGAGAAATACAACTACCGCTTATTAAATCCACAGAACTGGAATGGATTAAAGTGAGGGTTTTTTTCACAATGCTGTGCTTGGCTGGGAAAATCAGAATCAGTCACATAACATAATGTGTGTTATGCCTTTGAGGAGTAACCAAGTGAGTTTAATGCCTAGTAACCTTTTGGCTTCCCTCAGGGAGTCTGCTGGCAACTGATGAGGGAGTTCCTTCCACTTCCCCATTTTCCTTCTCTTCCCCTGTGAAGTGCACAGCCCATCTTTAATAACAGACAGACATTGATGTGAGTGCCATACCTTTTGCACAAATGTGAGCCAAAACCTATGTTTTAGATCAAGGAAAGAAAAACGCTTCTATAAATTAGAAGCAGCTAATCCTCAAGTAAGACAGTTAGAACAAGAAATTGCTGAGGAAAACAAAGCCTGATATTACACCAGCCAAAAGATTAATGGTCGAGGACACAGTTGGGTAAGTAATGGGAGAAGCTTTCTCAGCTTTCTGAAAGACAGAGAATTATTGAAGACTCTGTTGGGCCACTGAATATTCAAGGACTGATTACAAAGGACTTTACAAGGTTTAACAGAAATAGTAAATGATTAGTTTGCATCAGTCTTTGATCTTGCGAATGACGTTTAATGATTTTAAATGTATGAATTTTCATAATAAAACTAATAGTATTAAATTATATGAACATATTATTATAGGACAAATTCTGAACATGTAAGTGGAAGGAGCAGCTGGCTTGATGATATCCATCTTAAGGTTTCGATGGAGAGGTTCCACATTCCAGAAAATGGTATATTCTTAATCATCATTTTGAGTGAGACGTCACTAAAGGCCTTGCATTTTCTCAAGGCCATTCTTTAAAGTATTCCCCTTCTCCTTGCTGCACCACAATCCATCAAGTGTAATGGTTTCAAAGTTCTTTGAAAGAACGGAGTTGTTCAAGTACAAGTTCAAGTGAGTTTATTGTCAAGTGTCCCTGATAGGACAATGAAATTCTTGCTTTGCTTCAGCACAACAGAACATAGTAGGCATTGACTACAAGACAGATCAGTGTGTCCATATACCATTATATAAATATATACACACATGAATAAATAAACTGATCAAGTGCAAATAACAGATAATGGGCTATTAATGTTCAGAGTATTGTCCGAGACAATTTTAATAGCCTGATGGCTGTGGGGAAGTAGCTATTCCTGAACCTGGTCGTTGCAGTCTTCAGGCTCCTGTACCTTCTACCTGAAGGTTGAAACTGAATTGTGAGCATCCTAAGCATAGGCTTGTCTGAAGAAAGGTTCAGATAGTAAACATTCTCTGTTCATTTCCCTCCACGGATGTTACCTGACCCGTTGAGTTCCTCCAGCACTTTGTTTATTTGTTCCAGATTCCAGCATCTGCAGTGTTTTGTGTTTGCTATCCACAAAGATACATTAAAATCCATCAACAGATGCATTGCAGAAAAATCTAAGAGCTCATTATATGTTACTAGATCCCATCCTGCACCCAACCTGATGAAGATTGAAATTCTGCGCCTGCCAAACTCCTGTCTGTTCACCAGCCAGTGAATCAAGAATTTTGCCCAATGATGGGATTGCCATCACTTTGCCAGCAGTCCCAAATACCCTCAATCTAACGGGCTGGCCGAACGGGCAGTCCAAAATGCCAAACAGCTGATGGAAAGATCTCATCTGGCCAAGTCCGATGACTTACCTGGATTTACTTAACTTGAGAAACATTGCCCGCGACCCAATGCTAGGGTCTCCTGCCCAACGCCTCATGTCAAGGCAAACCCGTACTACTCTGCCCGTACCCCAGGAACTACTACAACCACTGGTTCTCAAGCCATCAGTAATTCAAGCACAACTTCAGCATAAGCGCGAGATTCAAAAACACTCGTACGACAGAACAAGCAGACCACTCGAGCTGCTGTCAAGCGGTCAAGTTGTGAGGCTTCAAACCGACAAGGGTCACGGAGGCCTTGGTACAATCTGAAGCCTTGCACCAGAATCATGCTCATACATGGTCAACTGTAATGGAAGGACTTACCGGCAAAACCGTCAACACCTTCTACCAGTGAAGGAACCGAACCTACAATCCCGTATCCCGATATTCCTCGACTGTGTCACCGTATGACTAATACTCTCCCTCCCCTGACTTCATTGTCTGTGCCCAGCATGTATCCTGCCTTCCCTCCACTGCCATTGGTGACCAACCCTCCAGTCTCCCCTCATCCATCTTATGGGTCTCCACCAGCCCCCGGTCTCATGATTCTCACCGGTGAAGGATGAAGATGCGAGCCTGTACCAATCGCGCGCGGGTGGCATTTGCAAACCACCCCTTAGATACGGGGACTATGCTTAACCTGCTCCAGTGATGGTTATTATCAGACACCAGTTTAACCGGATTAATTATACTCACATATATATATGCAATGTTACATTATTTTCTCAAGGAAAGATGTAGATCTGCTCTACCAAATATTAACACACATATGTTATACACCATCCCGGATCCATAATCCAGTCCGGGTCTTACCTTACAGTCACCATATGTTACTAATATTTTTAGCCACCAGTCGTTAGTCGGGATGTAGTCACAGTGGTGACTACTTTTAGTGTAATTTTACCATCTGTATAATTAAAAGTCTCATCTTGATCACTTCCTGTCTGCGCTGTATATTGATTTTAGAAAAAACGCTACCCTGTATCGCTGTGATTTTTGGCCATCTTACTCACAGTCCTCCTCTGCTGAGCCAGCCTCGATAATTTTTCCCATAGATGAAAAAGAAAAAGGTTATGAGTGTTTAAAAAAACCTTGAGATCAACTTATGGGACCTCTTGCCTGTCAATCACCGCGATTAAGGTAACGCCCCTTCTGGAGGGGTGGGGGGCAGGACTATAAAACCCCGGATGCCTGGACGTGAGTCAGTCACTGCAAGATCGCGAGGGAGAGGTCAGGACTGTCATTCTGAATCAACTGACCTGTGAGTCTGCAATGTACTTGCAATAAATGATTTGTTAGCCCATAATGACAATGCCATGAATTGTTTGGCCTGCTGCCCTGCCTGTGCTTGAAAGTGCAATGCTTACAAATACAAATTACAAACACAAATTGACTTTATTGTCATTCAAACAGACAGAGGTTTGAACAAAATTTCGTTCCCTGCAGTCATAACAGTAAAATAAACATGACACACAATTAGCACAGTTTCACACTAACATCCATCACAGTGAATCTCCAAACACCTCCTCACTGTGATGGAAGGCAAAAGTCTTATCTCTTCCCTGTTCTTTGTTCTTCTCCCGCGTCGAGGCGATCGAGACTCCTGATGTTAAAGCCCCCGGCGGGCGTTGGTAAGTCCTGCGGCCAATTAAGCCGCACTGGGCGATATAAGGCCCTGCATCGGGCCGATTCAACCCCCACGATTCAGGGCGGGTGAAGTTGCCATTGTGGGAGCTCTCGGATATCGGTCTCCCACCAGGGACCTGCGAGCTCCCGATTTTACCATCCACAGGGCCTGCAGCCGAGGCCTCCGAAGCTCCACAGTTGGGTCGCCGCCGACGCGCCACCATGCCACCACAGCCTCCGAGTCAGCCAGCTCCATAATGGTACGTGAGTAGTAGGTGAGTCCGCAGGCTCTGCGACTGGAGTCCTCAGGTCGATTCCATTTGGGGGTCAACAGCTCCACGATGTTAGGCCCCAGCAAAATGGGGACACGACAAGGAAAAGGTCGTGTCTCCGTTCAAGGAAGAGATTAAAAAGTTTAAAAGTTCCCCCCCCCCCACCATCAAACCCCCACCTTCCAACCCCCACCCTCCAACCCCCCCCCCCCCCCCCCACATATACACAGCTAAAAATAAACCGAAAACATACTCTAACAAGACAAAAAAATACAGACGGACTGCAGGTGAGCCGCAGCCACAAGGCGCCGCCGCACCGGCTTAATTGGAAATGAAATGAAATGAAATGACAATGCCATGAGTTGTTTGGCCTGCTGCCCTGCCTGTGCGCGAAACTGCAATGCTTTATTAGGTCCGATTGTATTTGGAAGGAATAAATGCTTTATTATGTCCGACTTTGTTTGGAAGGAATAAATGCTTTATTAGGTCCGACTGTCCTGCGCATTTCATGACTTCCGCTTAGTGGACAGATCGCGGTGATTGCGTAATTTCCGGTGAGTGCAGAGGTCGCGCTGATTGCGTAATTTCCCGTAAGTGTAGAGGTTACGCTGATTGCAGAAGTTCCGCTGACTGCGGAAGCCCCACAGTGGAGAGGCCGCGCTAAGCCGTGAGTAGATTCAAGAAAATTTACTGTCATATATATCGTGTGTGAGTCAGTGTGTGTGTGTGTGTGTGAGCGTGAGTGTGTATGTGAGTGTGAGTGTGTGTGAGTGTGAGTATATGTGTGTGAGTGTGTATATGTGTGTGTGCATGTGAGTGTGTGTGTGTGTGTGCATGTGAGTGTGTGTGTGAGTTTGTGTGTGTGAGAGTGTGTGTGTGTGAGTGTATATGTGTGTGAGTGTATGTGTGTGTGTGTGAGTGTATGTGTGTGTATGTGTGCCTGTGTGAGTGTATGTGTGTGTGAGTATGTATGTGTGTGAGTGTATGTGTGTGTGTGAGTATATGTGTGTGTGTGAGTGAGTGTAGTTGCGTGTGTGAGTGTGTGTGAGTGTATGTGTGTGTGCGAGTATATGTGTGTGTGTGAGTGAGTGTAGGTGTGTGTGTGAGTGTGTGTGAGTGTATGTGTGTGTGTGTGAGTGTGCGTGTGTGAGTGTATATGTGTGTGTGTGTGAGTGTATGTGTGTGTGTATGTGTGTGTGTGAGTGTATGTGTGTGTGTGAGTGTATGTGTGTGTGAGTCTGTGCGTGTGTGAGTGTATGGGTGTGTGTGTGAGTGTTTGTTTGCATGCATGTGTGTGTGAGTGTATGAGTGTGTGTGAGTGAGTTTGTGAGTGAGTGAGTGTATCTGTGTATGTGTGAGTGTGTGTGTGTGTGTGTGTGCGTGAGTGTGAGTTAGTGTATGTGTGTGAGTGTATGTGTGTGTGTGTGTGTGTGTGAGTCTGAGTGTGTGTGTATATTGGAATTGGTGGAGAGGTGGAATATTGTGTTGGGGAACCAGCCCTCCCGTGTGAAGCTGGGACCCAACAGGTCCCATTTAGTCTAATATGCTAATAAACGTGTTGGACATTTACTTGGTGTGTTCTTTATTAGCTGTACAACTTGGACCAAAATGTTAAAATGAAGTAACAAGGAACACTTTGTCCTGCCTGTCCTCTCTTCCAGCATTCTTCTCCCCCCCCCAATCAGTTTGAGGTAAAATCACGACTTGAAACATCACCTGTTCATGTTCTCCAGAGATACTGCCTACCCTACTAAATTACTCCAGCATGACCAAGATGCTATCTTTCCATTCTATTGCTTAACTGCTGAGCATTTTCAGCATTTTCAGTTTTTATCATTGATTAGCTTCCCACCTATGCCAATCCTCAAGTTTACATCAGTGCAACTTTCCTGTCAATGTGTTTTGGTTTCATTTCACATCAGGTACTAGACGTTTGAACAGTGTTGCAAGGCAGGCTTAATAGTGAAGTCCATAATATCGCCATAGCTGTGTTCTCTACCTGGCTGTCAGAGTAGATAATGAGTTGGAAAGAACACCTCAGGGTGTAGGATGTTGCCAGAGTTTCCTTGGACTACTCCAACAATCAGAGGGTGGTGATGTTGGCAATTGGGAGGGTGAGGAGAGGGGCCGTGAATGGGAGGACAGAATAGATTGGTTATCATGGGCATGTGTGTGAAGTTGGGTGTGGAGTGGGCAGGGGTCACCAATTGGAGAGGAGAGATATGTCATTAGAAATTTAGAGTGAAGCTGCAAGTGGAAATGGGTGAGGTAGATGAGGAAAGGTATCTGCAGTACATATGGAGATATGTTGTATTTCCCTGAAAGACAGGAAGGGACCATGTAAATAGTCTCTGGGACCATATATTACTCGAAAGCTGCGGTGGCACGGTGGCGGAAACCCGACTATGGAGCTTGGGAGGCCGTCATGGAGCTGGCCCGACTCGCAGGCTGTGGTGGAGCGGCGGTGGCGACCCTATTGCGGAGTTTCGGAGGCCTCGGCCACAGGCCCTGTGGAAGGTAAAATCGGGAGCTCGCAAGTCCCTGGTGGGAGACCGATGTTCGGGAGCTCCCGCAACGGCAACTTCGCTCGCATCCGAATCGCGGGGTTTGAATCGGCCCGTCGCAGGGCCTTACATCGCCCGGTGCGGCTTAATTGGCCGCGGGACTTACCAATGCCCGCTGGGGGGGCTTTAACATCAAGAGCCTCGACACGGGAGAAGAACAAAGAACAGGGAAGAGATAAGACTTTTGCCTTCCATCACAGTGAGGAGGTGTTTGGAGATTCACTGGGATGGATGTTTGTGTGAAACTGTGCCAATTGTGTGTTATGTTTATTTTACTGTTATGACTGCAGGGAACAAAATTTTGTTCAAACCTCTGTTTGAATGACAATAAAGGCAATTTGTATTGTATTGTATTGTATATTATCAGATGTGGTGAAAGAAGCCTATCTTCTCCAGTTGAAATGAACTTGTTCAGTTTGCCATTACATTCTTGCCCATTTCCTAACAAGTAGGACAATGATAGTATTTTAACATGACCCATAAAGTCATGAATCTATCATTTGCATTCTCAAAACCAAGGCCTACACAATTACTTCATCAAAACCCTTCCCAAAACTCCTATGACATTATTTAAATGAAAGGCCACAAGGACTGTGGTTTAAACCTCCAAGGCATTGTACAAACACTATTTGAAAAGGAACCTACTTCTGGTAGGAAACTGTTGGTGTTAAAAGCCATAGTCTATTTTCTTTCTTCAAGCTCCTCAGATTGTATTTTGTTTAAAAATATCACCTATATTATCCATACTTTAGAGAATTGCCAATGCTACATATAGACCTGCATGAAAGTTTCATTTCATAGCTTCCAAACTCCATTCTCCTTGTCCTTGCTCCACATTATGGGATGCTGATCAGCTTATGATCATGATTCTTAAGCGAACCAGAAAGTGAATAGTAAAAATAGACACCAAATGCTGAAGAAGGGTCCTGACCTGAAACGTCACCTGTCAATTTTCGCCAGAGATGCTGCATAATCCCTTGTGATACTCCAGCACTTTGTGTCTATCTTTGATATAAACCACCATCTGCATATGAATGAATCCTTTTTATTACAGAGTGTGAACAGGTTCACCATTCTTGACACACTGATCAAGCGATCCTTTTCAATAATTTTATAAAGAGAAACAAAAATCTCCAAAGGAAATGTTTTAAGTGCACTATCTTCAAGAAAGTATTTTTCCCTTCTTGCTCACAATAACATCTTGAAAAGTGTGGCTTAATTCCTGAAGGGTCCAGAGTAATACTGAACAGCAAGCAATAACTATCTCAGAAGACTTGGCCTCAACTCTCCACATCAGCTCATACAAGGTTCCAGGTTCCAAAGTTTCACACTGTGCAGATTACATAATTGACTCTGTAATGATTAATTTAAACATCCAAACATGGAGATATTCAATTTCCCAAGTGAGAAAATTAAATTTACAACTAAACATTGCAATGAGCTTTAAAAGCTTAATGTTCATCTGGAAAGGTGTCCCTGAGCCAAATCCTGTTCAGCTGCCTTGAACCACAGTTTATAAACTCATTGTACAGTGAGTGCTTGGATTTCATTCCAACCTGTGGCCTGAGTTAGTTCAGCAGCAGCAGCAGCAGCAGTGAACCAGCTACGTGAATAATTGCAGTAAAATCCATGCAGAAATCTAAAATCTGTGGAATGGTTCAGCTACTCCATTGCTGAATTAACTCCAGATGAATGAGTGAACTAATTGTTACGTGGTCACTTTAATTTCCCCTGTGGAAAACTACTCTATCTTACTTTATAAGCGTATTAACCCGCCATGAACAGGTTTTAACATGTACCAACAGATCTGAGAGAGAAAAAATGAATTACCAATCCATTTTTTGGGTGGGGGGGTTTGATAATGAGGAGCATGATAAAATAATCCGGCCAGTTCAATTTAAGTTTTCAGCTTTGATTGATTTGGATGCTTGTTCAGAATCTGAGTCCCCTCCATAAACTTCAGTGGGTGACACTTCAAATATAGTAATAAGGAAGTGCTACACTGTTGGAGATTCTGCCTTTCTGATGCAATTTGAGAAGATCACAACCAACACTGAGTGGGATAGCATTACCAACCTGATGGGAATAGAGTCAGAGATTCATAATGCATGGAAAGGGGCCCAAACATGAATCACACAAAGTTTGTCTGCAATAAAAACAGAAAGGTTAATGGCCTGCTCTGATGGCAGCTGAACGGAGGTGGGTAAGGTCAGGCAGGACGGAACTAAGTAATAAGTCAAGGATGGCCAATATCTGAAGGATATTGTGTCTCAGGGTTCGGTGCCAATTCCTCTGGTAAGGAATCTGATCTGAACCGCCTGATACAGGGTCCCGATCCAAAACATGAGCCATCCCTTCACCTCCACAGATGCTGTTTGACCCACAGACTTCCTAGACCAAAGAAGATAGACATAAAATGCTGGAGTAACACCGCGGGTCAGGCAACATCTGAACAGGCGAAAATTGCCCAACGCATCACCGGTTCCTCGCTCCCCTCCATTGAGTCTGTCCAAAGCAAGCGATGTCTGCGAAGGGCGCGCAGCATCATCAAGGACTGCTCTCACCCCAGCCAGTCTGTTTACCCTCGTACTGGTCTCTCCGTTGCCGGAACAGCTGGTCCAGGAACAGCTTCTTCCCTGCGGCTGTTACATTACTTAACTCTGTACCTCGGTGATTGCCAGTCACCTCCTCCCCCCCCCCCCCCGGAAAGAAATTGCACTACGACGACTGTATGTATGTATATATATTTATTGCTCATATTCTATGTTTGCTCTTCTGGGGAGATGCTAACTGCATTTCGTTGTCTCTGTACTGTTCACTGCACAATGACAATAAAGTTTGAATCTGAATCTGAATCTGATCTGATCTCTGGAGAAAAGGAATAGTTGGTGTTTCGAGTCGAGATCCTTCTTCAGACCTGAAAGGCCCCCAACTTCAGTGTAATCTGCAGTTCCTCCCTACACATTTTGTGAGTTCCTACAACAGATTGTTTTCTGCTCCAGATTCCACCATCTATATAATTTGATCGCTTTCAGGTTAAGACCAATTATGATAGTGAGTAGGATGTTGTCGCTTTTTTGTTGACATATCCTCTCCTGTAATATACGCCCTGTGCATTGGAGTGTGCTTTGTCTGAATTTCACTGAGTGCAGTGTTGTTCATGGACTTTCTAACTTCCTTCGGATTAATTGGCTTTGTTACGCCAAGTTTAAATCTCCTAAAGGAAAGATCTAAGGAACACACACAGTGAGGATTTCTGCAAATTGCAGATGAAAGCAATATTACTAATCCATCAGTCCAAAGGATGATTAGATTTTCAAACCAAAGTAATTTGGACATGTGTTGTATTTCTCATCTTGATTTGAAAATGTATATCCATCAAGATAATTACTTTCCACGTAATCATTCTGAATGATATTGTGCCTTAGGGTTCGGTGCTGGACCAATTACTGTTTGTCAACTCCATCAATGATTTGGATGTGAATGTACATGGCAAGATTAGCAAGTTTGCAGATGATACAAAAGTGGGTGATTTTGCAGATAATGAATATAGTTGTCAAAAACTGCAGTAGGATCTTGATTAATTGGCCAGGTGGGTTGTGGAATAGTTGATGGAATTTTATACAGAGAAATGTGAGGTGTTGCATTTAGGAAAGTCTAACACGGACAGGACCTACACAGTGAATGGCAGAGCTCTGGGGAGTATGGTAGAGCAGAGGGATCTAGGAGTACTGATACATAGTTTACTGAAGATGGAATCACAGGTAGATACGGTGGTTAGAGTTTTGAGTATAGAAGTTGGGAGATCATGTTGCAGTTATATAAGATGTTGGTGAGGCTGTATTTATAGTATTGTGTTCAGTTCTGAGCACCAGATTATAGCAAAGAAGTTGTCAATTTGGAAAGGGTACAGAGAAGATTTACATGGATGTTGCCAGGACTCTAGGATATGAGGTACAAGGAGAGGTTGAACAGGCTGGACTCTATTCCTTTGAGCACAGGAAGATGAGGGGTGATCTTATAGAGTTGTATAAAGTCATGAGAGGAAAAGATTGGGTCGATGCACAGAGTCTCTTGCCCAGAGTAGGTGAATCAAGAACCAGAGGACATAGGTTTAAGGTGAAGCGGAAAAGATTTAATAGGAATCTGAGGGATAAACTTTTCACACAAAGGGTGGTGGGTGTCTGGAACAAGCTGCCAGAGGAGGTAATTGAGACGTTTATGAAAATAAAAGTCAGCTACATGGATAGGACAGGTTTAGATGGATATGGGCCAAATGCAGGCAGGTGGGACTTGTGGGACATGTTGGTCGTTGTGGGCAAGTTAGGACAAAGGACCTATTTCCACACTGTATGACTCTGACTATGTGATTCTAATAGTAAAATTAATGCAGAATAACACCCTGTGTTGCTTCAAGGGGTGGTCCAGAGCCTCTGAAAAATCTTTGACAAAAATCAAAAATACCTCCACAATTGTCAATTTAAAATGCGTATTTGACTGATTTCATCTTAATTTGGATTTATTTCCCAGCAGCAACCGAGCAGATAGAAAGGTTTACTGACAGTTTGGTGGATAATTAGGCCTTATCCACTGGAGCATTGTGGCTCAGGGTGGATGATGGATCAGACATTTGTTTGTGATCATGCACTTGCGGGGAGTGGGTGGAGGGCAGAGGGCTGTCCACTCACATTAGACAGTTCCAAGCAGCTTCTTAGCTTCTCGAAGCAGCAATGTAAAAAATATATCTTTGGAGAATAAAAATCAAAATCAATAAACTATACTTGCTATGAATCTGAAAGGAAAACATTAACACTGTCCTTTTCATGAATGTGGCCTGACCACTGGGGAGGTAGACTTTACTTTAGACTTTAGAGATACAGAGGTATGGAAACAGGCCCTTCAGCCCACCAAGTCTGTACTAACCAGCAATCACCCATACACTAAAGGTATCCTACACACTGGGGACAATTGACTATTTTACCAAAGCCAATTAACCTACAAACCTGTACGTCTTTGGAGTGTGGGGAGAAATCAACCCCCTTAAATAAAACCCATGCGGTCACAGGGAGAATGTACAAAATTCATACAGACAGCACCCATAGTCAGGATCGAACCCGGGTCTGTAAGGGAGCAACTCAAGTGCTGCACCACTGTGCTGCCCTATTGGGAGATTAGGTCCAACCTCTTTAAACTGTTGTCATCTCCAAGCCACAATAATTTCCTAGGCCTCATTCCAAGCCCATTTGGAGGATTGGAGTCGAAGGGTGGGGGTGTCACTTGGGAGGAGTTCACCTGCTTCTCTGAGTAACCAAAATTAGCACCATCGTAAATTAACATGCTCTTTCTCAACTGTTGCTGATTTGGCACTGATTGACCCAACTCCCATTTCATCTCTGGACGAGCCCAAATGGAGTTGTCGGGAATAGACAAATTCCAAAAAATAATTCACCACTTTTCCTTTCATTCAGAAATTCAGGAGGGTCAAGAGAATTTGCCAGGAGTTCATAAAAAAGGTTTAGGTCTCTTTGGCATTCTACCCACACTGTCCAGCTGACTTGCCTGAGTTGTCATAAATAATTCCTTTAGTTCCCCAGTGGCAACTTCTCACAATGTCCTTTCACTGCTGTAGTGGGCAGGTGACTGACTGGGCTTATGCAAATAAGAACAACCGATAGAATCAACTGGTTCATTTCGGTTCAGCAGTTAGTTTATTGTCACGTGTACCAAGGTGCAGTGAAAAGCTTTTGTTGCATGCTAACTGGTCAGCAGAAAGACAAAACATGATTACAATCAAGCCATTTACAGTATGGATACATGATAGCATGTATACATGATAGTATGGATACATGATAAGGGAATAATGTTTAGTGCAAGGTAAAGCCAGCAAAGTCCGATCACTTTGCTTCCTGAAGTTAATCACTGTTTCCTTTGTCTTGCTGACATTGAGAGAAAGGTCAGTTTCTCGACACCAGGACACGAGGTTCTCAGTCTCCTTCCTGTACTCCGTCTCATCATTATTTGATATCTGACATACAATGGTGGTGTCGTCTGTGAATTTGAAAATTGAATTAGATTTGTATAATGCTGTACAGTCGTGGGTGTACAAGGAGTAAAGAAGGGGGCTGAGAACGTACCAGTGTTGATGATTATTGTGGAGGATGATTTGTCCCCTATCCTCACTGATTGGGGTCTGTTTTGTCAGTAAGTCGAGGATCTAGTTGCAGAGATGAGTAGGTATTAAAGGCAGAGCTGCAGTCTATGAATAGGAGATCGACGTAGTAGGTGTCTCTCTTCTCCAGGTGTTCTAGGGATGAGTGTAGGATTAGGGCGATGGCATCGTCCGTGGAGGTAGGCGAACTGCAGTGAGTCAAGGCCACTGGGTAGATTGAATTTAATACTTTCCATAACTAGCCTCTCAAAACATTTCATGATGGTGGATGTCAAGACCACTGGACGGTAGTCGTTTAGGCAAGAGGTCTTGCTTTTCTTCGGCACTGGGATGATGCTGGTCTTGTTGAAGCAGGTGGGTACTTCAGAACGGAGTAGGGAGAGATTAAAGATGTCTGCGAATACTCCCGCTAGCTGGTCTGCGCAGCTACTAAGGACACAGCCAGGAGCTCCGTCTGGTCATTGCTTTACGTGGGTTTACCCTCAGGAAGGCTGATCTAACCTCTGCTACAGTCACCCTGGGGAGAGGTGCACTGGAGTCTGAAGGGCCAGGTCTTCTGCACGAAGCTAGTATAGAAACTATTCAATTCATCAGGTAGGGTCGCCCTAACAGCAATAAGCCAGTTATCTTATTCGGACATTGCCACATTCTCCGTGTGTCTGAGTGATTACACTGGGACTCAGGTTTATCCCAGTATTGTCTCTTGGCATCCTTGATGGCTTTGCAGAGATCACAGCGGGCCTTCTTGTCCCGCTCAAGATCATTTGACTTGTATGCAGCAGACCTGGCCTTAACCTGTGAATGTACCTCTTGGTTTTCATTCATGGTTTCCGGTTGGTGAACACTCAGATTTACTTCGTCAGCACACAGTCTTCCGTGCATTTCACGTTCACAAGTTCACAAGTTGTAGGAGTAGAATTAGGCCATTTGGCCCATCAAGTCCACTCCACCATTCAATCATGGCTGATCTCTGCCTCCTAATCCCATTTTCCTGCCTTTTCCACATAACCCTTGACACCCCTTCTAATCAAGAATTTGTCTATCTCTGCCTTAAACATATCCACTGACTTGGCCCCAACAGCCCTCTGTGGCAATGAGTTCCACAGATTAACTACCCTCTGACAAAAGAAGTTCCTCCTCACCTCCTTTATAAAAGAGCGCCCTTTAATTCTGAGGCTATGACCTCTTGTCCTAGACTCTCCCACCAGTGGAAACATCCTTTCCACATCCACTCTATCTATGCCTTTCATTATTCTTTAAGTTTCAATGAGGTCCCCCCTCAACCTTCTAAACTCCAGCGAGTAGAGGCCCAGTGCTGTCAAACTCTCATCATATGCTAACCATTCCTGGAATCATTCTTGTAAACCTCCTCTGGTCCCTCTCCAGAGCCAGCACATCCTTCCTCAGATATGGAGTCCAAATTTGCTCACAGTACTCCAAATGTGGGCTGATCGGTGCCTTATAGAGCCTCAGCAGCCTTCATTTGCCTATGAAGTCAGTCACGGCAGTGGCGTATTCATTCAAGTTAGCTGCGGAATCCCTGAATTCAAATCAGTCTACTGATTCAAAGCAGTCGCGTAAGATATCATCCGTGTCCATTGACCAGCATTTCATAACGACCAAACCCATATTCCACTATAGCCCATTCATCAACCATTTTTTTAACGTCAGGAACGAAAAAAAATACTCAACTAAATTACTGCACCCTTTGATTACAATGATCATTATTTTAAGATAAAAATGGGTGCAGTTAAATAGTATATAAAATTAGATTACGTCGGGAAATAAATTAACATGTATTCGATTAATTATTCTGAAATGCCTGTTGTTATGTGTGAAAATCAGCTTCTAATTTAAACTTGCCGTTCCAAATACTTGAGGTGCCAATAGGAGGAGCAAGAAGTCTTAGACTGTGCTTTAACCACAGTGTTACATATAACAAAGTGCTGCCCTCTATCATATGTAAAACATTTTGAAACCAGACTTCAAATGTAAGATCAAGTAAAAGTGCTTGTGAGCAGAGCCTAGTGTTGTGAGGAAACATTCTGTATGCATTATAATCATTGCTTGTTTTTGAATTTGTTTTGCAGTCAGGGACCAAGTAAAATATGTAGCCAACACTTAATTTTATGGATGTAAGATTGAGCAGATGGAAACAAAAAATGAAAGAAATTTGCCTTGGTTCTGTACACTAAATGCATGTGAGAGTATTGTCTATTGGTTACACTTACTTCTCCAGATCCAGTTCTATCCTTAATAGTGGAACAGAACATTGAAGTTGAGTTTATCTCATTGTTTAGGCATTTGTGATCAAATGTGAATTTCACCCAAAATGGAACCCCTTGTAGATTTTTTGTTACAAATCTAACGGCCTGAAATCCAAAGTGGCCACAAATAAATGCAGAGCAGTCATTCAGAAGAACCATTATGATGATATGATCTCTTGAAGAAGAGGTATCTCAGTTTGGCCTCTCTTTTGACTTCCAGTTTGTCATTGGTGTTGTTCACAAGTTCAATTCATTGCACCAAAAATGCCTTAAGTGCAATTCACAAGCAATTATAAATAATAGATGTCTGGAGTGAGAAAGATGATCATTTTGAGGAAAGTACAGGAGATATATTAAGGGGCCACTGGTCATCATCTTTCAATGCCCTCGGATCCTGGAGAATTGTCGAGGATTGGCAGGTAGCAGATATTATTCAAAGCAAACACAAAGTGCTGGAGGAACTCAGCGGGTCAAGCAACATCTGTGGAGGGAAATGGACAGATGATGTTTCAGGTCAGGACCTCACTTCAGTCTGTTCAATCCCTCCACAGGTGCTGTCTGACCCATTAAATTCCTCCAGCACTTGGTGGTTACAGCATTGGCAGTTTCTTGTTGGCAGCAAATGTTATGCTCTTGTTCATAAAAGAAAGTAAAGATGCGTCAAGCAACTACATGTCAGTTAGTTTAACCTCGGTAGTGGGAAAACATTTAGAAACATTGATTTAGGGCAGGATTGATGGAGAAAAATGGATTACTTCAAGATAGTCAGCACAGACTTGATCAAGTTAAATCTTGTTTAAACAAACTGATGGATTGATAAGAGTACCGCAGATGATGTGGCGTACATTGACTTTAAGAAGGTTCTTAATAAGGATCCATTGCTTATCGACAAAGGCTGAAGCACGTGGCATAAATGGAACATTGATCGCATGGATATGATGTTGCCTAGTGACGGACAACAGAGGCTGATGGTAAAATAATGTTTTTACAACTAGGGGAAGGTGAATTGTGGTGCTAGGGCCATTACTGTTTTGATTTACATTAATGACCTAGATTTTGGGATGCAAGCTACAATCTCTAACCCTGTTAATAGCACAAATTGTGTTGCAAATAGCAAAGGGGAGAGTGATAGAGTCATAGAGTGATACAGTATGGATACAGGCCCTTCGGCCCAACTTGCCCACATCGGCCAACAATGTCCCAGCTACACTAGTCCCATTTACCTGTGCTTGGTCCATTTCCCTCTAATCCTGTCCTATCCATGTACCTGTCTAACTGTTTCTTAAACAACGGGATCATCCCCAGCCTCATCAACCTCCTCTGGTAGCTTGGTCCATACAACCACCACCCTTTGTGTAAAAAAGTTACCCCTTGGATTAAATCATTCCCCGGGGTGGAAGATTGCAACCTTCACGTGGTCCTCCCTGTTTCGACTAATGCAATCAACTCGACGTGCACAAACGGAAGATCAAATAGAAAAGTTGTCCAACGACTTTAGGCTGTGCACACCACACGAAAGAAGACGAATAAATCATTCCCCCTTCACCTTGAATCTACAGTATGTCCTCTGGTCCTCGATTCCCCTATTCTGGGCAAGAGACTCTGTGTATCTACCCGATCTATTCCTCTCATGATTTTGTACACCTCTATATGATCACCCCTCATCCTCCTGTGCTCCAAGGAATAGACCCAGCCTATTCAACCTCTCCCTATAGCTCACACCCTCTAGTCCTGGCAACATCCTAGTAAATCTTTTCTGAACCCTTCCAAGCTTGACAATATCTTTCCTATAGCATGGTGCCCAGAACTGAACACAATATTCTAAATGCGGTTTCACCAATGTCTTATACAACCGCAACATGACCTCCAAACTTCTATACTCAATACTCTGACTGATGAAGGCCAAAGTGCCGAAAGCCTTTTTGACCACCTTATCTACCTGCGACTCGACCTTCAAGGAACCATGCACCTGTATTCCTAGATCCCTCTGCTCTATAACACTACCCAGAGGCCTACCATTTACTGGGTAGGTCCAGCCCTTGTTTGACGCCCCAAAATGCAACACATTATACTTCTCTGTATTAAATTCCATCAACCATTCCTGCGCTCACCTGTCCAATCGATCCAGATCCGGCTGCAATTGTTCACAACCATCTTCACTATCTGCAAAACCACTCACTTTTCTATCATCAGCAAACTTGCTAATCTTGCCCTGTATGTTCTCATCCAAATCATTTTGCAACAGGATATCAACAAGCTGGTGAAATAGGCAGACACACGGCAGGTGAAGTTTAATGCAAAGAAATATGAGTTGATGCATTTTGATCGGAAGAATGAGGAGAGGTAATGCAGAATAAATGACACCTTTCTAAAAGGGGTGCAGAAGCGAAGCAGCTGCACAACGTATTGAACAAGGGCAGGTTGAGAAATCAGTTAACAAAGCATACATAATACTGAGTAGGACACAACGTGCTGGAGTAACTCAGCGGGTCAGGCAGCATCGTTGCAGGATATGGATGGGTGATGTTTCTGGATGGGACCTTTCCTCGGTCAACAAAGCATAACAAAAGGGACACAAGGTACACAAAAATGCTGGAGAAACTCAGCGGGTGCAGCAGCATCTATGGAGCGAAGGAAACAAAAGGGACACTCCTTTATAAAACAAAGGACCAACATCAACTTGAATACTGTGTTCAATTATGGTCACTTCACTAGAGGAGGCAATCGAGAGAGTCCAGCAGAGATTTGTAAAAATAGTTCCTCTAATAAGGGAAAAATAGACTGAGGAGGCTGAGACTGTAGAGATTGAGGGGAGATTTGATATACAATTGTAAAATATTGAGAGGGCTGGGAAGAGCTGAGAGGAGGAAGGTATACCTTTCAGTGGACCGGTCAAGGACAGAGGTCACAGGTCTAATATAAAGTGAAGGGAATGAATGATGACATGACAAACAGCTAAATATGTGGTAGGAATCTGGAATGCACTGCCTACAGATGCAATGAAAACCCTGGTGATGGTCAAGGGGGAATTGGATTAAAATAAGATGCTAAAAGTTTGCAAGACTGCAAAGAAAAGGCTTGATGGGTGTTGCCACAATGTTTCCCTCATGGCGAGCCAGCACGATGGGCTGAGTGGACCATAAATATAAATATTCTATTTATTGAGCTATGTATAAATTTATGGGTCAGAGTAAAGGCTTGCCACTCTAAATTGAGTGTGCTATTTTCAGATGCCAAAAAGTCTTCCAATTTCCTACCGAGCCCAGAGCAAGAGGGGGATGGGGGGAGGGAAGCTCTTTGATACAACCAAAACAAAGACACTTAAGAAACTCTGCAGCAACTAGGAAAGAGCAGCTTTCTGGATTTACGCCGCTGCCACTGGATGCAATTTACACCCATCGCTGGCACACTGTGGGAGCAGTTTGCATTATTCACATGACACGTTGTACGCATTATTCACATCACATCGGAAAGATACTAAATTTCTTTTGACTGCAGCCTTTGCCCGTTACCTCAAGCACAGAGAAGGAAAAGAGTGTCAATGTCGTGGGAGTGCATCATTAATTTCCTATTCTGCACCAAGCTGTCTTTCATAATTGCCAAGGGTAAGACGATGTGAATGGTCGTGGGTCAATGACATTAAAGAAATACGAATATTTAAATATTTAATTTAAAATCGCTCATGTACAAAAGCAAAGGATATCATAAACAAATATAATGATTTTGTTCAAAATGTGTAGTCATTGTTGAGATGTATTGTTGCATAATTGTAATAAGGTTAAAAAAAACCCTCCTGTAAAGTATTACACATAGTGTGTGACATCATTCTTTTTCGAATGACAGATGTTTATTATATACTCCTGGGATTTGATCACATGGTGAAAACCTAACATATAATTGGGTACAATTCCTTTGGGTGGTTGTCATGTTATATTAAGCTTCTGAGTACATATATTTTCACCTTATCGAACATAAACATGTTTTTTCTTCTATGAGTAATACTTTTGAAATTCTAATAATGGTCTTCGTACACAAATAACATCGGTGACACAACGCCTTCAAGAATTAAAAGCTATAAGATTCACTGCCCTAAAGGGGGCACTGAAATGACATGGGTGTGGCAAGACAACAGCTATGTTTGCCTTTATCTCATTACATCACAAATCTCTTGTAACCAAGAACATTTTCACACTTGGAAATACATAGAACACTCTTCAGCTCGTGAATTCCTGACACTGAAATTGTGTTGGAGAAGCTCACAAGGGGAAATACCATTTGAACATCATTATTAGCATGATTTACGTCAGAAATGGTCAGCTAGATTAGATCAATTTTCAATTGCCTCCTGCTGATTAAAATCTAATGGATCTGCTTTTCCTGGCTTTTGAGTCTTTAAGAATTGTGTCCTGTTGCCAAATGAAGCTCAAGCAATTTAAACAATGAGGTTTCTGTTTAGATTTATTATTGTCACCTGCACCCAGGTACAGTGAAAAGCTTTTGTTTGCATGCTATCCAGTCAAATCAAACAGTATTATTTGAATACAATCAAGTCAAACACAAGCACAACAGGTAAAGCAATAATAAAGAATACTTCCAGTGTCTGCAAACAAGTAGGTTGGAAAATCAGAACTGCACCCTAGCTTTTGTAAGGACTGTTCAGGAGTCTGATAACATAACCAGTAGGCTGTACTTCTGTAAAGAGTATTTGTGTTTCTTAGGAACACTGTGATGTCATCTATACCTTCTGTTTCAAAGCATTTTACTAGAGCGTTTTGCTAGTGTCAATTTAGGACACCTTTACATCAACTAATAAAATTAGTTGTTTGAATAATGAAGTGTTGGTTTATAAGTATGCATAAGTGTGCCATTGATAAAATGCAAGAGTCATACAGCAGAAAACAAGCTCTTTAGTTCATCGTGTTCCTGCCAGCTATCAAAATCCAAGTATACTAATCTTATATTTCAGCACTAGCCCCATTACATTATGTACTTTGGCATTTCAATGCTCAACTGAAAACTTCATAAATGTGGCGAGAGTACCAGCATCCCTCACCCGCCTCCAAATAGGTTTCAACCGCCTTCTGAGTGAAACATTTCTTTGTGTAATCCACTCCAAAGCTCCTCCCCCTTACCTTAAGCCTATGGCCTCTGGTCATGTGTAATAAAACAGCTGCCAACCACAATAATGAGCTTGTCTCTGAATACACAGAATATAACACAAAGAATATTAAGTGAAGATAATGGTCTAAAAAAATTGGCAAGGGAATGCATAATTAATCATAAGATATGGAAATGCATAAATGAACTGAGGAAGCGTTAACTATGTCTCCACAGGTCTCCAGGGTTAGTAGACATGGGCATGTGGTTTAGAGGGAATGCAGGAACCATGCACGCATTGATCAAGACTTAGATGTAAGGACAGGGAGGACAGCACCCAATTGCAGTCCAGGCACAGTTAAAGAAATTCTAATCACTATTTTACAGAAGGATGTAGTGTCACTAGAGTAGGCACAAAGATTTACCCCTTAGATGAGCACAGGAGAATGAGGGGTGATCTTATAGAGGTGTACAAAATCATAAGAGGAATAGATTGGGTAAATGCACAGAGTCTTTTGCCCAGAGTAGGGGAATCGAGGACCAGAGGACATAGGTTTAAGGTGTGGGGGGAAAGATTTAATAGGAACCTTTTCACACAAAGGGTAGTGGGTGTATGGAATGAGCTGTTGGAGGAGGTAGTTGAGGCAGGTACTATCGCAATGTTTAAAAACATTTAGACAGGTACATGGATGGATAGGTTTAGAGGGATATGGGCCAAACACAGGCTGGTGGGGCTTTTGTAGACGGGCCATAGTGATCAGCATGGGCAAATTGGGCCGAAGGGCCTGTTTCCATGTTGTATGACTATGACTCCATAACTATTGCCAGGCACAAAAATGTCAACCATGATTAAACTCTGCATAGGACAGGATGGTTTTCTTCAGAACTGAAGAGGCTGTTTTAAGATTTAATCAAGGTGTTTGAAAATATGGGAAATCTATAGAGAAGACAATAAATTTGGAGCAAATACTTTATTGTTGAATTAATTAGAAGTGAGTTGAGAAAATAAATTTTCACCCAGATTTGCTCTGCAGTCTGGAAACAAGGCGATGGAGACAGAAATCTTCAGCATATTGAGAAAGTGTTTGAATGAGAGTGATATTTCACAGCCAACAAGGCTATGCAGCAAGAAGGAAGAAGTATGGAGGCAATGAACTAAATTGCTTCAATCTGACCTCTACATTTCTGTGGAACTAAGTACATGAGGTTGGGAAATTCCAAGCCTAAGCCCTTTGATGTCAGGTTTATACCCTGTCATTCCCCCCAAATTCTTTTTATCTGTATTGTACAGCAATATTTAAGACACAGGAATAAAGTCAGGCTTTGCAAAAATGATATTAATCGAATTTTATCTGGAATCATCTCTAAAAGGATTGATGCTAACAGAATGTACCTTAAACCGACACATGAGCAATACTTTGTGGCTAAAATCCTAGTGGATGATCAGAAAGGTGGGGCGGCACGGTGGTGCGGCGCTAAAGCTGCCAGAGACCTAAGTTCGATCCTGACTATGGTTGCTGTCTTTAGGGAGTTTGTACGTTCTCCCCGTGACCGCATGGGTTTTCCCCGGGTGCTTTGGTTTCCTCCCACACTCCAAAGACGTACATGTTTGTAGGTTAATTGGCTTTGGTAAAAATTGTAAAAATTGCTAGTGTACGGGGATCGCTGTTCGGCGCAGACTCGGTGGGCCAAAGGGCCTGTTTCTGTGCTGTATCTCTAAACTAAACTGAACTGAACTAAACTAAACCAAATCAAGCCTGGATCATGTGATAATACCAACTGTCTTTTGTACTATTGTCGCAGCATTGTTCTTTACCTTGCATTTGGACAGATTCTGTAATCACGAATGCATCACAAATAAACCTGACTCGATCACCATCCTTATAGCTTTACCTTTACTGATACAGGTCACTGGATATCTGTCAGAAACAGTAAATACAGCTCCTTCAGTTTACCCCACTATCTGTCAAATGTTATCAATTGCAACATTTCAATTAGTTTTGTGACCATGTATCCATAGTCAGGTTAAGTAAGGTTAAAACAAGATTATTGTCACATGCACGTGTGTGATGAGGTACAGGTACAATAAAACCCTTGCTTGGAGCAGCACCATAAGTAAATAGACCCAGACAACACACCAAAACATAAATTATACATAGATTCTACATACATTCTACAAAACAATGAAAACAAGAATTAAATAATGAAGACTTTCATTTTTATGCAAAAATACGCATTTGGAAATGAAGTCCATGGTAGTGCTAGAGGTGGTCCAGAGTGTCCCATTGCCAAGGCAGGATTGGGACTGTGCAAGTCGGTGCAACAGGTGAATGGATGTAGGGATGTAGTTGTTTCAGAACCTGGTGGTGTGGTACTTTTGTACCTCCTTTTCAATCGGAGCAGCGAGAAGAGGCCCTTGGTTGGATGGTGATGATCTTGATGATAGATGCAGCCTCAAGAAGGTGCTTGATACACTTCATGTAGATGGTTTCAATTATGGTGAGGGCTGTGCCCATAGTGGACTGGACTGAGTCCACCACTCTCTGCAACCACTTAAATTCCAGTAACATTCCCTACTCCTTGTCTTTCTCATCTCCCCACCAGCACCCCACCCCCTACTTTGACGTGCACCCATTTCTCCCATCTAATCAGGCAACCTGCTGCATTCCCCTCCTCCATACACTCATCACTCACTGCTCCTATTCCAAAGTCCCTCATTTCCCTTTTATTTTCCCACTCCCCACTCCCACGTGCCCCCTTGCAGCCATACCCTTCCTCCAGCTTCACATTTCACTCCGCTTCTTCTGTCCTTATCTAACACCCTCTAGTCTCCTTTTCACCTCTGTCCTTTACTCCATCAATTTTCCAATCACCCCACCACCTCTCCCTCCCCTCCCCTCCATATATCGACATTTCACTTGCCAGACATTCCCCTACCCCTCCTCTGTTTTCCAGACTCCCGCCCCGCAGTGCATCAGTATGAAGAAGGGTCCCAACCCAAAAACATCATCAGCCGTGATCATATTGAATGGCGGTGCAGGCTCGAAGGGCCAAATGGCCTACTCCTGCACCTGTTTTCTATGTTTCTATGTTTCTGTTTATTCCCTCGGCAGATGTTGCCCGACCCACTGAGTTTCTCCAGTACTTTTGCTCTGGACTCCTTGAGCCCATTCAACGTATCACTGTTTACTGACTGAAGTATGATATTGTGGCTTTGACTAGAAAAAAAAAATCCATCCCAGAGCCACCTATCGCAGCGGTGTTTAAAACCCCTGGCTGTAAGGATAACAAAGTGTTATCTTCACCACTGTTCCACCGGAATGATTATTTTAATTATAGTGAAATATTTTATGCCCAGCGTTGTTGCTCTCATCATGCAAAGAATGAAACTATGCTGGTTATAAGCTGGCATAAAAGCCCAGCACTCACTCATCATTATCTGATTTGTCCGACAACAAGCCCTACTGCAGATATTTACGGAAGAATAAAGTTCTGGATGCTGAGAGCACAGTACATGAGAGTAATGCTATCGAGCTAATTAATGTCAGCCCTCTTCATTTTGAAATATATTTGTTATCATTGCATCATTGCAATAAAGCTTTGTTCTGTAAATTGCACCCTGAATGGGGTGCGGTGTCTAGCAGTGGACAGTAAACAGAAAGGATTGTCTGAGTGTGTGGAGAGCATGAGAAATTCCCATTGGGTCCAGTCTCAGCACACTTCATTAATAAACATGGTTTAAAATTGCAGTGCAAGAAAGAAGCTAGCTATGTGAAACGTAGCATTTCTGCTACAGTGCTAACATTGGCTTTACCTATTGCGCTGGATTTTTTTCCCCTGTAGAATTCCCTTTCAGACATAGTAGCAGTCGCCCTTTTCTTTTTACTTGGCCATAAAGGTTTCCAGCAGAGAGCAGCTGGTGTCCCCCTTTGGCAGCCTTCCCCATATTCCAAGGCTTTCACTGGTAAATCAATAGCTGCTTATTTCTTCCCCTGAATTAAAGTTTTCTTGTGCAACAGTTGACACGGTCTCAACTACTTTGACCTGTTCTAGGGAACGGCAGCCATTCAGATGAGCTGATTTACAAATAGCGGAAATTTGTAGGGAGCCAATGTCATGCTGCTTGTCACATCTTGTTTTCAGGCTGTTGAAATCACGTTTGGCGTATTCTTCTTCAGCACCCTGACTCTCTTTGAAGTTAAGCAATGCATTTGATGGAGTTCGTCAGGCGACAAATGTGGAACTAAGCATTGGCTTCAAGAAATAATGAAAATGATTAGTCTTTCAAATTTCCATGAAGTATGTGTTTGTTTCACGTTTCACTGTCAGCGCAAATAATATGTGTGGCCATTCACACTACAGTGCTTCTTTACATATTCCCAAACTCCTTGGTGCAAATGAAGCATTCAAACAACAGCATCACTATTTGACTTTTTTTTCTTTCATGGAATACTAATTTGATTTATAAAGTCAGTTAAAGTTTATTAATAAACTAATCATGAAAGGCTTCAAGATACTAATGCCTTTTTTCCCCCCCATTGGCATTTATTACAGTTACACCACAGAGGTAGGATAAGAAACTGCCTGACAAATACTTCTGATGAACTACATGTATTAGTAACTGGTGGTGAGAATTAGATTTTCTTTGGTATTTTAATCTGAATCGGATTGGAAATGCATGCATTCAGCTGTCTGAGAATCAGTGGCTGAAACCCATATCCACCCACTATTTAGGGCGTTGATACGCTGATCAGATTGAATCAACATAGCCCTGAGGCTGCCAGGCTGTTAGACCATCAGCAGTTGTAGTAAATCACCTACCAATGTTGTTAGACCATCAGCAGTTGTAGTAAATCACCACGGCTGCACATAAGGAACCAGACAAATGCTTTGGATAAATAATTGGTAATTGTTTTCAATGCTCAATATGTAGAGAAATATCAAGGTTTCAAGTTTTCAAGGTTTCAAGGTCAGTTTATTGTCACATGTACCAATTAAGGTACAGTGAAAGTATAGCCATATTAAGTGAAAAGCAACAAGACACATAAAATAAAAGTTAACATAAACATCCACCACAGCGGCTCCTAGGGTTGCCAACTTTCTCACTCCCAAATAAGGGACAAAAGGTCAAAGTAAGGGACAAATTCCCGATGGCAATTCGTTGACTGACTCGGCCATAGCTAGGTGAATGATGACTTGGCCCGGGTGCTGGACTACACACAAAGCCCAGCCGGTGGGCCAGCTGATGAGTTTTGGCCCGGGCCGCGCGATGTCGCGCGTAAAGTCCGACCCCCAATCTAACTCATGAACCGACGATTGGCCATGAGAAGGAGGGGTTGGTGGTGTGGCGGTAAGCGAAGGGCCGAAGGTAGGACAGCTGGCCGGGCTGCCGATGGACCAGGCCACAGGCGAGCCACTGCTGCTGCACTCCATGGGCTGTACTGCGTCAGGAGGGTGAGGCAGGGCCGGACGCAGCGCTCTGACCAGACAGTCCTCTCGACCTGAGTAGTAGCAGTGAAATAAGTGACAAGGGCAGTCCCATATGGGACAAATCAATACAGGATGTCCCGGCTAATACGGGACAGTTGGCAATCCTAGCGGCTCCCCACATTACAAGTATTTTACAAAAGCTAAAAAAACTGTGGATGTTACAAAACTTGAAAGTGCAGACAAACATAAGTAGAGTCGGTGAAGAGAGATACAAAGATAGTGTTTCAAGATGAAGACCTGCTGTGGCAGACAGGAATGTCCTGGATGCAGATCTCTATGGAGAGTGTGGCCAAAGTTGACCTATAGATTGTCACCTGCTTCCTCATTTCAGACTTTGATTACAGACCAAGACATACAATGCTCATCAGAGAGGAATTGAAGGAGAGGTATTGAAAGGCAGAAAGTTGCAGATGCTGGAATTCCCAAATGGAAACAGAAAATTATCCAGATAGATACAAAATGCTGGAGTAAGTCAGCCGGTCAGGCTACATCTCTGGAGAAAAGGAATACATTTCAGGTCGAGACCCATCTTCAGACTGAGAGTCAGGGCAATGTTTCAAGACAATCATTTTTCATCAGAATGCTTATTTCATATATTAACTATATTTCCTTTTGCACAGGTGCTGCTTGATAGGCTGAATGTTTCCAGAGTCTTGTGTTTTCTTGGAACTTATATTGTTTTAATGGTTAATGGGCAGCGGCAGGGCCTCAAGGACATGACAGGGCAATGACAGTCAGCCAGAAAATGTCTCGGCCAACAGCAATTTTCTGCAAAGCCGCAACTCCAGCTTGGTCTCATGTCAAACCTTTGAAGGGTCGTTCAAAGCTTCTGCAGTTCCCTGACCACTAAAACCATTAAAGCCGAAATAAACATACAAAGTATATGAAACTTATTGGAACACTTTAACACACAAAATAATTTAAACCAGTTTTGAACAATTAAACATTTTAAGCCAAATACAAAAATATATATTTTTAAGGTAACTTATCTTATCCTTGGCTTATCTCGCTGGCAAGGGTGTAGTTGGAAAATGGATGGGGTCATGTATTGTCAGTCAGATCTATTCTGGAGTAGAATCCATAAGCAGATTCCCTGATGTAATTACTTGGTAATTTTAGCCATGAAAATTATTACATGATGAACACTCCACAGACTCCAGCAGCATAGTGTAGCCAAACACGTCACCAATGGAGCTTGGCCTGTAAATTCAGAACGTCTGCATTCACACAATAATCCTGAAGCCAGCATTATGGTGGGATCATGTAGAATTGCTGGTAAACCCCGACAAAACTTCTCCTTTATATGTGAGGGAATTGGCATAGCGAAGTTACAAAGTTCTTACGGGAGTTTCTACGGACATTTTCAACCTCTCACTTCTGAGGTCTGAGGTCCCCACCTGCTTTAAAAGGGCATCAATCATACCGGTGCCCAAGAAGAGTAAGGTGACGTGCCTCAATGACTATCGACCAATGGCACTAACGCCGGTGGTGATGAAGTGCTTTGAGAGGTTGATCATGGAGCAAATCAACTCCTATCTCGACAAAAACCTGGACCCACTGCAGTTCGCGTACCGCCACAACAGATCAACAGTGGATGCGATCTCGCTGGCCCTCCACTCCGCACTGGACCACTTGGACAACAAAAACTCATATGTCAGGCTGTTATTCATTGATTACAGCTCGGCATTTAACACAATCATCCCCTCCAAACTGGTTACCAAACTTGCAGAACTGGGTCTCTGCGCATCCCTCTGCAACTGGATCCTCGACTTCCTCATCCACAGACCACAGTCTGTTCGTATTGGTGGAAATGTGTCAGCCTCGATAACAATCAGCACGGGAGCACCTCAAGGCTGCGTGCTCAGCCCCCTGCTGTACTCACTCTATACCCATGACTGCGTAGCGAACCACAGTGCGAACTCCATCATCAAGTTCGCTGACGACACCACTATTGTGGGGCGTATCACAGATGGGATGAGTCAGAATATAGAAGATAGATCGAGCAACTGTCCATATGGTGCCAGCGCAATAACCTGGCCCTCAACACCAGCAAAACCAAGGAACTGATTGTGGACTTTGGAAGGAGTAGGAGGGGGACCCACAGCCTCATTTATATCAACGGGTCGATGGTTGAAAGGGTCAAGAGCTTCAAATTCCTGGGCGTGCACATCTCTGAAGATCTTTCCTGGTCCGAGAACACTAACGCAATTATCAAAAAAGCTCATCAGCACCTCTACTTCCTGAGAAGATTACGGAGAGTCGGATTGTCAAGGAAGACTCTCTCTAACTTCTACAGGTGCACAGTCGAGAGCATACTGACTGGTTTCATCGTGGCTTGGTTCGGCAATTTGGGCGCCCTGGAGAGGAAAAGGCTACAAAAAGTAGTAAACACTGCCCAGTCCATCATCGGCTCTGACCTTCCTTCCATCGAGGGGATTTATCGCAGTCGCTGCCTCAAAAAGGCTGGCAGTATCATCAAAGACCCACACCATCCGGGCCACACACTCATCTCCCTGCTACCTTCAGGTAGAAGGTACCGGAGCCTGAAGACTGCAACAACCAGGTTCAGGAATAGCTACTTCCCCACAGCCATCAGGCTATTAAACCTGGCTCGGACAAAACTCTGATTATTAATAACCACTTTCTGTTATTTGCACTTTACCAGTTTATTTATTCATGTGTGTATATATTTATATCATGTTATATGGACACATTTATCTGTTTTGTAGTAAATGCCTACTATTTTCTGTGTGCTTAAGCAAAGCAAGAATTTCATTGTCCTATACAGGGACACATGACAATAAACTCACTTGAACTTGAACTTGAACTTGGTTCCAGGGGAGACTAATGTCAATGTAGAGGCAGTGATGCAACAAAGGGAACCGTCACCTAGGGGTACTGCAAGAGCAAAGGGCTGGAGGAGATCAATGGGGTCTTGGGATACATGTCTATAGTGGAGTCTGCAAGTAAGCACATATTAACTTGTATGGAGTTTGAGAAGACATAGGTGTTACTATGTGGCTGTAGGTGTAAATGTGGACATGGTCACAGATACTGAAAGGCTTGTTGTATATGGAGGGAAGAAGTAGGCATACGAGCAAAGAAATCACGCTGAGAGTGATTTAGAATTTCAGTGTTGGGGTGGGGGAAGGAAAGTAGGTGGAAGTCATTGACATTTTGAAGGAGGAGGAATGCAGTTTTGTCAATAGTTCAGGTATCTGTGAGAAACAGAGCTCACAGTTGCACACCCCTGAGCTACTTAGCAGAGGGTGAAGCTAAAGGCACAAGCTAGGAGGTATTTATGCCTGAAAGTTTAGTATTATTCTGGAGCAGGTTATTGTTCGCCCAGTTCTTAATGTCAAATGAGCAATTGAAGACGACTTTGACTCAGGGAGAGAGGAAGTAATGCTGAGGCTTTATAAAGTACTGGTCAGACCACAGTCAGAATATGAATGTTCCCACACAAGCCATAGCACCAAGCCAGAGCAGTTTTGTGCCCCATACGTGAGGAAGAATGCACTGGCTTTGGAGAGGGTTTAGAAGAGCTTTATGAGAATGATCCGGGGGATGATTAACCTATGAGGGGCATATGATGGCTCTGTGACTTTACTCATAAGAATTTAGAAGGATGAGGTGAAACCTACCAAATAATGAAAGGCTTGGATAGTGTGGATGTGGAGATGATGCTTCCAGTAGTGGGAGAATCTGGACCGGAGGGCACAGCCTCAGAATAAATGGACGTACATTTAGAATGGAGATGAGGAGACATTTCTTTAGCCAGAGGGTGGTGAATCTGTGGAATTCATTACCACAGATGTCTGTGGAGGTCAGGTCATTGGGTATTGACACCGAGGGCAGGATACATAAAATGGCAGTGCCCATATCTTCGGTGATGTTTTGTGCATTTGCTAATGCCATTGTTTTAATTTTGAGCTGTGACAAACTATACCATATCTACTCTGCCTGTGTGATACGCGACCAGTAGATACATTCTGTATACACAGCACCCATAGTCAATATTGAATCTTGGTCTCTGGCACTGGTAAGGCAGCAACTCCACTGCCACGTCACGGAGTAATGTAAAACTAGGTGCAACAGCCGCCCAATCCTACAGGGGCCCCTTTAAGTTGCATACCATCTTGAAATATATCACCCTAGTAGCTTAGTTTGAATTAAATTAAATAAAATTGATCACAACATTTTAACTGTAAGGGGAACAGAGCCTATATTCCTTCACACAGGAATAGTTCCTCAGTGATCAATACAATACAATATACAATACAATACAATTTTATTTGTCATTTGAACCACAAGGGGTTCAAACGAAATTTTGTTTCTGCAGTCATACACACAAAAAAGAACCAAGACACAACACAATTTACACAAACATCCATCACAGCGCATCTCCTCCTCGCTGTGATGGAAGGCAAAAACCTATCTCTCCCCTGCACTTCCCATTCCCCTCCCGATGTCAGAGTCAAAGTCAAAGCCCCCGGTGGGCGATGGCAATTGTCCCGCGGCCATTAACGCCGCGCCGGGTGATGCAAGGCCACGCACCGGGTCTTGGTGTTGGAGCCCCGGGCGGGCGCTGGCAAAGTCCCGCAGCCATTCCAAGCCGCGCGGGGCGATGATGTAAGGCCCCGCTCCAGGAACTCTTCAACCCCGCAACTCGGGCAGGTGAAGTCGCCGTTGGGGAAGCCCCAATCTTTTATTTTACTTCATCAGTCTCTTTTTCTAAAACAGACCATGTCCTCATTACTGTTCATTTGTTTGGGCTGATATGTAGAATTGCTGCTCATGGCATTAATCAGTGAGAGTGTGGGGATGGAATGAGTGGGAGTGGAGATTTGGTGGGGGGGTGGGGGGGTGGGGGGGAGCAGGAGTGCAAAGATTTCGGCACCATGATGTGTTTGCTCTGAAAGGAAATTACTTTCCTTGTCTCTCCTGGTATCTGGAGGCTCCACAGGTGTTATTTTAGTCTTGTTGAAGACATTTGATTTAGCTGCATGACTGAACTCATTTATGGGGAATTTCACATTCACAATGCTAATGTGTTTGTTTGGAAACCTGAGCATAACACGCTCAGCAAACCTACGGTGTTGCTGTGTGTATTCTAGCTGCAGTGCGCTGCCTACTCTCCCAGTGGGACCATGTGACCAAGGATTTACATGGTTATCATTGAAGCATTTTTTCTTCCCAACCAGCTAGAAAAACTCTAAAGTCCTTCTGTTGTAGGTACAACATGAATGTTGTAAAATTAAGCAAAACTTAAATGCATTGGTTGCCTTCTTACATCATTAGGTTCAAAGGACATTGTTTAAGTAATGACTTAGTCCAAAATGACTTTAAAGTTTAGAGATACAAGGACCGAAAGAGGTCCTTCAGCCCACCAAGTCCGCTCCAACCAGCGATCACCCAGTACACTAGCAGGGCTGCTTTGGTCCAGGAAGTTCATCACTGCCTTCACAAGTCCGTAAGGGAGGAATATTAAATGCTGGTCTTACCAGTGTCACGCATATCACATAAATTAATGAATAAAGAGAGCGAACTGGTTTCCTTCTCCCGAGTAAAATGTAACGGTACAGGGATCTGTGTTGGGTCCACTGTTGTTTGTCATGTACATCAATGATCTGGATGATGGTGTGGTAAATTGGATTAGTAAGTATGCAGATGATACTAAGATAGGTGGGGTTGTGGATAATGAAGTAGTTTCCAAAGTCTACAGAGAGATTTAGGCCATTTGGAAGAATGGGCTGAAAGATGTCAGATGGAGTTTAATGCTGATAAGTGTGAGGTGCTACATCTTGGCAGGACAAATCAAAATAGGACGTACATGGTAAATGGTAGCGAACGGAGGAACTGCAGTTGAACAGAGGGATCTAGTAATAACTGTGCATAGTTCCCTGAAGGTGGAATCTCATGTAGATAAGGTGGCAAAGAAAGCTTTTGGTGTGCTGGCCTTTATAAATCAGAGCATTGAGTATAGAAATTGGGATGTAATGTTAAAATTGTACAAGGCATTGGTTAGACTAATTCTGGAGTATGGTGTACAATTTTGGTCACCCAATTATAGGAAGGATGTCAACAAAATAGAGAGAGTACAGATGATTTACTAGAATGTTGCCTGGGTTTCAGCAACTAAGTTACAGATAAAGGTTGAACAAGTTAGGTCTTTATTCTTTGGAGCGCAGAAGGTTAAGGGGGGACTTGATAGAGGTCTTTAAAATGATGAGAGGGGTAGACAGAGTTGACGTGGATAAGCTTTTCCCATTGAGAGGGGGGAAGTTTCAAACAAGGGGACATGACTTGAGAATTAAGGGACTGAAGTTTAGGGGTAACATGAGGGGGAACTTCTTTACTCAGAGAGTGGTAGCTGTGTGGAATGAGCTTCCAGTGAAGGTGGTGGAGGCAGGTTCGTTTTATCCCATCAGATAAAGCATAAAAAGAAGTTTAATTTCACACCTAATTCACTTTCATATCTTCAGTATTATAAAATATATGGCCATTTTCATACTTGGAAATGAGCATCTTGTTCCCTATTGCTTTTCCGTTGACTTAACACAAAAGCTGTGATCGAGGACAGTCAAAGCCCATAACTTTCTTAAAAATCAAGAGAACTGAATGAAATGAAGCATTCTGAAACAAATATAAAACATCTTACTTAGATGACCTGAAATTAAAGCATATAATTAGTTAATTATCTAATTGTAGTTAATTACAAAATTGACCGTTGTGACGGAAATAGTAATAAACACCCAGACTGCCTTGAAAATTCAAAATTGTGATATTCTCAAGATCAGAACTTTAATATTATTGTATTATATGCTGTAAGGCCGTAACAGATAGGTAACTAAATTACTATTTCTAGCAATAGACCAAGTCTTTATGGAGAAGATCAGTTGCTAGCTGGTTTGCTATTGATCATGTCATAATCAGTAGCATCATCATACTCCTCAGATTGTAACCAATAAGCAACTCTGTACACCTTGTTTTTCCTCAACTTTTCAATTTTGGCATTGTAAACTACAGGTTTTTGCTCTTCAAACCACACATGACATGCCTTTATGCCCACTACTTTCCCATTAGAGGGGGAACTTCTTTACTCAGAGAGTGGTAGCTGTGTGGAATGAGCTTCCAGTGAAGGTGGTGGAGGCAGGTTCGATTTCATCATTTAAAAATAAATTGGATAGGTATATGGATGGGAAAGCAATGGAGGGTTATGGTCTGAGTGCAGGTAGATGGGACTAGGGGAAAATAATTGTTCGGCACGGACTTGTAGGGCTGAGATGGCCTGTTTCCGTGCTGTAATTGTTATATGGTTATATATGGATATATTATATGGTCGTGGCGCCGATGGACGAGAAGCCGAAGCAAAGAAGTGAATTCAAATAACCGAATGGAAACAAAGCCGAAATGCCAAATAACCGAAAGGGTGGGACGCCTACATGCAAACTAACCGAAAGGGCGGGACGCCTAAAAGCCAACTAACCGAAAGGCTGCATCGCCTAAAAGGGCGGGGGTCATTTTTCCACGCAATCTGAATCCGAGCACCAAGTTGTAAGTGGCCGCAACCCTTGGGGGGTGGGGGGGGGCAGTGGGAGGAGATAAAATTGTTCATTGTCATGCACATTTCTCATTGGCCCACCAGGGAATGTGTGTGTGTCCCCGTGTTTTAAAAACGATTTACTATGCCCCGAGCCATCTGTTCCCGCGGCCGGGGTGGGGATGAATCACCCGGTGTGGGTGTCAGGGTCCGGGGATCGAGGGGGGGGGGGAGTCGCCCTGGTGTGGGGGTTGGGGTCCGATGGCGGTGCATCGCGGTCAGTGACTCTGGGTGGGCAGAGGGACCAGCCTGTCCCACACATCTGCTCCACCCGACCCACAGCCCATCACAGTGTGACCACATGGGGGAGATGAGGTGGAGGGTGGCCTTGGGAGAGTGGGGGCTGTCCCGAGGGTTGCGCTCCTTTGGCCGCCTACAACTTGGTGCTATGGCTTTTGTGGGTAAATTACCCCCACCCTCCCGTCTCCACCGGCGGGAGGGTGGGGGTCATTTTCCCTCACAAGCCATAGGTGACTGGGCAATCTGAACCCAAGCACCAAGTTGTAAGCGGCCGAAGGTGTGCATCCCTCAGGACAGCCCCCACTCTCCCATGGCCAGCTTCCGCGGGCTGTGGAACAGTGGTGTGGGACAATGTTCATCCCTCCACAGTGATGTGATGGACGCGGGGGTCTGGACCAATCGCTGACAAATCCCGTCCACGGCAACGCCATGTCCGTTTATTTGACTTTTCTGTTGAGCGACATTCGTTTCATTGACTTATAGGCGGAGCCGCCTTTCGGGTAGGTAGCATTTCGGCAGAGCAGCCATTCAGTGAGTTTGCTTTTAGGCGAAGCAGCCCTTCGGTTAGTTGGCTTTTAGGCGTCCCGCCCTTTCGGTTAGTTTGCATTTAGGCATCCCACCCTTTCGGTTACTTGGCGTTTCGGCTTCGTTTCCATTCGGTTATTTGGCTTCCACTTCTTTGCTACGGCTTCTCGTCCGTCGGCACCACGCCGCACACGAAATGTAACTGCCAGTTACACTTATTCAGAACTGAAACATATGGGGCGGCACGGTGAAGCAGCAGTAGAGTTGCTGCCTTAAGCGGCCTTTTCACGGGGCGAGTTGACGCAAGATGTCACCAGAGTGAAGAGGTCGTGGTCCAGCACGAGTCTCGCACGATATAACGGCAGTAGATAAAGAGTTCCCACGGTACTCGGCATTTCTGCTATTTGTGCGAGTGACTTGTCCGTTTCCCGAGCTATCCCGTTAAATCTTGAATGAACATCGTGAACTACACGTGACACAAATGATGTAACTTTTTTTTTCACACACTATATATATCCTCCCTTGGTCGAATTGGCTCATTTGGAGACATATTTTACTGTGTATGTGGGAGACACAGATGGACTGAGCACAGTACCTCGGTCTTACTGTGTGTGGGAGAGGGGGAGAAAGAGACGTACACTCACAGAGGCAGAGTCTCTCAGCCTGTGTAAGAGGGAGGGAGAGAGAGAGAGAGGCACACACAAGGTGGATGTGAAATCTCACCTGCCTGTTTCAGTGACAGACACCCGCCGTCAGTAAATGAAGACACCCCCATCTGTCTCCCCCTCCTCTCCCTCGACTCCCCCACCTTTCTCTCCCAACTCCAGTCCCGTCCCGACCCCCTGGGAAACTGAATAGAGCAACAGTCAACTGCTGCCTGTGCGCTGATATGACAATAAAGGCTACTTTACTTTACTGAGTTAAAGAGTTCCCACGGTAGACTGTAAAACTGGGACCCTGGTTCTGGACTCCCCCAACACCGGAACCCTTCTTCAGACAGCCTAATCGGAATTGAGTCTGAAGATGTGTCTCGTCCCGAAACATCAGCTTTTTTTCTCCAGAGATGCTGCTTGACTCGCTGAGTTACTCCAGCTTTTTGTGTCTGTCTTCGGTTTAAACCAGCATGTGCAGTTCACTCCTTACACGGGTCTCTGTACAACATTGATTGGTAGCGTTCCGGACCCCTGGACCCGAGGACTCCGACCTGTATCTCTCAAAGAAGTACATGTGAAAAATTTCTCACGGACCATAAAAATGCGTAACCTTTCAGTAAAGTCCCTTTTAAAGATTATAGTTATTTTCTTGAATCTCATTAACATAACTCATGAATAAGTTGATGTCCATATGCGGATGCAAATCTTTATTTTTATTTATTTTTTAAATTCAATCCCACATAAGATAATTTTTACTCACCTTCTGTCCCTCTGTCCAGCTTCCGGGTTCACCGTTCGCAGGAGTTCCCACGGTACCCGCAAGAGTTATTACGGATATCGCACTGGCCACTACGTTCATATAATGTTGCAATACTCAACCACAAGTGTACAAGTCACTCTTGGAGAAATTCAAACTTTCTTGAATTTTCTCCCGAGTGACCAAGTTACACGATGACCTGCCGTTAGCGCTACGGTGGTCCACGGTGGTCCACGAATGCCGCACTGTTATCGCACGAGGTTCCCACGATGTTAAACTCCGGTTAACTCTTGCGTCAAGTCGCCCCGTGAAAAGGCCGCTTTACAGCTCCAGAGACCCGAGTTCGATCCTGACTGAGTTTTCCCCAGGTTCTCCGGTTTCTTCCCACTTTCCAAATTTGTAGGTTAGTTAGGCATTGGTAAAAATTGTAAACTGTCGCTAGTGTGTAGGATAATGCTAGTGTTTGGGGATCGCTGGTTGGCGTGGACTCAGTGAGCTGAAGGGCCTGTTTCTGTGCTGTATCTCTAAACTAAAATTAACTCTGTTTTTCTTTTCTTTGATGCTGCCCACCTGTTGAGTGTGACCAGTATTTTCTGCTTTTATTTCAGCAATTGCATTTTGTTTCTATTTTCCTCCTTCACCAGCCTTGAAATCCATTTACAGATCTATGTTCAATACGCATCTACTTTATCTTGTGTTCTAGGTGTAGACTCCTATATATCGGTGAGACCAAGCCTAGACTTGACTGTCGTTTCGCTGAACACATCCACTCAGTCCGCCCAAACCTACCTAATCTCCCAGTTGCTAAAAACTTTAATTCCCCCTCCCATTCCCACACTGACCCTTCTGTCCAGCGCAAATTGGAGGAACAGTACCTCATATTTCGCTTGGGCAGCTTACAAACCAGCAGTATGAACATTGACTTCTCTAACTGCAAGTTACCCTTGCTTTCCCTCTCTCTCCGTCTCTCCGTCCCTCCCCCTTACTATTTTTCGACCAGTCTGCCTGTCCCCCTGATTAAATGTTATCTATGTGTGCTTCATTGTCACCTTCTCCTAGCTACCAATGATTATTCTACATTTGATTTGATCACCATCCCCCTTAATGGCTATATTTAAGAGGGAGTTAGATGTGGCCCTTGTGGCTAAAGGGATCAGGGGGTATGGAGAGAAGGCAGGTACAGGATACTGCGTGGGATGATCAGCCATGATCATATTGAATGGCGGTGCAGGCTCGAAGGGCTGAATGGCCTACTCCTGCACCTATTTTCTATGTTTCTATGTTTCTAATGTCTCGTTTTCACATATTACACTTCCTTGTCTCTGTATCTCCCTCTCCCCTGACTATCAGTCTGAAGAAGGGTCGCGACCAGAGATCTTGCCTGTCCTGCTGAGTTACTCCAGCATTTTGTGTCTTTCTTCAGTATAAATCAGCATCTGCAGCTCCTTCCTACACACTATGTTCAGTGAAGTTTGCAGATCAGTACATTTGAGGTTCACCAGGGGATGTAGCCAGTGATTTGGTCTAAAAGCTCAGAGTTTTAATGCTGATTCTATGGTGCTGTCCCTGACTATTCACTTTGTTGCAGTTCTTTTGCTTTCCAGTTTAGGGACTTTGCTCACTTTATTTATTAATCCCACTTGACCACCTACTCTCATACTGACATCGACAATTGAATTAGTTAGAGTTAAAGGAGAATCATTAGCTCTAGTTTCGTCAGCATTCGACTCGCCATGCATCATCATCCCTTTTTCCCCTGAAAGATATCTTTCTGCACAAAATGTTTTACTGACCATTTCAGCTATTATTGACATTGTGCTATTCCTGATGACCAGTCAATGGAGATCAATAGATGGCCAATTTATAAGCATATGAAATCAATGGAAGCACTAAGCACTGTGCGTTGAAAGTGATGGACTCTGATGAAGCTGAGTGCAGTTCAATCACTTTAAGTACATGAAGATCATTGCTTCACTGATTTCACATTCATGAAATTGGCTTTGTATTGATAATCATTGATCATTGCAAAGTGGGAACTGAGTGTTAATCTTTGACAACGATTAATAAAGTTGCAAATCAGAATAGCGTTACATTTCCTTGACTATATTATTGCTATTTTATGTTGTGCTATCCTGTGTCATGCTCTGTTTATTTTATTCATAACGACATAGGTAGAAACAGAGAAGAGGTCCTGAAAGAAGAATTTAGGGAGTTAGGTAGAGAGTTAACGAGAAGGACCGCAAAGGTAACAATCTCAGGATTACTGCCTGTGCCACGCGACAATGAGAGTAGGAATGGGGCGAGGTGGAGGATAAATGCGTGGATGAGGGACTGGTGCAGTGGGTATGGATTCAAGTTTCTGGATCATTGGGACCTCTTTTGGGGAAGGTGTGACCTGTACAGAAAGGACGGGTTGCACTTGAACTCGAGGGGGACCAATATCCTGGCGGGGAGATTTGCAAAGGCTAATGGGGAGACTTTAAACTAGAACGGTTGGGGGGAGGGACTCAAATTGGGAAAGCTAGCAGTCAGTGTGTGAGGCAGGAGGCAGAGAAGGGTAGCACTCTGACCCAAAATGTAGGGGAGAAAGAAGAAAAAGACAATAAACAGAGAATAAGAGAGGGTGGGTTTCTTAAATGTGTATATTTTAATGCTAGGAGGATTGTAAGAAAGGTGGATGAACTTAGAGCCTGGATTGACACCTGGAAGTATGAGTTCAAGTTCAAGTGAGTTTATTGTCATGTGTCCCTGTATAGGACAATGAAATTCTTGCTTTGCTTAAGCACACAGAAAATAGTAGGCATTTACTACAAAACAGATAAATGTGTCCATATACCATGATATAAATGTTGTGATGTTGTGGCGATCAGTGAAACATGGTTGCAGGAGGGCTGTGATTGGAAACTAAATATTCCAGGATTTTGTTGCTTCAGGTGTGATAGAATTGGAGGGGCAGAGGTGGAGGTGTTGCTTTGCTTATCAGGGAAGATATTACAACAGTACTTTGGCAGGATAGATTAGAGGGCTCGTCTAGGGAGGCTATTTGGGTGGAACTGAGAAATGGGAAAGGGGTAGCAACACTTATAGGGGTGTATTATAGACCGCCAAATGGGGAGCGAGAATTGGAAGAGCAAATATGTAAGGGGATCGCAGATATTAGTAGTAAGCACAAGGTAGTGATTGTGGGCAATTTCAATTTTCCACACATAGACTGGGAAACACATTCTGTAAATGGGCTGGATGGTTTGGAGTTTGTAAAATGTGTGCAGGATAGTTTTTTGCAGCAATACATAGAGGTACCTACTAGAGAAGGGGCGGTGCTCGACCTCCTGTTAGGAAATGAGACGGGTCAGGTGGCAGAGGTATGCGTTGGGGAAAAGTTCGGGTCCAGTGATCACAATACCATTAGTTTCAATATAATTATGGAGAGGGTCAGAACTGGACCTAGGGTTGAGATTTTTGATTGGAGAAAGGCTAACTTTGAGGAGATGCGAAAGGTTTTAAAAGGAGTGAATTGGGACATTTTGTTTGATGGGAAGGATATGGAGGAGAAATGGAGGACATTTAAAGATGAAATTTTAAGAGTACAGAATCTTTATGTCCCTGTTCGGTTGAAAGGAAATAGTAAAAATTGGAAAGAGCCATGGTTTTCAAGGGAAATTGGACACGGTTCGGAAAAAGAGAGAGATCTACAATAATTATAGGCAGCATGGAGTAAATGAGGTGCTTGAGGAGTATAAAGAATGTAAAAAGAATCTTAAGAAAGAAATTAGAAAAGCTAAAAGAAGATATGAGGTTGCTTTGGCAAGTAAAGTGAAAGTAAATCCGAAGGGTTTCTACAGCTATATTAATAGCAAAAGGATAACGAGGGATAAAATTGGTCCATTAGAGAGTCAGAGTGGACAGCTATCTGCAGAGCCAAAAGAGATGGGGAAGATATTGAACAATTTCTTTTCTTCGGTATTCACCAAGGAGAAGGATATTGAATTATGTGAGGTAAGGGAAACAAGTAGAGTAGCTATGGAAACTATGAGATTCAAAGAAGAGGAAGTACTGACACTTTTGAGAAATATAAAAGTGGATAAGTCTCCAGGTCCTGACAGGATATTCCCTTGGACATTGAGGGAAGTTAGTGTAGAAATAGCAGGGGCTATGACAGAAATATTTCAAATGTCATTAGAAACGGGAATAGTGCCGGAGGATTGGCGTACAGTGCATGTTGTTCCATTGTTTAAAAAGGGTTCTAAGAGTAAACCTAGCAATTATAGACCTGTTAGTTTGACATCAGTGGTGGGCAAATTAATGGAAAGGATACTTAGAGATAATATATATAAGCATCTGGATAAACAGGGTCTGATTAGGAACAGTCAACATGGATTTGTGCCTGGAAGGTCATGTTTGACTAATCTATGTGAATTTTTTGAAGAGGTTACTCCGGAAATTGATGAGGGTAAAGCAGTGGATGTTGTATATATGGACTTCAGTAAGGCCTTTGACAAGGTTCCTCATGGAAGGTTGGTTAAGAAGGTTCAATTGTTGGGTATTAATGGTGGAGTAGCAAGATGGATTCAACAGTGGCTGAATGGGAGATGCCAGAGAGTAATGGTGGATGGCTGTTTGTCAGGTTGGAGGCCAGTGACTAGTGGGGTGCCACAGGGATCTGTGTTGGGTCCACTGTTGTTTATCATGTACATCAATGATCTGGATGATTGTGTGGTAAATTGGATTAGTAAGTATGCAGATGATACTAAGATAGGTGGGGTTGTGGATAATGAAGTAGATTTTCAAAGTCTACAGAGAGATTTATGCCAGTTGGAAGAGTGGGCTGAAAGATGGCAGATGGAGTTTAATGCTGATAATTGTGAGGTGCTACATCTTGGCAGGACAAATCAAAATAGGACGTACATGGTAAATGGTAGGTAATTGAAGAATGCAGTTGAACAGAGGGATCTGGGAATAACTGTGCACAGTTCCCTGAAGGTGGAATCTCATGTAGATAGGGTGGTAAAGAAAGCTTTTGGTGTGCTGGCCTTTATAAATCAGAGCATTGAGTATAGAAGTTGGGATGTAATGTTAAAATTGTACAAGGCACTGGAGTATGGTGTACAATTTTGGTCGCCTAATTATAGGAAGGATGTCAACAAAATAGAGAGTACAGAGGAGATTTACAAGAATGTTGCCTGGGTTTCAGCAACTAAGTTACAGAGAAAGGTTGAACGTTAGGTCTTTATTCTTTGGAGCGCAGAAGGTTAAGGGGGGACTTGATAGAGGTCTTTAAAATGATGAGATAAATAGACAGAGTTGACGTGGATAAGCTTTTCCCACTGAGAGTAGGGAAGATTCAAACAAGAGAACATGACTTGAGAATTAAGGGACAGAAGTTTAGGGGTAACATGAAGGGGAACTTCTTTACTCAGAGAGTGGTAGCTGTGTGGAATGAGCTTCCAGTGAAGGTGGTGGAGGCAGGTTCGTTTTTATCATTTAAAAATAAATTGGATAGTTATATGGACGGGAAAGGAATGGAGGGTTATGGTCTGAGTGCAGGTAGATGGGACTAGGGGAGAATACGTGTTCGGCACGGACTAGATGGGCCGAGATGGCCTGTTTCCGTGCTGTAATTGTTATATGGTTATATGGTTATTGAGGTCTTTCTGATATTTCTAGTCTCCATCTCTTTCTCCATGTAATTTATTCCATTCCCTAACAAACTAAGCTAGGATGTGACCTCCCCTAAGCAACCACCGATGACACATTTTAATCAGATGATCATTCATTTTATTCTTTCACTTTAAGAATAAGGAGTAAGCCATTTAGAACGGAGACGAAGAAACACTTTTTCTCACAGAGAGTGGTGACTGTGGAATTCTCTGCCCCAGAGGGCGGTGGAGGCAGGATCTCTGAATGCTTTCAAGGGAGAGCTAGATAGGGCTCTTAAAAATAGTGGAGTCAGGGGATATGGGGAGAAGGCAGGAACTGATTGTAGCAATGTTACAAAAATTTGCAATTTATCCCATCCGATAAAGCATAAAAAGAAGTTTAATTTCACACCTAATTCACTTTCATATCTTCAGTATTATAAAATATATGGCCATTTTCATACTTGGAAATTAGCATCTTGTTCCCTATTGCTTTTCCATTGACTTAACACAAAATCTGTGATCGAGGACAGTCAAAGCCCATAACTTTCTTAAAAATCAAGAGAACTGAATGAAATGAAGCATTCTGAAACAAATATAAAACATCTTACTTAGATGACCTGAAATTAAAGCATATAATTAGTTAATTATCTAATTGTAGTTAATTACAAAATTGACCGTTGTGACGGAAATAGTAATAAACACCCAGACTGCCTTGAAAATTCAAAATTGTTATATTCTCAAGATCAGAACTTTAATATTATTGTATAATATGCTGTAAGGCCGTAACAGATAGGTAACTAAATTACAATTTCTAGCAATAGACCAAGTCTTTATGGAGAAGATCAGTTGCTAGCTGGTACATTGGCATGTCATAATCAGTAGCATCATCATACTCCTCAGATTGTAACCAATAAGCAACTCTGTACACCTTGTTTTTCCTCAACTTTTCAATTTTGGCATTGTAAACTACAGGTTTTTGCTCTTCAAACCACACATGACATGCCTTTATGCCCACTACTTTCCCATTAAAAATGTCCTGTAAATTCCATTGATTATGAAAAAAATATATTTTTTAAATAGCCTAAGTATCCAAATAACAAACTAATCCCATTCACACAAGAATTCACAATATAACATGATTTTTAAATCTCACTGTCATTAATTTGTATGCCAGATGGAATGATTTTAATGTTTAATTCCCATAAATGAATCTAGAAACATCCACTCAATATAATTAGCTTTTTTTTTTTTTGCACAATACATTGGACTAAAACTGATATTTAGTATAAAAATATTGACTATCGGTAGACAATAACACAAAATATAGACGATTTAGATGCTCTTATAACATGATTGTCCAAAAAAAAAGAGCATTTAAATTATCTTGCGAGTTGGTTTTTCTGGCACATGATCGATTGGAACGTTGCATTCTTCTAGAAAGTAGGCATGCAGGTGCAGCAGGCAGTGAAGAAAGCGAATGGTATGTTAGCATTCATAGCAAAAGGATTTGAGTATAGGTGCAGGGAGGTTCTACTGCAGTTGTACAGGGTCTTGGTGAAATTGCGTACAATTTTGGTCTCCTAATCTGATGAAAGACATTCTTGCCATAGAGGGAGTACAGAGAAGGTTCACCAGACTGATTCCTGGGATGTCACGACTTTCATATGAAGAAAGACTGGATAGACTCGGCTTGTACTCGCTAGAATTTGGAAGATTGAGGGGGGATCTTATAGAAACTTACAAATTTCTTAAGGGGTTGGACATGCTAGATGCAGGAAGATTATTCCCGATGTTGGGGAAGTCCAGAACAAGGGGTCACAGTTTAAGGATAAGGGGGAAATCTTTTAGGACCGAGATGAGAAAAACATTTATCACACAGAGAGTGGTGAATCTGTGCAGGCTCGAAGGGCCAAATGGCCTACTCATGCACCTATTTTTTATGTTTCTATGTTTCTATACAATATGCAGATCATTGTATTTGGTGGAGGCTGTATAGCAACAGAAGTCTTCAGACACAAAATGGTTAGTTGAATTCCTGGAAGCATCCCATCATAACATTAAAAAGTGTAACAGACCAACCAATTCCTCAATGATTCAAGGTAGGTACTACGGAGGCTGAATCTTAAGATGTAGCTTTGAACCCATATTTAAAATTCAACAAATCATTAATGTGATGAAGCGACTAATTTTCAATAAATAGTTGCTTCCTAGTCGTGTCTCACTTAAATAATCAATCCACAATGTCTTCTGTTATAGAAGATTAACCAGTGCAGTTTCTAAAGAGTGCTCCCTCGTGGCCTTGGTAAAATAGGTGAAAGAATGTTGTACCTCATGTATGGTGTATTAATCATAATTAGATCTATTGCTAACAACTTTCCACAGCTGTCCAAATGTAGGAGCTGTATTTCAAAATTGCAAAATCACAAATAAGTCTCATCATATTTAACAAAGGAGAAAGAAACTATCAATATGCAGTGCTAATTTCAGGAATTGTATATTGTTTTTGGAGGCTGTGTGGTGCAGATAATGATGTCAGTCAGGCTTTATAGAATCAAATCATTAGCTTCCTTCCATTCCCTTAAGAGTCGATCTCATTATGAAACAGTCCCAAGCTGCAGATACATCCCTCCCCTGGCCACTGCGTGAGGCTGTTCACAACCTTCAATCTTAATTGACCTGTGATGACCTTCTGATCTCGCATTCTCCCCAGTGCTAAAACGCTCTGCTTCCACCATTTTAGATAACCTTTATCTCAGATCATCTGTTGCTGAAATCTTGGTCGTTTATTTCCTACCTCTGGACTCAAATATTCCATCTTTCCCGTGGCCACATTCTCACTTATTGCTCTTATTCTACCCGGCACTGAGTCCTCACCCTCACTGGCTCCCAATAAACCATGATCTCAATTTTAAACATCTCACCCTTGTCTTGTTTCAAATTCTTTATGGTCTCACTCCTCTGTAACCTAAATCCAGCATATTGACTGGTTGCATCACAGCCTGGTTCGGTAACTCGAATGCCCAGGAATGAAGAAGTTTGCAAAAAGTGGTGAACCCTGCCCAGTCCATCACGGGTACTCACCTCACCACCATCGAAGGGACCTACAAGAGCCGCTTCTTCAAAAAGGCAGCCAGCATCATCGGAGATCCACACCACCCTGGCCACACTCTCATTTCACTCCTGCCATCATGAAGAAGTTATAGGAGCCTGAAAACTGTAACATCCAGATTCAGGAGCAGCTTCTTCCCTACAACCATCAGGCTATCAAACACTACAACCTTCTATTAGGCTTCAAACTATGTAGACTTGAGGTCCTTATTTTTTTATTTTGCACTGTTATTGTTTATTTATTTGTCTATCTATATATATACACTGAACATTTTTTTTTGTTGTTTATTATTATTATGCATTGCATTGTTTTTTGTGAACTGCAAAAAGTAATTAATCTAAGACCTGACTGGTAAATACAATCCGTTGGTGGATATCTAGTTTGTGAAATTTATTCCATGTTCTCAATATTTGCAAGGCACTTAAGCATGGATGCAGCTTGACACGCTCATGCACATCAATGTAATTGATGTACATTGAACAGAATCAGCATTCGCATATCTGTGGTCACTGAGTTCAAAGTATTGACATTATGCAAATAATCTTTAAAATCTTTAAAAAAATATTCTCCTACTTGGTCCCCACAGTCCCACATTTTTTTAAGCTTGCTCTTTCTCTGTAACTGTAATGCAATAACACTGTAACACTACATCTGCACTCTGGATTTGTTTCCCTGTTGTACCTGCTTTGTCTCAATAGTACTCATGGTGTCAGGGGTTATGGGGAGAAGGCAGGAGAATGGGGTTGAGAGGGAAAGATAGATCGGCCATGATTGATTGGCAGGGTAGATTTGACGGGTTGAATGGCCTAATTCTGCTCCTAGAACTTACGAACTTTACATAAGTTCTAGAAGTTTACATACTCTACATATGATTTGATTGGAATGCATGCGGTGAGATGATAGGGGAAAGTGTACAGTTAATGGCAAGACCCTTAACAGCATTTATCTGCAAAGGAATATTGGGTTCCAAGTCCAAAGCTCCATGAAAATGGCAACACAAGAAGATAAGAGTGGTAAAGAAGGCTTGCCTTCATCGCTTGGGGCACTGAGGATAAGAGTTAGGAAGTCATGTTGCAGCATTATAGAAATTAGCTTAGTCCACAGTTGGAATATTGTGCACAGTTCTGGTCGCCTCATTATCTGAAGGATGTAGATGCTTTGGAGGGGTGCAGAAAAGGTTTACCAGATTTCTGGCTGGATTGGGGGGCATTGTCTGCAAGGAGATTGGAGAAAATTAAATTGATTTCTATAAAGCGACAGAGGTTGTGGGGCATTCTGATAGAAGTGTGTAAAAATGATACGAGGCATAGATAGAGTAGACAGTCCAAAGCTTTATCCCAGAGTGAGAACATCAAGGATTAGTAGGCATAGCTTTAGTGTGAGGGGTAAAGTTTAAAGGAAATGTATGGGGCAAGTTTCTTACACAGAGAGTGATTGGTGTCTGAAATGTGCTTCCATCAGAATTAATCTCAGTGAAGACCATTGTCAAACAACATTATGTCATTACCACAATTCTTCTCAGTTTTACATCTCAAAGTCACACCTTATCTCCAACAAAACTCCTGTGGCATCTCATGGAAACCAATGGAGGACATCACAAGTGTAGGGAGAGTCAAGGATATGGGGGAATATGAAAACATTAAATACACTTTCCAGTGTATTTAAAATCTCCACTGATAATGGAAATCTAATTAAAATTGATATTTCTGAGCTAAACCATAAAGATACAGAATTCAGACCAGCTAACATAACAACAAAGTACAAAAATGTACAAAAACTTTCATCAGTGGAACTAAGTGCACTTGATATCTAGGGTCCCTCATTCAGAAGGTTGTAATTAAGCACGGTAAGTCGAAAAGTGAACTAATATTATTTTTCTCCCGAAAATGGATTATACTCATCAGTTCTAGTGTTAATTTATTCAGTGAAATGCTCTGTAAAGTGTATGAATGTTGTTCTCAAAGTGATATTTCATTAAAACTGGCCATACAACATGGAATTAGCAGCGAAACGGAATACAAGGAATTGGCTGGGAAAACAAAACTAATTAAAACACAGAGGATGTTTATTTAAACCAGACATTCCTACGCATGGATAAGAAAGCTACATTGAGAACTGATCTCAGGAATAGCTCGTTAGTGGGACATAAATATGCCATAACTTATCTGGTCCTGTGTAGCTCTTTGTTGAAGGGGCATCGAAAGTTAGGGGAGTAAGAAGTGAAACTTGGCACGTATGGATATCTGTACCTCATTAACACCAACGTATTGAAATCCTTTGTGTGTATGTTAGAAATGATTGACATCAAACGAGGTGAATCCTTTGGACACATGTGTCACACAGATTGATCAGTTGTAAGAAAGGGGTGTTAAGATTTCAGCATTTGGATTCTCTTTGCCATCGTTATACAGTATGTAGTTTTATTCTCTGTTGCTTAGAAGAATCTTCCTTTTCAGGTGTAATTGCTACCTAGTAGATATAGAGGAATATCTTTGCAAGGCCAAAGTCTGTTCAGAAAATAGAGTCAGAAATTATTAATAACAAATTGCATAGGAGAACGAGGCAATTACGGACAGCTGTGAAACCCTGCTTCTTCTCTCTATAAAACCTTGAATTTAATCTCATCCTCTTTACAGAATAAATGAGTTCAGGTCACTCCCTATTTTTAAGTCCATCTGATTTAACTCTTCGTCATATTCAAGGCCAGTTGTGAGCAAAAGTCCTTCTTCCTGGCACTTGTTTTGCAGCCCAGAAGATAAAGAAGGTCATGATAATTATGTCTATTATAGTTTTGGTAATGTCCTCAAACACATTTCTTCGACTTTCATATAATTTTCTTTCATGTATTTAATTTTCTTTCATTTTCTTTCTCCAAATATTGAAGTATGTCATGTTTTGGATTCTATTTCACCAGTTTTCCATGGAAATGATTCAGACGGAATTGGTGATTGGACATTCATTTGGGGCCAAAGGGCCTGTTCCTGTGCTGTGCTGCTCAATGTTCTGTTTCAACATTTAATCTGTTTACCCAAAATGTAAAAATAGATGCTGAATTTAAGTTGTATCAAATGCTAATGGGTATGTTATCAGATGTTCTCTGAGCAATATGCTATTAGCTTGAAATCTCAGTCAGAAAAAAACTGCCAATTCTATAGCAGGTTTTAGGCTTCAGGATGCAATCTTGCCAATTAAATATTTTTGAAATGAAATCACTTTTGCATTAGAAAACACAGTACCTAATTTGAGCACAGCAAGTTCACCAACAAGGTAACATACAGGTTGTTTTTTTAAAGTGATTATTGTTAAAAGTCAATATTAGATAGGATATCTATGTTTATGTTAATTTAATGGATATTCATGATTTGGAAAGGGGATTGAAGGGACAGTAGCCAAGTTTGCAGATGCTGCTAAGATAGGTGGAAGGGCAGGCAGTTTAGAGGAGCCAAGGACCTGGACATGTTAGGAGAGTGGGCAGAGAAGTGACAGATGAAATTCTGTACAGCAAAGTGCGCTGTCATGCATTTTGGGAATAAGAATAAAGGCGTAGATTATTTTCTAAATGGGGAGAGAATCCAGAAATTGGAGGTGCAAAGGGACTTGGGAGTGCAGGACTCCCAAGTCATTTTGTAAGTCGAATCGGTAGGAAGGCAAATTCAGTCCTAGCATTTATATCAAGAGGACTGGAACACAAAAATGTAATGCTGAGGCTCGATAAGACAATAGACACTAGGTGCAGGAGTAGGCCATTTGGTCCTTCGAGCCAGCACCGCCATTCAATGTGATCATGTCTGATCATCCCCAATCAGTACCCCGTTCCTGCCTTCTCCCCATATCCCCTGACTCTGCTATTTATAAGAGCCCTATCTAGCTCTCTCTTGAAAGCATCCAGAGAACCTGCCTCCACCGCCCTCTGAGGCAGAGAATTCCACAGACTCACAACTCTCTGTGAGTAAAAGTGTTTCCTCGTCTCCGTTCTAAATGGCTTACTCCTTATTCTTAAACTGTGGCCCCTGGTTCTGGACTCCCCCAACATTGGGAACATGTTTCCTGCCTCTAATGTGTCCAAGCCCTTAACAATCTTATATGTTTCAATGAGACCCCCTCTCATACTTCTAAACTCCAGAGTGTACAAGCCCATGTGATAAGGTGCTGGTCAGGCCGCATTTGGACTACTGTGAGCAAATTTGGACCCCACATCTGAGGAAGTGCTGGCTCTGGAGCGGGTCCAGAGGAGTTTCACAAGAATGATTCCAGGAATGAGTGGGTTAGCATGTGACAGCACCGGGCCTCTACTCGCTGGAGTTTAGAAGGTTGGAGTGGATCCTCATTGAAACTTACAGATAATGAAAGGCATAGATGGATGTGGAAAGGGTGTTTCCACTGGTGGGAGAGTCAAGGACCAGAGGTCTTAGCCTCAGAATTAAAGGGCACTCTTTTAGAAAGGAGGTGAGGAGAAACTTCTTTAATCAGAGGGTATTTAGCTTGTGGAACTTATTGCCACAGAGGGCTGTGGAGGCTAAGTCAGTGGATATTTTTAAGGCAGAGATAGACAAATTCTTGATTGGAATGGGTGCCAAGGGTTATAGGCAGAAGACAAGAGAATGGGATTAGAAGGCAGAGATTGATTGAATGGCAGAGTAGACTCGATGGGCCGAAGTCTGTAACAACTGTGGCGTATTCATTCAGGTCCATTGCCGAGTCCCCGAACATTGCCCAGTCTACAGAATCCAAACAGTCCTGGAGTTGTTCCTCTGCCCTCCCCGACCAGCTCTGTACAGTCCTCACCACTGGGGGTGTGCTCTTTAATTGCTGCCTGTAGGCAGGAAGAAGTAGCAGGAAGAAGGTGTATGGTCGGATTTACTGAAGTGAGGGCGAGGGATAGAGCGGTAGGCATCCTTGATGGTGGTGTAGCAGTGGTCGAGGGTGTTTGTTCCTCTGGTGCAGCAGAAGACATGTTGGTGGAAGTTAGGGAGCGATTTCTTGAGGTTTGCTTTGTTGAAGTCCCCAGCTATGGTGGGAAACGCCTTGGGGTAAGACGTCTGGTGTTTGTTGACCACGGCGTGCAGCTCCTCCAGTGCCAGACAGACGTCTGCCTGGGGTGGGATGTAGACCGCGGTCAGGATGATGGAGGTGAATTCCCTCGGACGGTAGAAGGACGGCACTTCACCGCCAGATGTTCGAGGTGTGGAGAGCAGGAGTTGGACAGGACTGCCACGTCTGAGCACCAAGCAGAGTTGACCATGAGGCAAATGCCCCCTTCTCTCCCTTTCCCAGATGCCTGCGTACGGTCCATACGGTGGATGGAGAACCCTTCGGGCTGGACCACTGAGTCTGGGGAGCTGGGGGTGAGCCATGTCTCTGTGAAACAGAACACAGAGCATTCCCTCAGCTCCCTTTGATAAAGCAGCCTTGCCCTTAAGTCCTCCACTTTGTTTTCAAGGGACTGTACATTGGTCAGTAGGATAGAAACATAGAAACATAGAAAATAGGTGCAGGAGTAGGCCATTCGGCCCTTCGAGCCTGCACCGCAATTCGATATGATCATGGCTGATCATCCAACTCAGTATCCCGTACCTGCCTTCTCTCCATACCCCCTGATCCCTTTAGCCACAAGGGCCACATCCAACTCCCTCTTAAGTATAGCCAATTAACTGGCCTCAACTACCTTCTGTGGCAGAGAATTCTAGAGAATCACCATTCTCTGTGTGAAAAATGTTTTCCTCATCTCAGTCCTAAAGGATTTTCCCCTTATCCTTAAACTGTGCCCCCTTGTTCTGGACTTCCCCAACATCGGGAACAATCTTCCTGCATCTAGCCTGTCCAACCCCTTAAGAATTTTGTAAGTTTCTATAAGATCCCCCCTCAATCTTCTAAATTCTAGCGAGTACAAACGAAGTCTATCCAGTCTTTCTTCATATGAAAGTCCTGACATCCCAGGAATCAGTCTGGTGAACCTTCTCTGTACTCCCTCTATGGCAAGAATGTCCTTCCTCAGATTAGGAGACCAAAACTGTACGCAATACTCCAGGTGTGGTCTCACCAAGACACTGTACAACTGCAGTAGAACCTCCCTGCTCCTATACTCAAATCCTTTTGCTATTAATGCTAACATACCATTCGCCTTCTTCACTGCCTGCTGCACCTGCATGCCTACTTTTAATGACTGGTGTACCATGACACCCAGGTCTCGTTGCATCTCCCCCTTTCCTAATCGGCCACCATTCAGATAATAGTCTACTTTCATTTTTGCCACCAAAGTGGATAACCTCACATTTATCCACATTATTATGCATCTGCCATGCATTTGCCCACTCACCCAGCCTATCCAAGTCACCTTGCAGCCTCCTAGCATCCTCCACACAGCTAACACTGCCCCCCAGCTTCGTGTCATCCGCAAACTTGGAGATGTTGCATCAATTCCCTCGTCCAAATCATTAATATATATCGTAAATAGCTGGGGTCCCAGCACTGAGCCTTGCGGTACTCCACTAGTCACTGCTTGCCATTGTGAAAAGGACCCGTTTACTCCTACTCTTTGCTTCCTGTCTGCCAGCCAGTTCTCTATCCACATCAATACTGAACCCCCAATACCGTGTGCTTTAAGTTTATATACTAATCTCTTATGTGGGACCTTGTCGAAAGCCTTCTGAAAGTCCAGATATAACACATCCACTGGTTCTCCCTTATCCATTCTACTAGTTTAATCCTCGAAAAATTCTATAAGATTCGTCAGACATGATTTACCTTTCATAAATCCATGCTGACTTTGTCCAATGATTTCACCACTTTCCAAATGTGCTGCTATCCCATCTTTAATAACTGATTCTAGCAGTTTCCCCACTACCGACGTTAGACTAACTGGTCTGTAATTCCCCGTTTTCTCTCTTCCTCCCTTTTTAAAAAGTGGGGTTACATTAGCTACCCTCCAATCCTCAGGAACTACTCCAGAATCTAAAGAGTTTTGAAAAATGATCACTAATGCATCCACTATTTCTGGGGCTACTTCCTTAAGTACTCTGGGATGCAGCCTATCTGGCCCTGGGGATTTATCGGCCTTTAATGCATTCAATTTACCCAACACCACTTCCCGGCTAACCTGGATTTCACTCAATTCCTCCATATCCTTTGACCCCCGGTCCCCTGCTATTTCCGGCAGATTATTTATGTCTTCCTTAGTGAAGACAGAACCAAAGTAGTTATTCAATTGGTCTACCATGTCCTTGTTCCCCATGATCAATTTACCTGTTTCTGACTGCATGGGACCTACATTTGTTTTAACTAATCTTTTTCGCTTCACATATCTATAAAAGCTTTTGCAGTCAGTTTTTATGTTCCCTGCCAGTTTTCTTTCATAATCTATTTTCCCTTTCCTAATTAAGCCCTTTGTCCTCCTCTGCTGGACTCTGAATTTCTCCCAGTCCTCTGGTAGGCTGCTTTTTCTGGCTAATTTGTACGCTTCATCTTTTGTTTTGATATTATCCCTGATTTCCCTTGTAATCCACGGTAAGGAAAGGGGCCGAAGTCCCCTCCGCTTCAGTCTTACTTGCAGTCCTGCCCGACGGCCACGTTTCCATACTCCATGGAGCCCTCCTCGGTGTTTACAGGTACAGTACTTGTGGGTCTCCGCGAGGTTGGGGAATCTGCTGAGATCGGGGATTCCCTTACAGTGTGAAACTCCAGCTCCATTGCTGCTGGGAGATCCTGCCCAACGGCTTCGATTCCGGACTCCATGAAGGCCTCCCCGGTGTTTGCAGGTAAGGTTCTTGCTGTACCTGCGCTCCTCTGCGAGGTTGGGGATTCCCCTCTGCAGGTGAGTTCAAAAATACTGTATTTTACTATTTTTCGTTGTGCCATTCGCAAAATGTTGCCGCAGGTAGCGCCATCTTATTCCGATAAGTAATCTGAAACAGACTATGGAATAATTATTAATCCATGGAAAATATTTAAATTAAATTAAAATAATAATAATAATAATAATAATAATAATAATAATAATAATAATGGCACAATAATAATAATAATAATAATAATAATAATAATAATAATAATAATAATAATAATAATAATAATAATATTATATAATATTATATAATATAATATATTATAATAATAATAATAATAATAATAATAATAATAATAATAATAATAATATTATATTATTGTGCCATTTCTAAATTTTATTACTTGTTTAAGTTATGACATTGGTTGGAAGCTGCATACCAAATCTCGTTGCAAAAATGTGCAATAGCAATAAAATATATTATTATTATTATAATAATAATAATAATAATAATAATAAGTAATAATAAGTAATCTGAAACAGACTATGGAATAATTATTAATCCATGGAAAATATTTAAATTAAATTAAAATAATAATAATAATAATAATAATAATAATAATAATAATAATAATAATAATAATAATGGCACAATAATAATAATAATAATAATAATAATAATAATAATAATAATAATAATAATAATAATATTATATAATATAATATATATAATATAATAATAATAATAATAATAATAATAATAATAATAATAATAATAATAATAATAATATTATATTATTGTGCCATTATTATTATTATTATTATTATTATTATTATTATTATTATTATTATTATTATTATATATTATATTATATAATATTATTATTATTATTATTATTATTATTATTATTATTATTATTATTATTGTGCCATTATTATTATTATTATTATTATTATTATTATTATTATTATTATTATTATTATTATTTTAATTTAATTTAAATATTTTCCATGGATTAATAATTATTCCATAGTCTGTTTCAGATTACTTATTATTACTTATTATTATTACTCCATTATAATATTTTATTGCTATTGCACATTTTTGCAACGAGATTTGGTATGCAGCTTCCAACCAATGTCATAACTTAAACAAGTAATAAAATTTAGACTTAGATAAAGTGCAAATGTGTCTGTGCCGGGTCGATGTGTTACGTGACCATCCGAGGGAGACAGATCATGGGGGTGGGGGGCACTCAGCAGGGCTGGTTCAGAACAGCTATAGCTCTGGGGATGAAGCTGTTCCTGAGTCTGGAGGTGCGGGCGTAGAAGGCCTTGTAACGTCTGCCGGAAGGTAGGAGTTTGAACAGTCCATTACAAGGGTGTGTGGAGTCTTTGTGGATGCTGACGGCCTTCCTGAGGCACCGTGTGTAGTAAATGCCCTCCAAGGCTGGTAGCTGTGTCCCAATAATCTTCTGCGCTCTGTGGACAATGAGCTGAAGAGCTCTCCTCTCCGCCTCCGTGCAGCTGAGATACCACACAGAGATGCCATACGTTAATATGCTCTCTGTGGTGCAGCGGTAGAAGGTTGTCAGCAGCTGTTGGGGCAGACCAATCTTTTTCAATGTTCTCAGGAAGAACAGTCGCTGCTGTGCCTTCTTGACCAGCGCAGCGGTGTTGGTGGACCATGTGAGGTCCTCTGAGATGTGTGTGCCCAGAAACCTAAAGCTGGACACTTTCTCCACACCGGCCCCGTGGATGGAGATTGGGGCGTATTCCCCATTATGTGTCCTCCTGAAGTCGATAATCAGCTCCTTGGTCTTGGAGGTGTTTAGGGACAAGTTGTTACGTGAGCACCAGTCCGCCAGGTTCTGCACCTCCGCTCTGTAGTTTGTTTCATCACCGTTGGCGATCAGCCCGATCACCGTTGTGTCGTCTGCAAAGTTGACAATGATGTTGGTGTCGAATGCAGGAACACAGTCATGTGCGAAGAGGGAGTAGAGCATGGGGCTCAGGGCACAGCCCTGTGGTGTGCCGGTGCTCAGGGTGATAGTGGAGGACAGGTGCGGGCCCAGTCTCACTGCTTGCGGTCGCTCCGTTAGAAAATTCAGGATCCAGTCGAATATCGGTGAGCTGAGGCCTAGCTGGTGGAGTTTGGTGGTGAGCTTGGTGGGGATGACCATGTTGAAGGCAGAGCTATAGTCTATGAAGAGCATCCTCACGTACGTGCCCTGTCTCTCCAGGTGAGTCAGGACAGTGTGAAGAGCCAGAGAGATGGCATGCTCTGTGGATCTATTTGCCCTATATGCAACTTGATGAGAGTCCAGTGAGGCAGGGATGCTGGATTTGATGTGGGAGAGGACCAGCCTTTCAAAGCACATCATGGGCATTAGAGTTAATGCAACCGGACGGTAGTCATTCAGGTTGGTGACTTTTGACTTTTTCGGCACCGGCACTATGGTAGCTGTCTTCAGGCACGTGGGGACCGTTGCCAGAGATAGAGACAGGTTAAAGATCCTCGTGAATACCTCAGCCAGCTGTACAGCACAGTCCTTAAGTACCCTTCCTTGGACTCCAAAATGAATATTGCTCATGATCGATGTCAAAGCACTCTTCGTGTTGAGCCGCTGCTATTCAGTCAATGAAATAGAAAACCTTGATTGTAGCACATTACTGCAAAGCATGTAGATCTCAACTAGGGGAAATTTTAATAGACAATGTAAGATGTTTAGTCATATGAAGGGTCTGCTTGAGATTTAATGAAATTTTGATCATTACAATAGATTTTTCAGCCATAATGTGGGACAATATTAATTTTCACTTGAGAAAACATAAAATGTAATAGCTAATATGGATTTATGACTGGCAAGTCACATTTGAGAAATTTGATTAAGTACTTCATAGAAATAATGGTGACAGTTAAAGTAATGCAGTTGATGTTGTATGCATGAAGTTTCAAAAACATTTGATAAAGGGACAGGTTAACAAGACTGATTGATTAAAGGAGCAGCACACATAGGCTGGATGATGGCAGATGGTGGACAGACTGCACCAGACTGTCATCTCAAGGTCATTACTAAGAGTACTATCCATTTTGACACATATTAATGGCAAGGTCGTAGATATAAAAGGTATGATTTCAAACATTATGCCTGGAAATAGAGGAAAATAGTGATCACCATAATAGTGGGATTGAGGGGAATGTAAAGCACAAGAAATAACAGTTTAAAAAAAAAGGAAAAATGCAGGAAAGTGATGAGAAATAACTGGTACAATATTAAAGATGTGCTGAAATAAAAGGAAAGGGAATCTAATATTTTGAACCTGGTAGGAAATATTGTTAAATAGGCTTATGCAAACATAACTTTTTAAACCAGGTCAAATCTTACGTATATCACTTAATAAGCACATCTAAAGTATTATATCAAACTCGTATCACCATCAATCACCATAAATCACCATAAATTAAAATAAAATAAACTGCAAATGTTTGAAATACAAAATAAAAACAAGAAGTGCTGAAAACATTAAGCAACTCAGGTGGCATCTGTGGAAAAAGAAACAGAACTGGGAAAATGAGAAAGGACGTTGGCTTTAAGTAGCAAGGGGATGGAAGGGAAATAGATAGGAACAATTAGGAATATCCACGATAGGTTGAGGCTTTTGTTGCCTTGATGATCTGAAAGTCTACAGAGCCATTAGAAACATAGAAACATAGAAAATAGGTGCAGGAATAGGCCATTCGGCCCTTCGAGCCTGCACCGCCATTTGATATGATCATGGCTGATCATCCAACTCAGTATCCCATCCCTGCCTTCTCTCCATACAGGGCCACATCTAACTCCCTCTTAAATATAGCCAATGAACTAGCCTCAACTACCTTCTGTGGCAGAGAATTCCACAGTTAAAAAATGATTTTCTGATCTCGGTCCTAAAAGACTTCCCTCTTAACCTTAAACTGTGACCCCTAGTTCTGGACTTCCCCAACATCGGGAATAATCTTCCTGCATCTAGCCTGTCCAACCCCTTAAGAATGTTGTACATTTCTATAAGATCCCCCCTCAATCTTCTAAATTCTAGCATGTACAAGTCGAGTCTATCCAGTCTTTCTTCATATGAAAGTCCTGCCATCCCAGGAATCAGTCTGGTGAACCTTCTCTGTACTCCCTCTATGGCAAGAATGTCTTTCCTCAGATTAGGAGACCAAAACTGTACGCAATACTACAGGTGTGGTCTCACCAAGACCCTGTACAACTGCAGTAGAACCTCCCTGCTCTTACACTCAAATCCTTTTGCTATGAATGCTAACATGCCATTTGCTTTCTTCACTGCCTGCTGCACCTGCATGCCTACTTTCAATGAATGATGTACCATGACACCCAGGTCTCGTTGCATCTCCCCTTTTCCTAATCGGCCACCATTCAGATAACAGTCTACTTTCCAGTTTTTGCCACCAAAGTGGATAACCTCACATTTATCCACATTATACTGCATCTGCCATGCATTTGCCCACTCACCTAACCTATCCAAGTCACCTTGCAGCCTCCTAGCATCCTCCTCACAGCTAACACTGCCCCCCAGCTTTGTGTCATCCGCAAACTTGGAGATGTTGCATTCAATTCCCTCATCCAGATCAATAATATATATTGTAAATAGCTGGGGTCCCAGCACTGAGCCTTGCGGTACCCCACTAGTCACTGTCTGCCATTCTGAAAAGGACCCGTTTACTCCTACTCTTTGCTTCCTGTCTGCCAGCCAGTTCTTTATCCACATCAATACTGAACCCCCAATACCATGTGCTTTAAGTTTGTATACTAATCTCTTATGTGGGACCTTGTCGAAAGCCTTCTGAAAGTCCAGATATAATAATAATAATAATAATAATGGATGGGATTTATATAGCGCCTTTCTAATACTCAAGGCGCTTTACATCGCATTATTCATTCACTCCTCAGTCACACTCGGTGGTGGTAAGCTACTTCTGTAGCCACAGCTGCCCTGGGGCAGACTGACGGAAGCGTGGCTGCCAATCTGCGCCTACGGCCCCTCCGACCACCACCAATCACTCACACATTCACACACAGGCAAAGGTGGGTGAAGTGTCTTGCCCAAGGACACAACGACAGTATGCACTCCAAGCGGGATTCGAACCGGCTACCTTCCGGGTGCCAGCCGAGGCCCATTGTGCCATCTGTCGTCCCGTATAACACATCCACTGGTTCTCCCTTATCCACTCTACTAGTTACATCCTCAAAAAATTCTATAAGATTCGTCAGACATGATTTACCTTTCATAAATCCATGCTGACTTTGTCCAATGATTTCACCACTTTCCAAATGTGCTGCTATCCCATCTTTAATAACTGATTCTAGCAGTTTCCCCACTACCGACGTTAGACTAACTGGTCTGTAATTCCCCGTTTTCTCTCTACCTCCCTTTTTAAAAAGTGGGGTTACATTAGCTACCCTCCAGTCCACCAGAACTACTCCAGAATCTAAAGACTTTTGAAAAATTATCACTAATGCATCTACTATTTCTGCGGCTACTTCCTTAAGTACTCTGGGATGCAACTTATCTGGCCCTGGGGATTTATCGGCCTTTAATCCATTCAATTTACCTAACACCACTTCCCGGCTAACCTGGATTTCACTCAGTTCCTCCATCTCATTTAACCCCTGGTCCCTTGCTATTTCCGGCAGATTATCTATGTCTTCCTTAGTGAAGACAGAATCAAAGTAGTTATTCAATTGGTCTGCCATGTCCTTGTTCCCCATGATCAATTCGCCTGTTTCTGACTGCAAGGGACCTACATTTGTTTTAACTAATCTTTTCCTCTTCAGATACCTATAAAAACTTTTGCAGTCAGTTTTTATGTTCTCTGCCTGTTTTCTTTCATAATCAATTTTCCCATTCCTAATTAAGCCTTTTGTCCTCCTCTGCTGGACTCTGAATTTCTCCCAGTCCTCTGGTAGGCTGCTTTTTCTGGCTAATTTGTATGCTTCATCTTTTGTTTTGATACTATCCCAGATTTCCCTTGTTATCCACGGATGCACTACCTTCCCTGATTTATTATTTTGCCAAACTGGGATGAACAATTGTTGTAGTTCATCCATGCAGTTTTTAAATGCCTTCCATTGCATATCCACCGTCAACCCTTTAAGAATCATTTGCCAGTCTATCTTGGCCAATTCACGTCTCATACCCTCAAAGTCACCTTTCTTTAAGTTCAGGACCCTTGTTTCTGAATTAACAATGTCACTCTCCATCCTAATGAAGAACTCAACCATTTTATGGTCACTCTTGCCCAAGGGGCCATGCACAACAAGACTGTTAACTAACCCTTCCTCATTATTCAATACCCAGTCTAGAATAGCCTGCTCTCTCATTGGTTCCTCTACATGTTGATTTAGAAAACTATCCCGCATACATTCCAAGAAATCCTCTTCCTCAGCACCCCTGCCAATTTGATTCACCCAATCTATATATAAATTGAAGTCACCCATTATAATTGTTTTATCTTTGTTGCACTCATTTCTAATTTCCTGTTTGATGCCATCCCCAACTCCACTACTACTGTTAGGTGGCCTGTACACAACTCCCACTAGCGTTTTCTGCCCCTTAGTGTTTCGCAGCTCTACCCATATCGATTCCACATCCTCCAAGCTAATGTCCTTCCTTTCTATTGCGTTAATCTCCTCTCTAACCAGCAACGCTAGCCCGCCTCATTTTTATTTCTGTCTATCCCTCCTGAATATTGAATATCCCTGGATGTTCAGCTCCCAGCCTTGGTCACCCTGGAGCCATGTCTCCGTGATCCCAACTATATCATATTCATTAATAACTATCTGCACATTCAACTCATCCACCTTATTACGAATGCTCCTTGCATTAAGATACAAAGCCTTCAGGCTTGTTTTTACAACACTCATACCCCTTATACAATTATGTTGAAAAGTGTTAGGTTGAATTAGGTTAATAAATTGATGAGAGCTGGTTAAGAGAGATAGAGAAGAAAGAAAGCCTCAAAGTGCAGTTCAGAGCTGTTATTGAAACTTGAAACTAAAAGGAGAATACTGGAAATATTCAGGCCAGAGAGTGGATATGGAAAAGAGTGAAATTAGGTAATGTTAGCAGGATAGTTATGAAATAGGAATTAGGAATACTTTATTGTTAAATGTGACTAAGCACAGTGAGATTCTTTGCTTGCATACACAATGTATACAGATAGCAGTCACCTATGGCGCTAACAAAGTTACAAAGCATGCCGGCTTCCTCTTTTGTCCCCCCTCTCCCCCACCACAACAGTTCCTCAACGCCGGGACCCCATTGTCCTTTGTCCCCCACCCCCCACACCCCCACATTGTCCTTCCCCTCCGCCCTCATGGTGGTTCTCCATGCTCTCATCGACCATTGACCGCGGGTCGACCCGCGAGGCATTGTCGACGCCGCGAGGCCTCACCAGCACTGAGGCCCCATCATCGCGAAGCTTCACCGTTGCCGCCGCTGAGGCCTCACCCCTGTCGACACCTGTAAAGAGCTCAAACTCACACTAGTTGAAACACAAGCATCTTTATTGTTCAGGTCATCAACTGCACAGCAGATCATCACACATTCACACTGCTACTCTAACTGGTAGACAGTGGGTAGGATCTTACACTATGAATGTTATAATTAGGCGGGGTTATAATTACTAAGCATTCTAATTGGCTAACATGCTATAGCCAATCTACATCTCTTCTTCTATAAATGAAAAGTAGATAAATCGTTATCACTACAATGAGTAAATAAATGGTTAAATGCAAAATGCCACATCTAATAATAATGGGGTTACACATAATCGCCGAACCTAACATGCGGCTTACTAACCCGCCCGGTCCACGTACGGTAAGGAGCTGCCTCATCAACCTTTTCTTCTGAAAAGTTAAGGGCACGTCTGGGTGAGCCAACCGTGGGAGAAGACCGTCGCGGGGGTACCCAGGAACCGGTTACAAAGGGGGAAGGGTATGCAGATCGACGCGGGGAGTGGGGTGGAGTAGCAGCTGTAGACACTGGAATGGCTGGAACAACAATCACTTTAAAGTTCAGTGGAGGGGCGTCAGGACTCTGGAGCGCGGACGTCGTTCCTTCACTGGAAGGAGGTGTTGACGGTTGCGTCTGTAGATGGTGCCGCCGACATCGACAAGGTAGGAGCGTGGTTCCTTCGCGGGGCCATGGATGAACCCCAGTTTGGTATGTCTCACAATTTGATATATTCCTCAGGTTCAGCAGGTCTAGGTGGACGTCAGATTTTGCCATGAAGGAGCGTTCCATGAGTTGTTTAGCTCTGCGAACAGCGCGTTCAGCCAGACCGTTGGACTGTGGGTATTCTGGGCTGCTGGTGACATGTTTAAAGTTCCAGCGCATGGCAAAGTCTTTGAACTTTTGGCTGGTGACTTGCGTCCCGTTGTCAGTCTGAAGGCGGGCTGGAATGCCATGTACGGAGAAGTGCTGTCGGAGATTCTAGATGACTATTTCCGAGGAGATGGTTGGTAGAAAATCAATTTCGAACCAACTCGAGTACAAGTCCACTAACACAAGATAGTGTTTCCCGTGCCAGTCGAAGATATCAGCAGCCAGGGACGACCATGGTAGGGAGGGGGCAGGTTGGGACAGCAGTGGTTGTTTTTGCTGGTGTGGCGCTTGCACATAATTCTGTTTTTTCCCGAATGTACTTGGTCATTCTGGGCCAGTAGATCATTTCTTTAGCACATTGTAGGGTGGCCTCAACGCCTGGGTGGCCACCGTGGATCTCATTGTAATACTCATTTCTAGGAGAAGGGGGATGACTGTCTTATGACCCTTTACTATCTCCCCGTCCTGTTGCACAAGTTCATCACGTACCAGAAAGTAGGGTCTAAGTTCAGCGGGTGTGTTGGATTGTTTATTTGGCCAACCGCCTTTAATGATCGAGGCCAACAGCTGGAAGGTCGTGTCCATGTCAGTGTGATCGGCGAGACGGCGCAGACGGTCAGTTGGAACGAAATAAACTTTCAGAACGGAGAATTCCTCTTGTTCGAATGGATGTTGTTCGCTAGTAGCACGTGATGCTCAGGATAGAGTGTCTGCGATGTGCATGTCTTTACCCTTTTTGTAGACAAGGCGGAAGTCGAACCATTGTAGCTGTATCATCACGCATTGAAGCCTTGCTGGGGCAGCATGAATAGGCTTGTTTCTACCGTGAATGTTTTGCCGAAAATAAAGTCTTTGAATTTAGAGCAGGCAAAAACCACGGCAAGCAGTTAGCCATATCCCCAAATCACAAGAAAACACGCAAACAAAAACTGGTAAACAAAATAAATCGTGGTAAACAGACGCGAGGTAGACTTGATAATCTGACACCATGGAAGGAGCTCAAACTCACACTGGTTGAAACACAAGCACCTTTATTGTTCAGGTTATCAACTACACAGCAAGCCATCACACATTCACACTGCTACTCTAACTGGTAGACAGTGGGTAGGACCTTACACTATAGAAACATAGAAACATAGAAATTAGGTGCAGGAGTAGGCCATTCGGCCCTTCGAGCCTGCACCGCCATTCTATATGATCATGGCTGATCATCCAACTCAGTATCCCGTACCTGCCTTCTCTCCATACCCTCTGATCCCCTTAGCCACAAGGGCCACATCTAACTCCCTCTTAAATATAGCCAATGAACTGGCCTCGACTACCCTCTGTGGCAGGGAGTTCCAGAGATTCACCACTCTCTGTGTGAAAAAAGTTCTTCTCATCTCGGTTTTAAAGGATTTCCCCATTATCCTTAAGCTGTGACCCCTTGTCCTGGACTTCCCCAACATCGGGAGCAATCTTCCTGCATCTAGCCTATCCAACCCCTTAAGAATTTTGTAAATTTCTATAAGATCCCCTCTCAATCTCCTAAATTCTAGAGCGTATAAACCAAGTCTATCCAGTCTTTCTTCATAAGACAGTCCTGACATCCCAGGAATCAGTCTGGTGAACCTTCTCTGCACTCCCTCTATGGCAATAATGTCCTTCCTCAGATTTGGAGACCAAAACTGTACGCAATACTCCAGGTGTGGTCTCACCAAGACCATGTACAACTGCAGTAGAACCTCCCTGCTCCTATACTCAAATCCTTTTGCTATGAACGTTATAATTAGGCAGGGTTATAATTACTAACATGCTATAGCCAATCTACAACACCCCACTTCACGTCTCTGTGGTGCCGACTTGGGCTCCAGCCGCTGGCTCCATTGGCTGCTTTGCCCGACCCAAGCTTCTACCTACGAGGCCCTGGCCGGGCCCCCGACCCGGGCTTCTACGCGGCGATCCAGGAGGTATCGAGACCGCGGCGCCTCAATAAAGGCCTCCGGTTGCGTTCCCAGTCCACAGCCCCGGCCCGTCGGGAAGTTCTTATACAAATGGAAAACAAATTATGTAAAATTGTTGAATTTGATATTATGCCCCGCAACGTGCATGTGTTGTTCCACCAGCCTGGTTGGAATAGCATAGGAGGTCACAGACAAGATGGGACAAAGAATTAAAATTACTGGCAACTGGAAAGTTATGATCACTTCACATCCAATGCTCTTTCCAATATAGGGAAGGCCATATTGTGAGTATTGAATGCAAAATTCCCTTTGCATTTTCACATCTCTCCTACCTCTGCACTCTCCCAATTCTGATGAAGGGATTTAATTCTGAAATGTTAGGTCTTTTTTTCCCCCCAGATGCTGCCTGACCTTCTGTGAGACTCCAGCATGTTATGATTTGTTTCTGCAGACCGCTCTGCATGAAAGATGTCAAGATCTGGCTGAGGATCAAGGGAGGTTTAACAGAATTAAACCGGAAATGAGAAACTTAAAAATATGGAAGGAAGGGGCAAGCCGAAGTGGTTTTACTTAGAGAATAAAGTTTAAGATGAAATTTAGTCAAAGTATTCAAATGTTTAAGACGGTTCTGACAAGCAAAGAGAAACTCTGTTACTGACAGAAGGTTTGGTAACCAGATGAGCCAGCTTCAAGATAAGTGGTAGAAGAACCAAAGAGCAGATGCAGAATTTTTAATACAGCACATTTTCACGATCTGAGATGCATGACTTAAAACTGCTGTGGAAGCAAATTCAGTGGCAATTTTGAAAGGGAAATGCAGACATGAATGCAAACAAAATATTGATATGACTTTTGAGAAGGGAGTAGGGTGAAATATTTTAGCTCTTTGAGAGCTAGTTTCCATGCTATAAAATAATTGAATTTAAAGCATTTTTCTCCAGGCAATTAACCTGATTGAAATGCAGTCCTCACATGTGGCATTTCCAAAGGGAGTAACAGATTATTCTAATGATTCTCTGTGACAGTTTTTATCCTGTGTGTACATAATAATACTAGATAGTGGAAGTATTTCCATCTGCTGCAGTGAATTATTAAAGGCCAAACTAGTGAGAATTTTTTAAATCAGTTACGTTTCTCAGCAACTTCACACATCAGTTTTTATTTAAATTTGTGAAAGTGCAGAGCATGGAGGATGATAAAAGTCAAAGTCATCAGTTGTGATATCAAAAGTGTGAAACATTGCATTATTCTTGGAAAACTTACAATAAGTATTCATGAGAACTTTTTTCTACGTTAATAACAAATGAAATTGCAATGTGAAGAACCAAAAAAAGACTGTGCTTTCTGTACCTTGCATTTGCAACTCGAAAAATACAGAAATAAAACCCAGAAAATGAATTGTTCTTTTAATGGTCAATTGGGAAAGTCAAGAATAGATTCATCTTAAATTAACAAATGAAGCACTTTTATGTACATTTTTAATATGATCTGAGCCCAAATATATATCATATCCCTACAATAATGCATTATTTTGAACTTACACTTGGGTATGGGTATGGCCATCAACTGTTCCAGTAAGTGAGTTGGGGCCTTACCACCCGAGCCCTCGGAGGTACTCTGGATACTCCAAGGTCGGCTATGGGAGAAGCACTGGTGCATGATGTTGGACCGGTTGCCGTGTAAGGTGAAGGACAGCACATTAACAGGTCAGTGTGTCTCGATTGAACCTGCAATCAGAACCAAGGGATACGGGGAAAAAGCAGGAACGGGGTAATGATTTTGGATGATCTGCCGACCATATTGACTGGCGGTGCTGGCTCAAAGAGCCAAATGGCCTACTCCTGCACCTATTTTCTATGTTTATATGTTGCTATGGATCGAGGTGTGGGTGAAGAAGGCCGATGGAGACTCTGCATTAGCTCATAATGGCCAAGCATGCGGATTGATACGATCTGCAGCAGTACAGAGCAGTGGGTTGAGTACACTAACAACATTACCTGGCCAGACCAACCCAGTGCTGCCGCCAGGACAACGGGCCTCTGTTTCCAAGTGAGGACTCTATATTCTTACCAACTTTGGACTCGAATCGTAAAAAATGCCGCCGGAAATATGGCGATTCCTGTGTACTGTCTCAGTGTAATTACGATTCCTACACTCTTGTACCTGTAAAATTGTGCCTTCGTATAGTAAGATGTTTCCTGAACTGTATGCAAAAAAGGAATATTGCTGTACCTAGGCACATGTGACAAAAAAGTACCATTGAACCATTTGTGGCTGGATTATACTACAGAGATGCGGACCAGGAGGTAAAGAGACGGAACATGTGGTATTGTACATAAGGTGTTTACAAAGATTGTGTGTTGCCTGTATATGATGAAGGACATGACTATTCATCTCAGCAACCAATTTCCATAGCAATCACATTTCTAGGCTTCACATTGAGATTATGTTATTCAACACAAAGTAAAAATGCCTCCTGAATTTCCTCATAAAATTTATTTGTTTTCTTTATTTTATAGCTGAAAATCCAAGGCCATATAGTTTACATAATGACATTTCACAGATCATGGATATTCAAGAATTTAAAGCTTATCGAAGGCCTTGTTAACTATTTATATGCTGTCAGTCATAATAAACCAATTTTCTAGTTGTGTATGAATGCTTTGTATAATTTGTTTTTTGTCGTTCTGCAGCCTTTAGTGTATGTTGTGTCTAGGCTGAGGACTGTCTAATGGTGAATGGCCTTAAGCCAGCCATGGATCTCGGAACTTGACACCGCACTTCACTGAACAATCTGGAAGAGGAGTCTTGGCCAATGTTTTCCTCCTCGATGTGCCAACACTGAGGCCAATTGCCGTCACCCAATTGGCATCCTGGATGAGATCATCATACTCAGGATATTCCAGTAAACAAATCCGATACTTTGATTGTATTAGTTCGATGTCCCATCGTACAGCTTCAAATATGAATCATAATGCATGACAGACTAAATGGAGTGGATTACCAGAAGTAAACTTGGGGTTATGTTGTGTTTAACAAACTAAAAGATGTAAATGCCAGTAAATACAGACCATGATCATATTTCTCAGAAATAATTCAGCAGTTCCCATGCAATTAATTATGTTGCAATGTACCAAAAAGTTGCTTTGTAATAGCTATTTACTGTACAGCCAAGGGTTGAATTTATTTGGCACTGATGTAATATAGGCATTCACACATTAGTCTGATCTACATCCTGGAACAATGAAGTCAAAGGAAGAGAAAATCCAATTGTCTTATCTCAAAGGGTTGAAAACCACTGGAATTCTCTGTATTAAGAATAATGTAGGCCCAATCAATAGATATATTTAAGGTAGAGATAGATATATCTGAAAGCTCAAGGATTTGAGGGTCTGGTACAGAAGAACTGAGACCATCATTGATCAGCCATGATAGTATTGAAGTCATATTGAACGATGGGGCATGTTTGACGGTCTGAATGGTCTTCTCTTCAACTACTTTCTTGTATTCCAATCAAGTTGACAATTTGCAAATGGTCCTGGGTGCAACCAGTTAAGACCATTTTCAGCTCCAGAAAATTTCTACACAGGAGAATGGTCACTATCTTCTTTGTTAATGATTCTGATTGAAAGTGCAAAGCTGACCATTCTTGATTTGTTTTTTCTTAACTACTGTCATGGAATAATTCATCAGTCAAACAAAATGGAGAAATAGAAGCAAGATTAAAACATTCAGCCTTTTGTGCCTGTTCTGCAATTCAATTAATTCACAACTGATCTTTTATTGAGTACATCTTTTCTGCAGTTACCTGATAAACCTCAAGACTCTGCTACTGAAAGATGTATCAATCAATCAGCAACTGACATGCTACCGTCCAATTGTGTGGTGACCTCCAAACATTCATTATTCTGTTGGTCCTGGATGGCTGATTCCTGATTTTATGGCCCTCTGGTTCTGTGCATCCTAGAACCAATAGAAATACAACCCTGCTCATATCATCATCCGCATAAGAATTGTTTGCTTCAATGAGGTCAGCAAATGATCCAAATGGAAGCACATCTAACTAAATTAGTACAGCACAGAGTCAGATTCAGGGTACTTGGGACATTCAGAGTCCTGGTGTGCCTCTACTCCATCATGTTGTCCTCCACAACCCACCACACAAAGACATTCATGCCAGTTACAACCCACCTGTGGCCCTTCAGAGGAACAAATTGTTGTAATACAGATGAAAAAAGGTGAAAATAGAACATTTACATCATTAATAATGAAACAAGCTATTTCACAGTTTATTATACAAAATTAAACTATCCTCCGGCAGGGCACCCTATGTGTTCATCTAGTCCTGATTACACATCTCTGATTACACATCTTTGAACCCCTGATTACGGGGTTGAGAGTGACCTGGAGCGGGGCCTTACAACGCCCAGCGCGGCTTTAATTTGCCGCGGACTTGCTAGCGCCCGCCGGGGGCTCCAACACCAAGACCCGGGGCAGGGCCTTACATCGCCCCGCGTGGCTTTGAGTGGCCGCGGACTTGCTAGCGCCCGCCGGGGGCTTTGACCTCGACTTCAGCAGAGGAATGGAGAGCAGGGGAGAGACAAGACTTTGCCTTCCATCACAGTGAGGAGGAGACTCACTGTGATGGATGTTTGTGTAAATTGTGTTGGTGTGTGTCTTGGTTCTTTTCTTGTATGGCTGCAGAAACCAAATTTCGTTTGAACCTCATGTGAGGTTCAAATGACAAATAAAAGGTATTGTATTGTATTGTATTGTACATAGAGAGTATTTTCAGGCATGAAGTTAAACTCCTTATAAAGGGCACATATCAACAACCTTCTGATTCAAAGGTAAGAGTGTTACCAATTGAGCCAAGATGAAATACTGTGGCAGTTACATATAAATTATGCTTTCAATCACTGACAGATGAAGGCATTACATTTCAGAAGACAACGGTAAAGTGATTTCTCTTTGATATTAAATAAACGGCAGAGCAATTTGATATGCACTATACTTTACTGACAATCACATACCACTGTGCATGTACAGAATTAGTGTACTGCAGGCAAAAACCCAATCAAATTCAACATTTAAACAAGAAGCCTTGTTCTCTCTGAGTTGAGTATAAAGACGACACGTTGGCCCTCTGTACATTTTCAAAAGTCTTTTACAACAGCTTTCTTTATCTTCTGTATTGACCATGCACCCTGGAGATAGCTTCATACAGAGTTGTGAACGGATAATGATTTGTCCTTCATACAATATTTTCCCATGCAATAGACTCAATAATTTGATCTTTTGAGGTAATATGCAGCCACAGTGGAAGTGTAGGTTTATCTGTAATATCACTGTCCTGAGGAAGTCCTTCTGTGAAGGGTGTAAATAACCTGTACATGGTAACCATGCAATGTTGGTTGGTGATGTTATTGAATGTTCCTAGATGTGAAGAGCCACTTACACAAATTGACCAGCTGGAAGAAATGTGTTACATTTTTACATCCTCAAAGCAGCCCCCACTCCCCTTTGACTCCTGAAGATGCTTGCACTATCTTTCAATGGGGTTTCCACGGTGAGTAACTCAGTGACTAGCTCTCGTAGGTGACTCTAGATGGAAAGACTCTGTATAATTTTGATCTATTACATTTGAAGCCACCCATTTTAAAAATAAATGAAATGTATTGTATGTTTCAGCAATTGCTGGATAGCAATCTGTATTTGAAATCCTAGCTGATTTGTGTGATGTTTGGTGGACTGTGTGGGGTGGGAGGACCCATTGCTCCTCCCGTGCAGCTGGTGGTGCTGCACAGGACAAAGGGAGATGTTGTGTATATAGTTTATCCTGTCTGTAGACAGTCTGTGTATGCAGTCAGACAGTATGCGGACAGACATATTGACCAGTCTTGCTGCCAGCATTGAGTAATAATTTAAAGACTTCTGTTGTACCTTGAAGACTCTCAAGATTCATGCAGACCTAGAAAACGAACACGAAAGTGGTGTCAGAAGTGAGATTCTTCGGATTGCGTCCAAAGACCCAGATAAGAGCCTATTTTTTGTTTTTTAAAAAACCCAGCTCAAACTAACATGTCTCGGCAATTCGATCATTTCGATCCTGAGCGAGAAAGGTGGTCGTCGTATTTAATGCGCGCTGAGTTGAAAGTATGGTAATTACAACTGACCAGAGGAAGACGGTTCTCTTGTGTTCATCAATGTCTCCAGAAACTTTTGCACTGCTTCAAAATTTACATACAGAAGAAGTAACTGAAGCCTCATATGCTGAAATCACAACGACTTTGCAGCTGCATTTCGAAGAAAGTTAAAATATCCTCGCAGCTCGCCTTGATTTCTACTGGACAGTACTACAGGAAGGGCAATCGATCACTGAATTTCTTGCCGAACTTCGCACCAAGGCAAAGGCATGTGATTTTAAAACTCAATGCTGCAAAAAGTGTCAAGACAATACGTTGCGGGATAGACTGGTCATGGGCTGCAGGCACGCATTCATCCAGCAGGCGATTCTCAAGGAATCGGACGCCTCATTGAAGAATGTGCTGCAGTGTGCTAAGATGGCCTAGCTGCTGAGTAAAGAACTGCACAAAATGGCCAGCGACACAGCATCGAAGCTCCCTCAGGAGGTGCATACAGTTCATCAGACTCGTCCGCAATGCCTGAAACCAGTTGATCGACCCAGAGCAAATCCGGAGAAGGTGGGACAGTTTCAGAAGAGCCGTCCCCTTGTGAGTGCAGGATCGAAACCCTGCTACCGGTGCGGCTCGACTGCTCATCATCACCGTGAGTGCCCATATATCAAGTCCGTTTGTTTTGCCTGTTACCGAAAAGGTCATCTCCAGGCAGTGTGTCAATCCATAGGATAGTGGAGAAAGGGCAAGAAAACGCAAAACACATCGACCAAATCGCAGAGACCATTTCTATTGAAGTGCAGGGTGTGTCCACGATCACCGACAAGCCGATGATTTTGCTGTGGGACGAACGTCTCACAAACGGCACCAAACGGCAAGAAAGAACCAATCGCTTTCGCATGCAAAATGTTGACGACCGCTGAGAAAAACTACAGCCAAGTGGAGAATGAACAGCATACAGATAAAGCAAATACTGTTATCTCTTCAAAAGAGAACACTGAGCCTTTAGCAAGAGTTGTCAAACGCAAACAAGGCTGGAAAAAAAAGAATGGAGTGAGGTCCAGCCAAATGGAGACGTTCAAACTGGAAAGGGGGAATGTGATGTTTGCTGGGGTGAGAGGACCCATTGCCCCTCCCGTGCAGCAGGTGGTGCTGGTCAGGACAAAGGGAGATGTTGTATATATAGTTTATCCTGTCTGTAGACAGTCTGTGTGTGCAGTCAGACAGTATGTGGGCAGCCATTTTGACTAGTCTTGCTGCCAGCATTGAGTGATATATTAAAGACTTCTGTTGTACCTTGAAGACTCTCATGTTTCATGCAGACCTAGAAAATGAACATGAAAATTTGGATATTTTGGCTCAATCGATAGTCTGATGAACAATACAATAGAAAGGAAATGTTCTTGCAGTAAGTCTTATTCTTTTATAGCTAAAGGTGGAGATATCAAAACAAAAGGTTGCTTCTCATACAAAATATGTGGTTCAGAAAGTTGAAATCAATGAAGGGTAGCATGGAGTGGTGCGTTAGTCAGTGCTGTTGCTTCCTTGCTCCAGAGATGCAGGTTCAATCCAGACATTAGGTACTATCTGTGCAGAATGTGCACATCCTCCCTATACCTGCATGGAATTTTGATGGGTGATCTAGTTTCTTCCCACATCCCCAAAATGTGCTTGTAGGTTAATTGGTAACTACAAATTAGCCCTTAGTTTAATTAAGAGGCAAAATAATTAAAGGGGAGTTGAGAGTCATAAAGTAGCAGGGTAACTTTAAAAAGAGAGAAAATGGGATTGATGGGATAGCTCTGCTGAAAGCTGACACAGACCCTATGGATCAAATGGCCTGCTACTGTGTCATAATAAATAAGTAAATAGCCCAGTGCATTAAGGTGAGTAGAAGTAACAGTCAATACTCTCTATAGTTCTAGCAATTGCAGCCAAAGTCAAATTTCTGCCCGGTTGCATCTAAATGCATGAAGTGTGTTTTAACAAGAAAGACGAATTAACAGCACAAATTGATGGAAAATATTTGATAGCCAAAAATAAAATGGGGATTGCCTATCATAAAGATTGAGAACAAGGCAAATGGCAAAAAGTATAGACAATGGCATGGACCGGGTAATAGGAATATAGAAAATAGGTGCAGGATTGGTGTCCTAATGGTCAGAAACTCTCTCAGGAAAAGTTATCATATTTATTTTAAGTGATGCAATGGCATGTCTCAGTCTGAAACTCATCATCTTCGGCTTCTTTTACCTGGAGATCAAAGATGATTTGCTTTAATTTGTTCTGTAGGTTCTGAAGAATCTGAATAGATCAATGTGGTTTCATAGACTCTGCCCCAATGGGATGTAAATATCCTCCATGAATAAAGGCACCAATAAGCAAATGACACAACCACAGGTCTAAATGAATGTTTATTATAACATTAGATTAAAAGAAGAAGCATACGATTGCAATGGATCTAGACTGCCTGGGTGGCTGGAGTTAATGTATGCCATGCCCAGCTTCATGATGATGGATATTGAAGCCTCCAGATGGTAGCCATTAAGGCACGTTACTTTGGTTTTCTTTGATGTGGCGTTGACAGTAGTTTTCTTAAACCAAGTGGAAACTTTAGATTGGAGTAAAATAAGGTTAAAGATGTCCACGATTCCACCCGGGCCAGCTGGTTCCCATGGGTTCACTCTCAGGAAGGCGAATCTGACCGTGGGTTCAGGTGCACCCAACACTGTCGGGGCAGATGATATAACGTCACCCAAACCCCAAACCCCCCTCCCATTCAAAGCGAGCATAGAATGCATTTAGCATCTCGGGAAGAGATGCGTTTTTGCCCACAGTTGTGCCCAGACTCTCGTTGTAGCCTGTTTTAGCATAAAAGCCTTTCCACGTTGCGTGGGTGTCTGTGTGGTTAGTCTGGGACTCTAGCCTCGGCTGGTATTGTCAATTAGCAGACCTGATCAGTCTGTGAATGTCATAGTTTCCCGTATGCCTCAGACCTGGACTACAGTAGGGAGTGGGTCTCCCAGTTTATCTGTGCTCTCCAGTTGGGAGTGCTCGGATTGACTTATTTGGCACGCAGTCTTCTATACACTTACTGTTCAAATTCACATTCAAATTCAATATTCCAAATCACATTTATTGTCACATGCAGCAATGAAGGTACAGTGATATTTGAGTTACCATGCAGCCATACAATTAAAAGAACACAACACAATTAAAAGAACGATAGAACTTAACATAAACATCCACCACAGTGATCACTGTGATGGAAGGCAATAAAGTTCAGTCAATCTTCCTCCTTTTGTTCACCCGTGTTTGGGGTCTTGACCCTCCGCAGTCGCCACCACGGATGGCCTGATTGTACAGGGCCTCTTGACAGGATGATCGAAGCTCTGATGTCAGGACGGATGAAATGCACTCCGCAGCTTGGTGTGCCCGAATCGGCCACTTTCTTAGATCCCTTGCCGGAGATCGTGGCTTCTTGACGTTATAGGCCACAGGCAGGCCAGTGGTTGGAGCTCTTTTCTGGTGATCCCCGGCAAGGGATCCCTGGCTCCGGGATGGTAAAGCCTGCTCCATGCCTGTCGCTAGAAGCTCCGCAGACCGCGGCTGGCGGTTGGAGCGTTTCTTCTGGCTTCGTGATGGAAGGCCACACCGCGCCTGCTGTTGAAGTTCTGGGCCGTCTTCGGGAAAGGCCGCACCAATCCAATTTGTTAGGCCGCGAAGGAGGCAAAAAGGCGGAGAAAAGTCGCATCTCCGTCGAGGTAAGTGACTGAAAACAGTTTCCCCCTATTCCCTCCACCACCCCCCACATAAAAACATACCGAGAAACATTAACACATACATTTAGACATAACAAAAAAAGGCGAAATGACTGACACACTGCTGGCGAGGCTGGCGCTCGCGGCACCACCCGATGACGTCATGGTGGTGATGGCGTACTCGTGGTGGTGTTGGCATACTCATGTTAAAGGTTGTGGTGGTGATGGCGTACTCATCTATTTAATGCCCTAAATGGAACAATGAAATTCTTACTTGGAGCAGCACGACAGACAAAAGCACCAAAAAAGTTTCATACATATATATATAAAGTTATCTTTGTGTATATAGTTAAATATATAATTAAATATATATATGTGTATAATATATTAGACACACAGGAAGTCTATATTACTGATGGACCAATTCTCTAGAATTTAGAATTTCATGCATGAGAACCTTGCACCTCTTCCTTTGCCCGGGGCATTATCTCATGTGAATGAGGGAATTCCCAACATTTTACTTGCTAAATCCTTGTTTTCTTTGCTCGTTTTCAATGCTAGGTTGACTAGGGTTTTTTTCCCCCATTGTCCTGCACCCCGACTGATTCTCCCTGCCCTCTCATGGGTTTTTTCCCCATTGTCCTGCACCCCGACTGATTCTCCCTGCCCTCTCATTTCCCCCATTGTCCTGCACCCCGACTGATTCTCCCTGCCCTCTCATTTCCCCGTTGTCCTGCACCCCGACTGATTCTCCCTGCCCTCTCATTTCCCCGTTGTCCTGCACCCCGACTGATTCTCCCTGCCCTCTCATGGGTTTTTCCCCCATTGTCCTGCACCCCGACTGATTCTCCCTGCCCTCTCATTTCCCCCATTGTCCTGCACCCCGACTGATTCTCCCTGCCCTCTCATGGGTTTTTTCCCCCATTGTCCTGCACCCCGACTGATTCTCCCTGCCCTCTCATTCCTCCATTGTCCTGCACCCCGACTGATTCTCCCTGCCCTCTCATTTCCCCCATTGTCCTGCACCCCGACTGATTCTCCCTGCCCTCTCATGGGTTTTTTCCCCGTTGTCCTGCACCCCGACTGATTCTCCCTGCCCTCTCATTTCCCCCATTGTCCTGCACCCCGACTGATTCTCCCTGCCCTCTCATTTCCCCCATTGTCCTGCACCCCGACTGATTCTCCCTGCCCTCTCATTTCCCCCGTTGTCCTGCACCCCGACTGATTCTCCCTGCCCTCTCATGGGTTTTTCCCCCATTGTCCTGCACCCCGACTGATTCTCCCTGCCCTCTCATGACTTCTCAGTTCATGCACATCGCAGCCACATGTCGATATTTGCTGCGCAAAATGAACAACCAGATATCTCACTTGTGAATGCAATCAGTATTCTCTTTTGGGTTTCCATTCAATCCTCCCATTTTTATATTACAATCATCTGCCTAAGTTGGCAATAAAAATATATTGAGAGGAAAATTGAGAATGGATATCATTGCGACAGTGATGTTGCCTGCATTTGATTTATTAATGTCTTTGACAATGTTCCCAACCTACCAACAATCTTAGCTTGATTCAGAGAATATTTGTTGGCAAAATGATATGTCGACGGCAGTCCTGCAATAATTTTTGAAATTGTACAATTTTATATTACTAAAATTAATTTGTGGATGTAGAGACACCAACATGTCTATAATGTTGTTATGTGGCAAGTATACCTAATTATTATTTTAATTTTTTTATTTTTTAGTTTGTTTTAAAGTATGCATTTAATGTTCCTTCATGTGTTTTGTGTGGGGGGTGGTGTGGGGAGGTAAGGGGGAAACCGCTTTGGTCGCCTCCTCCATGGAGAGGCGACTTTTTCCAGGTCGCCTCCCCCGTGGCCTAACATCAAGGATCGGCGCGGCCTTTCCCGGAGACGCGCCCGGGGCTTCTGCGGCGGGCGCAGCGTGGACTCTCGTTGTAGAGCGGGTGAACCCTCGCTGGGGCTCGCTGGAGGGGAGCGCTCCGTTTCGCTGGCCCGGGGCAGCCGGCAGCTTGAAGTCGCAGCCTGAAGCCGCGGTCTGCACAGCTCCAGCTGGTGCGGCGTCTACAGCCCGGAATCCCTCGTGGGGGACCCGGGGGAAGAAGAAGCCATCACTGCCGGCACGCGGCCAACTTCTACCGCGGGGCCGGCATGGACTTACCATCACCCCTGGAGGGGAGCTTCGACCGCCGGCCCTGCAGTCTACGGTGCTTCTGGCTGCGGCGGGGACTTTAAATCTTGATTGCCGGCCTGCGGCCTACAACAACTTAAAGCCGCGGTCTCCGGTGAGGAAGAGCCGATCCTGGACTGACTCTGGACTCTGGTCTGGTCCACGGGGGGGAAATGGAGGAGGACTGGCCAAATTTTTGTGCCTTCCACCACAGTGATGAATGCTGTGGTGGATGTTTGTGTTACATTTTGTGTGTTCTTTATTAGTGTATCGCTGCTGACAACCCAAGGGGCGGGGCGCTACTCTGTGAGCGACTCGCGGCGCGCTGCTCCCGTATGTTTGCATGTTTTCTGAGTTGTTTAGTGTTTTTCTGAGAGTCATTAAGTGCGGTATTTAACGACAGCAAGTATGACTACCACGGTAATCTTTGTACTTGCTTTTGAGATCTGTGCACACTGTGTGTGCTCGCAGTAGTCTGTGTTGTATGACTGCTTGTCAGTACATTGTCCTGTTTGTATGTGGAGCCACGTCAAAGAAGATTTTCTGTTGCGACAGACAATAAAGTTTTCTGAATCTGAATCTGAATCTGACCTTATAAAATACAGTATATAATATTTTCTGGATACAATCTTGAAGAATGAAATTAAAAAGTCAGAATTGAAGTTAATTTTCTTGTTAGTGCTGATCTATTTGATATTGCTCAAATCATTAATTCTATCATATTATTTTTGATGAGATTATTTTATGAAGTCGATATTAATTTGCTGGAAACAAAATTTGACATTTTTATTCCATCCAAACACTGACTTTATTTTCTTCTCCAATTCCCAACCTTTTATCTCCAATCCCAGTTTTTCTTGACTCAACTGGTTGCTTCTTAGTTCCTTGGCAAACTTCAGTACTCTCAGGCGTTCCACTCTTGACGTGCAAGGCTGAATAGAGGAGAAGATGAATTGAATACCATTGGCACAGAGGTTCAATTGTAGGCCATCATCAGATTTATTTTCCATTGGTATCAACCTATCAGAATGGAAAGAAAGATCACGAATGAGCCTGCCCAGACCACATCATCACAACCAAAGTCACTAGATCATAATGAGGGCAGAAAATTCTCCTTAACTTTTTTTCTTCCTCATCAGGAAAGCTGAGCTCCATTGGCCTAATAGAATGGCCTAATTCTGCTCCTATCACATGATCTTATGATCTTATGATCAATTAATTAGATGAAACCAGTGGTCCAGTCCAGGGCATTTCAAGTATGACTTTACCTGAAGGACTCGCACAAATAAAGCTGGTTCAGTTAAATTTCACCATGTGTGGAACGCATTGTTGTAAATGCTATGAAAATGTTTGAAGCCAAATGGAAATCCTGAATGTGATTGATTGATGGTTTAATTCAGACCATGATACGTTCCGCACACAATATTTATTGACATTAGTAACTTACATAGTTATGTTAAGCAGTTTAGGGGATGTGCAGCATATGTGCAGTCAATGTTAGAAGAAAATATCTATGTCTCAAGTTCAAGTGTTCAAGTTCAAGTGAGTTTATTGTCATGTGTCCCTCTATAGGACAATGAAATTCTTGCTTTGCTTCAGCAAGCATACCCGGTAAGTAGCTACTCCATGGAAATCGTAAGTGGCTCTATTTGCTGTGATTTCCAAATCAATGCAGAGTCTACTGACAATCATGGAAGAGGTCTGCACAAATAGACAATAGACAATAGGTGCAGCAGTAGGCCATTCGACCCTTCGAGCCAGCACCGCCATTCAATGTGATCATGGCTGATCATCCCCAATCAGTACCCCATTCCTGCCTTCTCCCCATATCCCCTGACTCCGCTATTTTTAAGAGACGCCGCTATTTTTAAGATGTCTTTTGATTTTGAATTAATATAACGGTGATACATTTCTGCAAACTATTATTGCCTCAATCTGCATGTGCTTTCACAAAATGTACTTTTTGGTGTGGGGCAGCATTGGGCTGAAGGTAACAGAGGTTGCTAACAGACGTTTTAGAGAGTGGCACTGACTGGGTCAGAACCCAAATAGTTTAGTGTGGAACTGGAGCCAACCTTCTCCCCACTGGTTGTTGGATCCAGATGTGATTATTTAGGATGTGTAGGAAGGAACTGCAGATACTGGCTTAAACCAAAAATAGACACAAAAAAATTGGAGTAACTCAGCAGGACAGGCAGCATCTTTGGAGGGAAGGAATGGATGACATTTCGGGTCGAGACCCTGATTATTTACTATTTCAATCCAAGGAAGTTGTAGATAACAAATAAATGCTGTTTTTTCAGGGCCTCTTTGTTTACCTCTGCATGGATAAATAAGAATATGGGCGATTTAAAAGGTCAAATTTTAAGTTTCAAAAATGCCAAAAAATAGATTTTTTTAAAAGCTGTTTGAAAAACACACAAAGTAGATATTTGTGTATATCATCTGCTAACTATCCATGTAAACGAACCATATTTTTTTGGGGAAAAACATTAGATCCATTTTTTCCTTTCTTGTTGAGTTTAACAAGGTGCTGCTAGCATGATGAAAATGGCAGCAAAGAATATGCTATTCCTTACCTTTGACATCCAGATTTGTATTACTTTGGACTCCATAAATTTCTATGAAATCTATCATATACATTAAAAGTCTGATCTTGTATGTGTGTATATGTGTGTGTATATATGAGTGTATATGTGGTTATCTTTACATCTTCGCAAAAACACTACGCAGTAACGATTACATTTTCACATATTCTGATTCACATTTTCCCCCTCCCTCTAGGCAGATATCACCCTCACTGAACATTTTATGCTTTATTTCTCGACTTTTTCTCAACATTACTGATTAAAGTTTAAAAAATCAAAAGACATTGAATTTAAAACAACCAGCTTCAACTGATGATGTCACAATGGCACGGCTAGCACTGATCAGCTTCACGGAAGGTTTCATCATATATTTCACAAGTTATTTGTGATTAAAGTTTTAACAAAATGCCAAATTTGACAAGATTTTTACTGTTAAAATCGTTCCTCCCAGCTTCCAACACACGTAGATACAAAGTTGCAGGACAGAAACACTCTGAACTTTTCACCTCAATGGGATTTTTCAACAGGGGGGGGGGGGGGGGGGCAATTGGTATAGAAATTGGAACTTATGCGGCACGCAAGGAAAGTGCAATTGGAAATTTTTTTTAAGTCCACTGCTGAGAGAGGCAGGGGAGTGCTGGAATCTTATGTTCGGGAACGGGTTAAGTTGCATTGCGGGAAAGGCTGACTGGTGGAATATTGCGGTGGGAGCCCACACCGTTGGGGGAGCAGACATATTCTGATTCATATTTTTCATTAACATCATTAAAATCATTCCTGCCAGCTTCCAACACAGTTCAATACAATGTTGCGACACAGGAACACTCTGAACTTTTCACCTCACAGGAGGAGGTTAGGGTGAATTGCTATTGCAACATGCAGGGGAGGTGCAATTGGAATTTGTTTTAAAGCCCACTGCTGAGGGAGGCAGGGGAGTGCTGGAATCTTACATTCAGGAATGGCTTGAGATGGAGGACCATGCCTCCCGTGGGGGCTACGGGTAGGGAACGGGTGCATTGGTGAGCAGACCCAACGAGTCTGCACTTGGTCTAGTATAATTCTAAAACTCCCATCTTGATTGTTTCTTTGTATATATGCGCACCTGCGTGTGTACGTGTGTTCTTAAAACTCTGCCAAAAAGGTACAGGATAGCACTACAATTTTTGGTCCATCTTACTCACCATTGTCCTGCGATGTAGACAATAGACAATAGACATTAGATGCAGGAATAGGCCATTTGGCCCTTCAAGCCAGCACCGCCATTCAATGTGATCATGGCTGATCATCCCAATCAGTACCCCGTCTTCTCCCCATATCCCCTGACCGCTATTTTTAAGAGCCCTATCTAGCTCTCTCTTGAAAGCATCCAGAGAACCCGCCTCCACCGCCCTCTGAGGCAGAGAATTCCACAGGCTCACCACTCTCTGTGAGAAAAAGTGTTTCCTCGTCTCCATTCTAAATGGCTTACTCCTTATTCTTAAACTGTGGCCCTTGGTTCTGGACTCCCCCAACATCGGGAACATGTTTCCTGCCTCTAGTGTGTCCAAGCCCTTAACAATCTTATATGTTTTAATTAGATCTCCTCTCATCCTTCTAAACTCCAGAGTATACATGCCCAGCTGCTCCATTCTCTCAGCATATGACAGTCTCGCCATCCCGATGTAAATGAAAAAAAGTTTTGTTCAGATTGATGGCATATTTTACAAGTTATTCACATTTTATACTTTACAAAAACCACTTTCTAAAATCACTTTTCCACTTGCCCTGCCCGTCAGCTGCTTTCGACATCACAATTATATCATAATGGGATCCCGGATTTCATTTACATAAAAAATCGTGATTTTCATTTACATTGATTTTACTCTTTAAAAAAAAACTGTTTTAATTAAATTCATTAACAACCATTGGGTTATTTTAAAGAAAAAATGTGATTTTCTATGAGAATTTCATTTAAAAAAAGTCACAATTTTCATTATGGGAGGTGGGATAGGGGGAGGTGAGGAGTGGGAAGGCGGGAGGGAGGGAAGGGTGGTAGGGAGAGGGAGCGGAAAGTAGGGTAGGCGTGGAGAGAGAGTGGGGAGGGGTGATAGAGGGAGAAGAGGGGGGTAGGGTGGGGAGAGGGCTTATAGAGGGGGGGTAACTGTGGGTAGGGGAAAGGAGAGGGAAAGAGGTGAAGGAGGGAGTGGGGGAGGGGAGGAGGAGAGGAGAAAGAGGAGGGAAAGTGAAGAGGAGGGGGAGGGAGTGCTGGGGATGAGGGGGAATGAAGCCGGGTCAGGGTTGGAAGAGCGATGGTGATGTAATGGAGGAGGTGGCCAAAACAGAGTTAAAATAAAATAAAGGATTTATACATCTACAGGGCCTATTATCCTTTTTCTGTAAGAAGCCACAAGCTGCGAGCTGGTGCCAGGAAGTCTAGGTTCAAGATTGATATTGATATATCAGATATGGTGAGGTCCAGATGTCCTCCCAATTGTTAGAATGTATGAGGACTCTGTAAAGAAATCCCAAGGTGTTGTAAATGCATTGTTTTGATTGGATAGCTGCAAAGGAATTGGAAATACTGTTAATAATGGTGCAAAGTGTTTTTACTGCAGTTTGATGATTGGCCTGCTGAGTGACTCCAACATTTTGGGTTTATCATTGACATAATCCAGCCTCTGCAGTTCCTTCCTACACAGTAGTTTCCCAATTTGACGAGGAAGCCGAAGAGCCGAAACCCTGACTATTCCTCTTTCCCCATACGCTGCCTGACCTACTGAATGTATGTCCTGTTTGTATGTATGTATGTATGAATTGTATGTATGTATGTATGAATTGTATGAATGTATGTATGAATTGTATGTATGTATGTATGTGTGTATGTATGTATGAATTGTATGTATGTATGTATGAATTGTATGTATGTATGTATGTATGTATGAATTGTATGTATGTATGTATGAATTGTATGAATGTATGTATGAATTGTATGTTGTCCTATTCCGTAATACAATTATTAATACTTGTTTTACAATTCCACTAATACGGGAGGAAGGTCGTATGAAACAATGAGTTTGGGTCTGAAGTGGGAACTTATTTGAAACAAGGTTTGGTGCATGCGACTGAAAAAAAGGATAGTGTCTAACTTCATGTAACCCTTGCATCTCCTCTCTCTCCATCCCTCCCCCACCCAAGTCGTACCAGCTTCAAAGTCGTCTTGTTGAGTCTCATTGTCCGTTACTCGTTCTCACCTAACACACAGCTGCCAATGGCCTTTCCTTTATCATCATTACTTTTTTGCATATCTTTCATTCATTTGTTCTATATCTCTCTATATCACCGTCTATATCTCGACGTCACCTATTCTTTTTCTCCAGAGATGCTGCCTGACCTGCTGAGTTACTCCAGCTTTTTGCATCTATCTTCCGTTTAAACCAGCATCTGATGTTCCTACGCAAAGGAAAGTCATCTTCGTTTGGGGATGAAAAATGGGAATCAACCAAGGTGTCAGGAAGCAAAGACAATGGATTTCATGACAAAGTATCCCTGGACATTTATAAAACAAGCAATAACATCTGTCCCCCAATGCAACAATGGTTCAGAACTGATAATTAAACAACCGTTGTTTGAACCCATGACTCGATGAGAAATGAGTGGCAAAAACACCTGAAGGATTGTGAGATAATGATCATGGATGACTTTTAATGGTAAGTCCACACATACAGATAGACAGCCAAGAAAAACTTTATATCTACACTCAGATGGACTGGCCCATGGAGGAGATAGGAGTTAGGGAAAGAGAGGAAAAGCCCAAGAGAAATACAGGGAAAGGGATATTGGAAAAGACAGATGCTGGAATCCTGAAACGCATGTCAAAACATTTAAAAGGTATAAACACATAGCTAATAGGTGCAGGAGTAGGCCATTTGGCCTTTCGATCCAGCATTGCCATTCAATATGATCATGGCTGATCATCCAAAATCAGTACCCCGTTTCTGCTTTCTCCCCATATCCCTTGATTCCGTAAACCTAAGAAATTTAACATGGGAGGCTTTTTATAGTGAAAAAAAAAACTGCATGACATCATTTTTATCATGTGATGATTTTTCCACACGTCTGTAGTCGTTGTTGGCTCAAGAGTAACTCGGGAGAGGAACTTGGTACATTGCATAAATGAGAAGTAAACGGCAAACTTAGACATACACGTGGGAACTCGTTTAAACTCGTGAACATAAACTTGGAATCTCGTAGAAAACCACGAGTTTGATTTTTTCTTTAACTCGGGATAACTTGTAGGTGGACTCGCACCGTGGGACAGGGCTTTAAGGGGAGTAAGAGGCAACCGTAGCTGACAAGGGAAGTCAAGGACAGTGTAAATATAAAAGAGAACAAGTATAACATAGCAAAGGTGAGCAGGAAGCCAGAGGATTGGGAAACCTTTAAAGAGCAACAGAAGAACTAAAAAGGCAATACGGGGAGAAAAGATGTGGTACGAAGGTAAGCTAGCCAAGAATATAAAAGAGGATAGTAAAAGCTCCTTTAGGTATGTGAAGAGGAAAACATTTGTTAAGACAAATTTGGGTCCCTTGAAGAGAGAAACAGGTGAATTTATTATGGGGAACTAGGAAATGGCAGACGAGTTGAACAGGTACTTTGGATCTGTCTTCACTAAGGAAGACACAAACAATCTCCCAGATGTACTAGTGGCCAGAGGACCTAGGGTGACAGAGGAACTGAGGGAAATTCACATTAGGCAGGAAATGGTGTTGGGGAGACTGATGGGACTGAAGGCTGATAAATCCCCAGGGCCTGATGGGGATATTAAGGGTACTTAAGGAAGTGGCTCTAAAAATTGTGGATCTATTGGTGATCATTTTCCAATGTTCTATAGATTCAGGATCAGTTCCTGTGGATTGGAGGGTAGCTAATGTTATCCCACTTTTTACGAAAGGCGGGAGAGAGAAAACAGGGAATTATAGACCAGTTAGCCTGACATCGGTGGTGGGGAAGATGCTGGAGTCATTTATAAAAGATGAAATAGCAGCACATTTGGATAGCAGTAACAGGACCGGTCCGAGTCACCATGGATTTACGAAGGGGAAATCATGATTGACTAATCTTTTGGAAATTTTTGAGGATATAACTAGGAAAATGGACAAGGTGAGAGCCAATGGATGTAGTGTAGCTGGACTTTCAGAAAGCATTTGATAAGTTCTCACATAGGAGATTAGTGGGCAAAATTAGAGAATATGGTATTGAGGGTAGGGTACTGACATGGATAGAAAATTGGTTGGCAGACAGGTAACAAAGAGTAGGGGTTAACGGGTCTCTTTCAGATTGACAGGCAGTGACTAGTGGGGTACCGCAAAGGTCGGTGCTGGGATCGCAGCTATTTACAGTATACATTGATGACTTAGATGAATGGATTAAAAGTAACATTAGCAAATTTGCAGATGACACAAAGCTGAGTGGCAGTGTGAACTGTGAAGAGGATACTATGAGGATGCAGGGTGACTTGGACAGGTTGGGTGAGTGGGCAGATGCATGCAGATGCAGTTTAATGTGGATAAATGTGAGGTTATCCACTTTGGTGGCAAAAACAGGAAGGAAGATTATTATCTGAATGGTGTCAAGTTGGGAAAATGGGAAGTACAATGAGATCTGGGGATCCTTGTTCACTGAAAGTAAGCATGCAGGTACAGCAGGCAGTGAAGAAAGCTAATGGCATGTTGGCCTTCATAACAAGAGGAGTTGAGTATAGGAGCAAAGAGATTCTTCTGCAGTTGTACAGGGCCTTAGTGAGAACGCACCTGGAGTATTTTGTGCAGTTTTTGTCTCCAAATTTGAGGAAGGACATTCTTGCTAGTGAGGGAGTGCAGCGTAGGTTCACAAGGTTAATTCCCGGGATGGCAGGACTGTCATGTATTGATAAAATGGAGTGGCTGGGCTTGTATACTCTGAAATTTAGAAGGATGAGAGGGAATCTTATAGAAACACTAGACCAAGTGCAGACCTGTTTAAAAATAAATTGGACAGTTATATGGATGGGAAAGGAATGGAGGGTTATGGTCTGAGTGCAGGTATATGGGACTAGGGGAGAATACGTGTTCGGCACGGACTAGAAGGGTCGAGATGGCCTGTTTCCGTGCTGTAATTGTTATATGGTTATATGGTTATATGGTCTGTTCCACCAACGTGCTGAGGACAAACTTTTTCACTCAGAGAGTTGTGAATCTGTGGAATTCTCTGCCTCACAAGGCAGTGGAGGTCGATTCTCTGGATGCTTTCAAGAGAGTTAGATAGAGCTCTTAAAGATAGCAGAGTCAGGGGATATGGCGAGAAGGCAGGAACGGGGTACTGATTGTGGATGATCAGCCATGATTATATTGAATGGCGGTGCTGGCTTAAAGGGCCGAATGGCCTGCTCCTGCACCTATTGTCCATTGTGTATTGTTCCACTTGCCTGCGCAGTTGGGGGAGGGTTGACGTGAATCACATCACAACGGGGATCTCTGGTGTCACAACGGGGATCTCTGGCGTCACAATGGGAACCCGCCAGCCGCGCCGTGCAGTTGAGGGTTATGGGTGAGTGGTGGAATATTGCCTTGGGGGACAGGCCCAATGGGTCCGCACCTGGTCTAGTTCCTACTAAAATCAAACTTGTGGCACTCAAGGTCCTGTGTCATTAATAGATTCTCTAGTTTAATGTGGAATCTAAATGATCCATACCTGGTCTATTTGTAGGCGCTCATTGAAGAGAAAGAAACATTAATGCCACTTAAAGCAATAGTTGGCAGCCTCTCAAAAAGCCAAGGCAATAAAATGGCCTTATAATGTTTCTCCGGGCACCACAGAACTCCATTGCTGCTCAACAGGGATCCCCACTTAACTTAGTCTCATCCGCTGATCTCTATTGTGATGTCGTCAGTTTTTCACTCCCCCATATCCTCAGGGTATTTCAAAAGCATGAACCTCACCAACAGCGTGCAAATAAAGCCTGACCTCCAAAATGATTCTGGACCTCCAGCTACTTTGGTTGAGGGGGCAGCTGCTTGCTCTATTTACCTTGCCTGATGGATGTGGTTGCTTAAAAATCAATCCCTTTGTTTCTATTTGTTATCCATGATTGATTCCTGAAATTGTTGGAAATTGATTTACTGTTGATTTACAGCATTTGAGTTTCTATTTATTTCACCTTCATTTACTTCATTTAAAAGCAGCAGCTAAAAGTAGCACCGATTGACGTCATCTGTTGGGTAAATTCACTTTCTGTGACATTTTAGCTTTGAAATAGCAAAATCATGTACTTCATGGAAGGTGCTAATCATTGTGTTTTGCAGCAAATTATGGAGCATTTTGGTGACTAGCGCACTGATGATGAAAGTATGTCAATCCTCAGTAATAATGAATAGCTTCTACTGAGCATTAGCATATTTTGATGTTTACATACATGCAGTTAAGATATAAATGCTAATTCTTTGTCTGTGTTAATAGATTTCCCCATTTTGTAACTATTCATAAATCTAATCCACTTTCATTTAAGTCTACTTAAAAGCATCTGTTCATGTATTTTGATCTCAAATTATTGAACATCTGTAGTGTATCAACCAATGACAACAGCCAAAAAGCAAATCACAATTACATCAAAACCACAAAATCAAAGCTAGAATATATTTTTAAGCTGTCAAAAAGCATGCCTGAACCTTGTATCTTGGTGCCTCGGCCCCTAAAGGTACAGGCCCTCTATTCCTTATTTACCAAGTGATTTCTTCATATGGCTCAACTCAAAAACTTTGTGGCATCTCACAGCTGAACACAATCCTAATGTCATCATCACAATTCACCTGCTTCAGCCCATGTTCAGAGAGCAATCAGGAGTAAGATTGCCAGCTGACTGTTTCTGCCTCCCTGGTCCAAGAACATTTCCAATATCCATGTTGAAAGCCCAATGGGGATTCATTAGCTCAGTACTAAATTGGAAATAGATTTGGTTCCTCAGATGTATATTGGGCAGTTTAACTACCTAGTAAAACTGTGTTTTATATCGAGCCATGGCCTAGAAATGTGAGTGTCCACCTGTTATTGTTAGCACTATCTGGGCAGAACAGTGTTGTGGAGGTAGTCTTGCTGCCAGAGACACAGATTCGATCCTGACAACAGATGGATAGAACAGGTTTGGAGGGATATGGACCAAAGGCTGACAGGTGGGACTAGTGTAGCTGGGACATGTTGGCTGGTGAGCGCAAGTTGGACCGAAAGGCCTGTTTTCACACTGTATCTCAATGACAGATGCTGTGGCCACTGGCCCTGAAAATCAGCCCACAACCCTGCACTGGCTTGTGGCACTGGGTTTAGTCTGGCCATCCATCACGTGCCCAGAGTCTCAGGAGAACATTTTGCCTCCTGATTATCCACCAAGCCCTTGCTTCCCTCACCTCCCTGGCTTCTTTGATTGTGCCTGTCATGGCAAATGAACTTTAAGGTCAGGCTTGAAATAGCATTCCTGACAATTTTGTTTCTGCATCAGTGTGTTAGTGATATCGAGTTGTACTCTCAATCTTGTTTGGCGTTGTCTTTTGACAAGTGCTGATGGCATGTACCCTGCAGAGCTTGGTGGAGTAGTTTGATATCATAAAAGGATTTTGTCAAACAGTGTTTCATTTTGAATGAAGAAAATCCTTGGCATATTTGTCTCTAACTATTCTGGCAGATTGTTGAGCTGCTCCTTTGGATACAGGTGTTAGTATATTGCAAGCATTATCCAGGTATGAAAATATGTTGGATACCTTCTTTCTCACAAAATATTTACATGAATACAAGCCTAATTCTAATTTATTGTCAGAGGCTATTTCCTTGAATAGAATGTGAAGTGCCAGTACACATATGGATAGAAAAGGTCTAAAGGAATAGGGGGTCAAAACGTGAGCAAATGGGAACAAGCATAGATAGGTATCTTGGTCAGCATGGACAAGTTGGGCCAAAGTGCCTGTTTCTGTGCAACATAACTCTATGCAAAAATTGTTCATAGCTCATCCATTGTGTTAGTGAACCCTCTGGGCTTAACCTTCCAGCTCCAATGAGAATCAATAAGGACCAGAAATGTAGTGTCTCCTTTTAAAAAATATCTATGTGCATAGGTTGAAAAGGTATCTTTGATTCAAAAAGACAGACAGGTGGGCAGGAGGGGGTGGAGCAGCTCTGTTGGTGAGGAATGAAATTCAATCCCTTGAAAGGGGTGACATTGAAACAGGAGATGTGGAAATCAGTATGGAATTGTAAGGGTAAAAATACCCTAATGGAACGTATCTACAGGCCCCCAAACAGTAGCCTGGATAAAGGGTGCAAGTAAAGGGGAAGGTTTTTTTGGCCTTCCATCACAGCAATGTGATGGATGTTTATGTAAATTATGTTGTGTCTTGGGTCTATTTGTTTGTAATGTATGGCTGCAGAAACCACATTTCGTTTGGACCTCAAGGGGTCCAAATGACAATAAATTGAATTGTATTGTATTGTATTGTAGTTGAATCAAGAGTTAAAATTGGCATGCCATAAAGTTAATGCTATGGTTGTTATGGGAGATTTCAACATGCAGGTAGTCTGGGAAAATCAGGTTGATACTGGATCACAATAAAGGGAGATCGTGGAGTGCCTCCGTGGTGGTGGTGGGGAAGGTGCTGGTCAATCATAAAAGATGAAATAGCGGCACATTTGGATAGCAGTAACAGGATCGGTCCTGGTCAGCATGGATTTACGAAGGGGAAATCATGGTTGACTAATCTTCTGGAATTTTTTGAGCAGCTTGTATTGGATTCTTAGAGCAGCTTGTATTGGAGCCTACCAGGGAGAAGGCAATTCTGGATTTAGTGTTGTGTAATGAACCAGATTTGATAAGGGAACTCGAGGTAAAGGAGCCATTAGGAGGTAGTGACCATAATATGATAAGTTTTAATCTACAATTTGAGAGGGAGAAGGGTAAATCGGAGGTGTCCGTGTTACAGTTGAACAAAGGGGACTATGGAGCCATGAGGGAGGAGCTGGCCAAAGTTGACTGGAAAGATAGCCTAGCAGGGATGACAGTAGAACAACAATGACAGGTATTTATGGGAATAATATACAAGGTGCAGGATCAGTTCATTCCAAAGAGGAAGAAATATTCCAAGGGGAGTAAGGGGCAACTGTGGCTGACAAGGGAAGTCAGGGACAGAATAAAAATATAAGAGAAGTGCAACATAGCAAAATGAGCGGGAAGCAAGATGATTGGGTAATGTTTAAAGAGCAACAGAAGATAACTAAAAAGGCAATACGGGGAGAAAAGATGAGGTACGAAAGTAAGCTAGCCAAGAATATAAAGGAGGAGAGGAAAAGATTCTTTAGGTATGTGAAGAGGAAACAATTAGTTAAGACCAAAGTTGGACCCTTGAAGACTGAAAAAGGTGAATTTATTATGGGGAACAAGGAAATGGCAGATGAGTTGAACAGGTACTTTGGATCCGTCTTCATTAAGGAGGACACAAACAATCTTCCTGATGTACTGGTGGCCAGAGGATCTGGGGTGGCGGAGGAACTGAAGGAAATCCACAATAGGCAGGAAATGGTGTTGGATAGACTGATGGAACTGAAGGCTGATAAATCCCGTGGGCCTGATGGTCAGCATCCCAAGGTACTTAAGGAAGTGGCTCTAGAAATCGTGGACGCGTTGGTGTTCATTTTCCAATGTTCAATAGATTCAGGATCAGTTCCTGTGGATTGGATGGTAGCTAATGTTATCCCTCTTTTTAAGAAAGGTGGGAGAGAGAAAACATGGGAATTATAGACCAGTTAGCCTGACATCGGTGGTGGGGAAGATGCTGGAGTCAATTATAAAAGATGAAATAGCGGCACATTTGGATAGCAGTAACAGGATCGGTCCTAGTCAGCATGGATTTACGAAGGGGAAATCATGGTTGACTAATCTTCTGGAATTTTTTGAGGATGTAACTAGCAAAATGGCAAGGGGGATCCAGTGGATGTAGTGTACCTGTACCTTCAGAAAGCATTTGATAAGATCCCACATAGGAGATTAGTGGGCAAAATTAGGGCACATGGTATTGGGGGTAGAGTGCTAACATGGATAGAAAATTGGTTGTTAGACAGGAAACAAAGAGTAGGTATTAAGGGGCCCCTTTCAGAATGGCAGGCAGTGACTAGTGGGGTGCCGCAAGGCACGGTGCTGGGACTACAGATATTTACAATATACATCAATGATTTAGATGAAGGGATTCAAAGTAACATTAGCAAATTTGCAGATGACACAAAGCTGGGTGGCAGTGTGAACTGTGAGGAGAATGCTATGAGAATGCAGGGTGACTTTGACAGGTTGGGTGAGTGGGCAGATGCATGGCAGATGCAGTTTAATGTGGATAAATGTGAGGTTATCCACTTTGGTAGCAAAAACAGGAAGACAGATTATTATCTAAATGGTGTCAAGTTGGGAAAAGGGGAAGTAAAATGGGATCTGGGGGTCCTTGTTCATCAGTCAATGAAAGTAAGCATGCAGGTCAAGCAGGCAGTGAAGAAAGCGAATGGCATGTTGGCCTTCATAAAAACAGGAGTTGAGTATTGGAGGAAAGAGGTCCTTCTGCAGTTGTACAGGGCCTTAGTGAGACCAGATCTGGAGTATTGTGTGCAATTTTGATCCCCTAATTTGAGGAGGGACATTCTTGCTATTGAGGGAGTGCAGCGTAGGTTTACAAGGTTAATTCCGGGATGGCAGGACTGTCATATGCTAAGAGAATGGAGCGGCTGGGCTTGTATACTCTGGAATTGAGAAGGATGAGATGGGATCTTATTGAAACATATAAGATAAATTAAGGGTTTGGACACGCTGGAGGCAGGAAACATGTTCCCGATGTTGGGGGAGTCCAGAACACGGGTCCACAGTTTAAGAATAAGGGGTAAGCTATTTAGAACGGAGACAAGGAAACACTTTTTCACACAGAGAGTTGTGAGTGTTGGAATTCTCTGCTTCAGAGGGTGATGGAAGCCGGTTCTCTGGATACTTTCAAGAGGGCTCTTAAAGATAGCGGAGTCAGGAGATATGGGGAGAAGGCAGGAATGGGGGTACTGATTGGGGATGATCAGCCATGGTCACATTGAATGGTGGTGCTGGCTCGAAGGGCCAAACAGCCTACTCCTGCATGTCTTGTCTATTGTCTATTGTCTTTTGCAACTGTGATGCTACCATTGTTGATATAAACTGATCTGAGGCTCAAAACTGCCAGTTATAGTTTGTCATCTTTCTCAGTTTGAATGACCTTTCAGAGAAGCTTTGATGGAAATTTTTGACTGAATATGATGGAAGCCTTTGGAAATTATATCCTATTTGGATATAATTTTGACTGTATTTTGTTAAAGGACAAGTCATGAGGTTTTCCTGGATGTCATCCATCACATGGCTGAGAATTATCTCAAGGCTAGAATCTAACTAAAATAATTCACAAGTGAAATTGTAATGGACAAGACACGCATTGTGCTCATATGTTGCTGTTCGCTCTGAGGCACAGGACCTCAGATTTATAGGACTTTGGTAAGGCCACATTTGGTGTATTGCATTCTGTTCTGGTCGCCCTATTACAGGAAGGATGTAGAGCCTTTGGAAAATGTGCAGACGAGGTATACCAGAGTGATGCCTGGATTAAAGGGTATAAGCTACAGGGAGAGTTTCAAGTCAAGAGTGTTTTATTATCATATGTCCCGGATGGGACAATGAAATTCTCACTTGCTGCAGCACAACAGAATATGTGAATATGTAAACATAGTGCATAACGGGGGAAGAGAAAAATAGGAAAAAGTTCAATAAATAACAAATATAGTGCAATAATAATAGTCTTTTGCAGTTCAGAGCTCAGAGCTTATTCATTGTTGTGTTTAATAGCCTGATGGCTGTACGGGAGAAGCTGTTTCTGAACCTGTACATTACAATTTTCAGGCTCCTGTACCTTCTTCCTGATGGCAATGGTGAGATGAGCGTGTGGCCAGGATGGTGTGGGTCCTTGATGATTTTGGCTGCCTTTTTGAGGCAGCAACTGCGATAGATCCCTTCGAAGGTGGGGAGGTCAAAGCCAGTGATGGACTGGACAGTGGTCACAACTTTTTGTAGTCTTTTTCGCTCCTGGACGTTCATGTTGCCGAACCAAGCCACGATGTAACCAGTCAGAATGCTCTCTGCCGTGCACCTGTAGAAGTTTAGGAGAATCCTCTTCGACATGCCGAATCTCCGTAATCTTCTCAGGAAGTAGAGTTGCTGATGTGCCTTCTTTATAATTGCATCAGTGTGCTGGGTCCAGGAAAGATCTTCTGATAGATGCAGGCCCAGGAATTTGAAGTTATTGACCCTCTCCACCATTGTCCCATTGGATTGTGGGTCCTCATCCTTCCCCTACTAAAGTCCACAATCAGTTCCTTGGTCTTACTGATGTTGAGAGCCATGTTGTTGTGCTGGCACCATTTGGTCAGTCGGTCGATCTCACTTCTATACACTGAATCCTCCCCATCTGTGATTCGTCCAACCACAGTGGTGTCATCGGCGAACTTGATGATGGAGTTCACACTATGTCCAGTTACGCAGTCATGGGTATAGAGTGAGTAAAGCCGGGGGCTGAGCACGCAGCCTTGAGGTGCTCCCATACTAATTGTTACTGAGGATGAAGTGGTTCCTCCAATTCGAACGGACTGTGGTCTATGGATGAGGAAGTCGAGGATCCAATTGCAGAGGGATGCCCAGAGGCCCAGTTCCATGAGCTTGGTAACCAGCTTGGAAGGAATGATGGTATTGAACGTCGAGCTCTAGTCTATAAACAACAGTCTGACGTAAGTGTTTTTATTGTCCAAGTGGTCCAATGCGGAGTGGAGAGCCAGTGAAAGTGCATCCTCCATTGACCTCTTGTGGCGGTATGCAAACTGTAGTGGGTCGAGGTTCTTGTCGAGGTAGGAGTTCATTTGCACCATAACCAACCTCTCAAAGCACTTCATCACCACAGACGTTAGTGCCACTAGTTGATAGTCATTGAGGCACGGTATTATTGAAGCCCTCTTAAAGCAGGTGGGAACCTTAGACTTCAGAAGTGAGAGGTTGAAAATGTCCACAAAAACTCCTGCCAGTTGGTCTGCACAGGTCTTGAGAACTCGACCGGGTATACCATCAGGTCCAGGCACTTTCTGAGGGTTCACCCCCCTGAAGGATCTTCAAACATCGGCCTCTGTGACTGTGACTGTTACACCGTCAGGGCGAATGGAGGCTAGGGAAGGTACATCCGTGTTCTCTCTATCGAAACGTGCGTAAAACACATTGAGCTCGTCAGGGAGTGATGCTTCACTGGTGTTTGGACACACTCTGAATGCCAGAGGTTGATGGGAGACCTGATGGAAGTAAATACAATTATGAGAGGTATAGATAGGGTAGACTGTCGGAAACTTTTCCCGGGATGAAATACAAGGACATAACTTTAAGGTGAGGGAGCAAAGTTTAAAGGAGATGTGCAGTGCAGGTTTTTATTGAGATGGTGTGAATACCTGGAACGTGTAGCTCGGGATGGTGGTGGAGGTGGTGGAGGTAGTGGCGTTAATTGCATTGAAGAGACTTTTGGATAGGCACATGGATATGCAGGAAATGGAGAGATAGGGATTTTGTGCAGGCAGATAAGAGTTGGTCTTGGCATCATAGAAACATAGAAACATTGAAACTTAGAAAATAGGTGCAGGAGTAGGCCATTCGGCCCTTCGAGCCTGCACCGCCATTCGATATGATCATGGCTGATCATCCAACTCAGTATCCCATCCCTGCCTTCTCTCCATACCCCCTGATCCCTTTAGCCACAAGGTCCACATCTAACTCCCTCTTAAATATAGCCAATGAACTGGCCTCAACTACCTTCTGTGGCAGAGAATTCCACAGATTCACCACTCTCTGTGTAAAAAATGATGTTCTCATCTCGGTCCCAAAAGACTTCCCTCTTATCCTTAAACTGTGACCCCTAGTTCTGGACTTCCCCAACATCGGGTATAATCTTCCTACATCTAGCCTGTCCAACCCCTTAAGAATTTTGTAAGTTTCTATAAGATCCCCCCTCAATCTTCTGAATTCTAGCATGTACAAGCCGAGTCTATCCAGTCTTTCTTCATATGAAAGTCCTGCCATCCCAGGAATCAGTCTGGTGAACCTTCTCTGTACTCCCTCTCTGGCAAGAATGTCTTTCCTCAGATTGGGAGACCAAAACTGTACGCAATACTCCAGATGTGGTCTCACCAAGACCCTGTACAACTGCAGTAGAACCTCCCTGCTCTTATACTCAAATCCTTTTGCTATGAATGCTAACATATCATTTGCTTTCTTCACTGCCTGCTGCACCTGCATTCCTACTTTCAATGAAATCCAGGTCTCGTTGCATCTCCCCTTTTCCTAATCGGCCACCATTCAGATAACAGTCTACTTTCCTGTTTTTGCCACCAAAGTGGACAACCTCACATTTATCCACATTATACTGCATCTGCCATGCATTTGCCCACTCACCCAACCTATCCAAGTCACCTTGCAGCTTCCTAGCATCCTCCTCACAGCTAACACTGCCCCCCCCCCAGCTTCGTGTCATCCGCAAACTTGGAGATGTTGCATTCAATTCCCTCATCCAGATCATTAATATATATTGTAAATAGCTGGGGCCCCAGCACTGAGCCTTGCAGTACCCCACTAGTCACTGCCTGCCATTCTGAAAAGGACCCGTTTACTCCTACTCTTTGCTTCCTCTGCCAGCCAGTTCTCTATCCACATCAATACTGAATATCATATTCGGCACAGACATTGTGGGCCGAAAGGCATGTTCCTGTGCTGTTCTATGTTCAATGGAGACATAAGGAACTTCAGAAGCTGGTTTATAAAAAAAGACACAACATGCTGGAGTCATTCAGTGGTTTATTCAGCATCTCTGGAGATCATGGATAATCGACGTTTCAGATCTGGACCTTTCCATGTTTCCAGAAATGCTGCCTGACTCGTTGATTACTTCAGCATTTTGTGTCTGATTTTGCTATGCCTCTATGTTCTATCATTCTTCAACTAACAATGAAGGCCAAGAGTTCTGTTGTCAAACCTGGTGGAAAATATACAAAATTGTTCATCACTGTCAAATCAGGCATATTTGCAGATTTTGGAGTCCATAGATCTTCATGTTTAGAACCTGTTAACATAAATATAAACCCGTAAGCCAGGACAAATCATTGTACATTGCAGTAGACAAACTTATTTTTTAATTTTAAACGGTGTGCCTCATGTAACTGCCTCAATACCTGTTACTGTAGATTTGAAGACTTTCTTCTCGGCACATAAATCATAACATTGTCCTAATTACAAAAGCAGATATGTATTTCTTGTAACATGATGCTCATAGTGCTCTGGAAGAGTTTATGGGATGACTGACTCCATATATGGGTAGGGTTTAAGAATACAGTCCCTTAGGCACATTGATGATTAAATATCATTGCCAAAAAGACATGGGAGGAATCCAAATTTCTAAATGTGTTTTATCCATCCAGCTTTCCATAAAAATCTTGTTATGTTTGCAGTAGATATTGTCGCCTGACCTTGCACATGCTGGTGATTGTGATCATTTTATCTGTTAATTGAGTCACCATTCCTGTGCAGTTTGAGCTTTCAATGTGAGGCGAACCAGTTGTGGCCTGCCATAAACAAATGTCACACCTGGGCCCTGACTCACTGCAGTTCGCCAACCGTCACAACAGGTCCATGGACGATGACATCGCCCTAAAGGGCCTGTCCCACTGACGCGACCTTTCAGCGACTGTCTTCGACCTTGTCTGCATGAGCTGGATCGACCGTCAGCGTTGAAACCACGAGCTGGATCTACCGACCGCACACACACACACACACACACACACACACACACACACACACACACACACACACACACACACACACACACACACACACACTCACACACACTCACACACTCACACATACACTCACGCACACACCGACACACACACACACACACACACACACACACACACACACACACACACACACACACACACACACACACACACAAACACATTGCAAAGGTGGGGGCCTGGGAAAGCGGGGGAGCGCTGTCTGAAATTCACTACTGCGATGAAGAGGAAGGTAAAAGACGGCACCACAGTTCGGTAAGTCCTTTAGAGAGATGGGGTGGGGAGAGATGAGGAGAGAAGGGGAGAGAAGGAGAGAGAAGGGGTGAGTAGGGGGGGAGTATGGGGGGGAGAAGGGGGGGAGGAAGGAGTGGAGGCACTTTTTAGAAGCCAGACAACTTATAATAAAGTTTAGTGGGCATTTTACATTACCAGTCGGTTTTCCTTCATCCTGAAAACTCCAATGAGCCAATTAAAATGCCCGGTCAGAGGAGATTGCCAATTGCCTATGGATGGGTTGGAGTTTGTAAAATGTGTGCAGGATAGTTTTTTGCAACAATACATAGAAGTACCTACTAGAGAAGGGGCGGTACTGGACCTCCTGTTAGGAAATGAGATGGGTCAGGTGGCAGAGGTATGCGTTGGGGAACAGTTCGGGTCCAGTGATCACAATACCATTAGTTTCAATATAATTATGGAGAGGGACAAAACTGGACCTAGGGTTGAGATTTTTGATTGGAGAAAGGCTAACTTTGAGGAGATGCGAAAGGATTTAAAAGGAGTAAATTGGGACAGTTTGTTTTATGGGAAAGATGTGGAAGAGAAATGGAGTACATTTAAAGGTGAAATTTTAAGAGTACAGAATCTTTATGTCCCTGTTCGGTTGAAAGGAAATCGTAAAAATTGTAAAGAGCCATGGTTTTCAAGGGAAATTGGACACTTGGTTCGGAAAAAGAGGGAGATCTACAATAGTTATAGGCAGCATGGAGTAAATGAGGTGCTTGAGGAGTATAAAGAATGTAAAAAGAATCTTAAGAAAGAAATTAGAAAAGCTAAAATAAGATATGAGGTTGCTTTGGCAAGTAAGGTAAAAGTAAATCCGAAGGGTTTCTACCGCTATATTAATAGCAAAAGGATAACGAGGGATAAAATTGGTCCATTAGAGAGTCAGAGTGGCCAACTATCTGCAGAGCCAAAAGAGATGGGGGAGATATTGAACAATTTCTTTTCTTCGGTATTCACCAAGGAGAAGGATATTGAATTATGTGAGGTAAGGGAAACAAGTAGAGTAGCTATGGAAACTATGAGGATCAAAGAAGAGGAAGTACTGACACTTTTGAGAAATATAAAAGTGGATAAGTCTCCAGGTCCGGACAGGATATTCCCTAGGACATTGAGGGAAGTTAGTGTAGAAATAGCAGGGGCTATGGCAGAAATATTTCAAATGTCATTAGAAACGGGAATAGTGCCGGAGGATTGGCGTACTGCGCATGTTGTTCCATTGTTTAAAAAGGGGTCTAAGAGTAAACCTAGCAATTATAGACCTGTTAGTTTGACGTCAGTGGTGGGCAAATTAATGGAAAGAATACTTAGAGATAATATATATAAGCATCTGGATAAACAGGGTCTGATTAGGAACAGTCAACATGGATTTGTGCCTGGAAGGTCATGTTTAACTAATCTTCTTGAATTTTTTGAAGATGTTACTCGGGAAATTGATGAGGGTAAAGCAGTGGATGTTGTGTATATGGACTTCAGTAAGGCCTTTGACAAGGTTCCTCATGGAAGGTTGGTTAAGAAGGTTCAATGGTTGGGTATTAATGGTGGAGTAGCAAGATGGATTCAACAGTGGCTGAATGGGAGATGCCAGAGAGTAATGGTGGATGGTTGTTTGTCAGGTTGGAGGCCAGTGACGAGTGGGGTGCCACAGGGATCTGTGTTGGGTCCACTGTTGTTTGTCATGTACATCAATGATCTGGACGATGGTGTGGTAAATTGGATTAGTAAGTATGCAGATGATACTAAGATAGGTGGGGTTGCGGGTAATGAAGTAGAGTTTCAAAGTCTACAGAGAGATTTATGCCAGTTGGAAGAGTGGGCTGAAAGATGGCAGATGGAGTTTAATGCTGATAAGTGTGAGGTGCTACATCTTGGCAGGACAAATCAAAATAGGACGTACATGGTAAATGGTAGGGAATTGAAGAATGTAGGTGAACAGAGGGATCTGGGAATAACTGTGCACAGTTCCATGAAAGTGGAATCTCATGTAGATAGGGTGGTAAAGAAAGCTTTTGGTGTGCTGGCCTTTATAAATCAGAGCATTGAGTATAGAAGTTGGGATGTAATGTTAAAATTGTACAAGGCATTGGTGAGGCCAATTCTGGAGTATGGTGTACAATTTTGGTCGCCTAATTATAGGAAGGATGTCAACAAAATAGAGAGAGTACAGAGGAGATTTACTAGAATGTTGCCTGGGTTTCAGCAACTAAGTTACAGAGAAAGGTTGAACAAGTTAGGGCTTTATTCTTTGGAGCGCAGAAGGTTAAGGGGGGACTTGATAGAGGTTTTTTAAATGATGAGAGGGATAGACAGAGTTGACGTGGAAAAGCTTTTCCCACTGAGAGTAGGGAAGACTCAAACAAGGGGACATGACTTGAGAATTAAGGGACTGAAGTTTAGGGGTAACATGAGGGGGAACTTCTTTACTCAGAGAGTGGTAGCTGTGTGGAATGAGCTTCCAGTAAAGGTGGTGGAGGCAGGTTCGTTTTTATCATTTAAAAATAAATTGGATAGTTATATGGATGGGAAAGGAATGGAGGGTTATGGTCTGAGCGCAGGTATATGGGACTAGGGGAGATTATGTGTTCGGCACGGACTAGAGGGGTCGAGATGGCCTGTTTCCGTGCTGTAATTGTTATATGGTTATATGGTTATATGGCTGCCCTCGACTGCCTGTAACTACATAGCGACTCCACTCCACTGCACTACGAGTTCAAAAGAACCATGCCGACCAACTTTTACTCGCAGAAAAATGTTCAACATGCTGAAAAATGTTCCTCGACCAAACTGAGGCCGCGAGTATGCGAGAATTTCCCTCGAGCATGAAGGAGAGTTACAGTGACCTCATAGGACCTCCTAGGACCACGTGTCGACCATGCTGCAAGTTTGAGTCAAGGGCAAACTCTCCTAAACTCACAGATTAGGTCGCCGTGGTGGGACAGCCCCTTAATCCTACACTCATCCCTAGAACACATGTGGAAGAGAGACACCAACGTCGGACTCCTATTCATCGAGTACAGCTCTGCCCTTAATACCATTATACCATTGTACACCCACGACTGCACAGCCATGTACAAATCTAATTCAATTTTCAAATTTGCAGACGACACCACCATTGTGGGCTGGATATGAGACGGAGTACAGGAAGGAGATTGAGAACCTTCTGTCCTGGTGTTGTGACAACAACCTTTTTCTCAAAGTCAGCAACACAAAGGAGATAGTGATTGACTTCAAGAAGTGAAGCGGTACCCACACCCCAGTTTGCATTGATGGTGCCGAAGTAGAGATGGTTGAAAACTTCAAATTCCTAGGAGTCAATATCACCAACAATTTCTCCTGGACCACCCATATTGAAGCAATGACCAAGGAAGCACACTAGAGCCTCTACTTCTTTAGAAGGCTTAGGAAGTTTGGCATGGCCCCTACAACTCACTCCATCTTCTACAGATGCACCATAGAAACCATTTTATCAAGATGCATCACAGTTTAGTTTGGGAACAGCGCCATCCAAGATGGCAAAAAATTGCAGCGAATTGTGCTTGAAGCATGATGCCCAGACCATCACACAAACCTACCTCCCACCTACATTTATACCTCACGCTGCCTCAGCAAGGCCAGCAGCATAATCAAGGACGAGTCACACCCTGGCCACTCCCTCTTCTCCCCTCTCCCATCAGGCAAAGGTATAGAAGTGTGAAAACGCACACCTCCGGATTCGGGGACAGTTTCTTCCCAGCTGTTATCAGGCAACTGAATAATCCTACCACAACCAGAGAGCAGGGCTGAACTACTATCTACTTCTTTGGTGACCCTTGGATTATCCTTGATCGGACTTCGCTAGCTTTACCTTACACTAAACATTATTCCCTTATCATTTATCTATACACTGTAAACGTATTGATTGTAATCATGTATTGTCTTTCGGCTGACCGATTAGCATGCAACAAAAACTTTTCGCTGTACCTCGGTACATGTGACAATAAACTAAACTGAAACTGAAACAGGTCCTTCATGCATTCTGACCAAGATATCTATCTGAGCTAGTCTATTTAGATCGGAACGTTCCCAGTTTTGTTTTTTTTAATCGCGAGACAATTTAATAATTAGATTAAAATAAAAAGTGACTTTGAACGCCCTCAACGCCTACAATGTGACGGATCGCAAGAATGGAACAAAACAAAGGGTAACTCGTTTATTTTACATATAATCTTGCTTCTTGGGATGACTTTAATCTAATTTTACGTTGCGAAAATATGATTTGGACCCCAAACGAAACGGCAGTGTTTTTCCTGCCGATATGGGGTTCAAATTCACCGCAATTGCAATGCTCCAATTGATCACGTTCCAGAAAAACCCACTCGCAAGATCATTTAAATGCTCTTTTTACTTGGGACAATCATGTCAGAAGAACATCTAAATCGTCTATATTTTGTGTTGTTGTCTATCCATATTCAATATTTTTATACTAAATATCAGTTTTAGTCCCATGTATTGTGCAAAATCATAATAATTTTGATTATATTGTTTCTAGATTAATTTATGGGAATTAAACATTAAATTCCTTCCATCTGGTATATAAATTCATGGCAGTGAGATTTAAAAATCATGTTATATTGTGAATTCTTGTGTGAATGGGATAAGTTTGTTATTTGGATACCTTGGCTATTTAAAAAATATATAATTTTCTTAAGAAATGGAATCTACAGGACATTGTTAATGGGAAAGTAGTGGGCAGAAAGGCATGTCATGTGTGGTTTGAAGAGCAAAAACTTGTAGTTTACAATGCCAAAATTGAAAAGTTGAGGAAAAACAAGGTGTACAGAGTTGCTTATTGGTTACAATCTGAGGAGTATGATGATGCTACTGATTTTGATATGCCAATGTACCAGCTAGCAACTGATCTTCTCCATAAAGACGGTCTGTTGCTAGAAATTGTAATTTATTTACCTATCTGTTACGGCCTTACAGCATATTATACAATCATATTAAAGTTCTGATCTTGAGAATATCATATTTTTGAATTTTCAAGGCAGTCTGGGAAAGTAGTGGGCAGCCTTTATTACTATTTCCGTCACAACAGTCAATTTTGTAATTAACTACAAATAGGTAATTAACTAATTATATGCTTTAATTTCAGGTCATCCAAGTAAGATGTCTTATATTTGTTTCAGAATGCTTCTATCTATAATAACTGAAAATGTCATTCAGTTCTCTTAATTTTTAAGAACGTTATGGGCTTTTGACTGTCCTCGATCACAGCTTTTGTGTTAAGTCAATGGAAAAGCAATAGGGAACAAGATGCTAATTTCCGAGTATGAAAATAGCCATAATTATTTTAATACTGAAGATATGAAAGTGAATTATGTGTCAAATTAAACTTCTTTTTATACTTTATCTGATGGGATAAATTGCAAACTTGATTTTTAAAATCTCAAAATTTTGAAACATTGCTACATATAGCACCCTATGCGTGAAAAAGTTACCATTTGTCTCTTTTTAATCTTTTTCTTCTCACTTTAAATCTATGCCCTCTAGTTTTAGACTCCTCCACCCTGGGAAAGAGACTATGATTATTCACATTATCCACGCCTCTCATGATTTTATTTACCTCTATAAGGTTACTCCTCAACTCACTTTGTTGCAGTATAGAAGAGAGATCGAGCAACTGTCCATATGGTGCCAGCGCAATAACCTGGCCCTCAACACCAGTAAAACCAAGGAACTGATTGTGGACTTTGGAAGGAGTAGGAGGGGGACCCACAGCCCCATTTATATCAACGGGTCGATGGTTGAAAGGGTCAAGAGCTTCAAATTCCTGGGCGTGCACATCTCTGAAGAGCTTTCCTGGTCTGAGAACACTAATGCAATTATCAAGAAAGCTCATCAGTGCCTCTACTTCCTGAGAAGATTACGGAGAGTCGGTTTGTCAAGGAAGACTCTCTCTAACTTCTACAGGTGCACAGTAGAGAGCATGCTGACCGGTTGCATCGTGGCTTGGTTCGGCAATTTGAGCGCCCTGGAGAGGAAAAGTCTACAAAAAGTAGTAAACACTGCCCAGTCCATCATCGGCTCTGACCTTCCTTCCATCGAGGGGATTTATCGCAGTCGCTGCCTCAAAAAGGCTGGCAGTATCATCAAAGACCCACACCATCCTGGCCACACACTCATGTCCCTGCTACCTTCAGGTAGAAGGTACAGGAGCCTGAAGACTGCAACAACCAGGTTCAGGATAGCTACTTCCCCACAGCCATCAGGCTATTAAACCTGGCTCAGACAAAACTCTGATTATTAATAACCCATTTTCTGTTATTTGCACTTTATCAGTTTATTTATTCATGTGTGTATATATTTATATCATGGTATATGGACACACTTATCTGTTTTGTAGTAAATGCCTACTATGTTCTGTGTGCTGAAGCAAAGCAAGAATTTCATTGTCCTATACAGGGACACATGACAATAAACTCACTTGAACTTGAACTTGAAATGGCCTCAGCCTATACTAGTTTTCCTTATAATTCTTGCCCTCCAATCGTGGTAGCATCCTTCTGAATTTCCAGCTTAATGACATCGTTCCCATATCTGCGTGAATAAAACTGCACACAATAATCCAAGTGTGGTTTTACCAATGACTTCTACAATTGTAACATGAAAGAGCAACTACTGTACTCAGCCCTGATCAATGAAGACAAGGGTGCCAAATGCCTTCTTCACTATCTTACCTACAGTATCTATGTTGCCACTTTCATGGAATTATGTATCTGCGGCCTGAGGTCTTCCTTGTAGATAATAATTTCTTCATAGTAATTCATTAGGATGCCCAGAACTTTGCCATTTCTGAAGTGGTTAGGTTTCCCCAGTCCAACTTCAGCATCAAGGAAGGTCCATTACAATCTTCTGTTGCTACAATATACAATATAATATATTGATGATTAAATCTCAAGCACTAAATCTTCATACTTACATCTGCAGAACTTCTCCCACATACATCTTCAATTGAACCATAGAAGAAACAAGGAACTACAGATGCTAGTCATAGGCAGTGATGGATTTTGTAGATGCTGGATAGCGGTGATGGATTTTGTAGAAAACATAGCAACAGCAATAGATAAGAAACTACACACAGTGGGTGTATTTATTGATTTACGTAAAGCATTTGATACAATTGATCATTCCTTACTTTTGCAGAAATTGGAACGTTTTGGTATAATAGGTGTCACACAAAATTGGTTGGGAAGTTATTTAAGTAATAGGTTTCAGTATGTAAAAATTAATAATACTGAATCACAGCTTAGAAGAGTAACCTGTGGTGTTCCACAATGTTCGGTACTGGGACCTAAGTTATTTATACTTTATTTAAATGATATTTGTAAAGTATCCAATATGTTGAAGTTTGTTACGTTTGCGGAAGATACAAATGTATTTTGTTCAGGGAATGATATAAAAGAACTATTGAAAACAGCAGAAAGAGAATTGATAGTGCTAAAAAAATGGTTTGATATTAATAAATTATCCCTAAATGAAAATAAAACAAAATTTATGGTGTTTGGTGGTGACAGGGTTAATTGTGAAATAAAATTGAATTGAAATTGATAGAGTATATCAAACAAAATTCCTGGGAGTGATTATAGATCATAAACTTTGTTGGAAGTCACATATAGAATACATCGAACGGAAATTATCTAAATCCATTGCTATTCTTTACAAAACAAAGGATCTGTTGAATAAGAAGTGTTTGTATATATTGTATTGCTCGCTTATAATGCCATATATGTCATATTGTGTTGAAGTTTGGGGAAATGTATATAAACAAATATAGACCCTATAATTATACTCCAGGAAAGAGCTATTAGAATAATACATAAAGCTTCTTACCGTGAAACTACAAATCCATTATTCATAAAGTCCGGTACCATAACATTTTTGGATATTGTGCATGTAAAGACATTAGAAATATTTTTCCGCGTTAGGAATAAAAGCCTTCCTGTTAGTATTCAAAAAAATGTTTTAATTAAAAGAAGAACATTATAATTTAAGAGGGTTGTGTGTTTTTGAAACATGTAAAGTGAGAACTAATGTAAAATATAGATTTGTCTCAGTTTTGGAGTCAAATTATGGAATGGGCTTAGTGATGAGTTGAAATTTTATAGCTCTCTGTCGAGTTTCAAAAAAGCCTTAAAATGTAAAATAATTAAGGATTATAATGTAAAATGATTAAAATGTAAAATAAGTAAGGATTACAATTTAGAGTAATTTTTTTTTCTTTCCTTTGTAATGCTGATATTCTGGGTTATCTTATCTTATCTTATGGATTGTATAGGATAGGCAAAAATAAGCTTTGCGGCTTCAGCCTATTCTTTTTTTGGTCATTGATTATGTGAATGTTGTGTGAAATGGATAGAGTGTTGGTTCATATTCACACAGATTGTAAAGTTATGTTCTTTTGAATGTATGACCAAAATAAACCATTCATTCATTCATTGAAGAAGCCTTACACGAAACGTCACCTATCCGTGTTCTCTAGGGATGCAGCCTGACCATTGAGTTAGTCCAGCACTTTGTGTAATTTTCAATTGAAGCCTGTATTTCCTCAGTGGTCGGAGTCATAGAGTCATAGAGTGATACAGTGTGGAAACAGGCCCTTTGGCCCAACTCGTCCAAACCGGCCAACAATGTCCCAGCTACCTTAGTCCCACTTGCCTGCGATTGGTCCATATCCTTTCAAACCTGTCCTATCAATGTACCTGTCTAACTATTTCTTAAATGATGGGATAGTCCCAGCCTCAACTACCTCCTTTGGCAGCTTGTTCAATACACCCACCACCCTTTGTGTGAAAAGGTTACCCCTCAGATACCTATTAAACCTTTTCCCCTTCACCTTGAACCTATGTCGTCTGGTCCTCGATTCCCCTACTGTAGGCAAAAGCAACTACCCGATCTATTCCTCTCATGATTTTGTATACATCTATAAGATCTCCCCTCATTCTCCTGCACTCCATGGAATAGAGACCCAGCCTACTCAACCACTCCCTATTGCTCACACCCTCTAGTCCTGGCAACATTCTTGTAATTTTTTTCTGAACCCTTTCAAGCTTGACAATATCTTTCCTATAACATGGTGCCCAGAACTGAACACAATATTCTAAATGCGGTCTCACCAACATTTTATACAACTGCAACATGATCTCCCAACTTCTACTGTATACTCAATACACTGGCTCCTGAAGGCCAAAGTGCCAAAAGCCTTTTTGACCACTTTATCTACCTGCAACTCAACCTTCAACCTCCTGTACTCCTAGATTCCTCTGCTCTACAACATTACCCAGAAGCCTACCATTTACTGTGTAGGTCCTGTTCTTGTTCGACGTCCCAAAATGCAACAACTCACACTTCTCTGTATTAAATTCCATCAAACATTCCTCCGCCCACCTGGCCAATCAATCCAGATCCTGCTGCAATCGTTCATAACCATCTTCACTATCTGCAAAACCACTAACTGTTGTATCATCACTAAACTTGCTAATCTTGCCCTGTGTGGTCTCATCCAAATCATCGATGTAGATGACAAACAGTAACGGGCCCAGTACCAAACCCTGAGGTACATCATTAGTCATAGGCATCCAGTCTGAGAAGCAACCTTCCACCATTACCCTCTGCTTCCTTCCATGGTGCCAATTTGCTATCCATTCAGCTATCTCTCCTTGGATCCCATGCGATCTAACCTTCCAGAGCAGCCTACCATGCGGAACCTTGTCGTACATCTTACTGAAGTCCATGTACACAACATCTACACCTCTGCCCTCATCAACCTTTTTGGTCACTTCTTCAAAAAAATCTATCAGATTTGTGAGACACGACCTCCCACGTACAAAACCATGCTGACTATCCCTAATCAGCCCTTGCCCACCCAAATGCCTGTATATCCTATCCCTCAGAATACTCTCCAGTAACTTACTAACTACAGATGTTAAGCTCACCGGCCTATAATTCCCAGCAGTTTCCCTGCAGCCCTTCTTGAAAACAGGTACAACTTTTGCCACCCTCCAGTCTTCCAGCACCTCTCCTGTATTTAAGGACGACTCGTAAATTTCAACCAGGGCTCCTGCAATTTCCTCTCTAGTTTCCCATAATGTCCTCGGATATATCAGATCAGGTATACAACTGATATTCTGCAAAATGAATGATGTGATTTTTAATACAATATTTTGCAATGGTGCCAATCTTCATCTTAGTACTTTATTACTAGTGAAAATCTATGTCGAAATCTTGGCCAACCTAGCTTTTAATTTTGTCCATTTACAGCATACATGTTATATGCATCTGTTTCTTCCTCATTGTCATCAACTTCTATGCACTGACGTTGAACATGCTCACAATAAATTCAGACTATGAGCTGCCAGCTGCTGCAATATAACCCTTATGTTGGCATCTGTTACATGGCTGTTTTGAATTTGCTTCAGTATTCTGGAGTTTGCCATTGCATTTCCCACAAGCAGGTCACCTAAGGATAGTATTTTATCTGCACTCTCCGGACTGCTCTTTAATCCTTTGATGATATTAAGTTTGGACAATGTGTTTTTGAATCATTGCTGCAGGGTGGTTGCGGTAAAGCTGATGACATGTCATAGCAAATAAACATGACCAGTTATGATCTTATTTGGCTGATTTTACACTGTGCTGCTCTTCCATGAGTCTGACAGTCTTGCCTGACTGAGTAACAAGCATGAACAAGGGCACCAAAGCCAGCAATCACCCCTCCCCATGCCACTCCTTATCAGGCTGGCACTTCAGCAATCCTACGGTTGAGAATAAAACATTGAAGACCCATGAAACAATGATGGTATTGGTCTTAGCTTTCACTACAGCCCTGATCATTGGCCTTCTTGTATAAACTGTCCCATGGCAATCTTCACCTGGGTTCTCTGCAGCAGAAGGCATGAATGTCTTTGCTCACTGGGGAACTGACCCCTTGGCTATCCTTATCCTTATGTCCTTGTTGCTAGCAGCTCATACTCAATGGACCATCTTTGCAGATCTCAAATTTATGTTAACCTCAACCTCAATTTACACAGAGAGTGGTGAATCTCTGGAATTCTCTGCCACATAATGTAGTTGAGGCCAGTTCATTGGCTATATTTAAGAGGGAGTTAGATGTGGCCCTTGTGGCTAAAGGGATCAGGGGGTATGGAGAGAAAGCAGGTACAGGATACTGAGTTGGATGATCAGCCATGATCATATTGAATGGCGGTGCAGGCTCGAAGGGCTGAATGGCCTACTCCTGCACCTATTTTCAATGTTTCTATGTTTCTATGTCATGTAATGCATCAGAGTGAATAGTGGTAGCAGGGGACATCAGAGGGAGTAACAGGATGACTTCATCATCACTCTCTTGATAATCAGCCATTGCCGACTGGTTCTGATGCAGAGTTGGTCTATATCTAGCTAGGAGGTCGCAAGGGCAAAACTATAAAAGCTTTGCACATGATTGGAGGTAAGGGGATGAGATGGAAGATGTAAGTGAGAAAGGAGAGTACTTATGAGCATCCTGTCACCGTTAATGATATCTGCCAGCAACAGAGTCTAGCATGGACACAAAATGCTGAAATAACTCAGCGGGTCAGGCAGCATCTCTGGAGAGAAGGAATGGGTGACGTTTCGGGTCGAGACCTTTCTTCAGACCAGAGTCTAGCATGGCTGCTCCATCATGGTATTCAGATCTCAATGAAGCTGTGCTGTTAGAACCATGGATGACTTGTTTCAGTGTTCCTGCACCAAATGTGTGCCTCCTGGAAAGGAAATGAAAGAATCTTGGTGAGTGTCATGCTATTTATTTGGATGATGTAATTTAAGTTTAGGTTTATTATTGTCAGGTGAACCACAGTACAAATGAAAAGCTTTGTTTTGCATGCTATCCAAAACCCATCAAATATACCATACATAGATACAATCAAATCAAAATCAAGTACAATAGTTAGAGCACAGGGGACAATACTTAGTGCAGAACATATCTCTCAGCATTGTTGCGCATCAGTTCCGTAGACAAAGTCCAATGTCCTCCATGGGGTAGAGGTGAATTGAACAGTACCCTAGCTTATGGAAGGACCATCAGAGCCTGATAACAGAGAGAATTAAACTGTTCCTGAGCCTTGTAGAGCATGATTGCAAGCAATCCAGGACCATTCTTCATGTAGCGGCTGTAGAAAGCTTTAGTTAGGCCACATTTGGAGTATTGTGTGCATTTCTAGTCTCCGTGTTGCCGGAATGATGTGAATAATTTGGACAGGGCACAGAATAGGTCACCAGGATGCTACCTGGAGTGTAAAATATTAGCCATAGGAGAGCTTAGGCAAACTTGCTTTGTATTCCCTAGTCCGTCCGAGGCAGAGGGGTGACATGATAGAAGTATAAAATGATGAGAGGCATAGACAGGGTAGATGGTCAGTGTCTTCTTTCCTGAGTGGAAGTGTCAATTACTAGAAGGGGCACAGCTTTAAGGTGAGAGGGGGGACAGCTTAAAGGAGATGAGCAAAACCATTTTTTTATGCAGAAAAAAAAGTACGTGGTGGAATGCGCTTCCATGGGAGATGGCGAATGTCAAGTCAAGACAAGTTGAGTTTATTATCGTTTGCATAAGTACAGTGATGTACAGTGATACACAATGAAAAAATTACTTGCATCATAGGCACATAGACAAGTCAACACAAAAAACATAAACTATACATCAATAACTTGCACATAAATTCTGCAAGAAATTCTGCAAGAAAAACATCCCAAAATGTTAATGAAAACCACAATTAGAAAAAAAAGTCCATGGTAAAGCAAGAGATGGTATGTATATAGACTAGAACAGCGCACAATACTTCAAATAAAGTTTTATACAGTTGTAACGTGTCTTCCCAACTTTCATACCTAATATCCTGAGCGATGAAGGCAACCATACCATATGGCGTCTTTACCACCTTATTAATTTTTTGTTGCCAGCTTCAAAAAGCTATTTACTTGTACTCCAAAATCCTTCTGTACATCAATACTCGTCAGGATCCTGCCATTTACAGTATACTTTCCTCTTCCCTTTGAACTCCCTGAATGCAACACCTCACATGTATCTGGTTTAAACACCAGTTACCATTCCTCCAACCAAATTTTCAACTGATCTATATCCTGCTGCATTCTTTGACAACCTTCAATTTTCATGTCATCTGCAAGATTACTAACCATTCCTCCTACATTCACAACCAAGCTACTACTTTACAGCACTGGCATCAAAGGCCCCATCCTTGTAGTAAACCAGTTTTAGAACTGGTCCTGTGTAGGAGCCTGGATATTCAATTGATTCAAGATGGGATCACTGCATTTAACCACATGAGCAGTATTGTTGCATTGCCTCCCATACCAGGAACCTGACTCTTCATGTTGGCCAGATTTTCTATCATCTCCTACTAATACCTAATAAAGTGAACAAAGAGCCATGGCATGCATTTAGCCTGTTGCCTGTTTACTGCCACTTCTTCCAGAAATTTGGTTTGACCACTGGAAGGACTTCTAGCATCAGTTGCATTCACAAGGGTGTCTAGAAATCCATTCCCATTTGGTAGCACTTAACATGGTATGTAATAGAGGGTGTTTTCCAAGCTTGGTTTCATTGACTTTAACATACTGTAATTGAATTTTAGAAGCAGAATAGAACAGGCAGCCATTGTTGTCTGCACAGATTTGTGTTTCCAATGGTGGATGAATTTCATTTCACACTTCTTTAAGAGGTGCAGACTGGCTTTAATTAATGCTGGCTATCTTGGACATGCCAGGCTCTCATGAAACTGTGGCTGCTGAGTTTGCATTAAGGCAACAAACAGCTCAATCAATGCTAGCTGGTTGTTGAAATCGTTAATAATATTGCTGCATACATTTGGTATGCAGCCTGGTTTTCATTCAAGCAGATATGGTTTAACTGCAAATCTCACACCCAACATCTGTTTTCTAGCGCCATCTAATTTAGTTCCAACATTTTTATCGTGGATTTATAAGGAAACCCATCAATAAATGCTTTGCTCTATAAAGATCACTACTGCTTTTACAACTTACCTAGATTATTCGGTTTAGAAATGTTTACACGTTAGAAGATTCAAATGTATAGAGATTGTAAGATGCTGATCATTCAGTGTCAGTACAATGTAAACACTAATCTCCCTGTTCCCTCTTCAGTGTGGGTGTTATTGCAGTCTTTTCTTCTTTGCCAACATTTATCCCCCTGAATGGAGTTCCGACTATTTTTTCATGTTCAGCAAGGAAAATAAATATTCTGCTTCCAATAAATTACTGCAAAATGCAGCAATGATATTGGTATTGGTTTATTATTATCAAATATACCGAGGTACAATGAAAAGGTTTATTTTGCGTGCTATCCAGTCAAATCATCATACTATACATGAGTACAATCAAGCCATACACAATACAACAGGCAGTACAACGGGAAAAATATCAGAGTGCAAAATATAGTATTGGAGCATTATAGCATTATAGCATTACAGTTACAGAGAAATAATCTATTGTCCGCAATGAGGTAGAATGGAAGATCAGGACTACCACCTCACTTATGAGAGACCGTTCAGTAGTCTGATAGCAGCAGGGAAGAAGTTGTTCCTGAATCTACTGGTATGTGCTATCAAGCTTTTGTATCTTGCGTCCAATTGGAAAGAAGAGAAGTGGAAATCTATAGGGTGAAAAAGGCCCTTGAGTGTGTTAAACAAAAAGGAACTGAAGATGCTAGTTAACAAAAGAAAGACCCACATTTCTGGAGTAACTCAAGGGATAAGGCAGCATCTCTGGAGAACATGCATAAATGATGTGTCGGGTCAGGACATTTATTCAGACTGATTATGGTGGCGAAGCGTCAGTGAAGATACCTACCAGTTGGTCCACGCACGTCTTGAGGGAAAGGCTAGGGACTCCATCCAGGGCAGTTGCGTTCCATGGGTTCACATGCAGGAAGGCCAATCTGACAACTATGATAGTGACCGTGGGTATAGGGGCACTCGATGCTGTCGTGGCGGGTGATGTCTCAAAAGGATACTCAAAAGGATTTGAGTATAGGAGCAGGGAGGTTCAACTGCAGTTGTACAGGGTAATGGTGAGACCACACCTGGAGTATTGTGTAGAGTTTTGGTCTCCAAATCTGAGGAAAGACATACTTGCCATAGAGGGAGCACAGAGAAGGTTCACCAGACTGATTCCTGGGATAGCAGGGCTTTCATATGAAGAAAGACTGGATAGACTCGGCTTGTACTCGCTAGAATTTAGAAGATTGAGGGGGGATCTAATAGAAACTTACAAAATTCTTAAGGGGTTGGACAGGCTAGATGCAGGAAGATTGTTCCCGATATTGGGGAAGTCCAGGACAGGGGGTCACAATTTAAGGATAAAGGGGAAATCCTTTAGGACCGAGATGAGAAAAACATTTTTCACACAGAGAGTGGTGAATCTCTGGAACTCTCTGCCACATAAGATAGTTGAGGCCAGTTCATTGGCTATATTTAAGAGGGAGTTAGATGTGGCCCTTGGGGCTAAAGGGATCAGGGGGTATAGAAATAAGTCAGGTACAGGATACTAAGTTGGATGATCAGCCATGATCATATTGAATGGCGGTGCAGGCTCGAAGGGCTGAATGGCCTACTCCTGCACCTATTTTCTATGTTTCTATGTTTCTATGTCACTCCACCGACCTTCTGTTCAAAGGCAGCATAGAATGCATTGAGCTCGTCTAGGAGAGACACTTGTTGCCAGTGGTACTGCCCGACTTCACTCAGTAGCCCGTTATGCCATGCAATCCTCACCACAATAAATGTGTTTCCATGCCTTTTTCCTAGGACTACCTTGGTTTGAAACTCCCTCTTAGTATCCTTGATGGGTTTTTGAAAAGATAGATTTCTATACCGCTCGGGATCATTTGACTTTTTTCTCACAAAGGGTGGTGGGTGGATGGAACAAGCTGCCAGAGGAGGTAGTTGATGTGAAAGAGGTGTATAAAATCATGAGAGGAATAGATTGGGTAGATGCACAGAGTCTCTTGCCCAGAGTAGGTGAATCGAGGACCAGAGGATATAGGTTTAAGGTGAAGGAGAAAAGATTTAATAGGAATCTGAGGGGTAACTTTTTCACACAAAGGGTGGTGGGTGTGTGGACAAGCCACCAGAGGAGGTAGTTGAGGCTGGGACTATCTCAACATTTAAGAAACAGTTAGACAGGTACATGGATACAACAAATTTGGAGGGATATGGACCAAACGCAGGCAGGTGGGACTAGTGTAGCTGGGACATGTTGGCTGGTGTGGGCAAGTTTGGCCGAAGGGTCTGTTTCCACACTGTATCACTCTGTGACTCTATGACTATGACTTTAATGTTGTAGACTTGGAGTTCACTCTGGGTGGACCTCATGGTTTATCCATGGTTTCCCATGGGAACACTCATTTTGTCTTCTTTAGCACATATTCTTCTATACCGTTACTGAAGAAGTCAGTGATGATAGTGGCAAACTCACTTAGGCCGATTGCATCGTTCTTGAATATGGACCAGTCCACCGACTCAAAGCAGTAGCAAAGAATCTCATCTGTTTCCACAGAGCAGTACTGTATGACTTTCTGTGCTGAATCCTCTTGTTACCCCTATCCACATAAACCCCTCTTGACAATCCACCATATAGTCAGAGGTTGACTGCAATCAGAGTCCAATAAAAGTCAATCCATTGTCCCTCTCAATATTGCCCATGCCGAATTACGCCACCCTGTATTGGTTTTGTTTCATTTGCTTCTGTGCCACTTTTATGAAATTATTCTTTCTTTATGCTCATTTGATTCATTTCTGCCTATTCCAAATCCCTGTGTTTGAAGACTAAGACAGTGAATTTCATCCACCATCATGATTTGGAAATACTTAGGCTTCTGTAGAATTTTCACCAACACTGATGCAATCATCATACCAACTCCAACTGTATGATAGATAAATCAATGACAGCATCCTCTCCATTGGGTGGACCACATTATCTACATGCCCAAAACCAGCCACCTGAGACAAACACTCTACCCAGACCTCGTCATGGCAAAAGATGACCGGGAGTTTAAAGCAAATGATCTCAATGTCTCACTGAAACGTTGTAATATTTTTGCTGACTGATGGGAATTCCTGGCCCATGATTGTTCAAATTGAAGAAGGTACTAATCCAGAAAGACACTGAGTACTTTGAATCTCTATAATGGGAGCGCATGGGAGGGTAATGCGGCTTTTTCACGGGGCGACTTGACGCAAGATGTAACCAGTGAAGTGGTCGTGGTCTAGCATGATATCACACGATATAACGGGGGGGTAGATAAAGAGTTCCCACGGTACTCGGCATTTCTGTTATTTGTGCGAGTGACTTGTCCGTCTCCCGAGCTTTCCCGTTAAATCTTGAATGAACATTGTGAAGTGTTGTTAAATCATCACGTGGCACAAATGATGTCACTTTTTTTTCACACACTATAAATATCCTCCCTTGGTTGAATTGGCTCATTTGGAGACATGTTTTACTGTGTGTGTGGGAGACACAAATGGACTGAGCACAGTACCTTGGTCTTACTGTATGTGGGAGAGGGGGAGAAAGAGACGTACACTCACAGAGGCAGAGTCTCTCAGCCTGTGTAAGAGGGAGGGAGGGAGAAAGAGAGAGAGGCACACACAAGGTGGATGTGAAATCTCACCTGCCTGTTTCAGTGACAGACACCCGCCGCCAGTAAATGAAGACACCCCCATCTGTCTCCCCCTCCTCTCCCTCGACTCCCCCACCTTTCCCTCCCTAACTCCAGTCCCGTCCCGACCCCCTGGGAAACTGAATAGAGCAACAATCAACTGCTGCCTGTGCGCTGATATGACAATAAAGGCTACTTTACTTTACTTTACTTTACTGAGTTAAAGAGTTCCCACCGTAGACTGTAAAACTGGGACCCTGGATCTGGACTCCCCCAACATCGGGAACATTCTTCCTGCATCTAGCCTGTCCAATCCCGTAGATACTGATTAGACCGGTATCTATTTATTTACTTTATTAATGATTTCAATTAAATATTGGGAACATCAGGCCGCAAACGTTATTTCTTGAGTGTTAGTGCTGGACTTTGACTCGACCTTCCTAGTTAGCCGGCGCCTGAGACTGAGCCAAGCAATGTCCAGACCTGACTTCAACACAAAGTGATGGAGGAACTCAAAGGGTCAGGCTCGTCCAACGCTCTGTGTTTTGCTCGTGATTCCTGCATCTGCAGTTCCTCGTGTCTACAGACCAGAGTTGCCACTTGACTCCGAGATGACCATCACAGAGCATACGGAAGATAGACGTGAAATGCTGGAGTAACACAGCGGGACGGGCAGCATCTCTGGAAAGAAGGAATGTGTGACGTTTCGGTTCGAGACCCTTCTTCAGAGTCTCGTCCCGAAACGTCACCCATTCCTTTTATCCAGATGCTGCCCGTCCATGATGTTATGTCTGTCTCCAGTATTACTGTGTCTATCATCGGCGCAAACCAACATCTACAGTTCTTTCCGACCGTCTCGCCATCACTCGGATTACCCGCTTCATTTCCATAACGTTTCCACCTCTCTTTACTTTGCTTACTGAAGCCTGATCCTTGTCACACCCAGTGCTCTATCGCCCAACCTCTCATCTTTCAATCGGGTTCGGCCAGGAAGGAACTGCAGATGCTGGATTAAAACGAAGATAGACACAACCTGTAGCTCAGCGGGACAGGCAGCATATCAGAAGGGTCTCGACCCGAAATGTCACCCATTCCTTCTCCCCAGAGATGCTGCCTGTTGGGCTGAGTTCCTCCATTTTGTGGCTACCTTGGGTTTATCCAGGATCTCCCCGTTGATGTCCTAACTCGCTTTGGTTTGTTATTATTGTCTCATATCGAGAACCAGCAGATACAGGTTTAGGTTCGGGGGGAATGATTTAATGAGAGCCTAAGGGGTAACTATTTTACGCAAAGGGTGGTGGGTGTATGGAATGAGCTATCCGTTAAGGTAGTTGAGGCAGGTACTGTTGCAATGTTTAAGACGCATTAGACTGAAGCATGGATAGGATAGGTTTAGATGGTTATGGGCCAAACGCGGGCAAGTGGGACTAGTGTAGATGGGACATATTGGTCGGTGTGGGCAAGTTGGGTCGAAGGGCCTGTTTCTACGCTGTATGATTCTATGCAGGGAACAAACTTTTGTTTGCGTGCTATACAATCATATCAGATAATGCTATACATGAATATAACCAAGCCACGTACAGCCTGAAGAAGGGCCTCGACCCGAAACGTCACCCGTTCCTTCTCTTTAGAGATGCTGCATGTCCCGTTGAGTTACTCCAGCATTTTGAACCGTCGAGTTACTCCAGCATTCTCTTTAAACCGGCATCTGCTGTTCCTTCCGACACATGCACAAGAACACCAGGTAGAGCGAAGAGGAAAATACCAGAGTTCAGAATATATGTTTCCAGGGGGAAAAAGTCCAATGTCCGCATTGAGGTAGGTTGGTAGGTCGGGTCAGTGCCCAAACGAATGGAAGGAAGAACCGTTCTGAAGCCGGATAAGAATAGGTGGTCGGCGCGGACTCGGTGGGCCGAAGGGCCTGTTTCCGCGCTATATCTCTAAAATCTGAAGTTAGGTAATGTCTAAAGGAACTGCAGATGCTGGTTAATACGCACAAAAGGACACAAAATGTTGGTGTAACTCAGCAGGTAAGTCAGATCTGGGAAGAAAAACATAAAAAGCTGGAGTAAGTCAGCGGGTCAGGCAGCATCTCTGGAGAAAAAGAATAGGTGGCGATTCAAATCGGAACCCTTCTTCAGACATCCTAATCGGAATTGAATCTGAAGATGTGTCTCGTCCCGAAACATCAGCTATTTTTCTCCAGAGATGCTGCTTGACTCGCTGAGTTACTCCAGCTTTTTGTGTCTGTCTTCGGTTTAAACCAGCATGTGCAGTTCACTTATTACATGGGTCTCTGGAGAACATTGATTGGTAGCGTTCCGGACCCTGCTTCGGAAAGGCATCGATCGCTAGTCGGCGATGACTCCGAGCTGTATCTTTCAAAGAAGTACATGTGAAAAATTTCTCACGGACCATAAAAATGCGGGACCTTTCAGTAAAGTCCCTTTTAAAGTCCCTTTTAAAGATTATAGTTATTTTCTTGAATCTCATTAACATAACTCATGAATAAGTTGATGTCCATATGCGGATGCAAATCTTTATTTTTTAAATTCAATCCCACAGAAGACAATTTTTACTCACCTTCTGTCCCCTCTGTCCAGCTTACGGGTTCACCGTTCGCAGGAGTTCCCATGGTAACCGCAAGAGTTATTACGGATATCGCACGGATATCGCACTGGCCACTACGTTCATATAATGTTGCAATACTCAACCACAAGTGTACAAGTCACTCTTGGAGAAATTCAAACTTGCTTGAATTTTCTCCCGAGTCACCAAGTTACACGATTACCTGCCGTTAGCGCCACGGTGGTCCACGGTGGTCCACGAATGCCGTACTGTTATCGCACGAGGTTCCCACGATGTTAAACTCTGGTTAACTCTTGCGTCAAGTCGCCCCGTGAAAAAGCCCCATAAGGGTCAACAGCAGGAGCAGTGGAGAAAATTGCATGTAATCCACTCCAGTAAGTGCAGTTTGCCCATCTACAGCAAAGTCAGTGAACCCTGTGTAAGACTCTCCAGCTTCCTCAGGGACAACTTTGTAGAAACATCAAGCTGAAGGGAAAGAAGAAAAATATATCATAGTATAAATTGAATTCAACCTTTTACTCGACTACTGATATATGTATCTCTCATTAAGGTCATGCTATGTCTGGGCTCTTTTAATGCTACTTTTAGTCTCCCTTTTCACATTTCTATTTTCTCTTCTCTTCCAGTTCTGTATAAAACTGCAGCACTGAAGACCATCTGTTGAGGTAGGAGTTTTACACAATCCAGATTGCATCAGAATTCTACCAAGCAGGAGAAACTAATTATCACGCCTTGTCTATAGTTTTGAAATAAAACACATTAAGATCTGAGAGACTTAAATACAATAGCGTCGATAAACTGTGATGTATGATTAATGCAGGGCCAATAATTGCAATGCAGATAACTTGACAATTTTGCTTTGTCTGCTTATTTAAATTATTTCAGCAACCAAGCAGTGCTAACTGCCTTAGTTATTGTGTGGGCATGTCAGTGGCAGCCCATTACTCTAAGTGATCAGCTGCAGTTCGGGCTACTTAGGTCTACTTATAGATTGCCCGCAGCTTTAAAGGGGAGATGCCATGTATCCGGGCCAGAGGCAATGAGTGAAGCAGAAAGTGCATTGACCTCAAATACAATGAAGAGAAACATAACAAGAAAGAGAGGGCAGGCTCCATGACTTTAAGATGCAGCCCAGGGAGTGATTCCGGGGAAGATGGGGGATGAAGCATTGTCCTGCACCCACGGAATGCCAGGAAACTGTTCACAACATGTTCTTAGACCACTGGCAGTAGAAGCCACAGAGCCCAATCCTGAAACATAGAAACATAGAAAATGGGTGCAGGAGTAGGCCATTCGGCCCTTCGAGCCTGCACCGCCATTCAATATGATCATGGCTGATCATCCAACTCAGTATCCTGTACCTGCCTTCTCTCCATGTGCATTTGTTTTTGAAGAATTGTTTTTGTTCAATGACTGCACACCAGTGATCAAGGCTAGTGAATATATCTTCAGATGTTCTATGCTGCCACTACTAGATTCAGAGCAGGCCATCACTCAGTAACTATCTATCTGTCAGATAAGACATTCATGACTTGAGAGCTATGGGAGGTCTCACCCTGCATTATACAGTGTGCTCACAGTGCCAGCTATTCCACCACACCAGCCACATCCCACTAACACATTGCATGGTAGTAAGTGCAAACCTCCCAGTCTCTTCCAGAACAAAGTGGTACAACGTATCTCACAGGCAGACAGAACAAACAAAATGGAGAAAGAGACACACATGCATCTCCTGGCCCCATGAAGTAGATAGTAATTATATGGATGAATAATGCTGACCCCACAGTTAGTAGAGGGTTGAAATCATGGAAGATGATTGTATCCTTACAGTCACTTTTTCTCCTCCTCTTTCCTCCTCCTAATCATTCTGACTTCTAATATATGAATGGCATAGTGGTGCAGGTGGCAAAGCTGCTATCTCACAGGTTCATCTCCGGGTTCAATCCTGAGCACAGACGCCATCTATGTAGATTTTGTACGTTCTCTCTGTGACCACGTGGGTTTCCTCAGGTGCTCTGGTTTCCTCCCAAATCCCAAAGACTTGTGGACGCATCTGTTAACGTAAATTGCTCCTAATGTGGAGTGAGTGGATGAGAAAGGGTGATAATATAGAACTGGTGTGAACGTGTGATCGATGTTTGGTGAGAGCTCGGTGAGTTGAAGGGCCTGTTTCCATGCTGTGTCTTTTAATCAATCAATCAACTGCATAAAGAGCAAATATTCAACCATTACTTCCACATCCCGTCTTGATCGCCTTTTATTTGAACCTTTCTCATAGTAGACAGGAAAGGACTGATAATGGCTTGCAGACAAAGAGTATCAGTAGGAGTGATGATTAAAATATTCACACCACAAGTCAACAAATCTGAAGCTTACAGTAATAACTTAAAGGATGCTCATGGAGTCATACAGCTCAAAACGGACACTTTGTGCCCACTTTCCCTCATCCCTGGTCGTGCCTACGATCAAAACCTCAATACCTCTAATCCCATTTACCGGCCAGGCACAAAGTACTGGAGTAGCTCAGCAGGTCAGGTAGCAACTCTGGAGAATGTGGATAGGTGTCATCTATCCATGTTCTCCAGAAATGCTGCCTGATCCTGTTGAGTTATTCCAGCACTTTGTGTTCTTTTGTTTATGAACCAGTTCTTTGTCTCATTATTTACCAGCACTGGGTCTGTAGTCTTCTCTGCCGTATTGATTCACGTGTTCTTCCAGATACCTTTAGATAATGTAGAAGTGCACGCTGCACCTAGTGAGATGATAGGCATGGCTGGCCTACAGCCAGGGCAAGAGCAAAAACAGTGGGGGTGCGTGCATGCTGGAGGCATGGTCAGTCAATTGAGTAGTTTGATGGGGCAAGTTACAAAATAAACCTGAAAGAATTGGCACCACTCTGCAGGGCACACTGCAATCTGTCAGAGCGAGAAACAGAGTTAACTTACCAGGTCAGTTCCTCTTCATCAGAGCTATTTTGATTTTGTACTTTGGTTAGAAAAAAAAGCTGATTACCTTGGGCATTGAAATTGCTGGTGTATAGGAAGCCTTTGTGGAAACATTTGGAGTACTGTGTTCCATTTTGGCCACCCTATTATAGGAAGGATGCCATTAAGATGGGAAGAGTGCAGAGAAGACATGAGGATGTTACCAGGACTTGAGGGCCTTTGCAATAGAGATAGATTGGAATGGCTACGACTATATTCCTTGGAGCACAGGAGGCCACAGGGTAATCTTATAGAGGTGTATAAAATCATGAGAGGAATGGATTATATAATGCGCAGTGTCTTTAGTCCAGTGTAGGGGAACAACAAACCAGAGGACATAGGTTTAAGGTAAGAAGGGAAAGATTCAGTAGAAACCTGAGAGACAACTTTTCACTCAAAGGGTGGTGGATCTATGGAACAAGCTGCCAGAGGGGGTGGTTGAAACAGATACTTATCTATATAACTACAATTCTCATCTTGACAACTTCTTGTCTGCACTGTATATTGATTTTAGAAAAAATGCTACCCTATATCGCTATGAATTTTGGCCCTCACTCACAGTCCTCCTATTCTTGTGTCCTAGGCTTGTATTCACTGGAGTTTAGAAGGATGAGGGGGATCTTATAGAAACATATAAAATTATAAAAGGACTCGACAAGCTAGATGCATGAAAAATGTTCCTAATTTTAGGTGAGTCCAGAACCAGGGGCCACAGTCTTAGAGTAAATGGGAAGCCATTTAAGACTGTGAGAAAAAACCTTTTCACCCAGAGAGTTGTGAATTTGTGGAATTCCCTGCCACAGAGGGCAGTGGAGGCCAAGTCACTGGATGGATTTAAGAGAGAGTTAGACAGAGCTCTAGGGGCTAGTGGAATCAAGGGATATGGGGAGAAGGCAGGCATGGGTTATTGATTGGGGACGATCAGCCATGATCACAATGAATGGCGGTGCTGGCTCGAAGGGCCGAATGCCCTCCTCCTGCATCTATTTTCTATGTTTCTATGTTTCTTTGTTGCTATGTTTCTAGGTTTCTATGACTGCAGTCGCTTATGTCAGGCTTGTGCAGACCACAGCTCGGTCAGCAGGCGGCACAGTGGCACATGGTCGAGTTGCTGCCTTACAGTGCCAGAGACCCGTGTTCGATCCTGACTACGGCTGCTTGTCTGTACAGAGTATGTACATTCTCCCAGTGATCCTCTTGGGTTGTCTCCGAGATCTTCGTTTTCCTCCAACATTCCAAAGGTGTACAGGTTTGTAGGTTAATTGGCTTGATATAAATGTAAAATTGTCCCTAGATTGCCTAGGGTAGTGTTAATGTGCGGGGATTGCTGATCGGTGTGGACTCGGTGGGCTGATGGGGATGTTTCCATGCTGTGTCTTTAAACTAAACTAAAGTAAACTGCACTCAGATCTGCGTAAGGTCAACCTTCGAGAACAGATGCAATATGGCTGACAGAAAATCAGCATTCCTTTCACAAGCACTGTGTTGTGCCAAGTAACAGGCGAGGGTGTGGAATAAGTTTGCCACCTTTATTTTCAGGTTATTTCTATTTTGAACCAGTAGATACTATGAAGGACACTGACAAAATGACCCGTGGGGTCACTGGTATATGGGGAATTGTGGTGATAGTTACGCATTTGTTGTTCTTCAAGGCAGCCTGGGAATAAAGAGACAGCCTAGGTTAGCACCTCCTCAATTCTTCATCATATTCTTCCATTTTCCTCTTGGTCTTGGCATAATGTTTGGTACAGACATTGGAGGCTGCAGGGAGACTTCCTGTGCTGTACTGTTCTATGTTACAGTCCTATTTCTGTTGCACTGCTGGGCATTGTGCAGCTGGTGATAAGTTCACACCATTCGGCATGCCACTGCATAACGTAAGGCCCACTATTCTGAGTTCAGCAGGTCAACTCTAGCCTTGTCCAGGCAGTTACATCATTGTTTCAGTGAACTAATTGTTTGCCCTCTAAAGTTTCATGGATCAGCAGAGGTTTCCTAATATGCATGCAATACGCATGTGTGTGTGTGTGGGCTCACATTGCAGTCACCAGCCTTGTCAAATTATTGCCCATTACTGGCTCAAATATAAAAAACACAAGGAACTGCAGCAAATTAAAGGCCAAAAGTTGAAAAGTTTACATTATATTACAGCATCATCGTTCAGGAACTAGGATTGCAGTGAAGAGTTGGTCATTCTGCTGGGACTTCTGATAATTACTTTCCCTCATCCATCAATGTGTCCTTTTCTTATTCTCCCAGGCAGGCTGCATTTCAAGGGGAATGTCAGCCAATACACTTACCTGAGAGCAATCCATTTGTTCAGGAGTCTTGAGACCAATAAAAGCCCTCCAGCACCTATTATGCTAGTGTGTAGTGGAAATAACCATAGAAAGAACAAATACATTGTAGAATTGTGGTAACATAAGATCATAAGTGATAGGAGCAGAATAGACCATTCGACCCATCAAGTCTACTCAGCCGTTCAATCATGGGTGATCTATCTCTCCCTCCTAACCCTAATTTCCTACCTTCTCCCCATAACCCCTGATCCCCGCACTAATCAAGAATCTATCTATCTATGCCTTAAATATATCCACTGACAAGGCCTCCACAGCCTTCTGTGGCAAGTTCCACAGATTCGCCACCCTCTGACTAAAGAAATTGCTCCTCATCTCCTTCCTAAAAGAATGTGACAGATACTTATCAGCAACAGATGATCCCTTTCAAAGGGCTCCTCCTGCTGAATATGTGAGATTAAGAGAGGGCATTAACTGGATGTCAAACCGCTTAACAACACCCCTGGTGTCAATCATTGATAGGCATTGTGCTGAGTCTGATGAAAGGTCTCGACCTGAAACGTCATCTATTTCTTCTCTCCAGAGATGCTGAGTAACTGCAGCATTTTGTGTTGATCTTCGTAAACCAGCATCCGCAGTTCCTTCCCACACATTGTAATCTTCTTACTCTCTACACTCTCAGTGAGTATTGACTGGAGAAATGTTCTGATGCCCTTACCATAATGATATCCAGCTTCATTTAGGAATTCTACAATGCTTGTTATGGTTGCAATATGGATGGGACGAATACCAATTTTTTGAGAATGGTATCTACTCTTCCTGAAATTTAGATGATTGCTCACATTTGAGCAAAATTATCAATGTAATAATGAAAACATTTCAGAAGGAAACAGTGTCAAGCATCAATATAATAATGATTTTATTGAAATGTATTAGATTGAACAATTAAAATGGGGCTCAGAACAAATGCAAATTATATACCGTTGATGCTTCAAAATGTGTCCAATTTGGATCACGGAGATGACAAGTGACACAATGTGTTCTTTCCCCTTCTCTAATTTCCTGTTGCCTGGAATGTCTCTTCAGAATGAATATTAATGAGGACTTACAGTCTGACGAACATGAAAAGTAGTCAGGGGTTATGGGGACAAGGCAGGACAATGGGGTTGAAATATAGATCAGCCATGATTGAATGGTGGACTAGTCCTGATGGGCCAAATGGCCTATTTCTGCTTCTATAACTTATGAACTGATGAAAACGTGAATATCAGGGTCAGTTAATACCACTGCATATTCGTTTTTATCCTAGAAAGACTGTGACACAAGAATTTGGAATAACGTAAAACACATAATACATTTTCCTTAAAAACAAGAAAACAAGGAAGGAGTATAACTTCCAGTAATGACAATGAGCTGACAAAGTTCAATGAAATGATTGCTTTAATTGCTTTAAGATGAAATGATTGCTTTAATCATCACTTTATCCAAATTTCAGAGATTTGGTCATGGAGATATTGAATGAAATTGACCTTATTGCTAAAAGGGATCCACCAAATAGAGAATCAAAGTGGTTCCCTGCTTCAAGGAGAGGATCTGCAACTCTCGACAGAAAAAAGACATCATGATTGACTAATTATCATGAACTGTGCTCCCATGTTTGTAGATCCAAAATCAAACACCAGGAAGCAACTGGCCTTTGAATGTGTCACTGTGGAATTCAAAGATATTCCAACATGATGTTATCTTCGGCCATCAATGCCTTGGGATAAATGGGGTAAAAACAGCCCTGGATTACTGGGATCACTCAGGAAAAACCCAGCATGCCCGACTAATCAGGACATAGTGTTGAATAAGTAGCAGAAGGTAGTAGACAAAAACAGGCAGTGTAAAACTCAATAGAACATAGACCAGAGAAAAGTACATGCGATCCGATACGATATGATACGATACGATACAATAAAACTGTATTCATCCCCAGAGGGAAATTGGTCTGTCGACAGTCACAACACCCAACAAGGTGCACAAAAAACTTGAAATTAAAAGTGAAAACAAAAGTAAACAAGAAGAAGGCGCTGTGTACAGAGGATTCTAAACTAGAAACCTCCCCTCCCCCACACATGGTCCCCCTTTGTTCACCCACTATCCCTCACGGCAGTCCCCCCCCCCCCCGCGCCGGGTCCCCATTGTTTTTCCCTCCCCCAGTTAATCCTGGCTAAAACAGAGCAGCCATAGCACCAAAATTCAGTAATGAGTCATGTATTGTTAGGCCATTTTGGTCAAGTCTGATGTGCTCTGCAGAAATAAGACAAGCTTCTGAATCATGCCAGTAGGTCTAGGGCCCAGATCAGTGTTGCATATTCAATTGACAGAATGAATGGGATTTCTGCAGAGGACCTCCAAGGAAGTGTAAAATGCATGAAGTTGATTGGATTAATGCAAACTAAGTGTACATATTGTAAATAATATTGCTAGACAGTTACCCTGCTGTTTGTTGATTGGTTAAAGTGTTGACCCCCTAGCAGGTTTGTTTGGATTCCAGGGTAAATGTTGCATTATTCAAGTTAAGTTAGATTCTTCTGGAAGCTTCTCCTGCAACAATGTAAAGGGGATTCTGTTATTGGTCTGTGTAACTGTCAATAATGTATCGTTGTAATTAATATGTTTGATTGGATTCTAAATAGACCACCTATCTGTAGTTCGGCCCCTCAAGGTTCGGAGACCCATAAAAAGCAGCACCCATGAGGTCCTTTGTCGATCTTCTGGAAGAGCGCTTGGGGCTGTGTGACCTTTTGGAGTGTTTCTGCTTGCAGGAGGCTGATGGGCTTGGCCAGGCAGATACAAGGATCAAACCCGCGGTGGTTTAGGTATCGTATTGGGGAATTTGTTGTTCTATCTAAAAATAAAGATTAGTTGTTCCAGTGCTTGAATCAGTGTTATATTGACTGAACTAGACTGGGGGGGAAGCTTAGAGGAGCTTATTTACATTGGGGGCTCGTCCGAGATCTCAACTGACCCCCAAACACACGCTTGCGATTAAGGATGTTGAGCTGTTCCCGATCGCGAGTGCAGAAATCAGTTTTCGCATTGGTTTTCGTCACCTCACTAGTCGGAGCAGATCGATCATTCGCGGGCTTCGGAAAGGGTCCCAACGAGATCGTAGAACAGAGTCTAGCGAGCACTGGAGGCAAAAGTGCCTTTGGCATTAGAGGCCCTACTAGAATTGGGTTAAAGGGCCGTAAAACTATTGGTCAAAGTTAGGAGCTGCAGCTGCTGCTGCTGAAACCAATCTAGGGTTGGGTTCAAGGCCCTCTCCTTTGGGTTAAAGGCCCTTAAAACTCGGGTTAGAGGCCCACCCCAGAATTGGATATCCGATTGACGGGATATTAAAAGACAAAACTAGACAATGGGACACATTTAAGGCATTCATGCGTGGCGCAATAATATCCGCACAAGCACATCTCAATAAAGAAAATCGAAAAATAGAACAAAATTTAGAAAATGAGATAAAACGTCTAGATAATGAAAATATAAAACAGCCTTCCAAAGAGTTAAGTAATAAAATTGCATCAGTAAAATATAGATTAAATAAAATATATTCTAATCAAGTGATTAAACTTTTTCAACAAACTAAGCAAGTGTATTTTGAATTTGGAGATAAGCCACAAAAATTACTAGCACGACAGCTTAGAAAATTAGAAGATGAGAAGATGATACACGGAATTAGATCTGAGTATGGAAATATATTAATTACTCCAAAAGATATTAATGATAGATTTTTACAATATTATAAAAATCTTTATTCGTCAAAACTAACAGGACAAACAGATAGTATGGAAATATTTTTACAAGAATGTCAAATCAATAGCTTAGATCAGGAAGGTAGAGAATTGTTAAATGCTGAAATAACAGTAAAAGACATTATAGAATCAATTAGTTCGCTAAAGAACGGAAAAGCAGCGGGCCCAGATGGCCTGAGTGCAGAATTTTATAAAAAATTTCAAGATCTGATTTCTCCAAGATTACAAATAATGTATAGATATGCATATGACCAAGGAAAATTACCAGAATCTCTAAATGAATCCACAATTACACTCATCCCTAAAGTAGATAAGGATTTGGAAGATCCTGGATCATATAGAGCGATTGCCCTTTTAAATACAGACCAAAAAATATTAACTAAGGTCTTATCTAGGAGATTAAGTTTAGTGATCTCTAAATTAATACATTATGATCAAACAGGTTTTATCCCAAAACGTTACTCATCCCATAATCTCAGACGTTTGTTTAATATTATATATTCAAAAAGAATACGAGATACGGAACTAGCGGTTATATCACTAGATGCAGAAAAAGCGTTTGATCAGGTGGAATGGATGTATTTATTTAATATAATGGAAAAGTTTCAATTGGGGGATAGATTTTGTAAATGGGTAAGAATTTTATACTCGAATCCTATGGCAAGAATTTTGACTAACCAAATTTTATCAGCCAAATTCAAACTCTCTAGGGGATGCAGACAGGGATGTCCGTTATCACCCTTATTGTTCGCATTGGTGATAGAACCACTGGCGGAAAAAATTAGATCTGAACCTGAAATATATGGCTATAATACTGATACAACAATTAATAAAATTTCTTTATATGCAGATGATGTTTTGATTTATATTACAAAACCGGAAATTAGTATTCCCAACCTGCTAAACATTATAACTAAGTTTGGTGCATTTTCTGGGTATAGGATTAATTGGGATAAAAGCGAGATTATGCCAATAACAGGAATAAATCTAAATACATTACAACAATACCCATTAAAAGTAGTTACAGACAAACTTAAATATTTAGGGATTAACGTAACTAAAACTCATAACTCATTAATAAAATCCAACTATCCTCAACTATTAGATAAACTTAGAAAAAATATTTTATATTGGAAAACACTTCCTATATCCATGATTGGTAGAATAAGTGCCATAAAGATGGTATTTCTACCACAGTTGTTATATTTGTTTCAGGCTATTCCTTTTTTTCTTCCGAAAACTTTTTTTTTTTAAATTGATAATATTGTCAATAGTTTTATTTGGGATTATAAAAATCACAGAATAAATAAAAAACATCTATGCAAAGCTAAGATAAATGGAGGATTAGCACTTCCAAACTTTTTATATTATTTTTGGGCTGTTCAGATTAAGAATATGAATTTCTGGTGGGTAAATATAGATCATGAACCGACATGGTTAAATATAGAAAAGGAAGACTGTCTACCTTTCAATGTAGGTTCGATAATTTTTGCACCAACGGAAGTACAAAAAAAATATTATAAAGACAACCTAATAATATATAATAATAGACGTATTTGGAAACAAATAGTTAAGACTCTACATTTGGATAATCTCTCATTTAGATTACCAATTATGAATAATCCATCTTTTAAACCTGCTATATTAGATGGGGGGTTTAAACAATGGGATGATTTAGGAATTACAAGGATAGAACACCTTTATAGAAAAGGAAAATTTCTTTTATTCCAGGAGTTACAAGATATTTATGGATTGTCTCCACAACATTTGTTTAGGTATTTACAAATTAGAGATTATATTAAATCCAATACACAAGATTATAAAAATAAAGAAGCAGGATTGTTAGACGAACTGTTTAATTTATATCCAAATACAGAAAAATTAATAGCCTATATATATAACATCATTTTGGATAAGGAGAATCCAATAACGGAAATATATCGTCAAGCATGGGAAAATGAAATGGGATTGGCTATAACAAAAGAAAACTGGGAAGAAAGTCTACAACGAATACACCGGTGTTCATTAAACGCCAGACATATACTGATACAATTTAAAGTATTATATAGGTTACATTATTCGAAAACTAAATTAAATAGTATTTTTCCGAATCTCTCCGCTATTTGTGATAAGTGCAAGAAAGCAGAGGCAAATTTAATACATAGTTTCGTTACATGTCCTAAATTGAATTATTACTGGACAGAAATTTTTAAAGTTATTTCTGAAGTCATCAAAGTTAAATTGGACCCTAACCCAAAGCTAATAATATTTGGAATTCCGGATTTACATCTATCACTTACAGTAAATCAAAGACATTTCTTTGATTACTGTTTGATAATTGGGAAAAAAATCATATTGAAATTTTGGAAGGGAACATTATCCCCCACAACCAAAATGTGGGCAACAGAGATGATGGAGACGTTACATCTGGAAAGAATTAGATTTGTCCTATTGGACAAGTATAATTCTTTTGAACAGATATGGTCTCCATATATACAGTATTTAGAGAAGTAGCTGTTCTTGGCAACACAGCTCGGCGTGCACCCTGCGGGATTTGGTGAGAATAATTCATTTTTATATTGGAATTAACATATATGTCTTTATTGATACTATCACTTGTAGTAGTGTTATTAATAATACATATTGTGGTTTCTCAATTTTTTATTTTTTTTTATTTTGTTTCGTTTCTCTTTTTTTCTTATATATAATCAAATTATTATTTAATCACTCTCTTAATGATTTATAACTGTTCTATTCTTTCTCTATCATTATTTCTAAAAAAAATAGTAGATAAGTATTACTAGTGTTTTACTTAATGCAAATTGAATTAATTTGATATAAAGTTGTTTGAAGCATTGTAATTGATTACCTTTAATAAAAAAATATATTTAAAAAAAAAAAGACAAAACTGGGTTCAAGCAGTGCGAAGTGGCAAAGTACTGAGTCATTGCTGGGGGTGCAGATTGGAAGCGTGCTCCAAAAATCGGCATCGACTGCCAGCGTGAAGAGAGTACATGCTGACACCCGATATTTAGCAGGTATGAAGGATAGCCCATTGCGAAGGAGAACCTAGGTGGGTTCTCTGCCTATGTGAGATATCTGGATCCCTGTAAAATGGAGGAAGGAGTCTCGAAAGATATCGGGAATTCAGTGATTAGAGTATAAATTGGTCAAAAATACTTTAATCAATCTGAAGATTTCCTAAAGACGTTCCGTACAAATTTTGAATTCGAACTAGCGTGAAAAAAAAACTTCAATTGGATAAGGAATAACGAACTGAAAATTCTCCGATTCACATTTAATAATATTCATAATCTCATATTTAGGTGCTGGTTAATTCCGAGTGTATCGATCTTTCTTTCCAAGTTAACTTGTGTATAAATACTTTGTAAAGACTTGTTAATAGTTAAAATTTGTAAAGCTACCTTTCAAAAGTATATTTAAAACTGTGAATCGATTTCGATGTGAAGTGTATATATTTCCTTCCAAATTAATCTGGGTATAATAAAGTTTTGAAGTAGTAGTTCGAAGTTTATTAAGATTGCCTGTTTGCATGGTATTTACTGTGTACTGTTTATTGCTTTTGATTTAAAATTTGAGTGTTAGATACACTGTTGTGATATTGGTTTGAATCGGCCGTATAGATAAATAGTTGATTAAGACTGTTATTGTAATTGGAGTCCGAATCGTGGCTGATCAACCAGGAGTTCGTAACTCCTGGATGATCAGGCAGATACAAGGATCGAACCCGCGGTGGTTTAGGTATCATTGCTGCCAAGGCCCACGTTGCTGCTGAGGCCTACGTTGTGGCCAAAGCCCATGTTGTGACCGAGGCTCTCATTGCCGCCGAGGCTCCTGCGGCACCACCGAGGCTCCCACTGCCGCCGAGGCACCCACTGTCATCGCGGAGCGCACAGGAACAGGCCAAATGACCCATAATATCTCTGCAAAATCAAACTAATTTCCTCTGCCTGCACGTAATCAATATCCCTCTTTTCCAAACAAATCAATGTGCTTATCTAAAAGCCTCTTAAACACCACTATCATCTCTGCCTCCACCAACACTCTTGGCAGCATATTCCACATACCCACTACTCTCAGTGTATTAAACTGGCACCTCCCATCTCTTTAAACTGGCCCCCTCTGACCTTAAAGCTATGCCCTCTAGTCTTTGACATTTCCACCCTGGGAAAAAGGTTCCGACCTGTCTGCCCTCTCAATGACTCCCATAATTGTATCTACAACTATCAAGTCTCCCCTCAACCTCAGGTGCTCCAGAGAAGTAATGCCCCTGTCCCACTTAGGAAACCTGAACGGAAACCTCTGGAGACTTTGCGCCCCACCCAAGGTTTCCGTGCGGTTCCCGGAGGTTTGTGTCAGTCTCCCTAATGGTCGAAAGTGGTTTTCTTCTATGTTCAATTCAAAACCGGCCGCGACTAAAAATAGGTTGCCGTTTTAAAAATCGGTAATTTTTTAGTCAAAGCCGGTTGCGATGCTAGTTGAAGGTAAGACCTTCCACTACCTGTAACCTCTGGCAACCACCAACAACCTCCGGCAACCACTTTCAACTAGCATCGCAACCGGCTTCGACTAAAAAATTATCGATTTTTAAAACGGCAACCTATTTTTAGTCGCGGCCAGATTTGAATTTTTTGAAATAATCGCCGGAACATAGAAGAAGCGGAAACCACTTTCGACCATTAGAGAGAGTGACAAAAACCTCCGGGAGCCTCCGGGAACTTCACGGAAACCTTGGGTGGGGCGCAAAGTCACCAGAGGTTTACGTTCAGGTTTCCTAAGTGGGACAGGGGTAATGCTAGCTGGAGCACAGCTTCACCTTGACTGCTGGCCGAAATCCATTAGCCCAGTGAGATATTATTCTCACCTATTTTCTATGTTTCTATGTTTCCCGTCATTCACAAGTGAGCGTATTCTGGAAAAAATGAAATAAATTATTTTGCTATTTTGTTGGCCTCATTGGTCCAGCAGTAAAGCGCCTGTCCCACTTATGCCAATTTTCAGCGTAAGTGGGACAGGCTGCGACCTACAAGCTCGGGGGCACTCGCCTGAAAAACCGCGAGCTGGATCGACTGTCAGCCCTAAACTCACGCAAACTAACACATCGCAAAAGTGGGGGTCAGGGAAAGCGGGGAGCGCTGTCTGAAATTCACACGGTGCAAAGCCAAGGTGATGTCCGCGATGAACAAGAAGGTTAAAGACGGCTGGCACAGTCCTTTAAAAGAGCGGGGGGGGGGGGGGGGAAGAGGGGAGAAGGGAGGAGAAGGGGAGAGAAGGGGGTAGAAGGAGTGGGGACACTTTTAAGAAGCCAGACAACTTTTAATAAGCCAGAGATACACAGCTGTGAAGTTTAGCGGGCATTTAACATTACCGGTCGGTTTTCCTTGGTTCTGAAAACTCGTGCTTATGTTTTTTTCCCCCATTGAGCCAATTAAAATGCCCGGTCAGCAAAGGAGATTACCTACGGCTACCTCGACTACCTACAATGACATGGCACCCCCACTACCACTGCATTAGTTCAAAAGTATCGATTTTCTCCATGCCAACCAAATTTTACTCGCAGAAACATTTTCAGCTTGTTGAAAGAATTTCCTCGACCAAACTTTCCTCGACCAAAATTTCCTCGACCAAACTCCCGTAACTATGCGGGAATTCATCTCGACCACGAAGGAGACGTACCAGTGACCACCTACGACCATGCGTCGACCATGCTGCGAGCTTGTAGCAAGCGCAAACTCGCCTAAACTCGCAAGTAAGGTCGCTATAGTGGGACAGGCCCTTAACTAAGCCCGGTTCTTGGATTCTACGTGCCATCTCTATTACAGATGATGCCATCGTTGTTGGATGAATAACAGGTAACAATGAGTCGGAGTACAGCAGGGAGATAATCTGATTGAATTGTGCCAGAACAACAATCTTGCTCTCAATGTTAGCAAGACCAATGCAGCTGATTGTTGATTTCAGGAGGGGAAATCCAGGGGATTGTGAACCTGTCTTCATTGATGGGGTGGTGGTGGAGAAAATCAATTGTTTGGTAACTGAAATGTTCAGGATGATTGGTGGACATTTCCCAGTCGGTATCAGGTACCAACCTCCCCCAATCGAAGTGATCTAAAGGAGGCACTGCCCAAAAAGGCAGCTAATATCATTAAAGACTGACACCACCCTGGTCACACCCTCATCTCGCTACTACCATCGGGAAGAAGGTACAGGAACCTGAGAACTGTGACCTCCAGATTCAAGATCTATTTCTACCTAGCAACCATCAGGCTCTTGAAACTGGACAACACTCACCATAACCATAACCTTACCTCAGCAACTGTGATCTACTATGTACATTGCTTTGGTTGCAATATGGATTTTGGCTGTTGCACTGGTTCCCTTGTATTATTGATTGATTATTAATTTTTGTATCATTGATTGTTGTGTACTTATGTCTGTTGCTGCATTAATGGGCCTGTAAAGCTGCAGCAAGTATGGATTTAATTGTTCTACTGCCGGCATATAGGACAGATGAATACTCTTCACTCTTAATAACCATTTACTGAGCTTCGAGATTACAACTAAATCTGGAAACCAATCTATCTGTCTCTGATTTGTGACCAGTAGCAAATTTACCAGACCATGGGTTTGATTCTAATTATTGTTGTTTACAGTCCACACTATAATGAGAATATGACTGACATGTGTGATTTGATTGAGCCTGAAAAATTTGTTACGGGTCATGTCCCAGTGAATCCAAAACCTCAGATAATGAATAAAACCTGGAAAGTAGGCATGTAATGCAAAACATTCCATAGATTTGAAGGCAGTCCTATGATAATCTATAACCTTTGTTAAGCATGATTAATAACACTGGGTGACTGGTATCACTGACAAGTTTCTACTTATTAGCTGCACTTCAACCATAACAAGATTCTGTTTATACAGTTGCTCAGACTGGTTCATTTTACAAGCTACCATGATGGTATCTGCTCAAATATCTGCTATTGATGTAGAGAGTCCATCAATAATGCTGCATTGTAGCTTTCCAGGGTGTGTGTGCTTTTTAAACCTAACATAATGATGCTGTGTCTGCAGAAATCTAAAGAAGCCTAGATTTCTGAACCAGCAATTGGCAAACTTCCTTTACCTAAAGCATGAGAATAGAAGACACATGTGTACTTTTGATTTTAAATGAAAATAACAAAGCTCAGGAGATGAATTTCCTCCGAGCTTCTTCATCCAGTCACCATAGCTTTGCCAGAAATGGAACATTGCATATAGCCAGAAATAGAGCTTTCAAAGCACTGTCAGTTATAGTACTAGAATGGAAACCGGGCTGAGACAGGTCACTGGCAATGTCATTAATGTAAACATAAAGCAAATCATTACAGAGTCTGGAAATCTGAAACAAAATCAGAAAACACAGAAGATATTCAACAGGCTTTGTTAAAATAATTCGAGAGATTTAGCATTTCAGGGGAAACCCATTCTTCACAAGCAAAAACATGACACATCCATAACATTTAAGAAGGAACAGAACAAAGGATCGAAGTTTGGCATAAACACTAACCACACACAGTGAAATACACGGAGCAGTCTGTAAATTGATAGTTTGGAAGCAGAAAATGTTTAAGGGGCCAATGTGGTATAACCAGAAGACAATAAAAGACAAAATAAATAGAAACAAAGAAAAAGTGTACTTTTCATGTGAGTAATGCCACTAATACTAAACTTCTGATATCCCACCTATTGCTGTGCATAAACACAGCTACAGCGAGTTATCAGAGCAAGGAGATTAGGAAAGACAGGTGGAGCCAGAAGGGTATTTGTGCTCCTCCGATTCCATAATGAATACAATGTTTCAGAAAGCATGCAATGGAATATGAAGCTGAATGGGTGATATGCTTGTAATGCCTTGTTATCTTTCAAAATAGCATTATCTGTTCCACATTGGATTATATCTATTATAAACTCAATCATATTATACCGTCGGTTTTATCCATCCTCATTTGAAATCCAATCAAGAATAGGATAGCATGGAGTCATGCATGTCAAAATCAATAGATAATGCAATGCTTAACATCACTAGAGGAGCCAGGTCAGAAAAACAAAGTCGATAACAGCTAAAAACATTTTTTAGAAATGAACGCTCTGTGCTAACGCTAATCAAATAGATTGGAAGATCTGCAGCCAGTGGAGGCTTTCTAAATGAAAACAGCTGATCAGTGAGTTGCTTAGGGGAAGGGGATATCTCCGACTGTTCATACTGTACTTTGTTATTTTATTATTTTCTATGGAACTGTAGAGCATTGTACAGTTCTTTTAAGTTAACCATAAATTAGCAACGCAATTTATGATGATGTGTTTGGTCTGTTTTTACAATACCATTAGTGTCTCCCAGATACGTGTGCTGGAGATTGTGTTTAAGAACACAATGATAGAATTGTCAAATATTTTAGGGAGAAAAAATATGAATTAATTGATTTGTTTTCTGCTCTTAATTTTAATTCAAATCCCCTTCTATTGTTTTAGTTCATCTGTTTTACTCTTTTAAAGGTTCGGCTGATTTCAGTTACTTTTAGCAGGATAAAGTGCCCAGCTTTAATGGAATCCCTCTTTGAAGGCCTGTGTAAGCCTAAAGGGTAGGCATATAATGCAAAACATTTAATTTGAAGTCTATGGAGAATGAATTCCAAACTTATGAGCATGCGACTCCATGCGGCAATCGCGACGAAAAGGGCCTGTCCCACGAGCATGCGACTCCATGCGGCAAGCGCGACCTAACGTGGTCGCTTGAGCCGTAGGGCTCGCGGGGCCGGTCCCACTTCGATCGCCGGAGCCGTATGGAGTTGTGCGGAGCTGGTCCCGACATCGCGCGTGGCTCCGAAAAACAGACCGTGTTCAAAAATTCCGCGCGGCAAAGGCCTGCCGGCCCGCAGCCGCCTCGACGCCGTGCCTGGTGGTGCTTCTGTACTTTCTGCCAGATGCGAGCAGGGAGAAGAAGGAATGAGTCAAGAGTCAAGAGTGTTTTATTCTCATATGTCCCAGATAGGACAATTACATTTTTGCTTGCCGCAGCACAACAGAATATGCAAACATAGTACGTAACAGGAGCAAAAAAGTTCAGTGTGTATATATACACATGCACACATACTCAATAAATATACAAATATAGTGCAATAATAATAATTGTCTGTTGTAGTTCAGAGCTTATTTGTTGTCGCGTTTAATAGCCTGATGGCTGTAGGGAAGAGGCTGTTCCTGAACCAAGACGTTGCAGTTTTCAGGCTCCTGTACCTTCTTCCCGATGACAATGGTGAAATGAGTGTGTGGCCAGGATGGTGTGGGTCTTTGATGATGTTGGTTGCGTTTTTGAGGCAGCAACTCAAAGGGGTGGGACAAGTCTTTGATGTTTTTCTGAGTGTGAAATGTAGATTATGGGAAGTCAGGTCTATGTAATGGTCTGGGTGACATCTACAACTCTGCAATTTCCCAGCGCTTTCGCCCCATCAAGCTCAACTTATACAAAGTTCACATTGGGAGGATCAGCACGCCTTGTACAAAAGCGCTGAAATAAATTCAAAAAGAAAAAGCAAATTTATTCACAACTTTGGCCACTCATGTGTAAGCAAATAACACATACTGTATGTTAGAAGTTTAGGAAAGAACTGCAGACGCTGGTTTAAATCTAAGGTAGACACAAAATGCTGGAGAAACTTAGCATCATCAAGGACAGAACAGCTCATTTGACCAACTTTCCCTTTACCACCATAAGCATTAATTTTCCCCACCCAATGAGTGTCAAGGTTACAAGTATACTACCTACAAAATGCTCTATGGTTACTCACCCAGGCTATCCTACTTCCAAAACTGTTGATCATCTGCCTCTTTTGAAAATCAACATCAAATTTTATTTGATGGCATTACTGTGAAACACCTTAGAATGTTTGAAAACACAATAGTGATACACAATTTTACTGTGTAGGAAGGAACTGCAGATGCTGGTTTAAATCGAAGATAGACACAAAAAGCTGGAGTAACTCAGCGGGACAGGCAGCATCTCTGGAGAGAGGAATGGGTGATGTTTCAGGTCGAGAAGTCTGAAGAAGGGTCTTGACCAGAAACGTCACCCATTCCTTCTCTCCTGAGATGCTGCCTGTTCCCATGACACATATGTAACATCATTCGATGCCTTTGAACATGTCCTGCCACATCCATGCATTTGAACATTACCTGGACAGAGGATCCCAAAGGAAAATGGTAGACTTTGGAAAACATTTAGCAAGGACTAAATGTTTCCGATAAAATTCCATTACAGTATGTAATCACAAATATTGCACTACACAATTGAATTTCAAGGCCATTCTAAGTAGTTTTGCTAAGTTTGGAATTCATTCTCCATAGACTTCAAATTAAATCTTTTATGTGGAGGCTCACTTTGCATACTATTGAAAATTAGCTTCACTGTAAAGATTGTAATTGACTGCCGTTTGCATTGTCGCAGTTGACAATTGAAATCCACTATTTGATTGCAAGAAGGAATTCCAATTGCCACATACAACTTCAGTTAATTAAATATGACTTCAATATACAACATTAGTCTATGCCAACAAAAATCAGCATGATACTACAAGAGAAAAGAATGCATACTTATTTTTGATCATCTTAAACATAAAAAATTACCTTAAAAAGAAACACTGTACGCAAGGTTTATGAAATAGACATATTGCTTGCCTTGCTAGATGCAATGTTACTTATAGAATGCAAAATGCTTACATAAGCTAGTTTGGTACATATGCATGTGAACAACAGAAATAAAATCTCTAGCACATTTTCAGTTTTAAATAACACTTAAGAAGTAACTGAATGATGCAATTTCTTCTCAGCCATCAGTAAATATGTGAAGAACATATGTTACTAGTTGAGCTGTTGATAACGTGCCTTGATCTACATATGCCACTCAACATAACACAATTTAACCGCCAGTAAATACAAATAAATTATTTATACACTCCCCAATCATGTATATTTCCATAATAAATTAATTTTCTTTTCATTGCCTCATCTCCTCCATGTCACCGTGTGAAGCTTTGATTTATTCTGAGCCATAGTTAAACATAGAAACATAGAAAATAGGTGCAGGAGTAGGCCATTCGGCCCTTCGAGCCTGCACCGCCATTCTATATGATCATGGCTGATCATCCAACTCAGTATCCTGTACCTGCCTTCTCTCCATACCCCCTGATCCCTTTAGCCACAAGGGCCACATCTAACTCCCTCTTAAGGTTAAGTTAAGTTCATAAGGTCATAAGGAATAGGAGTAGAATTAGGCCATTTGGTCCATCAAGTCTACTCCACCATTCAATCAAGGCTGACCTATCTCTCCCTCCTAACCCCATTCTCATGCCTTCTTCCCATAACCCCTGACACTATTACTAATCAAGAATTCATCTTTCTATGCCTTAAAAATATCCACTGACTTGGCCGCTACAGCATTCTGTGGCATAGTACTCCACAGATTCACCACCCTCTGACTAAAGAAATGTCTCCTCATCTCCTTCCTAAAAGAACGTCCTTTAATTCTGAGGCTATTACCTCTAGTTCTAGACTCTCCCACTAATGGAAACATCCTTCAGGGCCTGACCACACTTCCCACTGATGCTGTCTCTCGATTCCCTTCATCCACCATGAAACTCATTACAGATCTGGGCTGCTCATCTTTAGTCATGGAAATGTGCACCATCCCTTCAGTCATATCCGAGCAGTGACATGATGTTTGCTTCTGGCCCAAGGTCAGATAGGAAAAAGTCATTATCTGTGATTCAACCAAAACATATCCTTCAGTCACAATTCTTTCTCCCTCACTAACCTTGACATTCTGATAATTTAAATGAGTATAAATAGTTTGAAATATTTTGATATAATTTTAAATAGAATAAACCTTATAGAGGTGTACACAATCATGAGAGGAATATATTGTGTACATGCACTGAGTCCTTTACACAGAGTAGGATAATTGAGAATAAGAGGACATAGGTTTAAGGTGAGGGGGGGGGGAAATGAATTAGGAACCTGAGGGGTAACTTTTTTTTACACAAAGGATGGTTTGTATATGGAACGAGCTACCAGAAAAGGTAGTTGAGGCAGGTATTTTCATAACGTTTAAGAGACCTTTGGACAGGTACATGGATAAGATAGGTTTAGAGGGATAATGCAGATGGGGTTGGTTGGTCAGCGTGGACATTTGGGGCCGAATGGCCTGTTTCCACACTATATGGCATTATGGCTCCATGACCTGTATCTGGCTGAACCAAATTGATCAAATCTATAGACACAAGGAACTGTAGATGCTGGAATCTTGAGCAAGAAACACAATGTGCTGTAGTAACTCAGTGGGTCAGACAGCATCTCTGGAGAACATAGATAGGCGACATTTTCAACGTTCAGTCATCTGAAACCTTGCCTATTCATGTTCTTCAAAGATACTACCTGACCCGCTGAGTTACTCCTGCTCTATGTGTTTTTTGATCAATGCTTGTTTTCGCAGACCATGTTCCACATCAAGTGTTTTTCCGTGATACCTTTTTAATGGTGTTGACAGTAGTTATGTAACATTATGTCCAGCACGAGTATCCTTCTCTTTTAACATTTCTATTGTTTGTTCCCTTACATCCCATATAATTTTGGACGTTCTCCAGCCAACTGAACACAATGGATACATCTGGTTGTAAAATAAATTCAAGTACTCATCAGACCATAGAGTTCCACCAGAATTTGTGCTTATGTACTACTTAAATTCAGTAGACTATCATGAAAATTCTATGCTGGTAATAAAGATACAATGAGGTTGAATGGAACAGCATTCTCCCATTTAGCTACAGTTAAGTTTAGCAAAAAATTACATAGGATCTCTGAAGAGCCAGCATTTACATCATTTACAACAGTTCTTACATTTCTAAAAAATGTTGACCAAGATGCAATATCTAAGCTAGTTTAATTTGCCCATATTTGGCCCTTCTAATCTTTCCTATCCATGTATCTCTCCAAGTGTCTTTTAAATGTTTTTATTGTACCTTCCTCAGCCATGCCCTCTGGCAGGTCATTCTATACATCCACCACCCACAGAGTGAAAAAGTTGCCCCTCAGGTTTCTCTTAAACCTCTCCTGTCTCACCTTAAACCTAGGCAAACTTACTAACCATGCCTTGCACATTCTCATCTAAATCGTTGATATGCCCATAATTTCCATTAGCTTGTTTAATGCATGTAAGACTTCACACATCACTAGCATCTTCTCAGTTCTGATGTGATCAGATGATTAGAATGCAAATCTATTAAGATTGAAACTTTTCTTACTGCAAAATAAAGCACAAGTAATTTATTTCTGTTATTCGGTTTGTGTTATTCGCAGCACTCTGTATGGTAGGTATCACCAATGCTGAGGAATATGGATAAGGATAATTGCATTTTGAAATACATGTCATGGGTTTACAATTCATGGTTCCAGCTTCCAAGTTGGATCACAAATGAATGTAACATCTGGCTTGGAATTGATCCGTACAGATATGAAAAGTACCTGGCATGATTTCTGGTCTTAATAACTGAGATAACCTCAGAGATGGCGCCAAAGGTACAATTATCTCAGCTCCTCTGTGCTATGGGCATTTGTATTCTCAATCTATATCCTCTGATCTCTTGTTGAAAAGTGTCATTGTTTGAATAGTGAATGAGTACAGCATCGTGCATGGTTCTGATGTCTCCTGTAGTCAGATAGTTCACTCATGTTAACCATCTACACTCATGAGAAAACGAGCCCACTCATGTTAACCATCTATTTACATAAAAAGTAGTTGCAGATAACAGACCTTTAAGAACTAGACTGATTTTATCTAAATTGTGAAGTGTGAGTTGAGAATTCACTGTTCATTGTGAACAGGCCTTAAAATTTAAAGGGACTGGAATTATGTTTTTTTTCCAATGGTAAACCTTAATTGTATATATTCTGTCTTAATGTTGTGTATCTGAATAAAGATAAATCTTTTAAACTATCTTCTTTCTAATTAGCCTTTATAATTCAACACCATAAAATTCTAGCTTATCACAACAGTAATAACTTAAATCGTTCCACTGGTGAATCAATACAAGGCACCTCACAATTATCAAACACAGACAGTGATTATTCGAGTTGCTGCCTTACAGCACCAGAGACCCGGGTTCGATCCTGACTACTGCTGCTGTCTGTATGGAGTTTGAACGTTCTCCCCGTGACTGTGTGAGATTTCTCTGGGTGCTCCGGTTTCCTCCCACTTTCCAAAGATGTGGAGGTTATTTGCCATCTGTAAATTGGTGTTGGAGACTGAAACTTACTGCCTGAAAAGGTGGTGAGGCAAAGATTCTAATCACAATTTAAAAACTGAGATGACGAATTAAAGAGGCATGTGCTATAAAGTTTCAAAGCTGGGATGTCGGATTTGCCTAAGTAGCTGGACTGGACATCATGACTCTTTCTGTACCACAAGGTTCCTCAATGCTATGAATATTTGGTTGGATTTGAAAATAAGGATGAGGATTTTAAAATGAAGGTGTCACCAGAGCAGGCGGCAACGTGGTCAATGATCGAAGGATGAAGTCATTACCTAGTGGGGGAAGACTAGAAATGTAACGTGAAATACTCCTAGAGTCCACTGTACTTCTGTAATTGTCAAAAAGAGAAGAACAGAGAGGGCAGTAATGTTAGAAGTCCAGTATTAAAGGACGGTTAGTTGTGTTAACAATCTTTTTCACAACCAAGAAGATATATTTATGCTTGCTTTAATCAATCAGGGTATTGAGCATAAGGATCGGGAAGTCATGTTGCAGCTTCATAAAGCATTAGATACCCCACTCTTGGTGGATTATGTACAGTTCTGGTTCCTTACAGGAAGGATGTGGTGGATTAGGAGAGAGTATAGCATTTTTCTAAAACATTGCCTGGTTTAGAGGGAGTAGATGTAGTTGGGCAAACTTGAATTGTTTTCTCTGGAGCATAAGAGGTTGAGGATAGACCCGAAAAATCACAAGATCCATTCCCTACTCAGATGTTGCCTGACCAGCTGCGTTCCTCAGGCACTTTGTGCTTTTGCTCAAGATTCCAGCATTTACAGTTTCTTATGACTCCATAACACAGAAAAAGGTTAGACTAATATTTCAATAGCAAACAAAAAGGCTAAACTAAAATATGGAATTACAGCTAACATTTCAGGATAACATGGCAGTGGAATGTAATTGCAAGATATGACAGCTGTCAAATGATTGATATGGATAAGTTGATTTCATTTAAAATATCTACTAACTTCAACGACCAGCTCATTCAGAATTTAAAATAATAATTTACGCATCATCATAACAGAATATTGCTGAACTATCTCACACATTGAATTACTATTGTGAAGTGTGCCATTTAGTGCACTGCATGGTGCAACCATGAGATATATGAAGGTTTAAAAGAGGTTTACCAGGATGCTGCCTGTATTAGAGGGTATTGGGTCCAGGGAGTAATCTATGGATGAATGTTATATTTCACCTCTGATGCTGAATTAGCCTTAGCAATAATCTACGGCGAAGAATATGAGAAATGGGGGAAGGAGGGTAAAATTGATTGCATAGGTTTGAAAGGAAAACCAACCAAAATGTCTCCTCTGGCTATCGAGCTCGGACACTCAGGATATCTTTACATTGCAAAAGGTAGCTTAGGTCAGATTCTAATGGGCCTGTCCCACTTAGGCGATTTTTCAGTCACCTGAAAAACCAGCAACTGGAACGACGATTGTCAGAGTGGAACACACACACACACATTGCTTTCTTCACCAGCCCGTTATGCAAGCGGGGAACAGGGCAAGCGGGAGGAGCGCTGTCTGAGTGAAATTCACACCGTGATGAACAGGAAGGCTGGTGCTGTAATTAAGATGGATAAAGCACAATGTACGGTAAGAATTTTAAAAGAAGGGGGGGGGGGAGAAGGAGTGGAGACAACTTTTAAGAAGCCAGAAATACATGGCTGCGAAGCTCGGCGGGCATTTAACATTATCCTTGGTTCTGAAAACTACTGCTTACGTTTTTTTTTCCAATGAGCCAATGGAATTCACCGGTCAGCACCAGCTACAACCTATGAGAACCTACGACAACCTTCGACCCCTTGGCAACCCACTAGGACCTCCTGGCGACCCAGTCACAAGAATTCTCGCTACTCTCCATTCTGGTTGCCGCTAAATTTTCAACATGTGGAAAAATTTGTGGCGACCACAATAAGGCCGCGACTAGTTCCCAGAATGTGGGAACTCCTCACGACCATTAAGGCGACTCCCCGGCAACCACCCGTGAACATGTGGCGACCATGTGGCATCTGTATAGTCCCCTGCAGTCGCCTACAAACCTGCCTAAGTGGGACAGGCCCATAAGGGACCTGACATGCAAGCACTGACTGATGGCTGCTTTTCAATTTCTGAGTGAACAATTCAAATAATGATTGATGAAAGTTTCATCGCCACTGATTTTCAAATGTTATGCCCCTGTCCCACTTAGGAAACCTGAACGGAAACCTCTGGAGACTTTGCGCCCCACCCATGGTTTCCATGCGGTTCCCGGAGGTACCCGGAGGTTTTTGTCAGTCTCCCTACCTGCTTCCACTACCTGCAACCACCTGCAACCTCCGGGAACCGCACGGAAACCTTGGGTGGGGCGCAAAGTCTCCAGAGGTTTCCGTTCAGTTTTCGTGGGACAGGGGCAATAGGATCATAATTAGTTCTCCTGCCAGAGAGTGACGGGATTTCCCAGTCACTTTTGTTGGTACATTTTGCCAGCATCTGGTTTGTTCTAAACCTTTTCAAACCTCTAGCTTCCCTCTCCCCTTACACTCAGTCTCGACCTGAAATGTCACCTATTCCCTTTCTTCACTGATGCTACCTGACCCACTGAGTTACTTCAGCATTTTGTGTCTATCTGCAATACAAACACATCCCTGCACATGCACACAGCCTGCTTATCTCTGACATTAAAGAATGAAGCGTACTAAGCTCGCCTAAATAAGGGTGACATTGATAGCTTCAGGCAATGCAATCTTCAGTCTGCACAGGCTGCAACTATGACTGAAGCAGGGGGCATACGTAAATGGAAAAATAATCTCGCTGATGCTAAGACTCACTCAGTGCTCCTGTCTGAGACACGGTAGGAAAATGATTTCCTGAACATCATGAGGATATGGCCTCTTGCTGAGAATCCTCCCAACCCTCTTCATCCCACTTTTAGCTACATGTCCCATTCTGCATGCCCTCTGGCCATTCTCTCAGTGCACCACATTCCAAAGGGTATACTTACTGATGCCGCCATGTCTAGAGCAACGGGCTTTGTGATGAAGCTTTAAGTGAAAACAAAATCTCCTTCAGCATCTGGCTCACCGCTGCTTCATAGCTTCAGCAGCTTTAAACAAAAACACTGGGAAGCACCAAGCGCTTGTAAAATCACAGGAATAGCCATTAGAAATCAATCAGCAACTAACCTGCAAGCAAATGACAATCTCTTAAAGAAGGCCTGGTGGCTAATTGGTCCCTGCTGTTGAATGTGTGTTCAGCTCCACCAGCTTAAGAAACTAAAGCTTAAGAAAAGAAAGTCCGAAGAAGGATCTCGACCCGAACCGTCACCCATCCCTTCTCTCCAGAGATGCTGCCTGTCCTGCTGAGTTGCTCCAGCATTTTGTGTCTATCTTCAGCTTAAGAAACAATGGTACAATGAAACTCATGGTATTCAAACAACCTGTTTCATCGAGCTAAATTTTGTGACCCGGTGTTTTTTAATGTAATCTCCACTCACTTTTGGCTTCCATTTATCAAACTTATCAGCTGGACTGTCTGAAATCAAACTACATTATTCATCCATCTAAAAACCACAGTCCCACTGCATTGTCAGAAATCATGTTGGTAATCAGCAGCAATCTCTCGGTTCGAGGATGAACTCCAGCACAGATTTACTTTTGGATCTGATGCTGAAAGCATACTCCCTCCTGCATGGAGAAAGTATCAACGTTTTCCTCACAGATCATCTGACAACCACCAGGAGGTTCAATTTTTCTCTCAGTCAGCTTCAAGGGCAAAGTCATTCTCTTCTTGCCAGATGAAGGATGTGGCACTATTAAGGCCGATTGTTCACTTAGTCTCCCAGTTTGCGATGATTACACTTGCTTGACATATGCTTTCAAGGTGCCCTTCTGTCACAGACCCTCTAAGCGCGGATGAACTTGGAATAGAGGGCTTGTGGGGAAGATGATAATCTGGTATCTGCGCACAGTGCCGGATCTAGTGGATTTGGTGTATTGTGATCATTTCTTCATTGCTTCAATGAGTATGCCGGCTTCAGTGCAGTGATATTCGGCACGGACTAGAAGGGTCGAGATGGCCTGTTTCCGTGCTGTAAATTGTTATATGGTTATATTCCCACTTAATGCAAAAGATCTTCCAAATGCACCATGGATGGTACATCTCCAGACTCTAAAGGTCTTGTCGATAGGGGATTGGAGGGATAAACAGTGCGGAAACAGGCCCTATGGCCCACCGAGTCTGCATCGACTAGCGATCCCCACACATTAACACTATCCTGCACACACGAGGGACAATTTAACATTTACACCAAGCCAATTAACCTACAAACATGGACGTCTGGAGTGTGGGAGAAAACCAAAGATCTCGGAGAAAACCCACGCAGGTCATGGGGAGAACGTACAAACTCCATATAGACAAGCAACCTTAGTCGGGATCGAAACTGAGTCTATGGCGCTGTAAGACAGTAGCTCTACCACTAAGCCACCGTGCCGCCCTGACCAAACCAGGGGGCAGAGTGATCTTGGGATGGGGTATCAAATTCGGTGCTGCCCAATGTTCATCTTCTATATTAGGGGTATGAAGGAAAGATCAGAGCATGCATTTGAAAAAAAACTTTTAACTTGTAAATAATTACTTCGAATATCATTCTTTCCTGAAAATTCATTTTCATGGTAAAGCCCCAATTTACTTCCTGAATTCTAGAAAGGTAAAGTTTTCCTATGGTGTGAAAAAGAAAATGTGCCAAAGTTCCTTTAACCCAATATCTTGGCATAAGTCCCAACAATAACAATTGTTCCCAGTCCTGAATTTACAAGGTCGGCTGAGTTTAAAATTGAATGTTACCCAGGGTAACCAATGTGGGGCACATTGAAAGTGGCTAATAAGAAGAAGAGTTCCAATATAGCCCAGTTTGCCAGTAGGGGGGACATTGGGGAAGGGAGTTAAATGGAAATCTCCCTCAATCTCTCTCACATACACTCAGACACATATTCCAACAGGATGTGGTTTATGTTACCGAGTTAAAGAAAAGCTGTTTAATTTTTCACTTTCTATCTGAAAGATGCAATGACCATATATTGCAGCCAAGTCTGAGAGATGCCATTGCAATGCAGACCAGCACTTGTAGACCAGTCCCTGAACCATAGTGTGATTGCCAAATTGGGCAATAACTGGTCAACGCAAGGACCAGGAGTAAATATCATGATCATAGGTGATAGAGGTAGATTTAGGCCATTCGGCCCATCAAATCTACTCCACCATTCAATTATTCAATCAAATATTTTATAAGTACATAAGGGGGGAAATGGTAACTAGAGAAAGAGTGTGACCTCTCAGGAATCCAAATGGTCACCTCTGTGTGGAGCCACGGGAGATGGGCAAGATCCTAAATTAGTATTTCTCCTCTGTATTTACCGAGGAGAAAGACAGTAAGATGGAGGAAATTGGAGCAGTCACTGGAAGTGGCTTGAGAGCAGTCAGGGGTACTGTGGAAGGTTAGCAAATGTCCAGGGCCTGATCTGATATATCCGAGGACATTGTGGGAAACTGGAGAGGAAATTGTGGGAGCCCTGGTTGAAATTTACGAGTCATCCTTCAATACAGGAGAGATGCCGGAAGACTGGAGGGTGGCAAATGTTGTACCTGTTTTCAAGAAGGGCTGCAGGGAAAATGCTGGGAATTATAGGCCAGTGAGCTTAACATCTGTAGTTGGTTAGTTACTGGAGAGTATTCTGAGGGATAGGATATACAGGCATTTGGATGGGCAAGGGCTGATTAGGGATAATCAGCATGGTTTTGTATGTGGGAGGTGGTGTCTCACAAATCTAATAGATTTTTTTGAAAACGTGACCAAAATGGTTGAAGAGGGCAGAGCTGTAGATGTTTTGTACATGGACTTCAGCAAGGCATGGTAGGCTGCTCTGGAAGGTTAGATCGCATGGGATCCAAGGAGAGATAGCTGAATGGATAGCAAATTAGCTCCATGGAAGGAAGCAGAGGCTAATAGTGGAAGGTTGCTTCTCAGACTGGATGCCTATGACTAATGATGTGCCGCAGTGTTTGGTGCTGGGCCTGTTAATGTTTGTCATCTACATCAATGATTTGGATGAGAACATACAGGGCAAGATTAGCAAGTTTGCTGATGATACAAAAGTTAGTGGTTTTGCAGATAGTGAAGATGGTTGTGAACGATTACAGCAGGATCTGGATCAATTGGCCAGGTGGGCGGAGGAATGGTTGATGTAATTTAATGCAGAGAAATGTGAGGTGTCATTTTAGGACGTTGAACAAGGGCAGGACCTACAGTAAATTGTAGGCCTCTGGGTAGTGTTGTAGAGCAGAGCGATCTAGGAGTACAGGTGCATGGTTCCTTGAAGGTCGAGTCGCAGGTTGATAAGGTGGGCAAAAAGGCTTTTGGCGCTTTGGCCTTCATCAGTTAGAGTATTGAGTATAGAAGTTTGGAGGTCATGCTGCAGTTGTATAAGACGTTGGTGAGACCACATTTAGAATATTGTTTTCATTTCTTGGCACCATGTTACAGGAAAGAAATTGTCAAGCTTGAAAGGGTTCAGAAAAGATTTATGAGGATGTTGCCAGGACTAGAGGATGTGAACTGTAGGGAGAGGTTGAGTCGGCTGGGTCTCTATTCCATGAAGAGCAGGAGGATAAGGGGTGATCTTATTGAGGTATATAAGATTGTGAGAGGAGTAGATTGGGTTGATGCACAATCTTTTTCCCATAGTAGGGCAATCGAGAACCATAGGTTCAAGGCAAAGGGGAGAAGATTTAATAGGAATCCAAGGGGTAACTTTTTCACACAAAGGATGGTGGGTGTATGGAACAAGCTGCCAGAGGAGGTTGTTGAGCCTGGGACTATCCCATTGTTTAAGAAACAGTTAGACAGGTACATGAATAGGACAAGTTTGGAGGGATATGGACCAAGCGCAGGCAAGTGGGACTAGTGTAGTTGGGCATAGTAGCATTGTTGGCCGGTAGTAGCATTGTTGGCCGGTGTGGGTGAGTTGGGCCGAAGGGCCTGTTTCCACACTGTATCACTCTCACTCTATGACTCTATGGCTGATCTATCTCTCCCTCCTAACGCCATTGTTGGCCGGTGTGGGTGAGTTGGGCCGAAGGGCCTGTTTCCACACTGTATCACTCTATCACTCTATGACTCTATGGTTGATCTATCTCTCCCTCCAAACGCCATTCCCCTGTCTTCTCCCCATAACCTCTAACACCCATATAAATATAGCCAATACTCCAATTGATAGAGGCAAAAGGAACTGCAGATGCTGGAATCTTGGGTAAAACACAGTTGATAATTTTCCAAGCCTGCAGGATAACCGTGTAATCAGGCTTATTTTTTGCGTAGGAAGGAACTGCAGATGTAGGTTTGAACCGTAGATAGACACAAAAACCTGGAGTAACTCAGCTGGAGTTACAGCATCTATGGAGAAAAGGAATAGGTGACGTTTCAGGTGGAGACCCTTTTCTCCAGAGATGCTGTCTAACTCGCTAAGTTACTCCAGCTTTTTGTATCTATCTGGAGCGTATCTTTTATTTGGTTGCTCTTTGTTCGAAACCATTTCGTTTTCATTTAAGGTTGTATCTGATGGGCACATGCTATCTCAGCAAACTTCCACATGATATTAAAATCATCAAAAAGAAAAATCTCAAACTCTTCCTTTTGTTAAGATATGTTGGGCAAGTGAGTGCACCCTTTCTACCTGCATCATTGAGGTAAATTGTGCTATACCACTTTAAACCCAATATTATATAGCATTTTATGTAACCTTCCTAATAATCACCCCACTCCCACCCCCATTTATTTCAAGAGGGCTTGTATACAAAAACAGGAATGTAATGCTGAGGCTCTATAAGGTGCAAGGCCGCATTTGGAATATTGTGAGCAATTTTGGACACCATATCTGAGGAAGGATGTGCTGGCTCTGGAGAGGGTCCAGAGGAGGTTTACAAGAATGATCCCAGGAACGAGTAGGTTAACCTATGATGAGAGTACGTCGGCACTGGGCCTGTACTCGCTGGAGTTTAAAAGAATGAGGGGGAACCTCATTGAAACATACATAGTAAAAGGCTTGGATAGAGTGGTTGTGGAGAGGATGTTTCCACTAGTGGGAGAGTCTAGGACTAGAGGTCACAGCCTCAGAATTAAAGGACGTTCTTTTAGGAAGGAGATGAGGAGATATTTATTTTATCAAATGGTGGTGAATCTGTGGAATTCTTTACCACAGAAGGATGTGGAGGCCAAGTCAGTGGATATTTTTAAGGCTGAGATAGATAGATACTTATTTAGTACGAGCGTCAGAGGTTATGGGGAGAAGGCAGGAGAATGGGGTTAGGAGGGAGAGATAGAGATAGATCAACCATGATTGAATGGCGGAGTAGACTCGATGGACCATTCTAAGAATTCTAAGACCATTCTAAGAAATCTACTCTTATCACTTATGCCCTTATGACCTTCTGATTTAGGTTTGCCTGGAGGCATATCTGGCCCAGCAATATCTCATTCACTTGTAGGTGAAGAGGTGCACTACTTTGTTAATATCCTGTCCCCAGCCCACCAGTTGTATGTTACTGAGACCAGACCCTCAGAATAGATCAGCCCCTTAGGTAGTAACTGGCCACCATAAGGGAAAAGTATTTCGTCCAAATGTTTCCCATGCGTTCAACTTCAAAATTAGTGTGTTTTGATTTTCTGTAGCTTTCTTTGGTTCCTCACAGAGAAATGGACTTTGCATTAAACCCCATACATTTGAACATCTGCATTAACAATGGATTTTGCAGGTCACATTCCTCATGGTACTGAATGTATGAGTTTCTTGCTTTTAAGTTGAAGGTAGTAAAAAAGTTATTCATGTTATACAACAGACATCTCTGCTCAATGAGGTGTGAAAGGAGTTTTATAGATTGGTTTTCCACAGTCTGAATTATTTTTCATTCATTAATTTCTAAGTGAAATTAATGAAGTGGTTGCACTTTACTTTCAGAATCTACACATACAGTGATGTGCATAGGCTACTAGAAGGTATTAACCATATATATTGCAGCAAGGATGAGCGACCGAGCATATGGAGCTTTGCAGCCTAGTTACTGTGGTGTTTTGATATGAACAGTTCAGCACTTTTAAACCCTATGAGATCAGTTATATTCAGCTTTCGCTCAGAGGACTGAAAACTGGAAGCACTATTTTCAGTGTTCTGATATTCCCCTCCCACAGTCACCTCTTCTCTTCTGCAGACAGGTTCAAGCTGAGGTGCCATTCAATGTTCTTTCAATTTACTGCGATACATTTTATACCAGAATGTGCTGCAAGGTGATCTATAAGAGTGCTGTCTTGTTGATTTTCCCCATTCTAACCAAAGGAGGCCAATTAATTTGTAGCACCTCAATTGGCACCCTAGGTGAAATCATTTGGTTCACTGCAGGCCTGCGACAGAAGCAAGATAATATTTTATCAGCAAAATGATTGAACAACCTTGTGCTTGCTCTGCTCTCCTCTCCAGTTCATGTTCAAGAGAGAGTACAGCATGGAAACATTCCCTTTGGCCCATTGTGCCCATGCTGACCACCAACCACCCATTTATACTATGCTGAGTCCATGCTGGCCATCAACCACCCATTACACTAATCTAATCCAATTTTATTCTCTCGATTACTGTTATCAATAATCCCCAGATTCTACAACTCACTTACATGCAAGGGGCAATTTACTCTGGCCAATTAGCCTATGAACTTATGCATCTTTGAAATGTGGGAGAAAACCGGAGCGCATAAATTACATACACACCAGCATCATGTCATAAGATCATAAGTGATAAGAGTAGAATTAGGCCATTCAGTCCATCAAGTCTACTCCGCCATTCAATCATGGCTGATTCCCTCCTAACCCCATTCTCTTGTCTTCTCCCTACATCCCCTGACACCCATACAAATCAGGCATCTACAGTTCCTTGTTTTTACTGGTTATTATTCTACATGTTTTGCCACCTAAAATAGATGTACTACTATCAAATTTATTTTTCCAAATATCTCATCGGTACCGTGGAGCTGTAACAATTTCTTAAAATTTATTAAACTGTCTGTATGGAGTTTGTACATTCTCCCTGTAGATGCGTGGGTTTTCTCTTGGTGCTCCGTCTCCTCCCACACTCCAAAGACATGTAAGTTTGTAGGTTAATTGTCCCTGATATGTAGGATAATGCTAGTGTATGGGGATCACTGATCGGTGTAGACTTGGTGGGCCGAAGGGCCTAGTTTCATGCTGTATCTCTAAATTAAACTAAACTAAACCTGCTGCTTTTTCGCTGAAATATGAAACCAAATTAGTAATACTAATGACTTCTCAGACCCAGTTCTTAATTTGACAATGATGTGGCTCAACCAAGCCCGAAATGGATCAGAAGATCCCAGGTTTTTCCAGTCCTCAGTAGACTCATTGTACAAAGGGTACAATTGACTACAGTGCTGTTTGCCTGTATAGAATAAAATCAGACAGGATTCTGACTCTTGGAGACACATGGAACTGCAAAGGCTAAAATGTTGAGCAAAACACAAAGTCCTGGAAGAGTTCAGTAGATCAGGCAGCATCCAAGGAGAAAATGGACAGGAGATGTTTCGGGTCAGAACCCTTCTTCAGGCTGATTGGAGTGGGGTGGAGGGGAGAGGAGATAAAGCTGGAAAAAGGAGGTGGGAGCAGGACAAAGCCTGGCAAGTGATGGATCGATACAGGTGAGGAGGGTTTAATTGGCGAATGGGTGGAAGATCCTGCAGGCCTTGGAGGACAGAGCTCAAATTTTCAGCGAAATGGTCACCTAGTCTACGCTTGATCTCGCCGACGTAAAGAAAGCCATATTGGGAGTACCAAATGCAGTAGATGAATTTTGAAAAGATGCATGGTCTCCTGGAAAGGTTTCTGGGGATCGCTATAACTCTGCAAATTTATGCCCCTGTACCTGTATCCACCTATCACTCAGTCTGTCAGTTTAAAGAAATGTCCTGACCCGAAATGTCACCTATCCATGTATTCCAGAGAAACTGTCTGACCCCTTGAGGTACTCCATCATTTTGTGAGTATCTACTTGCCAGGCTTTGTCCCATTCCCACCTCTCTTTTCCAGCTTTCTCACCCCGATTACAAACTTTATGCTGAAGGGTTCCAACCCAAAACCTCACCTGCCCATAGATGTTGCTTGACTTGCTAATGGGCCTGTCCCACATAGGCGATTTTTTAGGCAACTACAGGCGACTAGTTTGTCACCACAAGTTCGCCGGTGGTCACTGGGAGTAGTCTCCTCAGTCGCACAAAAAGTCATAGCGTCTTTCTGGATTTCAACATGTTGGACATTTTTCGGCGACAATGGGTTTGACGCCAATGAGCGAAGCTTGACTTCTCCTGACGTCCTGACGTGGGTGCTGTCGTAGGTTGTTGCCAGAATTACGTAGATTGTCGCCAGTTTTTCGGCGACCTGCTATGACTATGACAGTCGCCGGCAGTTGCCTAAAAAATTGGCAAGTGGGACAGGCCCATAAGTTGCTCCAGCACATGGTGTTTTGCTAAGGATTCTGACTCCTAAATGGCACCGTCTGATTAAAGAAAATAGAAAGATTAAACGAGAACTTACCGTTTGAAGTTTGATCTTTATTTTATGAGAAGTTGGAGTGAGAAACTACGTGAAGAACCCGCCAGCCCACATGCGCGTCAATCTTCAAAGCAACTGTATGAAACCACAGATCACTTGCGCCAAATTAATCTATAGAAAGAATGATAACGCTTGACTTACCGAATGATCTTTATGAGATTCAGGGTTGGGAGTGGAGGGCACGTAGTCTCTCACTCCAATTTCTCATAAAATAAAGATCAAACTTCAAACGGTAAGTTCTTGTTTAATCTTTCTATTTTATATTGAAGCCTCGTGATGAGACTACGTGAAGCCTTCGAAGCTCTGTGGTTTCATGCAGTAAACTAATCTGTATGTGAACACACTACACAGAATAAACCATAAATGGTTGAAAGAAAAAACATAGGCCATTCAAACATGATGCTAATTTTACATACATGTATATCGCCCTTAACAGAACCAAAGTCCCATTACATCGGGGTTAGACAAATGTCTTAATTAACACACAACCCAGAATTCTATCTGCAAATTGTCCAGATCTGTTAATCGTTTATTATAAAACTTCCGAAACGTGTGTTCATCTGACCATCCTGCTGTTGCAAGAATGTGATCAAGAGGAGCCTCCATTCTAAAGCTGTCGATGTGGCTGCAGCCCTGGTAGAGTGAGACTTGAAAATATCAGTATTCACTCCCACTTTCAACAGCGTACACTTTATCCATCTGCACCGACCTCTCTTGTGTGACTTTTTATAACTTATGAAAAAAGCTCATCTCGAAAGTTTTTAGTAACCTCCATGTACTTCTTCACATAAATAATAACACTCAATCAATCTCCGAACCGGTGGGTATGCTGCCAGATCTAACGTACCTCACCGCTCCTGGCCTGCTCTGATCATCCACAATAAATACCACTTTTTTGTCAGTTACAGCAGAGTTATCCAGACAGAGTTTGTGCAAAGACTGAGCTCTTTGCGCTGAAATAAGTTGCAGAAGCATCACTAATTTATGAGTGAGCTGTTCCAATGTCAGTGATGCAGCTCATGCCAGGTTGCGAAGCAAACTTAAAACTACTTTCATATTCCACACTTCATTATATGTAGGCCTTGGAGGGTTCATATTAAAGACACCTTTCACGAACTTTGACACCAATGGATGAGTACCAATAGTTTGTTGTCCCAGCCCAAGCACTAAGTACAATAATAAAGCACTGCGAGCAGTGTTAATAGCACTATAACTTAGACGCTTCTCAAAAAACAAAACTGAAATAAATTCCAAACATCAGCTACTTCTGCCTAAAAGTAGTTCAGTTGTGCATCCTCACAAAACTTTTTCCCATTGTATTATTTTTCCCCCCAAACCTCTGCTACTTCTGTTTAAAAGTAGCTCACATGTGCCTCTTCACAAACCTTTTCCATGCAACCATGCAGTGATAAATGCACGAGTGTTAGGTTGAACTAACCACTGCTCGTGTCTGTGAGCAAATATATGAGCTTTCAGTAGACCTATTTACAATGGTTGAAAAGGCCAATTTGGTGCTACTATAATTCATGTTGTTGAATAGGCCAATTTGGCCTTGTCTTGAATTATCTTTAGAGGCACCTTCCGATATTTATACCCTGTGCATGCCTCTACAATATTCCATTTCTTACCTATGGGTAGGGTCACAGGCACATCTGCAGAGTTTATGACAAAACCTAGATATGTAATAAATTTGGTCGGTTCCAGTATGGACTTTCCTGGATGAATAACAATCCCTAGATATTCTAGGATTGCCTTTGTTGCTGAAACACCTAACTCTGTGACACCTGATCTCTTCCCTACAATGAGCATGTCGTCTAAAACCCCCGATAATATGTCCTTTACATCTGAGTAGGACAACATTGGCTTTAGAGTCTTTGTAAATAGCCTAGGGCTGAACTCAACCCCTAAGTTAGAGCCTAAAATCGCCACAACTGGCCTTGCCAGATAACCTACAGATATTGTGTGGTTCTCCCGTAGTGGTGCTGAATAATATACATCTTCGAGATTGATTGAGGCCATAAAGCAATCCTCTGTAATCAGCTATTTTGCTGAATGAAAAAAAATCCATCTAAAAATGGGTATATTGCAAGCATGTGTTCAGACTAGCAAAACCCTAGAAAGATTCAATATCCTCCACTATTCTTCAACCTTGAGAAGATATTAGAAATATAGCTCTCTTGATTATGGGCAGACTGCTCAATCATACCTTATTTGTGTAGTTTCTCTATTTAATCTTGGATAGTCATAGTTTCCTCTTATGACCGTATATACCGGAGTCATGGCTTTCCTTGCCGCGGAGGAAATTGAGCTGATCAATTTCCTCCGCGGATCAAAACTCAATCTTATAACCATTTGTGATTAGTAAGCTGAAAAGATCAGAGGTTATCTGTCCCCACTTGTTTATGAACAGTCTCAATCTACCTCCGGCTTGAATATCGTCAGCACATCTCATGCGACTGATGGAAACATATTTGCATACTTCAACGGCCCCCACCGCTTGGTCGCTTTGCTGTCCATGATGAAACAGATGGTGGCTGTAGGTGTGATCAAGGCAGTTTCTAAGAAAGAGCTTGCTAAAAAACCATCAAGGCTGCCAATAAAATAATAGTCAAGAGGTGATTATCACCATTACCCACCAAGATCCAGCAAACCCTGAGACTGACAACACCAAAATGGCTTTAGGCGGTTGATCAATAGAGTCAACTGACCCTAGATTATGCTCTGTCCCTTTGGCTCTGGCATTGTGACCTGCTGGGGAAACGATACTGAGTGTGTGGAGTGCGCTGCCTCCATGGTGGGCGCTGTGAACCTGCTCATAAAAAAGACCTCTGTCTTGGTATTAATTGTGTAGGCCTGATGCTCCAACCAGCCTCAGTGTGGCAGTATGTGCCGCTAGCTTGGTAGTGATGATATGCACGCCGTTAGCGAGGAGTCCAACACCCTCCGCAGCCTTGAATTTTACATGCTTGCCCAAATTTTCTCCAAAGAGATACTTGCAGACTGCATATTACTTGCCTTGCACAAATCCTTTTCAACAGAATTGAGCTCCAACTGTGTATTACACAGAAGTGCTAAGGCATCTACTGCAAATCTCACAGCTGAGTTCCCTCTACCGACCTTGCAAAGGCCGGATCCCTCTTGTGAGAAATCTCCGAACTTACTGGAGTTTTAAGTCTTTTGACTTTGTTTTGCCATTCAGATTACCCCAATTGGTGGCATTAACCTTTGGAACCTCCAGTGTCCGGCAGTTATCAGGCCTAGCATACCTTCCAGCGGTGCCCTGCATGTTCTTCTCATTCAGCTGATGAGAAGTCAAGTAACCAATGCTACTTGCCAGTAATTCCTCTAACGGTTCTCCTATCCCCGAGGGGGGCAAATTTACTTACAAATGCAGGCAGTTCTTTTTTAGACATGAGTTGAAGCATATCATCCACTTATTGAGGAAAATCGAGTTAACTGTTGACTTCCCCACAGTCAGAGTCTACCATGTAATACTCCTCAGAACACCCCTCCTCTGAGCGTAAGATATCATAATGCAACCCTGAACCATGTATTGCTGCCACAGACATCTGACTGGAACTACCTGTATCGCTCGCCAGTGTGCGTAGCACATTCCCTTCGATCAACCTCTTAATCAGCTTTTCCTGTCTTCATAGCCGACAGATGATATCCTTAATGGATGATGAGGCAGTACCTTCCTGCCCAGAATTGTCCTTTTAGACATATTTTGCTGTTATGGCCTTGGCTTTCCCAAAGTCAGGTCGCCAAACTGCTCCCTTTCGGATCTATTGCTTCTTATTTATTCATTTATTTATTTTTTACAACACGAACCTGTAAGTCATGTAATAATGCTACTTGCCAGTTTGGCCTTTGACGCTTTGCTTATCCCCGAGAGGATGGCAAATTAATTTCCAGAGAGCTGGCAGCTCTATTTTAGCCGTGAACTGAAAATATTATGCATGTGTTGAGGGAATCCTCAACTCCCTGCCTCCGTGCAGGAGATATCCTCAAATATCTGAATGTAACTGCCTGTATCAGTGTAGTGCACTCACTCAGTTACCTTCACTCTTGCGAACAATCAGATAACCTCAATCTTTGATGTTGAGGCAGTGCTTCCCTGGCCAATAGCCAGTTCCGAGTTGGTCTTCCCCGAACCGGGGTCGACAAGCTGCTCCATTTTGGAATTTTCAGAAGTTGCTGTGCAGACCCCCCTGCCAGCTTCTCTGAGCCCGGGGTCGACCAGCTTTTCTTTTTTGGAGCTTTCACGGGTTGTTGTGCAGTTCACCCTGCCAGCTTCTCTGAGCCTGGGTCTCCAACCTGCTCTTTTTCAGAGACTGATCCATTTCGGAGCTTCCATAAAGGTTTAAAGGCAGACCTTACCTGCCAGCATCTTCTTCGGCCCCACGCTTCCAAACTGCTCCCTTTCCGAGCTTTAAACGGAGATTGCTGGGCAGGTCCCACCTGCCAGCGTTTCCGATCCCGGTGCGGCAGGCTGCTTGATATCGGAGCCTTGTTGAATTCCTGTGCAGGTCACGCCTGGCAGTTACTACGAGGCCGGGACACCTGCTCCCTTCCGGAGCTTTTAACGCTGGTTGCTGTACAGGTCGCACCTGTCAGCATCTCCGAGACCCGGCAGGGCCGCCTGCTCGCTTCCAGAGCTTTAACGCTGGTGCTGTACAGGTCACGCCTGTCAGCCTCTCCAAGCCCGCTGCACCGTTCCTGCGAGGTAAAATTCACCTTACCTCGACGTATTGACGCGCATGCGGGCTGGCGGGTTCTTATATTATAGTTTTAATGTCAATGGAAGACAATCCCAGTCTCAGTACCCGTATCACATTTTCAATAAAAGTTGGTACTTGAAGTATGGCCCCCTGAGTACCACTATTGAAGGATAACTGTGAAGAGAGGAACCACACTTCACCAGCTAGCACCTTTAAAAGACGAGGAGATGAGAAAATTCACAGGAAGCATGTTCACATTGATTGAAGGTCTCTCTACACTCAGGGAATGGGCAGCATTATTATATCATTGCAAGATCCTTCACAAAGGCTGTTTACAAAAGAGAATTCGATGAAATCATTCCTCATATCACTCAAGTGTTGTTATTAGAACTGTTGAGCATTTTGAATGAATATATTACAGCATGGCACCAGCTGCAATTATGTCCGTGAGCTTTCAAGTTGTGAAATGTGCTTCTTATGCGGAATTGTTCATTCATCTCCACCAAAAATAGAATAAACACAGTCCATATCTGCAAAAACATATTCTGCTCTTGCATTTATCACTGTTTTGTTTCCTCCACTCCAATCTGAATAATTCACCTGTCATATTCCATTTCATAGTCGTAGACATACAGCATGGAAATAGTCCCCATGGCCCAACTTGCCCATGCCAACCAAGGTGCCCCATCTACACTAGTCCCACCTGCCTGCCTTTGGCCCATATCCCTCTAAACATTTTGTATGCATATTTCAAGAAACCTCATGTAACCCCAAGCAAACCCCATCAGTAATTGTGCTATGTGTGTGATGCTCCCCATAATTTGCTTCCTTTGATATATCTGAAATTTAATTATGAGGATGTCTGGTTCATAGCACTCAGTGGCCCTGCAGCCTGCTTCATTTGTCATCTCCTGGGTACATATCTCGTTGACCATTGTTGTGCACTGAAACCATGTCTGTCCATTTTTCTTTCATCGATATATTATCCATTTTGCAGAATCCTGACTGGCCGGCATTCCAAAAGGGAAAGTGCACTTCAAGTGGAATCTATCGTCTGTGTATTTGTGGAGAGGTAGTAACACAAAAAGGCAAATGACTAACCCACCCCACCCCTGGGCCAACAACTATCTACATACTATTTTGGGGGTTTGGTGTTGTAGATTAGGAAGAACAGTCAATCAAAGTGGTGACAGAAAGTTATTCAGACTGCTGATAGGGATAATTAGTAGTGGGTGATCCATAGAATATTGCGACCTCACTGGGAAAATGTTCAGTGACTCAAAAGGTTGTTTGGAGGAAACTTTTTAAGGGCCTGTCCCACCAGTATGCGATTGCATGCGTCTAGCGCGACCAAACGTGATCGGTTGAGGCGTATGGCCTCGCGGGGCCAGTCCCACTTCGATCGGCGGAAGTGGGACCGGCCCCGCGAGGCCGTACGCCTCAAGCGATCACGTTTGGTCGCGCTAGACGTATGCAATCGCATGCTGGTGGGACAGGCCCTTTAGTCTGTGTTTTACTGTCATATTCTTGCACTTCAAACAGTTCTATGTCGCCACAACTGTATTTGGCACAACTATTTAACAGACTACCCGAAATAAACTACCCAAGTTGATGCTAAATAACACCGAACATAGAAAAGCACAGCAGTGTCACAAGCCCTTCGGCCCGCCATGTCTGTGCCAAACATGATGCCAAGATAAACCTATCTTACCTGCCTGCACATGATCCATATTGTTCCATGCATCTTCATGTGCATGTCTAAAAGCCTTTCAAATGCCAATGTATCTGCCTGCACCATGATCATTCACAGTGCATTCCAGGCACCTATCACCTCTGTGTAAAAAGCTTGCCATAAGGTAAGCCTCTGTGTAATATTTTCTGTGTAAAAAACTTGCTCAAAAGCTTGGATAAGGTTTAATGTCCTTTAAAAGTTGGCCCTCGCACCTTTACGACTTCTCGTCTTTGGCATGTCCACCCTGTGAGAATGTTTCAGTCTATTCTATTTATGCCTGTCATAATTTTATATACTTCAATCAATTCTCCCCTTAACCCCTGGTGTTCATGAGAAAACTTTAATTAATTTATTATTCAAAGTAACTATATAAAGACTTAATTCACACATTACTTTAGACTTTAGACTTTGGAGATACTGTGTGGAGACAGACTGTTCAGCTCACCGGGTCTGCACCAACCAGCGATCCCCGTAAACTAGCACTATCCTACACTCTAGGGACAATTTACGATTTACAGAAGCCAATTAACCTACAAAATTGCACATCCTTGGATGTGTGGGGGGAACTAGAACACCCGGAGAAAACCACGTGGTCACAGGGAGAACAAACAAACTCAGTACGGACAGTACCCGTAGTCAGGATCAAACCCAGGTCTTTTGTGCTGTAAGGCAGCAACTCTACAGCTGCACCACTGTGCCACCCTAACCTTGATCTCTTTAAGGGCCTGTCCCACTTAGGCGACTGCCGGTGACTAGGCTGTCGCCACACGGTCGTCAGGGTATCGCCTGTATGGTCGTGAGCAGTCTCCTCAAAGAGTCGTAGCGTTTTTCTGCTCGCCGCTGGATTTTGAAATGTTCAAAACTTTTTGGCGACAGTCGGTGACCGTGGGCTTGTCACAGCTTGTCTTCTCCTGACGTGGGTGCAGTCGTAGGTTGCCATAGGTTGTCGCCAGGATGGTGTGGGTTGTTGCCAGGATGGCATAGGTTGTCGCCAGATGAGGTAGGTTGTCGCCGGTGCTGACTTCGGTGAATTCCATTGTAGTCGCCGGCAGTCGCCTAAAAAATCGCCTAAGTGGGACAGGCCCATTCAAGTTCAAGTTCAAGTTCAAGTGAGTTTATTGTCATGTGTCCCAGTATAGGACAATGAAATTCTTGCTTTGCTTAAGCACACAGAAAATAGTAGGCATTTACTACAAAACAGATAAATGTGTCCATATACCATGATATAAATGGTATATTTATATATAATGGGCCCATTAGTCCAGTCGCCGGTTTTTCGGCCACCTGCTACGACCATGTCAGTCTCCAGCTGTCACCCGAAAAATCGCCTAGTGGGACAAGCCCTTTAGATGTAACTAATAAAGACTCTCCATTAAACATTCCATGCTTTGTTGGATGGGTTAGATAAACAATGTTTCAGAAAAGGATTGAATAAAGAGACTGGTAGCAGAAATGCCTACTCAGGAACTTTGTATCAATATGTTGTTGCATTCATGTTAACATGCGTATCATCACACTATTGAATTCAAATTAATGGCATCAATTTTGGCCTTTAAAAATAAGCAAAATGCCTTGTAATTTCCACTCCTTTATGTGTGATCCCAAAGAAAAATCAACTGGCAAGAGGCTCAGAGTTAAATCTGACCTTTCCCCCATTTTAAAGTCCACTATTGTGTTCTTCCAGCACATAACCAAGAAATATCTCGAGTTTTTGTTTCCCAAATGACTGTTGTGAGAACCAACAGTAATGTTTAGTCTCTTGGTCATAAATCATTTCTCTTAATCTTATTTTTTATCGTAACAGCCCTTCAGACAGTGATGTCACTGGGCATCCTTATAAATATAAAAGGGCCAAACATTTTAATCAATAGCAATTACTTTTCAATTACATTCTTGGAAATTTAATTTAAATGAAATCATAAAAACTGAAATAAAGCTCATATTGTATTGCAGTCTTGTGCAAAATCAGATTCATAAATGAAATACAACATTTCTTGCAGTTTGAAAGTCATCTATTAACTTGAGTCTTGAGCCTAAAGTAAGCTGGCGTTTTGGATAAGAAATAAAAATGGGCTTGCGTAAAAATACGTATAGTTTGGCACAATTTCACATTGGTACAAATTACATCAAGCTAGCCATAATTATGCTCCGTAGGAACATGAAAGTACTTTTCAATAATTCTCCATAGTTCGAAGAGGAGTAAGAATGAGCAAATTGTTCCCTTAAAGCTGCATTAAACAAATACAAAGCTTGACCTTGTTAGATTGCAGTTTGCTTTTACAGCATAAACCTACCGCATAGCACTGAAGGGAAGAACAGTTAGAAGTCTCAACACTGGCAGATTTGAACATTTAAAGAGTCTTTTGTTTTTCTTTTCTTCCCATTCATTGACCAAATCTCATGTATAAAACAAAATAAGTAAATATTTTAACCTTAAATTTACCTTGAATGAATCTCAAAATAAAAATGAAACTTAAAATATTAAATATTCAAATATTATTTGCAATGAACTACAGAAAATGGGATAAATTGATGGAACGTGAACACGGTGGTAGAGTAAAACATTCAATACTCACAAAGTCCACTTGCCTGTCTGTTGTTTTCCATTATGGCAAATCAAATTCATTGTATGCTTTTACATACTTGGCTAATAAATTAATTACGATTACAATTACAATTATTATTAGTTAAAGACTGGTCAGTATTGACCTAGATGTCTTGTCACCAGTTAAGGGAGACCAAGTCCAGAATGGTGGACATTTTGAGAATATTTTGTGGTGCGAGGAGGTGAATGTAATGGATGACGGGTCACTAAGTCAAGCATCTGAATATTTACAGACGGCCAGGTGCAGGGATGGATATAAAGTGGAAGGAACAGTAAAACAATTAAAGAGTCCACTGAGGCTAAATCACACAGACAGCCTATTTAGGAGCAAGAGGGTCAGAGATTAACTTGACAGGTGAGGCCCAAAGATCACCAATCACCCACTCGAAGGCAACTATAACCTTATGAAAGCTTCCCACTGTAAAGGGATGCATTTCACTTTTGACAGCCAGTCCCCACACTCTCTGTTCTGTCAGGGCAGACAGTGTTCATCATTCATCTGTTCCTTCTCAGGTACCTCCTCTGCTCAAAAGTAACATTAAATTCTGTTGAAGACTATCTGTGGCTGCCTTCAACATTTTTGCTTTGCCCAACCATGATTAAATGTCGTTTTGTTTATCAACTTGCCTGCACATGCAAACTATATGATTATACCGACAGAACGTATTCAGTGTGCAAATGTGCCAACATGCGAGTCAGGGATTTAGAGGTCAGTGAAAGTTAGGTGATTTTGGACATGTGTCAGACCTGTTCAGTAGTGGTTGATCAGGAAATAACCTCATTTTGCTTGGCCTCACCTGTTTCTGGGACCAGGTTAGGGAAAGCAGGAATATTTTTATTGCAGGACTTGGAAACTACAGCAATGGAACATAACCAGCTGTTTTTCTTGGATCTCAAGAGGGTGGCTTTTCCTAATTGAACCAGTTTGTTGGTAGCTGTTGGTGGAGGTGTTGTGCAGTGTATTGAAGATGGTGGGAGGCAGGGCGTTGGGATAATTGCTGAAAACAGATGTGAATGCATATTGAATCAGATGATGCAGGTGGTGTAACCACTTCATCTCTCCAACCCCCCAACCCCCCGCCTTACTGTTCCAGAGACCCAGGTTCGATCCTGCAACGGGTGCTGTCTGGATAGAGTTTGCACATTCTCCCTGTGACCGCGTGGGTTTTCTTAGAGTGCTCTGGTTACCTCCCACATTCAAAAGACGTGCTGGTTTGTAGGTAAATTGGCTTCCGTAAATTGTTCCTAGTGTGTAGGAGAGAACTTGTGTATGAATTACTTGGTGCCTGTTTCCATGCTGTATCTCTAAACTAATCTAAACAAAAACGATATTGCAAATATTTTTGCTAAGCCTACGTGACATACAAGACTTGCCCACACCAGCCAACATGTCCCAGCTACACTAGTCCCACTTGCCTGTGCTTGGTCCATATCGCTCCAAACCTGTCCTATCCATGTACCTGTCTAACTGTTTCTTAAACAATGGGATAGTCTCAGCCTCAACTACCTCCTCTGGCCGCTTGTTCCATAAACCCTCCACCCTTTGTGTGAAAATGTTACACCTCAGATTGCTATTAAATCTTTTTCCCTTCACCTTGAACCCATGTCCTCTGGTCCTCGATTCCCCTACTCTGGGCAAGAGGTTCTGTGCATCTACCCAATCTATTCCTCTCATGATTTTATACACCTCTATAAGACACCCCCTCATCCGCCTGCGCTCCAAGGAATAGAGACTCAGCCCACTCAACCTCTCCCAATAGCTCAGTCCTGGCAACATCCTCGTAAATCTTCTCAGAATCCTTTCAAGGTTGCTGCATTCTTGCATGTCACCCCCTACAAAATTCCCATGGGAGTGGAACAAACCTACAGAATCACTGGGAAACTGTTCTATTAATGGTAATTCGACTCCAGAACTAAAGTCACCCAAATGTTCTTGGACAAACTGTGGTATGAAGATGATTCACTTGCACGTGTTCAGAAGTTTAGCTGCAAGATGCTGCCGACTCATTCAATGAAGCATACAAGTGGATGGAACTTATATACGACACTGGAAAGAGCAAGGTTCTTAACCAACCTGTCCAATGGTCAATGCTCAATGGTGCTTTCACACATGTCCAACTGCACAGTGAAATTATTTTTTGAACACAGTTCAGTGAAGTATTGCCACCTAAGCACAGTCCCCGATTAGCAATACATACATAAATAGTCCACTGACACCACATACAAGGGGTGCCAGGTTTTGGGGCCATTTTCAAGGTCCAGTCCACATTATAGATCTTATGAGCGGCGCCTGACCCAGGCGATCCCCAGGCTGCTGCAGAGCCTCCAGGTGTCACCTTCCTTAGGCATTTGATTCATCCAGTAAACCGACATCCCTCTCAATACTCTCTTGAACGTCTGTAGATGTTTATGGTAGAAACCTACTGACTGTTTCACCAGGGAATGAAGGAAGTTACAGAGTGGTAGATACAACCCAGTCCATCACAGATACCAACCTCTCCAACATCAAATGGATGTGTAGGAGTAGCTGCCTCAAAAAGGATATCATCATTAACCCACATCACCTTGGCCATGCTCTCATTTCAGCCCTACCTTCAACAAGAAGTTATAGGAGTCTGAAAACCATATTCACCACATTCAAGAACAGCCTGTCAACAACCATCAGGTTCTTGAACACAACATACCACGAACCGCCACTATGACTTTTATGACGGCCTTTGGTTAATTTGTTTATTATATATTATCTGTGTGCTGTTGTTAGTAAAATGTTCAATGTTTTCTTGTTGGTACATAGGTACATTTGATTAGTACGGGTGTCAGGGGTTATGGGGAGAAGGCAGGAGAATGGGGTTAAGAGGGAAAGGTAGATCAGCCATGATTGAATGACGTCTACAGACTTGATGGCTGAATGGCCTAATTCTGCTCCTATCACTTATGAACTTACAAACATGTACTTTCAAATTACAGACCCATTTCATTGCTTCCACAGTTCTCCAAAATACTGGAAAAAATATTTTACACAAGACTGGACGAATTTATCACCAAACATAACATACTGTACGAACAACAATATGGTTTTAGAGCTAACAGAACAACTTCATTTGCAATTATTGAATTTATAGAAAAAATTACTAAGGCAATAGAAAATAAAGAGTATGCAGTAGGGATTTTTTTGGACTTAAAAAAAGCATTTGACACCGTAGACCACGAGTTATTAATAAAGAAACTACAAAGATATGGCATTAGAGGCATCGCACTATCATGGCTATCCAGCTACCTACAGAACCAGGAAACAATATGTCGAAATACAAAACCATAAATCACAATTACTGCAGGTTACGTGTGGGGTGCCCCAGGGCTCAGTGTTAGGGCCATTATTATTCATTTTGTATATCAATAATATATGTGAAGTGTCAAAAACTCTTGAAACTATTCTCTTCGCTGATGATACTAACTTACTCTGCTGTGGAGACAACTTGAAACAGCTCCTGGATAGTATGGAAAAGGAATTGAGCAGGATGAAGATCTGGTTTGATGAAAATAAACTCACATTGAATTTAAGTAAAACAAAATTAATAATATTTGGAAATCGATCAACCAACACAGAGAAAAAGCTCATGATAAATGGCACAGAAACCTCACATAAATTATATTAAAGCCAAAATATCCAAATCAATTGCAATACTGAATAAAGCCAGAGACCTACTAAATCAAGCCTCCCTGTATATGTTGTACTGCTCCCTCATACTTCCATACATGATCTACTGTGTGGAGGTATGGGGGAACACATACAAAACAAATACACATCCAATCTTCATCCTCCAAAAAAGAGCAATACGAATTATACATAAAACCACCTACAGACAATCAACAAAACCATTATTTATCAGACTAAAAACATTAACATTTCAAGATCTGACAGATTATAAAACTATGAAAATTATGTTCAAAGCAGCTAATCAGAAATTGCCTTGTAATATCCAGGGGTTGTTCCAACGGAGAGAAAGCAAACACAACCTGAGAGGAACCTATATATTCGAAAAACCGGCAATAAGAACAAATGCAAAACTCCATTGTGTTACAGCAAAGGGTGTTAGTCTCTGGGATAACTGCCATGATGAGCTGAATAAATGTAAGACTCTATTCAAACTAAAAACACTTCAGAAACAAAAGATTGAATGGTTATGAGCTGGACCAGTGATTTTCTTTTCTGTTTGGTTATTTCTTGTTTGTGGACTGTTCAACAGATTTTGGGTCCATTTGTTCCCATTATTCTGTTTTTCCATGAAAATGTAAAGAAAATAAGAGGGGGTAGGACCAGAAAAGTTTTCGAACTTCTTCTTACCCCTTTTGAACATGAACGATATTATTTGTATTATTTGAGTTACTTATTTGTTTGTTTTCCTTTGTGTTTTATTTTCTTTTTTTATTGCTTACAAGTTTATTTGTGTTTGTATTTTTTTAACATGTTCAATAAATTAATAATAATAATAATAATAAAACTTATGAACTCATGGCAAAAGGATTTGAGTATAGGAGCAGGGAGGTTCTACTGCAGTTGTACAGGGTCTTGGTGAGATCACACCTGGAGTATTGCGTACAGTTTTGGTCTCCTAATCTGAGGAAAGACATTCTTGCCATAGAGGGAGTACAGAGAAGGTTCACCAGACTGATTCCTGGGATGTCAGGACATCCATATGAAGAAAGACTGGATAGACTCGGCTTGTACTCGCTAGAATTTAGAAGATTGAGGGGGGATCTTATAGAAACTTACAAAATTCTTAAGGGGTTGGACAGGCTAGATGCAGGAAGATTGTTCCCAATGTTGGGGAAGTCCAGAACAAGGGTTTACAGTTTAAGGATAAGGGGGAAATCTTTTAGGACTGAGATGAGAAAAACATTTTTCACACAGTGGTGAATCTGTGGAATTCTCTGCCACAGAATGTAGTTGAGGCCAGTTCATTGGCTATATTTAAGAGGGAGTTAGATGTGGCCCTTGTGGCTAAAGTAATCAGGGGGTATGGAGAGATGGCAGGTACAGGATACTGAGTTGGATGATCAGCCATGATCATATTGAATGGCGGTGCAGGCTCGAAGGGCCGAATAGCCTACTCCTGCACCTATTTTATATGTTTCTATGACCTTATATGACAATTAAACACTTGACTGGCACTGGAAAATACTTCCAAGTGTTCCTGCAAAATTCTCCAAATTCACTAGAAGGATCTATGAATCAATATCAGCATTCTCTGTCAGGCCCAAATCCCCAGCATTGAGGTCTTTGTTCATCTCCTTCAAATATGTTGGACTGCCCAGTCGTTTGTATGCCCCAAATCAGACTCTATTCAGAGCTTTGTAATGGGAGATGATTAGGAGGTGGACAAAGGTAAAGACTCAGACATTTGATCAAAGCCTCTTTGAAGAAGTGCATCATATGCACTGGCTTCTGGGAATCCCTTGCCTTTGACTGTTCACTGTAATGAAGGGGTCAAGGAAAGAGCGTTCACGCCGCGGCCCTGTTTCCACCAATCTTTCCACCACCACAAATAATTCCACCACCAAGACAGACACCATTGTATGCAGATGCCGAGAAGTGTGTTCAGCTCTGACTTAACAATTTCTAATCTTGTTTGTGGACTCGATAAGAAGAAGACTGTAATGAAGGAGCATTTGGAAGTCATGACTCAGTAGGACATCAAGTCCCTGCATAAGTGATGGAAGGAGTGCACCTCTTCACAAACTACCTACTTACATGTCCCCTGTTTGGATAGTCTGAAAATTCCATATTAGCCACAAACCCAGAGTGAAAGCACGTTTCCTACAGTCCTGAAGGATTGCTTGAGAAGAAGTAGAAAAAGGACAACTAATTATAATAAAATTCACCTAAATCAGGTGAATGCAAGTGAAATGCAAGAGGAATGTCAAGTAAACCATTTACATATGAAAATGTTTCAAATAGCTCCAGATTGAACAACTTATTGAATTATCTACATCTTAATTAATAAATATCTTCTTAAATTCTTTCCTCATTAGAGCAGAATCCCATAAGAGCTTTTTAAATGAGTCGCATGCATTTCTTTGCAGGTAAATCTATACATTGTCTCAGGTAATTGATCCCCAACTACTTAAACTTTGATTTATTCCAATTATTTGGCCTAACAATAAATCTATATTCAATTCCTTCTTCTTTTCTTTTCCCACTTCCTTCGTTTTACTGCTTAAGTCCATCGTACCTGGCTGATTGTTCAGGGCACAGTGGTATCACCTAAAGAAGTAATAGAGAAGTGTGTGCTTATCCACCTGTGTGTGAATTGTATTGTCTGCGCTGCGCTTTTGTTCAGTCTGCTTTGTCTGTGTGGGAGTTGTCAAGCTTTTACCAGTAATAAAGACAAGACCCTTGAGGCTTCCCTTCTGATCTTACATTACTGATTCAAATCTTTCCATTCAATCGTTTATCCAGTGACCTACAAGGGATGAAAACATTGGGAGAGAGAGGTAAAAGGAAAGATAGTTAAATTGACAAAGTGACAATAAAATCTGGGGCTTCATCACTTTTACAACTATGCTCGCAACATTATTTCAACTGACAATTCACTTTAACTTCCAATGTGCACAAGATCATGAGATAGAAAAGGCTTTTTATCTGCTCTTGTGGCAAGGAGCTTAGCAAAGTTGTACTCTGCATAGAGTGCAGAGAAAGGATTGCTGTGCCCCACCTAGATTCACACCCATTTTCCCCTTTCTTCTGCCCCCTGTCCATCTCCACCTATATTCCTCCCTCTGGCTTCACAACTTTCACCTCTTCTATCCTCATCTCACATCTTTTGCCTCTTCATCTCTGGCCTTTGTCCAACCATCTACTTATCAACCCCCCCCCCCCCCCACCCCTCACCTGTATCCACCTATCACTTGCCAGGCTTTGTCCTGCCCACACCTCTCTTCCAGCTTTCTTCACTCCCTCCCACAGCCACAGTCAGTCTGAAGATGTGTCCCGACTTGAAATGCCATCCAGCCATGTTCTCCAGGGAATGTGTTTGACCCGCTCAGTTATTCCAGCTTGTGTTTTTGATACAACTCAGCATCTGACGTTCCTTGTGTCTGTAAGGATTTCTGGTGATGTGCAGGATAAATATTCTGCCTCAGTCAACACTATAGAATATGGTCTTTCAATACTAAATTAGAGGCATAGAAACAGGCCCCTTGAGTCAATTCATCTAAGCCAACCTGAGCTTTAAAGATTTAAAGACCGCATGGATGAATTCCAAAATTGTTCATCCCTGTCTGGCGAAAAAATTAAAGGGGGAAGGCGGCACAACCATGGCTAATGAGGAAAATCAAGGATAGTGCTAAATCCAAGGAAGAGGCATGTAAATTGGCCGGAGAAAGCAGTAAACCAGAGGACTGGGAGAAAGTTAGTACTCAACAGAGGAGGACAAAGGGGTTGATTAAGAGGGGGAAAAAAGAGCATGAAATAATGCTTGTAAAAGTTTCTTTAGATATGTAAAAAGGAAAAGATTGGTGAAGACAAGTGTAGGTCCCTTACAGTCAGAGACAGGTGAATTTAGAATGGGAAACAAGGAAATGGCAGAACAGTTAAACGAGTACTTTGGTTCTGTCTTCAGTAAGGAAGACACAAACAATCTTCCAGAAATACTAGGGGATCGAGGATCTAGTGGGAGGGATGAAGTGAAGGGAATCCCCATTATTTGGGAAATGGTGACAGGTAAACTGTTGGGACTGAAGGCAGATAAGGAGGGAGTGAGGAAAAGGAGGGAGAGTGAAAACAAGGAATTATAGACTAGCTGTTTATTTACATACTGTAGGTAGGGGGAAGAAGCTTGAGTCGATTATTAAAGATGTTATCGCAGCACATTTGGAAAGCAGTGACAGGATCAGTCAAAGTCAGCATGGATTTATGAAGGGGAAATCATGCTTGATTAATCTTCTGGATTTTTTTGAGTATGTAACAGATAGAATGAATAAGGGAGAGCCAGTGGATGTGGTGTATCTGGACTTTCAAAAAGCCTTTCACAAGGTCCCACATGAGATTATTGCTCAAAATTAGAGCACATGGTATTGGGGGTAGGGTATTGACATGGATAGAGAACTGGTTGGCAGACAGGAAGAAAAGAGTAGGAATTAACGGGTCCTTTTCAGAATGGCAATCAATGATTAGTGGGGTGCCGCAAGGCTCACTGCTGAGACCCCAGTTATTTACGATATTTATTAATGATTTAGACGAGGGAAATAAATGTGACATTTCCAAGTTTGTGGATGACACAAAGCTGGGTGGCAGTGTGAGCTGCGATGAGGATGCTATGAGGTTGCAGGGTGACTTGGATAGGTTGGGTGAGTGGGCAGAAGCATGGCAGATGCAGTATAATGTGAATAAATGTGAGTTTATCCACTTTGGTGGCAAGAACAGGAATGCAGATTATTACCTGAATGGTGTCAGATTAGGAAAAGGGGAGGTGCTGTGAGACCTCAAAGTCAAAGTCAAAGTCAAAGTATCCTTTATTGTCATTCAGACCTTTCAGTCTGAACAAAATTTCGTTGCCTTGCAGTCATACATATAATTTTTTTTAATTAAATTAAATTAAAATAAATAAATAAATAAACAAAAACACACAATAAACACAAATTTAACATCCACCACAGTGAGTTCACCAGCACCTCCTCACTGTGATGGAAGGCAAAAGCCTTAAAGTCTTTGTCTTTTCCCTCCTTGTTCTCCCTCTGCGCTGAGGCGATCCAGGCCTCCGATGTTGTGACCCCACCGGGTGATGGTAAGTAAGTCCCGAGGCTCAACCGTGCTCCGCGAACGGGCCGGCCGAAGCTGCCGAAGCTGCCGCTCTCCAGTCCAGCGGACGCAGCTGTTGTTGCGGGAGCTCCGGACAAAACAGGTCTCCAACCTGTGACCTGCGAGCTCCCGACGATGTCGTCCACTGGGCCCGCGGCCGAGCCTCCGAAGTCGGCTCCGCCGCCGGAACGCCGCCACAGCTCCAAGCCTGGCCGCCGCCGGAACGACGGAATGCCAGCTCCGAGGCCGCCATCTCCGCCATTAAGCCTCAGCGCAGACGGAGACGGAGACGGGGGACATGACAAGAAAAAGTCGCCTCCCCCCGAAGGAAGATACTAAAACCCTGTTTCTCCCACACATACACAACCTAATAAACTAAATTTAACTAACTTTAACTAAAACAGACAAAAGCAAACAACAACAAAAAAGAAAAAACAGACGGACTGCAGGCGAGCCGCAGCTGGATGTTCTTGTACATCAGTCACTGAAAGTAAGCATGCAGGTACAGCAGACAGTAAAGAAAGCTAATGGCATGTTGGCCTACATAGCAAGAGGATTTGAGTTTAGTAGCAAGGAGGTCCTACTGCAGTTGTACAGGGCTCTGGTGAGACCGCACCTGGAGTATTGTGTGCAATTTTGGTCTCCTAATATGAGGAAGGACATTATTGCTATTGAGGGAGTGCAGGGTAGTTTCACCAGGTTAATTCCCGGGATGGGGTACTGACATATGATGAAAGAAAGGGTCGACTGGGCTTGTATTCACTGGAATTTAGAAGGATGAGAGGATATCTTATAGAAACATGTAAAATTCTTAAAGGATTGGACAGGCTAGATGCAGGAAAAATGTTCCCTATGTCAAGGCAGTCCAGAACCAGGGGGTTACAGTTTAAGAATAAGGGGTAAGCCATTTAGGATTGAGATGAGGAAAAACCTTTTCACCCAGAGAGCTGTGAATCTGTGGAATTATCTGCCACAGAAGGCAGTAGAGGTCCAATTCACTGGATGTTATCAAGAGAGAGTTAGATTTATCTCTGAGGGCTAAATAAATCAGGGGCTATGGGGAAAAAGCAGGAACAGGGTACTGATTTTAGATGATCAGCCATGATCATATTGAATGGCGGTGCGGGCTCAAAGGACCGAATGGCCTATTCCTGCAGTTATTTTCTATGTTCCTTTGTTTGGCCCATTTGCCTGCATTTAGCTGGGATCCATGTCATCTTTTGGCAGCTCGTTCCATAAAGTTAAAGACTCAGCCAACTCTGGGAAAAACTGTGACTGTCCACCGTAGCCTCTTACAATTTTACAAACCTCTTTAAGGTCACCCTTCAGCCTCCAGTGAAAACATTCCCAGCCTTTGCAAGCTCTCCTTATGACTCAAGCCCTCTAGTGCTGGCAACATCCTTGTGATTTTTTGCTGGGCACTCTCTAGCTTAATCACATCCTTCTTATAGTATGGTGTCTAGAAGTGCGTGCAATACTGCTTGGGAACTTGGCAATGATATTGATTTATTATTCTCATGTGTACCATGATGGAGTCAAAAGCTTTTGTTTGCATGCTATGCAATTAAATTTAATCATATTGAACATTTCAAGCCATACACCAGTTCAACAGGTAGTGCAAAGAGAAAAACACCAGAGTGCAGAATACAGATTTACAGCATTGCAGCATTACAGTTACAGATAAAAGGTTGATCAACCACAATGAAGGCAGGTTGGAAGATCGATCGACAGCTTTGTTCATGGGAGGACTGTTCAGTAGTCTTATAAGAGAGGGGTAGAAACTGTTCCCGAGTTTGGAGGTACATATGTTTAAACTTTTATATCTTCTGACTGATGGGAGAGGGGTGAAGAGGGAATAACTGGGGTGAAAAAGGTCATTGATTATGTTGACTGCTTTCCCAAAACAGTGTGGAAAAGGTCGAATCAATAGTGGGGAGGCTGGTAATTGTGATGGACTGGGTTACATCCACAACTCTCTGCAATTTCTTGGGCAGAATTATTCCCTAAACCAAGCTGTGATACAATGCTATAATGTTTTCTACTTTACTGTGGGTAAGACATACCAAACTTCCTTAATCTCATGAGGAAGTAAAGGAGTTGCTGTGTTTTTGCCAGTAACTTCAATGTGGTTGGTCCAGGACAGTCCAATAATAATAATAATATTAATAAATTTTATTTGTTGGGCGCCTTTCAGACATCTCAAAGCGAATTAAAATGGACGGCTGCTGGCTAGCAGCCGTTCCTCAAGATGGCTCCTCCTCCAGGATATTTACACCTAGGTACTTGAAGGTCGCAACCATTTCAATTTCAGCACCACTGTTGCTGATTGGGGCATGCATTCCAACATGTTTCCTGAAGTCAATAACTAACTATCTTGACTTGCTGGCATTGGGGGGGAGATTGTTGTCCTGGTACCATGTTACTAAGCTCATTACTTCCTGTATTCCACCTCATTATTATTCGAAATCCAACACACGACAGTACTGATATCTTCTACAGCTGTAATATGATGTCCCAAGTCTTGTACTTTATGCCCCATCTGATGAAGTCAAATGGGCTGTTTGCCGTCTTCAACACCTTGTTTACCTGTGTTGCCAAATTGGTAAGCCCTATGAACTTATACATCTCGGTCTCTCTGTTCAACAATAGTCTTCAAGGCCCGACTATTCACTGTGTATTCCTTCCCTGGTTACCCTCCCACAATACAGCACTCTGCACTTGTCTGAACTAAATTGCATCTGCTCTTCCTTTGCCCAGTTTTCTAGTAGATCTAGACCTAGATCCTGTTGTAACCTTAGACAACTATCTTTTGTCCACTACACCATCAATTTTGGTGCCATTCATAAATTTACTAATCACTCTACCAATGCTTTCATCCAAATCATTAATATATACGACAAACAGCGATCTCTGTGACACACCACTGGTCACTGGCATCCAAACTGAACAGCAAGTCTCCACTACCGCACTCTGACTCCTTCCACCAAGCCAATTTTGTGTCCAATTTGCGAGCTTACCCAGATCCCATGTGATCTCACCTTCCAGGCCAATCTACCATGTGGGACCTTGTCAAAAAAATTGCTAAGGTCCATGTGGTCAAAGTCAATCAAAGTCCACCACCTGTGCATTTCCCAATGGGACATCACCTAACTTTGTACATAACCCAAGAGCTGGTTACACAGCAACCAGCAAACGGTGTTAACCCTTAAAGGAACACTCCCCTCTGGCAGCCACAGAGCAGCATGATATATTATAATTGCCATGATGGACAGAGTGGCTGCAAAGGAGAGGGAGACACCACTCACATTTAACCAAGCTTCAGGCAAGCACTGACCAGTGAGGTATATGCCAGAAGATGGTCCTATGCATCAGGATGTAAGAAACCCCCAGACTCACTGAACAATGTCTGAAGAAGGGTATCGGCGCGAAATATCACCCATTCTTTCTCTCCAGAGATGCTGCCTGTCCCGCTGAGTTACTCCAGCATTTTGAGTCTATCCTCCACCTAACAAGAGACAGCTACAGGAGTGGGAATCCCACACAAAAAAGTAACATTGACAGTGATCTCACATCCTCACAAGATGTGTTAAGGTCATCGGCACACCACTGTTTTCATCCCTGGAAAGGAAATGCTCACAAAATAAAATGTCACAGTTCTTTAAATGAGGTGCCACTTTCTCAATAAATGCAGCAACATTGTAATAAGCTGTTAAAGTAATTGGAGCAGGAACTCGTTCATTCATTTGTGTGTTATGTTCAGAGCAAGAGGATCTTCACAGCAGGATGAGAGGAGATTTTATGAATCATCTGAGTTCCTTCAGCTGAATTATCGTGTGGAGGGGTCATCTAGTTTACAATGGAGGAATTTATTTTGCAGATTCCTGCTGAAAATCATCACACCATTAAAGAGTCACCTGTATACAGTACAGCCAATGCCTTCCTCGCCACAGATGAGTGAGAGGAGGAAGGCATTAGGTTTAGCTTTAGGTTATTTAGATTTAGGTTTAAGTTTAGGTTTCAGTTTACTATAGTACATATTTTTTATTATACATATTATCACGTGTATTGTCATGTGTATTGAGGTACAGAGAAAATCTTTGTTTTGCGTGCTATCCAAACAGATTAAATATACTATACACAAAAACAATCAAATCAAATTCAAGTACAGAGTCTCAGAATCATAGTCATTGAGTGATACAGCGTAGTAACAGGCCCTTCGGCCCAACTAGCCTACACCGGCCAACATGTTCCAGCTACACTAGTCCCACCTGCCTGCGCTTGGTCCATATCCCTCCAAACTTGTCCTAGCAATGTACCTCTCTAACTGTTTCTTAAATGATGGGATAGTCCCCAGCCTCAACTACCTCCTCTAGCAGCTTGTTCCATAAACCCACCACCCTTTGTGTGAAAAATTTACCCCTCAGATTCCTATTCAATCTTTTCCCCTTCACCTTACACCTGTGTCCTCTGGTCCTCAATTCCCCTACTCTGGTCAAGAGACTCTGCGCATCTACCCGATCTATTCCATTCAAGATTTTATACAGCTCTATAAGATAATTCCTCATCTTCCTGCGCTCCATGGAATAGAGACCCAGCCTACTCAACCTCTTCCTATGGCTCACACCATCTAGTCCTGGCAACATCCTCGTAAATCTTTTCTGAACCCTTTCCAGCTTGACAATAACTTTCCTATAACATGGTGCCCAGAACTGAACACATTATTCTAAATGCAGTCACACCAAGGTCTTATTCAACTGAATAATGGATAGAGCAAAGGGGAAGATACTGAGCACAGAATATAGTTCCCTTCATTGTAGTGCATCAGTTCCATCATTCCAATGTCCGCAATTGAGTCGAGGAGCAAGATGTACACCTACTCCCTGCTTCTCTTGCTCCTGCTCCTCTCCGGGCTCCTCCTTTAGGCCATCAAGCTCTGGGGCTTCTTGCACTTTCTCCTCCGGCAGCAACTTTTTGTAAAGTCATGGAACATACAGCAGATTTACGATGAGGTTGCCACATCTGCTTACTGTGCACTGCAGGGTAACCCAGACTAATGCAGGCAATGAAATATCATCCTCACGAAACCCCTGGTGCCTGATCCCCTTATTTCAAGGCTCTCGTTGTTGTGGTTGAAGAGCATGCTGATACCAATAGACAGGGATAGATAATGTATCCTGGATTATCACATCTGACAGTACCAGCCACAGAAAATATCAGGTAAATTGGCTTCCTTTGGGATAGACGTATGTGTTCCTGAGAGATATATGATCATTGATCATGCGAAAAATTCTTCGCAACATCCACAACTGTCTGCAGGATGAGGGAATATAAAAGATTTTCCTGAATCTGGAAAATCTCAAAGCCTCCTCCTCACTGAAACTGATATCATGTCTTCAGAAATGTAGAACCTGTGTCATATCTCTGATAGAGCAGTGATCAGTAAATCAGGAAACCAGGCACCTTGCTTCCCCCTTCCCTCACTCATGCATCAGCACCGACCAGCGATCATCTCTACACTAGTTCTATCGTACTCACTAGGGACAATTTACAGAAGCCAATTAACATACAAACCTGAAGGTCTTTGGAATGTGGCAGGAAACTGGAGTACCCGAGAAAACCTATGTGGTCACGGGGAGAACGTACAAACTCCGTACAGACAACACCCGGGGTCAGGATCAAACTCGGGTCTCTGGCGCAGTAAGGCAGCAACTCACTGAGGTGGGATCTACGGGCGTTGAATAGGGTGCAGATTCCAGGTTTATGAGAATGAATCCGAGAATAAATGGGTTAGCATATGATGAGCATTTGACAGCTCTGGGCCTGCATTGTTGGAGTTTAGACGGATGAGCGGGATTTCATTGAAACTTATGGAACTATGAATAGCTTGGATAGAGTGGGTGTGGAGAGAATGATTTCACTAGTGGGTGAGTATAGCACAAGACACAGCCTCAGAACAAAAAAACATCACTTTAAAAAGGAGATGAAAAGGAATTTCTTTAGCCAGAAGATGGTTAATCTGTGGCATTCATTGCCACAGGCAGCTGTGGAGGCCGTCTTTGGGTATTTTAAAGCAGAGATTGATAGGTTCTTGATTAGTAAGGGTGTCAAATGTTATGGGGATAGGCAGGAGAATGAGGTTGAGAGGGAGAGATAGATCAGCTATGATTGAATGGCAAAGTAGTGTCGATGGGCTGAATGGCTTCATTCTACTATGACTTATGAACATCAAAGAACAATGTTGTTGGCTTTAAGATATATTCCCTAATGTGAAAACAATATTGTTATTTGAGTAACTTCTTAAATGTAATTCAATTTTTAGTTCTATTCATTCAATAAAAATAATCCACTGTCAATTTTCACTGGAATAGTTTTACTTTTCCTGAGAGGTATTGTATGGGTGATGTTCACAGGCATGAGCTCCTGTGCAGCCATACATTAATTGTTCAGCTGCTGTTAAGTAATAGATAGGGAATGTTAAACACATTGAAGATGCTCCTGCTGCTATAGAAACCACCATTCCGGCTAGCTGAATAACCACCATTCACCATGGCAAATGGGTGTCAAATTAATGAATAATGGAGCAAAATTATATAACAGCTGCAAAATGGAAATAACTTTACCATGAAAGTAATAGTGCACAATGGAAAAAAGGTATAGGGAGGGAAACAGAGATGCTGAGGGGAGTAGTGAAAGAAAGATGCAAACTGCAAGAATGCAAGAGAGAGGGGAGGGAAGTGAGGGGCAGAGTAAAGGATAAGAACAGGGCAGAGGTGAGGCATAAATCACCCAGAGTGGAAAGGAGACATGAAATGCACATTAGATTATAAATGGAAGTGAACTGGTGTCTTTTGTTAAGCAACAGGGTTGAGGAGCTAAATATTTTCTAAAGAACATCACTAAAAAGTGAAATATGTCAACTAAAGACGTACAGGTTTGGTGTACGTGTAAATTATCCCTAGTATGTGTTAATGTGCAGGGATCCTTGGTCGTTGCAGACTCGGTGAGCCAAATGGCCTGTTTCCACTGTATCTCTAAACCAGGGGTGGGGAACCTTTTCATGTTGGAATGCCACATTAAGTTAGCTGTAATCTAATAAGGTTGCATCCAAAAAATTTCAATTAGATATACTTCAAAATGTGCATAATTTTGTAAAAATCTAACCACTATGTACTAACTTCAAGAAAATGAAAAAAAAATGTTAATTCTAAAGTTAACTAACCTTTTAATGACTTTGTTGTGACTGCTTTTTGTGGGAAAGCATTTGAATATTTGGTTGCAACATGGAGGTACGCAGTTTCAGCTGATCTTCTAGATGTGTGTCCGTCATTTGTGACCTTAAGGGCATCTTGATTTGGGTTAGGTAGGAGAACTCATTCGTAATTAGGTAGGAGATTCTACAGATGCACCATCGAGAGTCTGCTGACGGGCTGCATCACAGTCTGGTACGGGAACTGTTCTGCCCACAGCCGCAAATCACTACAGAGAGTGGTGAAGGCGGCACAGCACATCACTGGCAACTGTCTCCCAGCCATTCAGGACATTTTTCACAGGCGGTGCCTGTGGAAGGCACACAGCATCATCAAGGACCACAGCCACCCAGCACGGAGACTGTTCTCCTTGTTACCGTCAGGCGGACGATACAGGAGCATGGCTGCACGTACCACCAGACTTAAGAACAGTTTTTACCAACATGCCATCAGGCTTCTGAACTCTTAAACACATCATTTATGTTGATTATTTTATTTATTATTGTCTTTTACATACCAATGTCACTTTTAACTTATCTCATTTTATCTTATTTTTATCCTTGTAATATCATTGCTGAGGTGACCCATTGTCTTGTCAAACACATGTCATTGTCCCGTTGACCCTGTGTTAACCTACATATGACAAATAAAACTGAACTGAACTGAACTGAATGTAGATTTGCAGCAATAAGTGGTTGAAAAGCAAGAAAGCATTTTTTTGGCATGTTGCCGAAGGCGTGGATATTCTACTGCATTTTTCCATATTTCAATCGGACCTTTCTTAGCGTCAAATAAGGACTTTAAAATGTAATCTTCTGGGAGCTTAATCATTCCATCTGTAGTTCTTTAGGAGCCTTGGAGACATCAACTTGGCGAGGTTGAAATATTAATTTGTATGCTAAAACATGCTAATTTTGTTGAATCTTCTTTTACTCTTTGCTATTTTAAATACTTTCATTTTAAGATTAAAATTAAAATAAGACGAACAAATACTTATTAATAAAAGTAAAAGGATTTATTCTACAAAATTTGGATTCATTCAAAAGGCCGCACTTAATGGCCTAGAAGGCCGCATGTGGCCTTAAGGCCGCAGGTTCCCCACCCCTGCTCTAAACTAAACTAAACTAAAAGTAGTTATTAAGCAGCATTAGAATAGGTACTGTTGATCACTGTACTTCGACAAATAGTAAATGGAAGACTTCATTATCAGACAATTTTAATATATAAATTACTATTGGATATTTAACTTTAATCATTATTTTGCATAATTAAATACATTATGGTAAAATTGAGTTTTAAGTGATATATAGAAACATAGAAAATAGGTGCAGGAATAGGCCATTCGGCCCTTCGAGCCTGCACCGCCATTCAATATAATCATGGCTGATCAATATCTTAAGATTAATGCTAAATTCCAAATAGTAACCAGGATTTTCAAATATATACTGCAGGAACCAATTTTGCTTCAAAGGTTTTTTTGAATTTTATGGTTGTTGTTTTCACTTCTTTTTAAATTAGAATCTGTACATTTGGGATTTGTTGCTACTTCATGGACATAGAATTGTCAGTCAAGTGACAACACCATAATATGTGCAGATAATGAGATCAGCAGCAGAATCAAGTAGTTATACCACTTAGATAATACCACGGGGTGGAAGATTGCAACCTTCATGTGGTCCGCCCTGTTTCGACTAATGCAATCAACTTGACGTGCACAAACGGAAGATCAAATAGAACAAGTTGTCCAACAACTTTAGGCTGTGCACGCCACACGAAAGAAGAAGAAGATAATACCACCAGCAGCCATAGATTCTGCTTGGCAATCAAGGGCAGCATGGTGGTGCAGTGGTAGAGATGCTCCCTTACAATCTTTAGAGTGCGGATTTGTTCCTGTCTACGGGTGCTGACTATACGGAGTTTGTACGTTCTCCCCGTGACCGGGTGGGTTTTCTCAGAGATCTTCGGTTTTCTCCAACACTCCAAAGACATACAGGTTTGTAGGTTAATTGGCTTGGGTTTGATATGATTATAAATAGTCCTTGGTATGTGCAGGCTTGTATTAATGTGCAGGGATCACTGGCCGGTACGGACTCAGTGGGCCAAAGGGCCTGTTTCCGTGCTATATCTCCAAGTTAAACTAAACAATCATTAGAATGGAGTAGATCAGCTGACATGCCTTGGTCAAGAGACCTTACGACAGTCTGGAAGGGAGAGTCAGAAAGGAGGGGAGGAAAAATATTCAGCGATCTGAAGGTGGAGCTTCAAAATATTAAAACTCCTCCAAGGTTCACAATAACAAAAGTGTTACACTTATATGCAGGTTAATCATAGAGTCATAGAGTCATAGATTCATACGGAAACAAGCCCTTCAGCCCAATTTGTCCATGCCAAACAAGATGTTTCATCTAAGCTCGTCCCATTTGCCCGCAATTGGCCCATTTCCCTCCACACATTTCCTATCCTTGAGCCTGTCTGAGTGTCTTTTAAATGATGTCTCAACTACCTCCTCTGGTAGCTAGTTCCATATACCTACCCCCCTCTGAGTGAAAATATTGCCCCTCAGGTTCTTATTAAATCTTGGCCATCTCACCTTAAATCTATGTCTTCTGGTTTTTGATTCATCTACACTGGGTAAAAGACACTATGAATTCACCCTATCTATTCCCCTCATGATTTTATACAACACTGTAAGCTCACCCCTCAGTCTCCTGTGCTCCAAAGAATAAAATAGTAAGATTAAACGAGAACTTACCAGTTTGAAGTTTGATCTGTATTTTATGAGGAGTTACGATGAGGGATTACGTGAAGAACCCGCTCAGTGCGCAGGCGCGGCATACTTCCAAGCAGCGGTGTGGAATCACAGATAGACACAGTTATTTTGAAGTAAACATAGTAAAGATAAGGAGACATCAATTTATTAGTTTGATCCATATAATGAGGGTGGGAGCGGAGGGCACGTAATCCCTCATCGTAACTCCTCATAAAATACAGATCAAACTTCAAACTGGTAAGTTCTCGTTTAATCTTACTATTTTACTTCGGAGTCACGTGAGTGACTACGTGAAGATTTCAAAGCTCTGTGATTTCAAACCGTGTAACAGTTTCATTTCACTCACTGCCGAAGTTCTTGAGGGAGGAAGTGTTATCGTAATGAACCAATGAGTCTATTTGTAGAAAAACACAATGGTATTTTTTAAACAATAACAACAAAGAATTAAGTTGCTCCCCTGGGCTTAAATTAAATATTTGCAGTTCGTAAATCTTTACTGCAAATAAACCAGGTTTTGCCAACGGCTTATTATAAAATTTCTGAACGGTCTTTTCCCTTCCCACCATCCTGCTGTAGCCAGGATGTGGTGTATAGGCATGTCCATTCTTTAGCCGTCGACATGGATGCTGCCCTGGTGGAATAAAATTTGTACATGTTAGTGTTTATCCCAGCAGTTTCTAGCACCTGCTTGAGCCATCTCGCAATGGTTTGGCTCGTACCCCACCATAAGGTTTTTGTGACTGACCCACAAGGCTTTTCATCTCCCTCGAATATTCTGGTTGTGTCTATGTAGGATAGTAGGTAGGTCATGGCACATAACCGTGGTTCTGGTGGGTAAGCCACAACTGGATTAGGTGTTCCTGGTCTGCTCTGTTTGACCAGTCGCTGGATAACGACAGGTCTGGTCTGGAGCTGTGATCATGTTGTCCAGTCGCAATAGGTGTAGTGACTGGACCCTCTGAGCGGATACAAGTGCCATCAACCTAAGCGTCTTTAGTGTAGCTTGCTCGAGGCCGGGGGATCTGGCTGGTGGCCATTCCCTGAGATATGTCAGGACCACACTGATATCCCAAATATGGGTATACCTGGGCTTAGGGCTTGATATTGTAAATGCCCTTCATCAGTTTTACCACCAGTGGATGGGATCCCATCGCCTGTTGTCCTGCCGCTGGTTTGAGACAAGCAGAAAGAGCACTCTGCGCTGTGTCGATGGCACTGTAGCTGATCCCTACATCGTGGTGTAGATGGCCAGGAACTCCAGTATGTTGGTGGCTGTAGCTGTTGCGTATGTTGTCCATGTTTCCTGGCAGTACTTACAATACAATACAATACAATACAATTCAATTTATTGTCATTTGGACCCCGTGAGGTCCAAACGAAATGCCGTTTCTGCAGCCATACATTACAACAAATAGACCCAAGACACAACATATTTTACATAAACATCCATCACATTGCTGTGATGGAAGGCCAAAAAAACTTCTCTCTCCACTGCACTCTCCCCCCCCATGTCAGAGTCAAAGTCAAAGCCCCCGGCGGGCGATGGCGAATTGTCCCGTGGCCATTAAACCACGCCGGGTAATGCAAGTTCGCGCACCGGGTCTTGGTGTTAGAGCCCCCGGTGCGCGCTCGCAGCCCGCCGCCATTCCAAGCCGCGCGGGGCGATGGTGTAAGGCCCCGCTCCAGGAGCTCTTCAACCCCGCAACTCGGGCGGGAGAAGTCGCCGTTGCGGAAGCCCCGAAAAGCGGTCTCCCTCCAGGGACCCGCGGGCTCCCGGTGCCGTCCGCCAAACCCGCAGTTGCAGCCACCGAATCTCCGGGGGTCGGGCCGCAGCAGCGTCCACCACAGCTCCACCCGCTCTGGACTCGGCCAGCTCCAGCTCCACGACGGTGAGGTGAGTGTCGGCACTGGAGCCCCCGGTTTTCCTGTTGGAGGCCGCTCCTCGTTGCAGCCCCAACGACAACGGAGACCCGACAAAGAAAAGGTCGGGTCTCCCGTGCAGGGAGAGATTTAAAAGTTTCCCCCTCCCCCCCACACCACCCCCACCCCCCCACACACATACCCCAACATACTTCTCCCTTTTTTGATGCTGGTTAAGTACTGCCTCTTGGTGGATGTTCGAAGGGATGCCGACATGGTGGTGATGGTTTGTTTGGACGATCCCAGTTCCAGGTAAGGTCTGTTCAAACTTGCAACCCAGGCGTTTAAATTTCTCATGGCATGGGTGTTTAGCTTACCTGGTAGGTAAGTAGCTGATAGCCAAATATGTCTTTCGACATACCATTGCCAAATCATGTTGACCAATTTGTCGCATGATAATGATTTTATGCCACCCATATGGTTAATATAAGCCATCACCGTAGTATTTATCAATTTGTAACCGAACATGCAAGTGCTGCATATTAGATACATATGCTTTTAAACCATAAAAGGCGCCCAACATCTCTAGATAGTTATCCCAGATAGCCCTCTAGATAGATCAGTCTGAAGAAGGGTTTTGGCCCGAAACGTCGCCTATTTCCTTCGCTCCATAGATGCTGCTGCACCCGCTGAGTTTCCCCAGCAATTTTGTGTACCTTCTAGATAGTTAATGCCCAGTGTAAGTAGTAATGATGACTCTAGTTTAGTCCATCTACCACTTGTGCTGGATATGGAGTTAGTCGCTCCCCAGCCTTGAGCACTGGCATCTGTTTGAATAACTAAAGTAGGGTTAGTGATAAAGATAGGGCTGAAACTATGCCAAACGTTTTTTGCCCACCACTGTAGCTCTGATATTGCTTCAGTGGGTAAGTTCATGACACGATCATAGTGACCTGTATGTCGTTTTATTGCCCGTACCTTTGCTCTCTGTAAATTTTTTGATAGTGCAAAGGTCCGAATTGTGTAGCCGGAAATGCTGCTACCATTTCCCCAATTACTCTTGCTACTTGTCGAATAGTTGGTCGCTCGTTGACCATTAATTTGTTGCATGATTGTGCTAATTCAACCATTTTTGCCTTTGGCAAGGTAACAGTCATATGGACTGAGTTAATTGTGAAGCCCAGGTAGTCCATGATAGTGGATGGCTTCAACTTAGATTTATCTGGATGTAGGACGAACCCCAGAGTTTCGAGGAGCTGTTTTGTAGCTGATACTGCTGCCACAGCCAATTCCATCGTTTTCCCTACTATGAGAATATCCTCCAGATATGCCATGACAATATGTTTTTGTTTTCTTAGTATTGCCATGGCTGGGTTCAATATTTTGGTGAATAATCTTGGGCTGAAGTTCGCCCATAGGGCAATGCTTTGTACCATCCAGATAAATTTTAGGTATCTGCGATGATCCTTGTATATGGGTACTAGATAGTAAGCATCTTTAAGATAAATGCTTGCCATGAAGTGTCCTTTGGAATTCAGTTGTTTGGCAGTAACATATGTCTCCATTTTGAAATGTATATACTTAACAAATTTGTTTAGTGATGTTAAGTCAATGATGATGCGACAGACACCATCTTTTTGGTTTTAGTGAATATATTCGATACAATTTCCAAAGGTTCATGTTTGGTCTTTTCGATGACCCCCTTTGTGATAAGTCTCACCAGTTCAGCTTGTCCCTCACGTTTCTCTTTGACGGAGGGAGAAATACCCTTTGGGGCCATTGTTGAACTGGCGGCGTTTTTTCTGACATGAATTGTATTTTATATCCTGTAATGTTGTTGAGTATATACTTGTCACTCGTGACCATACCCCATGCTTCTTTAAACAAGTGTAATCTCCCCCCTGTTAATAAAGCACCCTTATTCTCTATATGCTGGTAGGGACCAGACCCACCTACCTCCATGGTTATTGGCGATTCTGTTTCTTCATTTTCCTGAAGATTTTGTTCTGACGTGCTGGCGATGTTGGGGGGAGGCGCATTTTCCAGAGGGTCCGCTGTGGGCCCTGATCTAAAAGATCTTTGGGGATAATGTGCGGACCCCAAGCGTTCACCAGTCCCATATTGCGGACGTCGACTGGTGGATGCCGTGGGGTGCTGCCACTTGGGTATCAGAGGTCTTGGTTTGCTCATCCCGGGGCCTGCCCTCATTAGGCCGAAGGTTTTTGATGCTTCCTGCATCTCCTTCAGTTTTTATTGAAATCTTTCCCAAATAGCAGCGCGTCCGTCTCCGCAGCTGGGGCTTTACACAAGCCAGCAAATTTGGGATTGAGGGCAGGTCTTATGTTTCCCTCTGGAGATTGTTGATCTCAAATTGTGTGGTACACATTAATGCCAGCACATCCTGCTGGCAGGTATCCATCTCCGTGGTCTCCACGGAACGAGCAAAGGCTGTGATGGCTGACGTCAGGAGCCTTAGGATCCGCTGTAGTTTGAGTTCTTGGGTCTGGATGTGTGACCCACATGCCCCCAGATTTGGCTGTTGACACTTTTTACTTTGAGGGCCTCACCGTTTTCTGGTGCTGTGTTGTTTCAGCACCTCAGCGAGCACCTTTTCCAGTAATGGTTGATGCTGGCCGCCATTCTTGGTTCCAGCGGTGCTCCAGCCCGTGGGGTTGCTACAAGCGGTCCATCACACCCAACAGCTCTTCATGTTCCTGCACCCCTGGCATACTCCCGAATTCGTCCGCCTGCCCCTGTTCCAGACCAGCCCAGCCCTGGTCACCAATGCTAGCCTCCAGTAATGAGGGAGCAGAGGGCAGTGCATGAGGCACTGTGGAGGGGGTGCCTGACCTCCCTCCGCGAGAGCGCTCTTTCTGCGCATCTCGCTGGAGCTGCTCCAATTGCTGTTGGATGCAGCTCAGGCGGCTGTCTCTCCTCCATTTAGGTGGAGACATGTCCCCGTCCGACGAATCGGATGCCTGTTCGGATGGCTAGACATCCAGCCCGCAGTTCAGGCACTAGCGGGACTGGGCTCGGCGCGGTGATGGGGATAGCGGGGCGACCGGTAATTGTTCCTACCGCCTGTTGCTGCCCCCCCTGCAATGGAACGCTCCTCCGCTGGAGTCGAGCGGGGGACAGGTTCTTCTGGAGCTTTTGCCTTGTAGATGCGAGAGCGCCCCTCAAGCAGCGCGTCTCGCAGGCATCTGCTCCGTGAGCCGCTCCAGCGGCTCAGGCGGCTCTCTCTCCCCCCGTGCGGGTGGAGAGACATCCCGTCCGACATCAGGAACACCTGCCGGATGCCTCTCGAGTGGCTATGCGTCCAGCCCGCTGCTTCAGGTACTAGCGGACTGGCCTCGGCACGGTGTCGGGGAATTACGGAACACCGGGTAACGCTCCTACCGCCTGTTGCTGCCCCCCTCCCCGACGGGAAAACGGGGGACAGTTTTGTTCCAGAGCCTTTTTCTCTGCCTGTAAAAAACACAAGCAGAAAAAGGCTCACCTGTAAAAGAAAACCCGACCTCAGGGTACTCACCTGACGGTCCGGTTCATCCTGTAACGGGACAGCCTAACTCCCGTGGCAGCCGCTGTTGCACTGCTGGCGTAATGCCGCACCTGCGCACTGAGCGGGTTCTTCACGTAGTCACTCACGTGACTCCGAAGTAAAATCCTAGCCTGCCCAACCTCTCCCTACAGCTCACGCCCTTGAGTCTAGTGAGATCCTCATGAATCTTGTCTGCACTCTTTCCAGCTTAATGACATGTCAAAACTGAATATAATTCATGCAGCTGTCTATCGCTGACCAACTTGGCAAAGGAGAGCGAATCAGGCACTATGCCCTCAATTTGCATGTGCAAGGAGCTGAACCCCTAGTTTAGATACTGTATAGTTACTGACTAGCTCCAATCAAAACTACATTTCCAACACAATACGTGAAGGATGGACACAAAGTGCTTGAGTAACTCAGCAGGTCAGGCAGCATCTCTGGAGTAAAGGGATGGGTGACATGGTTTTAGGTTGCGACCCTGGAAGAGTCCCATAAATGCTGCTGACCCGCTGAGTTACTCCAGCACTTTGTGTCTATCTTTGGTATAAACCAGCACCTGCAGTTCTTTGTTTCTACAATATGTACATGAGCTTCACCTACCCACTCAGTAAGTTGCTAATGTGCAATCTGCTACTCCTTACCAGCAACAGCTAGGTAACATTCTCAGCAGAAAGTTCGGCAAGTACAACTTTACATGTATAGTAAACAAACATAAGATGCTTGACTGAGGCAACCAAATGCTGTTAATTCGGTCAAGCAGCCTGGCTATCACGACGTTAAAGAGACCAATACCTGCTCTATACTGAATTGTTGATCCTGACCCACACCGCTCGGTCCGCCTTAACCTACATGACCTCCCGGTGGCTCAGCACTTCAACTCCCCCTCCCATTCCCAATCCGACCTCTCTGTCCTGGGTCTCCTCCATTGCCAGAGTGAGCAACAGCGGAAATTGGAGGAACAGCACCTCATATTCCGTCTGGGGTCCTTGCGCCCCTATGGCATCAACATTGAATTCCCCCAATTTGGCTAGCCTGTGCTGTCCCCTCCCCTTCCTTCACCCTCTAGCTGTCTCCTCCCACCCTCCCATCCGCCCGCCCTCGGGCTCCTCCTCTTCCCCTTTTTCCTTCTTTCTTTCCCCACCCCCCATCAGTCTGAAGAAGGGTTTCGGCCCGAAACGTCGCCTATTTCCTTCGCTCCATAGATGCTGCTGCACCCGCTGAGTTCCTCCAGCAATTTTGTGTACCTTGTGCATCAGGCAAGTCATGCAAAATATATTAGAAGCTTTATCAAATTATAGGAATGAGCTGACCATTAAAATGACCTGACCCATAGAATTGGCCTGTGATTTAAGGGAAAACTGATGGCAGGCAAGACGCATTTTGAGACCACCCCGCTTATTTTATAACATGGCTTAAATTAGAGCAACAAGGCACAGACTCTATTGTCAATCATCCATTCCACTTTCTTAGGTCACACCTGCTTAACTAAACGGTGTTTATTCTACCAACCCTGCAGGCATGGCCCAATGGCCTTCCGTTTGGATCAAACCAGCATCCCCTATTAATTTTGTTTGGGGGTGGGGGTCATATTCAGTTCAAGCCGAGATGACCTCAATTGAATGTGATTCTCCAGGGCTTACAGTGAGGTCTGTCCTGGGTCAGTAATAGTATTAAATTACCTGCCCACCACATGCTCCGTGGCATGATTAACAGGCAAAAGCATGGGGCTGCATCAGATGCTCGGACAGGCAATAAAAAATCCTTGGCGGCTGGAGCAAGGAAATTTGTGTTCTGAAATTGTCCGAATAAGTTACTGTCTTCGATTTGCTTTCGAGAGGTGCTGAATATTCTCAATGAATGCGAATCTGCAGCCAAGCGGAAGCACCTTGTATGTCAACTCGATTTAGGAAACCTTGGCAACAATCAAAATTCTCTGTTGTGTGATAACGCTAAAGTTATACTATACATCATTTAGCAGAATAAGGCAATACATAAAATTCCTTGGTCACATCAAGTCAGCATTTAAAATCTCAATGCAGGTCTCATGAAATTCTAAAAAGATTTAAAAGTAAGCAAGATTACTAAATGCTTCAGCAGTTAATCTCACTTTTCCATGTCAGTTTATTACCAGCAAGATGATAAAGACAGTAAGACAAATTGGAAACAATTTAACATTAATTGATATGTTTTTAAACTGGATCTAATTTATTGGAATGGCACAGCCAATCAATCACCATGTGTAAGAGGATGATAAATCAAGGTCTCAGATCATTCCTCAGTAGCATTGGCTTGATCTGATCCAGGGTCATACCTGAAATATTCCAGTGCATTTGAACTCTTGCTCTGAATTTATATATTCTTCTGTGTCACTTCTTATATCCTGAGTTTGCAATTTTTTAATGTATTATTTTATATTTTTGAGAATTAGATAAATTGATTACGATCCACAGCTTAAGAAAATTGTTTTTTTTTAAATTTTACATCAGCTTTCTAAAATAATAGGAAACATTTTCAGACCAAAGTAATTTATAAATATATATATATATATAATGCTTTGCATGCGTAGGAAAGACGAGTGAACCACAATCATGGATAATGATTGAAGTGAGAAGTCCGGGATGGAGTCAAAGCCTTGTTCAAAGCCTTGATCAAAGAGTAGACGGTAGCAGGTACCAAGGGAAAAACTAATTAAAACAAAAAGATACGAGTGGAAACTTCAGAATGACTAGAACAAACAAGTAAAATAAATTAAGGCTTTTTGCAGGAAAATGAAAGGAAAATATTAAGACGATTTTGGGGGAAGAATGGAGAGATTTGGAATCAATTATGGAGATTTTTTATGTTGATCTGCTGGGGTTTGGGGTGTCTATGGAGCTTGGAAATGTTTGGAATGTCGCAGTGCTATATGCAACACAGTCATGATGCAGCTCTGTAGGACCTTGGTTATGGAACATTGTATACAGCTCTGATCACCCCATTACAGGAGAGATGTGGAGGCTTTGCAGAGTAGGGTTATCAGAATGCTGTCTGGTTAGAGGGTTTCAGCTACAGGGAGAGGTTGGATGTATTATTTTCTCTGGAATTTCCGAGGTTGAGGGGAGATTTATAGAAGGATAAAAAGTTATGAAAGGAATAGATAGGATAAACAGATATAATTTTTTTCCCCAGAGTGGAAAGAGCTGTGGGTGCCTGAAACTCATTGCCAGGGGTGGTGCTGGAGGCACAGACGATAGTGGCTTTTAAGAGGCTTTTGGATAGGCACATGGAAGTGCAGGAAATAGAGGGATATGGATCATGTGCAGGCAGATGAGATCAGTATAACTTGGAATCATGTTCAGCCCCAACATTGTGCTGTACTGTTCTATGTTCTAGGTAGCTTGGGGTATAGTCAAGGCCAATTCAAGATTAGTAATAAATCATTATTGTAGTGGTCCATGGATCCCATGACCCTGCAACCATAGGATTAGGATTTCACTTTCCAGGGTCAAGATCACGCACATTCTCCCACAATTTAGTTTTCTAACAGATACTGTGATTCATGATTTCCTAATCATGAGGTTTCATTCCAATAGATTACTTTCAGAGGCCTTTAATGAAACAGTGACGTCTTTTGACTTCAGCAATGATTTTGGTTAGTATAGGTTGGAATGTCACAGAATCGCACTGCACAGTTCACCCACTGAAGATAAATAGTTTCAAACTTGTGCGGAAATGGGACATAGAGGGCGAGACAACTGAAGCAAAAGCATTCTGGACTCAGCGCCCCACTGATCAGACCCCCAAGCATCATACCAATCCTCTGGAGCTTTCACAATACCTTTGGGTATCAGGAGTAAACATATTTTAATTCTGTTTTATTGCCTTGATTAGTGTCTCCGATATCTAGGAAGATCTTATGGTCATAAAGAATAGGAGTGGAATTAGGCCATTCGGTTCATCAAGTCTACTCCACCATTCAATCATGGCTGATCTATCTCTCCCTCCTAACCCCATTCTCCTGCCTTCTTCCCATAACCTGTCACCCGTACTAACCACAAATCTATCTTGATTGGAAGCTTTGTGTATATGGTTTAACTGTCTAATGGGTGGAGTGCACTTAAAGAGACTCAATGGTCTTTTCCAAAACTTGTTTTGTCTGTATAAAGAAAAGGCACACTAAAACATTTCTGATAAAATAACATAACAAAATATATGATTTTACCAGAAAAAAGCTGGAAGAAACGTGCACTAGTTCCCCATAAAAATAAGGGCAGCTAACAAAGGTAAAAACGAAGAAATATGAATCTAAGTAAGATTCATGTTAGAAGTCCTACATTTTCCACAAGTTGCTGATTTTGATGGGGGATGTTATATGACAGCTCCACAGTTGATGATGCTGTTGCACATCAGTCACAGAGGAAGTGATGCTGCCCCCACAGTTCCCATCTCCTACAAAGGACACAAGCGAACCTCTCTCAGAGTTATGAGGATGAAGGTTGCTGGTTCCTGGCCAGCATGTTGAACAGAGCCAGCATTCTCTCCGGCTGCATCGTGCCAAACTGCAAAGTGTTGTAACATACATGTAATTGAAATCAAATTTTCAGCTTTTCCTACGTTGCAGGTGGTTAATTACCATGGAACTGCCCCATACAGAATAGAAAGGCCTAAGGTTCAATCCTCAGAATGTGGTGAATTAGTTAAGGAAGAAGAAAACTACAAACTCAAAGTCCAAAAGCACGGGGGAGAGGAAATCAGCTGTAATTCCTACTCTTGATTACTGCACAGTGTGTGTGTGTGTGTGTGTGTGTGTGTGTGTGTGTGTGTGTGTGTGTGTGTGTGTGTGTGTGTGTGTGAGTGTGTGTGTGTGTGTGTGTGTGTGTGTGTGTGTGTGTGTGTGTGTGTGTGCGCGCGCGTGTGTGCCTGTGTGTTTGTGCGCACATGGAGGCCAGAATAATATGAGACGCAAAGGACACATAGTGTCAGAGGAACTCAGCAGGTCAGGCAACAAATCTTGAGAACATGGATGTTGCTTGACCTGCTGAGTTTCTCCAGCACTTTGTGTCCTTTTGTATATTAACACGCATCTGCAATTCCTTGTTTCTAAAAGTTGAGACCAAGTTCCTTGCTAAAACAACTATAGGCTATGTCTAGATGTGTCTAGATGAAGTCATAACATTTTGTTGGGGTGCATGGGATGACCCAGCATGTGATCAGAATGTACTGCAGGAAAATGGAGACAGAAAGAACTACAGATGCTGGATATTTAAGCAAAGCACAAAGTGTTGGAGTAAAGCAGCGGGTCAGGCAGTATCTGTGGAGGGAATGGAGAGGCAACATTTGGGGTCAGGACTCTTCTTCAGATTGATTGGCAGACTTCTTCAGTCCAAAGAAAAGTACCGACCTGAAATGTCGCCTATCCATATCCTCCACTGATGCTGCCTGACCCCGCTGAGTTCCTCCACCACTATATATTGCTCTACTGCAGGAAGTTTATTAAGTGAGGCATTCATAGATTTTTAACAAAAAAAGATGAATACAAAGTTAAGACTGAAATTATATGCATTAATGATCAGGCAATGGCAACATGTCACACCATTGCGACCATTTAAAAAAAATAATGCATGGTGTTGTGGTTTCTTAATAATAAGGATTATGTACTTCATACTCAGCTACTTTTTATTTGAACTCCTTAGCTCCAAAACTCTGTAGAAACTGGCGATTGTGTATCATTAAACTGTTTATTGCAGATTAATAATTTGACATTTTACTTGCTGCTGATGCAGTGCCATTGAATGTAGTGGGGAATATTATCCCACGATAAGGAACACAACGAAACTAAATGCCTGGAATCTTACTATTATCCTTTCTGTTTGTAAGGAAGGTGAACAGAGACACTGGCTCCCTTCCCTTATTTCTTTCTGCCACATTTTCGGGCACACTTATAATCAATTTGTGCATAATTTGTGACTCAGAAGCATAGCCAATCTCCTAATTCGTCACCACCTCCTCGAACCAACAGAGCCTTGTAATTTTGTGGTTGCGGACATATCTCTGCTATCTATCAGATTCCCTGAAGGTTTAAAATCGCTGAGTTCCATTATGAAAAATATCAGAGCCTAAACTAGGACTCGAATAGGAAATGCAGATGGGAGAGCCAGGTCCAGAGTACTTGAGCCGCACTTAAGCCCCCAGTGATGTTGTACAACTGGAACAAAAACATGTATGTCTGGCACTACAAGCAAATCACTAATACATTTGGAACACAATGGAGTGGAGCAGCTGTTGCAGGCCGAGAAAAATTAGCTTAAACACATATAATCCATTTGTGCACAATAAGTTGCTGCACGAAATGGTGTGATGGCCAGATAACCCGCAGTACCTGGAACTAAATTGCCTGATCTTCCTTAACCAGAGCAAAATTGTTGGTGTAGTAGACAGTGAGAAAGGACATCCAAGGAAAAGGACAATAAGATCCAGGCCAGTTGGGAATATGGACCAAGGAACAGCAAATGAAATGTAACTCTGACAAGTGAGAGGTGTTGCACTTTGGTATGTCAAACCATGGCAGGATTTACACAGTAAATGATGGAGCCCTAGGGAGCGGTGCAAAACAGAGTGATTTGGCAGTACCCTAAAAGTGGCGACTCCGGTGGACAATGTGGTAAAGAACACCACATTGTCTAGTGGATATGTGGTAAAGAACACATATGGTACACTTGCTTTCATTGGGATGGGTATTGTGTATAAAGGTTGGGACATCATAATGCAGCTGTACAAGTCACTGGTGAAACAACACTTGCGGTACTATGTGGAGTTCTGTTCGCCCAGCTACAGGAAGGATATCATTAAGTTGGAAAGGGTGCAGAGTAGATTCACCAAGATGTTATCTGAGCTTGTAAGCTTGAGTTATAGCGAGAGGTTGGATATGCTTGAACTTTTTTATTGGGAGCATAGGGAACTGAGGGATGACATTATTGTGGTGTACAAGATAATGAGTGATATGGATAAAATGTGAGCTCACAGTCTTTTCCTCAGAGTAGAGGATTCCAAAACTAGAGGGCATGTTTATGGTAAGAGGGGAGATATTTAAGAAGGGTCTCTGGGCAATCTTTTTACTCAGAGGGCAACTGGGTCTGGAAAAAGCTGCTGGAGGAAGCTAAAGAAGCAGGTACTATGACAGTTAAAATATATTTTGACAGATAGATGAATAGGCAGGGTTTAGAGGGCTAAGGACCAAATACACGCAATGGGACTAACTCAATATGTCAACTTGGTCAGCATGGACAAGTTGCTGTGAAGGACCTGTTTCGTGCTGTACACCTCTACGACTAGTGCAATGGGATAATTTTACAGACCTTTTGAGCACAGTCTGGGCCTTGCTGTAACGTCCCATTACCTCCAACAGGTATTTCTCTCTAACAGTCCAACACCTCTATATTATAGCCAACCAAGATCAGATGTTCAAATTTTAAACTAATTGGTACCTAGTGAGGGTATTATCCCTAAATCTTTTCTTAAAGCAAAAATATGAAAGGTCATCTATGTTATACCAAAGCAATTTTGATTAAACTATTTTTTAAACAGTGAGTAATGTGGAACTGGGAGAAAGCCAAGTATAGAAATTACAGAAACGTTAATATAGAGACGCAGCAGATGTAAAAGATTATGGCATTAATGAGTTTTTAGTGTTTATCTAATTGTGTACATAATAGAGGCCTTTAAAGTTTTAATATAATCATCACTGTTGCTTTACTTTTAGCCTGCAGGCAATTTCTGTTTTTCAGAACAAAACGGATGTTTCAAAATAGAAAAAAATATTGGAACAAATATCCTGAACATCTTGCAACATTCAAATTAGGTTTAGGTTTATTATTATCATATGTACAGTACCTAGGTACAGTGAAAAGCTTTGCTTTGCATGTTATCTAATCAGATCAGATAACACTATACATAAAAACAATCAAGTCAAACTCAGGTGCAACAGCTAGAGCAGAGGAAAAGATACAGAGTGCAGAATATAGTTCTCCTCATTGTAGCGCATCTGATCCATAGACAATGTCCAAAGGTCACAAGTGATAGGAGTAGAATTAGGCTATTCAGCCCATCGTCTACTCTGCCAATCAATCATTTCTGATCTACAGTATCTCTCCCTCCTAAACCCATTTTCCTGCCTTCTCCCCATAACCTCTGACGCCTGTGCTAATCAAGAATCTATCTATCTCTGCCTTGTGGGGTGCACAGTGAGGTAGAGGTGAATTGGACTGTACCCTCGCTTATGGAAGGACCATTCAGAAGCCTGATAAATCTCTGAGTCTTGATCTTGAATATACTTGATGTTTCAGCATCCACGGCAATTTGGAGTACATAAGATGAACTAGTCTCTTGAGATTTTTAAATCTGTATCAGTCCAAGGAGGCTTACACAGTAACCTCAAAATATACCCCCTATCTCTATAATTCCTACTGTATGGTCAAAATCTCTGAGCATCTTTCCCATCAGTTCCTTTTAAAGCCTCGTGTATTTCAACAGAAGCACCATTTATTCTGCAAAACTCCAGGGTATAAAACCTAATTTTACGCAGTCTTTTCATATAACAATGCCCTAATCCCCAGAATCAATGTAATGAACCTACACTGCATCATCTCAAGTATGGTTGTGTCTGGAATGATACAATCATTAAAATGAATTCTATGGTTAACAAGATAAAAATTATTGCCAAAATGAAGTGATTTATCACCTGTGAAGTGCACAGGGCCAGAGAATAATGAGACAGCTTTTGCAAAATAAACATACTGTATTTCCAAAATAGATTGACCTTTCTAAATTGACTGAAGTGCAATTATTATTTTATTGTACAAGATGCATGAAAATTTGTAAAATTCCAAATAAATGCTAAATTATTTTGAATGAAGACATTTTTCAATACCATCTTCTTTTGCTGACATCAATAAAAATGTGCCCATGCTGAGAGAGTTGTCACCAATTCCTTTATAACCTTTCATACAAAATTTATCAATTGAGTGAAGCATTACTGTGGGATTGTAATTAACTCGAAGGGTTATAAAATAAAAAAACATATTTCTAAATTTAACCTGTACTCGGAATTTAACTCCAGTGGAATGATGCCTCTCTATTCAATGGAAAAAACAACCTTTCCAGGAGAGAGACAAAGGATTGTTGCAGACCCACATTTTGTTTAATTGGCGATGTTCCACATCAATGGTACGTAACAATAAAATAGACAATTGATGATGCTGCAATTAAGTAAATTGAATTCAAATTCATGCAGCACATAATTGGCAATTTTCAATGCACTATATGTAATTAGAGCAACTGAATAGTTATGTCAGCACAATATTCTGAATCATTACTAAAGAATATAATTTTGTAATTTATTTTTCTTATTGTTTTGTTCTTTTTTCCCTTTGTTTCTGTCTTACACAAGAACATCCAATGCCTCAGATAATCATAAATTGCATTTTATTTGCAACAAAATTAGACAGAGACATCAATGTCAGGCTTATATGAACAATAACTAAGAATTACCCTCCCCCATCTACCCAGGAGCATTGACTTAAAGCGATGGTTTATTCTCATGCACAATTACTGAGACATACAATTGCATAACATTGTCTTTTTCAATTGATTTTTTTTTTATCCAGAGGGAAATGCTTTGAAGACCAGCTCCCAACACTTTCGAACCTCCACAGAAATTCAACAGCACATACCTGGGCTTGAGGCACCCCTGTAAGGATCCTGACCAGGACCACTTTGTGCAAAAGAATGACCATCACTGTACATTCTTCTGGAGTGACCTCACTTCCCAACTGGACTGGTATACCTGTCAACAATTTACCTTGTAACCATCAGCCCCTTCAATGCTGCACTGATCCCCTCCACACTTCACCCATCACAGGGCCACCACTTGGGCAGCTTACAACACAGTGGTATGAATATTGATTTCTTTAACTTCATGCATCCCCCTCTCTCTTGGTCCTTCCTCCACCCAAGTCATTGTACTAGCTTCAAAGCCATCTTGTTGAGTCTCATAGTCTGTAATTCGTTTTTCCTTTGGGCCACAGCGAACAATGGCCTGTTCCCTTTATCGTTACTTTTTTGCCTATCTTTCATTTGTTTGTTCTACACCTCTCTACATCACCTTTGTATCTTGTATCTCTTTCCCCTTCCTCTTCTGAAAAAGGGTCTCAACCCGTAACGTCACCTATTCCTTTGCTCCAGAGATGGTGCCTGACCCTCTGAGTTACTCCAGCTTATTGTGCCTATCTTCGGTTTAAACTAGCATCCTTCCTGCAGAGGGCTCAAGACTCTGATTGCCATACCCTGACCTCTTGATCTGCAGTGTCACCACAATTCTCCCTCCACCATGAAATCTGACGATGTCCTTCTCGCATCCCCAAATGATTTTCCATCACCATTTAAACTGCAAGTTCCAATCACACCTCCACACCAATGGTGCCAAATGTCTATGCACTCATGCATTCGCAGTTCCAGCTCCGATGTACACACGATGCACACAAAAATTCACATAAGGAAAGAGGAACAGGAGAAGCCAACCTGACCCCTCAAGCCTACTCTGCAACTCATTATGATCATGGCTAATCTGCACCAGGCCTCAACTCCACTTCTGTTCCAGTTCACGTAACCTCTCAATTACCCGATCTTTAAATATTCATCAGCCTCTTCTTTAAATATCTCCAGTGATCAAGTCCCCACAAATCTCTGGGGTACAGAAAAAAGTCTTACATCTACTCAATTTCTACTTAAATGATCATCCCTCATCTTATAACCATATTCCCTCATTCAAGACTCTCCTACTATCTCAACATCTATCTTCGGACATGTTCAAGAAGGAACTGCAGATGCTGGAAAATTGAAGGTAGACAAAAATGCTGGAGGAACTCAGCGGGTGCGACAGCATCTATGGAGCGAAGGAAATAGGCAACGTTTTGGGCCGAAGCCCTTCTTCAGTTCTTCAGTCCAATAACACCAATTTCTTCTAAACTCCAAAGAATAAAGTCTAACTTTGTTAGCCATTTGTTTTCGGATAATGCTCTCCTCCCAGTAATTAGCCTTGGGAACTCTTCTGGTTTGCATCCTTTACTAGTATATCCATTCTTGAATAAGGGAACTAAAATTATACTCTGTTTAATTTAATATAATATAGTATCTCACGATTATACTCTGTTTATTTCAGTATAGCTCACCATAACAAGATACCATTTGCTATAATCACAATGAATGGCGGTGCTGGCTCGAAGGGCCGAATGGCCTCCTCCTGCACCTATTTTCTATGTTTCACCAACACCCTGTTTAATTGTAACTAAACTTCCGTATTTCCAAACTCAAATTCTTCAGAATAAAAGCCAAGATACCATTTGCCTGTGTAATTAATTGCTTCACCTGAATGCGAACTTCTTGTTTTTCATGCACAAAATCACTGGATCCCTCTGTACTCCACTCTCAGCATTTAGATAGTAGTCACCCTTTGGATACAAGTGGTAGCTGACCCCATCGACTTGATCCTAGAATCTAATTGCTTTTTTTAACTAGAATGAATTAACTGATTTCTTTGTTCTCCCGACTCGATATAGGAAACAGAGATCTCTGACTCACAAATAACGTAGTTTATATCATACTGAAGGCAATTGCAAATTAATGTGCGAGTACAGTTGAACGTTTTATTTTGTTTCCCATTTATTACCAATATGACATCAGCATTGGAACCCATAATTTGATATCAGTTTGTATCAGACCATTTATTTGGACAAATGTAGCTGGGTTGGTGAGTAAGCTTGCTGACAAAACCAAAATTGGAGGAGTTGCAGAAAGTGAGGAAGGCTGTCAGAAGATACAGTGGGATAGAGATCGACTGTCGAAATGGGCAGAGAAATGGCAGATGGCGTTTAATCCAAGCATGTGTGAGCTGTTGCACTTTGGGAGGTTGAATTTAAGGGGAGAGTATACAGTTAATGGTAAGGCCCTTAATGGCATTGATGTACAGAGGGATCTTGGAGTCCAAGTTCATAGCTCATTGAAGGTGGCAGCACAGGTAGATAGGATGGTTTGCTTGCCTTCACTGCAAGGGGCATTGTGGATACGAGTCAGGAAGTAATGTTCAAGTTCAAGTGAGTTTATTGTCATGTGTCCCTGTATAGGACAATGAAATTCTTGCTTTGCTTCAGCACACAGAACATAGTAGGCATTTACTACAAAACAGATAAGTGTGTCCATATACCATAATATAAATATATACAGTGCACACATGAATAAATAAACTGATAAAATGCAAATAACAGAAAATGGGTTATTAATAATCAGAGTTTTGTCCAAGCCAGGTTTAATAGCCTGATGGCTGTGGGGAAGTAGCTATTCCTGAACCTGGTTGTTGCAGTCTTCAGGCTCCTGTACCTCTACCTGAAGGTAGCAGGGAGATGAGTGTGTGGCCAGGATGGTGTGGGTCTTTGATGATACTGCCAGCCTTTTTGAGGCAGCGACTGCGATAAATCCCCTCGATGGAAGGAAGGTCAGAGCCGATGATGGACTGGGCAGTGTTTACTACTTTATGTAGTCTTTTCCTCTCCAGGGCGCTCAAATTGCCGAACCAAGCCACGATGCAACCGGTCAGCATGCTCTCTACTGTGCACCTGTAGAAGTTAGAGAGAGTCTTCCTTGACAAACCGACTCTCCGTAATCTTCTCAGGAAGTAGAGGCACTGATGAGCTTTCTTGATAATTGCATTAGTGTTCTCGGACCAGGAGAGATCTTCAGAGATGTGCACGCCGAGGAATTTGATGCAGCTCTGTAAGAATTTGGTTCGGCCGCATTTGGAATATTGCTTGCAGTTGTGATTGCTCCATTACAGGAAGGATGTGGAGGCTTTGGAGAGGATGAAGAGCGAAGTTTACTAGAATGCTGCTTGAATTAGAGGGTTTCAACTGCAAGGAGAGGTTGGATAAACTTGGATTGTAACATCGAAAGTTGAGGAGAGACTTTATAGAAGCATATAAAATTATGAGATGTATCGATAGGGTAGAGAGTCAGAATCATTTTCCCAGGGTGGAAATATCCAACACTAATGGTGTTTTGATAGGCAAGTGGAAGTGCAAGAAATAGAAGGATATGGATCATATACAGGCAGATGATATCGGCTTAGCTCGGATTCATGTTTGGCACAAACGTTGTGGGCCAAAGGGCCTGGTACTGTACTGTACTTTTCTATGTGTTATGTTCCATGTTCAATCTTGCATTGGAAGTGTGATATGGAGCCTCAAGCAGTATCACTCTCTAGTTATGCAATGAATAGCCAAACAATGAGCGTGTGTTGGCATTTCGTCCATGGAAGGTATTCTAACCATGCCAAGGTCTATCTCATTTGTATTCTGGATGTCGACATTGCTGTATATTAAAGGGTAAAGAAAAGGAAATTTGCCCAGTTTTTACCCACCTAACCTCAGAGCACTATCAGTTGTAGAGCATTCCATGTTAGTCCAGTGAGGATGAGCAGTGGTCAAGGTGAACTTTTATTTTCTATGTAGCTCCGTTTCACACTGTGCACAATCAGTCAGTGACTATGGAAGGCCTGAGGCTCACAGTGTGCGATACAGTTGTATTTTACTGTGTTCACTCCAGGATATCGAAACTCAAGTGCTCAAAATTTGCTGACTTTTCATTAAGAATCATTCCTGAAGTAGATGTGTCAAGCTGATTCATAACAATGCTAAAAGTTCCAATCAGCTTGCTTCCTTGCAAAACTCAATTGAGAACATCTTGACAAAATTGAAAGAGCCCTTATTAAAAAATGTAATGACTTTTATAGTACTATTTCTAGCTTGGGTTAAAATGGAAGTACTTTCAAACGTAACATTTCAAGCATTCTCTTCATCACATCAGCCATATTAATTTTGCAGCTCAAAGAGATAATTGACATACAGGTACGTACTTAGGGAGACTCAGAAATGAGAAACTGATGATAATCCTGTGAGTTGGAGCAATTAAAAACTCACTTGTGTCTTCATTGTCCATTCATTGGATCTGGTGTTGGAGTTTGACAGATCGCAGATGCATAAAGCGCTAATGCGCAGGCATATACGCACTGCCTATTTTCTCCTGAAGAAAGTCGAGGCTTATAGTTTTAGTGGGAATACCAATGATTTTGGTACAAGAAATAAATTAGTTCTGGGTCCTTTTCCTCCAAAGAAGAAAATGGCGAGTCTGACCTAATAGAGGCTTTTAAAATCTTGAAAGGGTTGACATAAATAAGGTGTTTCCAAAAATGAAATACATTAATTTCTGTAGATTATTAATAAAGGTAATAATACTGGAGAATGAACCTCACAGAACATCAAGCGTACGTATCTACTCTGTAGACAAAAGCGACTGCAGATACTGGCATCTTGAGCATAACAAACTGCTGGAGGAACTCTGTGTCTATTCAGTCTGAAGAAAAATCCCAACAAAAAAACTTAATCTATCCATTTCCCCCCACAGATGCTGCCTGACCTGCTGAATTCCACCAACAGCTTGTCTTTTGATCACATCAGGAATTATTTGAGATGGTTTGCAGAGATGCATTTAAGAAGAATGTGAGGCAAGGGTAAAACTAAGGATGAATGAATTAGGGGAGAAGGAAGTTTGTGCGGAGGAAAAACAGGACCAAAAATTGGTTGGGCTAATGAGCCTAATAGCCCTGTCTCACGGTAGGAGCTGACCCAAGAGGTACCCCAAGTGAAAGACTCGTGGTTGTGTACGAGATCCCAAGTGTATGATCAAGAGTTTAACCGAGTTCCCACGGGTTTGACTAAGTTTGCCGTTTTCTGCGATGTTCCAAGTTCGTCTCCCGAGTTACTAAGTTTCACTCCCGAGTTACTCTTGAGTAACTACCAGGGTAGTGGGAGATGGTGGCGGAAAGAATGGAACACAAGCCTTGCTGTAGTGTAGACTCTGCAGAAACCTGGTGGGTATGAGAGGTTTAGAGGGATAGAGGCCAAATGTGAGACGAGGTCATCCCTCAGCCTCCTGCACTGCAAAGAAAAAAAAACTCAAACCTATCCACCTTCTTCTTGCAACCCAAGCCCTCCAGGAAGGACCTCGCTTGGCATGAACAAGTTGGACCGAGAGGGCGGCAAATTCTTTGCGAAATTTGATTTAATAACAACCGCAAGATTTTAAACGGGAAGCTTGCGCATTCGTGTGAATGAAGCGTGTTGGTGGGTGGGCAGTGTGTAAAAGGCAAGCAAGATGGATAACAATACCATGGGACAAACTGGAGGCATACATAAACAATAAAGAATACGACTCGAGAATAGAAAACTCACCACGAACCAAAGCTTCGGCGGTCACCATGTGCATGAGGGTATCGAATGGAGCCCTCCACTAAAATGGTTTTAAAACCATTATGTCTATCTCTGCTGATAAATCAGACTCGGTCAGCTTGAATCCAGCTTTGTTGCACTCGTGACCCGTAAGGTTATAATAGCCCATGGCATTCCCGAGTGCTCCAAGGACCATGGCAGCCTCGTACCTCTCCATTGTATCGGCTTCCTGAAGCCTGAGCAAGAAGTGGCCGTCCCTCGACTGGGTCGAGACCCCACACCGGGCTCTCCTGTAGTGTTGAAGCGTGTGCGAAGGAACTGCAGATGCTGGTTTAAACCCACGGGACAGACAGCATCCCTGGAGAAAAGGACAAGAACATCATTGTCTCGACCCAAAACATCACCTATTCCTTCTCTCCAGAGCTGCTGCCTGGCCCGGCCCGCTGAGATGCTGCCTGATCTGCTGAGATACTCCAGCACTTTGTGTCTATCTTCTGTACCTCTTGCCTGAGCAGGTGAAGGATGGAGCGGACGGCCCTTCCCCCCCCCCCTCCCCCTCCCCTCTCCCCCACCCCCCCCCCCCCCCCCCCCCCCCTCCCCAGAAAAGTGATGTTTTTTCTCACCTGCGCTGGGTAGAGGACTTTAACAGCCCGGCGGCAACCCGAGACACGAGATTTGGCCGGAGACGAGCTCTTGACTAGTCCCAACTTCACGCCGCTCCTCTGCTGCTCCGGCAACAGCCCGCCCTTGTCGTCCCGTCTTGGGACCCAGACACCTGGTGAAAGTGGCGGTTGCAACCCTGACACATGGCTCTGCGGGGTTGAGTGAAGATAGACCAGGCGCTAACAACAGAAAGAGTTCAAGAACCATTCGTGTCGGTAAGTTGAAACTTTATTTGTGTTTATTAATCTGCAGAGTACCAAGTCGCAGATAGACAACATAAGATGGAGTAACTCAGCAAGCCGGGTCTGGCAGCAGCTCTGGAGAGAAGGAATAGGTGATGTTTTGGGTCGAGACCCTTCTTGTCCTTTACTCCAGAGAAGATGTCTGTCCCGCTGAGTTACTCCGGCTTTTTCTCTCTCCTCGTGGGTTTAAACTAGCATCTGCAGTTCCTTCCCACACGCTTCAACACTACAGGAGAGCCCGGTGTGGGGACTGACCCAGTCGAGGGACGGCCGCTTCTTGCTCAGGCTTCAGGAACCCGGTACAATGGAGAGGTACGAGGCTGCCATGGTCCTTGGAGCACTCGGGAATGCCGTGGGCTATTACGTTACGGGTCACGGGTACAACAAAGCTGGATTCAAGCTGATCGAATCTGATTTATCAGCAGAGATAGACATAATGGTTTTAAAACCATTTCAGTGGAGGGCTCCATTCGATACACTCATGCACATGGTGACCGCCGAAGGTTTGGTCAGTGGTGAGTTTTCTATTCTCGAGTCGTATTCTTTATTGTTTATGTATGACTCCAGTTTGTCCCATGGTATTGTTATCCATCTTGCTTGCCTTTTACACACTGCCCACCCACCAACACGCTTCATTCACCTCGCAGCGTGAGACAGGGGTTTAATTCTGCTCTGTAAATGCTGTGTCGTTCAATACTATGTTAATCAAGTACATACTCTAATCAGGATTTAACTTTATTGGATCTTGTCTCTAGATAACAATTATGTTGTTTCTGGACTATAATAGCTGGGGCGTGCACAGAATTTATATGATCATGATTTCTATGCTAATGGTTTAAGAGCTTACTGAACTGCTGTTTGAAAGCTAGTTTTCAAATGCAGTGATGACTTTGTTAGAGGTTTTCTGTTCAAAACTGAGTGCTGTGGCCTTCAGCATCACAGATGGATTTATTTCTGTGTTATTTCTAAGTCCGCATATCATAAACAGGACTATGACTTTATAAAAAGGAAATCTCTGCAATCACCTCACTTGCCAGATACCCAAACCTGCCATGACCAAAATGCTAATGGTAATTCAGAAAAAATCAAAACATTCAACATCATCTGTCATATCAGCCTCGGAGATCAGACATACTGTATGCTTATGTAAGCCGCAAATATTGTGGCTAAGCCCTTGGCAAATATTCCCATTGGCAAAAAATTATTCACAATAAACCATTTGTGTTGTCAATGTCATTTGGGAAGAATGCACCAGGATTGTTGAAAGGATGATCACAGCAACATCAGATTATTACACAAAGCTCCTGATCTGTCTTATAAAAAATATTTTTTTCAAGCCAAGGGGCCACTTACCTTGTTCAAGTGACACAAGAATATTGCTCAAGAAGGGCAGCAACAGCTGGGTTGGCCTGGGTGAATGGCTCTGACATTTTCTCATCAATTCATGGAGTGAAGTGCTTTTCCTCCACCCACATACCTGAATGTAGCAAGTTTAAAATCTAGAATTTATCATTTCACCCGGGGAACGACAAAATATCTTAATTGCACCTAAATGTATTTGCAGAAATTCTGAATGTGCTCAGGAATTCATCAGATCAAACTTCTTGTGGTATGTTTTGCATGTCTGAGCTTTGCAGTGTGTGAACTTTGCCATCCTGTGTCCATATTCTATGTGAAAGCTACAATCTGCCAATATTATTCTGCTCCAAGCTGCAATTATGAAGGTTTTCTCAAAGGTTTATTGGAGTGAATCAGAGATTTTGAGCTGGACCACAAGATTCATGCGACCTGCATAAAAGGCTGATTGAAAAGATTCTGACCATTTTAGTTGCTTTGACAAAGAACAAAACAGTGATATACTGCAAAGACAAGTTGAAATATTATACAAAAACAGCATGCCTGTCCATAATCCATATCTTCTCCAAGGGTCACCACCTTGTTGTGATGGAGAAGCTGGCATGTGATAAAGATTCTGGGAGATAAACTGCAAGGCAGGCAGATCGAGGGGATGTTTCCTGCTGTTACGACTCCCGAATGCAGGTACTTCAGAGCCGCGTAACATAATTCAAAAACCAGGTTCAAGTGCAAAAATCTTTTAATTATTCAATGGAACACAAAACCCAAACCTGATTTAAACAACCCAGTCAGGGATATGGATGGACTAACAAACAATTAAACATTGCTCCAGCCAGCCACGTAATGGACCGTCGAACCAGAGACTCTAAAACCTGCCTAAAGAGATATAACCCTGAAACAAAATACACGAAAACACTAAGGTCAGCCCTTATCCGTCCCAATTCAATATTTGTTAACAAGTAATGGTGAAAGTACACAAAGTTCTATGCCATGTGGCCAGGCCTTCTGCAGCTCACACCAGCAGACTGCTCACAAGTCAGGGTCGACGAAGAAGAGAGAGAATCCTGGGAAACTGGTATTTAAGCTTCAGATGAGTCACCCGTCACCTGATGCAGCTTGGCCAATCGGGTACAGGAGCCTTTAACCCCTTGATTCCAGACTCACAGCCACGAGGCCTGTACTCGGGAGAGAAACTGAGAAAGGTAAGTACATAGCATTCATTAGGGGGGGGAGTGCCTAACACCCCCACCCAAAGATACTGAATAAGTTTCGGAAAAAGAGAGAAAAAACACCACCAAATCCCAGAAACTATTCAGGAGCCAAAACACTACTGGCGCGACAAGGCGTCAGCCCAGACATTATCCTTGCCACGGATATGCCTGACCTCCAGGTTGTAGTCTTGCAGCTGCAAACTCCAGCTCATTAACCGCCGGTTCTTATTCTTCATATTACTTCCCCAGATTGATCGTCAGGTCTGCCTCCGCTAGACGATGAAATACCTCCTTCAGATGACCGATGTGTTCGAACCACGACCGTGTACTGAAGAAAGTCATCAGGCGTAACGAACGCAGAGATCTCCCTCGCCCGCCTAGTCAAAGGGACTTGCCAATAGCCTTTTAACAAGTCCAACTTAGACACAAAAGATGCACTTCCCACACGATCCACGCAATCCTCCATCTGTGGAAGAGGATAGCAATCCGGCTTAGTTACACCATTCACTTTCCGAAAGTCCATGCAAAACCTGTCCTCCCCATTAGCCTTCGTAGCCAGTAGACACGGAGAACTCCATGGACTACAACTAGGTTCAGCAATGCCATGCCGCTGCATATAGTCAACCTGACTCCTTAGACGATGACGCCTGTCAGGGTTGACCCGATACGGATGCTGTTTAATTGGCGCAGCACCGGCCACGTCAATGTCATGCTGCAGCACAGATGTCTGAGAAGGCACATCCGAGAACAGTGACCCATTTGACTTCACCAAAGCAAGCAGATCACCCCGCTGACTTTCAGTCAAATGAGACAACCGCAAGGGAAGCGACTCCAAAGCCTCAGAGTTACACAGCTTTCCCTGCGTCACTGCCACAGACAACCGTGGCTCACCCACATCACCACCCGTGTCAGGGGGCAGCACCACTGCAGCCAAAACAGGCTTAGATGAAACCGAAGGACACAGCTCCTCCCCATCAACCTCCACAGGCTCCTGCTCATGGTACTGCTTCAGCATGTTGACATGACAGAGCTGAGTCTTATGCCTCCGATCAGGGTTACCAATAACATAATCCCTCTCACCAACCTTCTTAACCACCTGATAGGGACCGCTATACCGAGCCTGCAGACTGGAACCAGGAATAGGCAATAACACCAGGATCTTGTCACCTGGAGAAAAATTCCTACTAGAAGCCTTCCTGTCGAACCAGTCCTTCATCCTAGACTGAGCAGAAGCAAGATTACCCATTGCCAGTTCGCATGCCCTCCTCAGTCTAGAGCGAAAAGTACAGACGTGGTCTAAAATACTATGTTTTGTATCCTCCTGCAACCATTTCTCCTTCAGGACCCTCAACGGACCATGTACAGTATGCGCGAACACCAGGTCAGCAGGACTGAACCCTAAAGACTCCTGCACGACCTCACGCACTGCAAACATAACTAGATGAACCCCCTCATCCCAGTCTTTTTCAAACTCCAGGCAGTAAGTCCTCAACATAGATTTCAAAGTCTGGTGAAACCTCTCAAGAGCTCCCTGGCTCTCAGGATGATACGCACTGGAGTAACAATGCTTAATATCTAACAACTTCATTACCTGACCAAAAACCTTCGACATGAAGTTGGAACCTTGGTCACTCTGCACAACCTTGGGCAAACCGAACAACGAAAAAAACTTAGTGAGAGACTTCACAATGGTAGGGGCAGTAATTCTACGCAAAGGGACCACCTCCGGAAAGCGGGTAGACGCACACATAATTGTTAATAAAAACTTGTTGCCCACCATTGCCGAGGTAGAGGACCCACACAATCAACTAGAATCCGCTCAAACGGCTCACCGACCACAGGGACTGGATATAAAGGCGCAGGAACAATCGATTGGTTCGGCTTTCCTGCCACCTGGCAAATGTGACAACACCTGCACTGCTGTTTCACGTCCTTTTTCAACCCTGGCCAAAAAAAATTCCGTAAGATACGGTCATACGTCTTATTGACCCCTAAATGTCCACCCAGAGGACCATCATGAGCCAAACAGAGTATCTCGTTCCTATACCGATGAGGCATCACAATCTGATCAACCACGCTCCAATCATCATGCCCAGATATATCCAAGGGAGACCACTTTCGCATCAGTAAGCCATCCCTTAGAAAATACCCTTTTGCTGTGGAATCCATATCATCCTCAGGCACCGCGCAGTCGAACAGATCAGATAAACCTGGATCACTCTTTTGCTCCTCAACCAGCCGGTCACGTGACAGTGACACCGGCACATTTCCAGACACTACCCCATCTTGAGATGTAGATACACCCTTCACAACACAGGATCTATCATCCTGATCCCCAAAAATGCTCTCAATCAGGTCCACCACATCCTCAAACTTTGCCTGGCTCTTAGCCATAGCCCTCGTGACAGCACAAGCTGCGAAGACCCTCGGATGCTGCATAGCCAATCTATCAGGACTCTGCACCATCGGAACAGCCGTCACCTCAGGAGTAACTGAACTCTACCTCCTGCCAAGTAATTCCCCAAAATCACAGAAACTCCCCCAATGGGAAAACACGGCCGTAACCCAACAGTTACCCGGCCTGAAACCAACTCGGACTCGAGACTCACGGTATGCAAAGGCACTACCATGTCATCCATCCCGAATCCTACCACTGGGACACTTGACCCAACAGATGATTCCCCAGAAAACGGCAGTACACTATCCAATATAAAGGACTGAGTAGCACCAGTATCACACAAGATGGATACTGGAACTCTATCACCCCCATCCTCTAGAGAAACAAAACCATTCATGATGAACGCAGAATAATTCCTACACTCATCAGACTCAGGCACCTCAGGAACCACAGGTGTCTTCTGTGTACCCACCAAAGCCACAGGCTTTGCATCCTTCTTTTTCAGCACGGGACACGACTTTAACATGTGCCCTTTCCCTCTACAATAGTAGCACACAGGACCTTCCTTAGTCCTCAAATTTCCGTCAACCTTATCAGCTTGGACCTCCCCCTGTATCAACGTGCTGCCACTTGCAGGCACAGAAACAGCTTTGACACTGCCACCGGCGACACCACCACGATCAACCGGCCATGCATCAAAACTATAGGATCGCCCAACAAAATCAGATTTATGAGTCAATACATACTCATCTGCCAACACATACTCATCTGCCAATACATACTCATCTGCCTTAGACACCTCATTCACCTTCTGCTCATTAAGGTAAATAGCAACCCTCTCAGGGAGACAGTTCTTAAAGTCTTCCATAATCATCAAGGCCCGCAGTAGCTCAAACTCCTTCACTCCTTGAGAAGCGCACCACCTGTCAAAAAGTGTCTCCTTCTCCCTAGCAAACTCCACATAAGTCTGACTATCAAACTTCCTAAAGCGCCGGAACTTCTGCCGGTACGCCTCTGGAACTAATTCATAAGCCCTTAATACTGTAGACTTCACACACTCATAGTCCAGACTGCTTTCAACAGATAAAGATGAGTACACCTCCCGTGCTTTACCCACAAGGACACACTGAAATAGCAAGGTCCACACGTCCCTAGGCCACTTCAAGGACAAAGCCACCCGTTCAAACACTGTGAAATACTTGTCCACATCCTTCTCACTAAACGGGGGAACCAGGCGGATGTTCTTGCTCATATCAAACTCCCATTCCCTAGAAGAAACCCGGGAATTATCTATTTCTTTTTCCCGCAGCTGAAATTCAGCCTTTTTGGTTTCCGCCTCAAGCTCAAGCCGTTTCATTTCAAGAACATTCATGAGCTCATCCTTTTTCAAGGCTATTTTCTGTGCCTCAAGCTCCATCTCCTTCAACCTAATGACTGCCTCCATGTCCTGACCAGGCTGTATAGAAGATGGAGGACTGACTGTACAACCAGGCAATACCTCACTTTCACCAAATCAGACCATAACACCGTCTTTATAGACTGTTTCTTCGAATGCTTATCAATAGACACGCCATAGTTATCCGCCAGCAAAATCAAACCCTCCTTAGTACACCTATCAAACAACTTCTGACAAGGAGCCTCAACAAAGTCTTGCATCTTAAATTCCATATCAAATGTAGCACCAAACCACCAGCTAAAATCTGGGCACAAATGCTACCACGAACAGGGAAGAAAAAATTCCCTCACCACACACAGACTTCCTCAGTAACCAGAAGCCTACCAAAAAAAACCCCATAAACGTCTAGGGTCCTCAAAGCTTAGGACGAGCCCCCATTTTGTTACGACTCCCGAATGCAGGTACTTCAGAGCCGCGTAACATAATTCAAAAACCAGGTTCAAGTTCAAAAATCTTTTAATTATTCAATGGAACACAAAACCCAAACCTGATTTAAACAACCCAGTCAGGGATATGGATGGACTAACAAACAATTAAACAGTGCTCCAGCCAGCCACGTAATGGACCGTCGAACCAGAGACTCTAAAACCTGCCTAAAGAGATATAACCCTGAAACAAAATACACGAAAACACTAAGGTCAGCCCTTATCCGTCCCAATTCAATATTTGTTAACAAGTAATGGTGAAAGTACACAAAGTTCTATGCCATGTGGCCAGGCCTTCTGCAGCTCACACCAGCAGACTGCTCACAAGTCAGGGTCGACGAAGAAGAGAGAGAATCCTGGGAAACTCTGGTATTTAAGCTTCAGATGAGTCACCCGTCACCTGACGCAGCTTGGCCAATCGGGTACAGGAGCCTTTAACCCCTTGATTCCAGACTCACAGCCACGAGGCCTGTACTCGGGAGAGAAACAGAGAAAGGTAAGTACATAGCATTCACCAGGGAGGGGGGGAGCGCCTAACACCTGCCAAACTGTGAATAAGACCTCAGTGGTGAATCAGGCTAAGCAGTAGATGGAGCATCACAATGGCTGAGAAGTGGAAGAAGGCTGCAGCAGGGAGAGACTACTAACCACCATGGAATCCATGCTGTTGGACTTGGGTTTGTATCTGTTAAGGTCCTGTGGCTACTGTTCGTGCACTAGTCTCCCCACGTTAAAGGATGTCACACAAAAGGAGGGGCACACTGCAATAAAGTCTGTGGCTCCAGGACCAACTAATTCAGCCATCTCAAGACCGACAGAAAGGACCCACCATGAGGACAATTATACTCAACCGAGTGGTCGCTGATGGCAATGGTGCAGTGGTCAGTTTACATCAGCCATCTCACATTAAAAGCATTCGTCCACATGCATGCTCAACTTCTCAGCACTGGAATGGAAACAAATCATAAATCATCCCTAACCAAGGGAATGACCAAGAAGATGTGTAGGAAGGAACTGCAGATACTGCTTTATACTGAAAATAGGCACAAAATGCTGGAGTAACTCAGCGAGACAGGCAGCATCTCTGGAGGAAAGGAATAGGTGACGTTTTGGGTCAGAATCCTTCTTCAGACTGAAGAAAGATTCCGACCAAAAACATCACCTATTCCTTTTATCCAGTAATACCTAAGAAGATGTTCAATCAATTAATTTAGGGAGAGAGTGGGTGCTTGCTATAGAATGCAACCATTTGAAATCTGCTGAGAAACTAGCTGCAAAGACACATGCTGTTTTTTTGTATAACATTTTTACTTATCTTTGTAGTATATCCCTGTTATGCTTTTTTTCTTTATCAAGGAAAATAAAATGGTTGGAACCTTTCTATACCAATTCCATTTGACCCCATATTATTGTTTAATTCTACTGTAAAATTATACAACAACCCTTCAGCACAAAGTGTGTGCAGTATCAATTAAGTCAGACCTAATAAACCAAAAGTATAGAAAAAATATGTTAACTTGAGCCTTCCAACCTGGATTGTATTTTCTATTACTTAAGTTGCAGCGAGCAATAACTGCATAGTCATTATTCCTCCTTCCCACCTCTTTCCATCTCCACAAACAGCAGAAAGTCCTTTTTTATTACGTCATTTAATGACATATAAATCCCCATTTACTAATGGATAATCCCACTTAACATTTCCTTTACTAGAGGCTTCAGATTTACCTTACAGTTGGTTAATACTTCAAACGAACTAATATCAGGTCAATTTACCCTGGTCCCAAAGATTAGCTTCTAGACCTGAACAACCAGGAATGTAGGCTCCATGGTTCACTAATGCTTATGGAAAAACTGAACTAATTCAATGGTGGTTGGTGAAAATGCATTGTTTAGACAGATTGCATTTGGCCATCATGATGTGAATCATCTCCTGAAACTCAGATCTAGAGCTTTTCATATGGCAAATGGATGTTTGCACAGGTTGTTGGGCTTTAATGAGCCATTAAGAAAGGCTTGTGGCTAACCCTAGGAAACATTTCCACTTGATTGTTTTTCATTCACAGAGAAACTCTCCAAGCATTAAGTATCCCTTGTCAGTTACAGTAAATGACGTTCACACTAAAGAGTGTGCTTCTGTTTAATGTGCCACATCTGCTCGACTTATACTGAGAAGTGGATTGAGCAGCAGCAGGGAAGTGTAAGACTGGCAATTTCCCCAACATTATTTCCATATTATTGCCATTGCTCACCTAGAATTACAGTTGACTCGATACTTGCATGCTCCAAGAAAATGCTGGACCAGAGACCCATAAATGGGCTCTGAGAGTCATTTTAAATAATAAATGTGGGTTGTGATACAACAATAATAGGGAGGGAGAAAAAACAGGTAAAAGAACAAGCATTGTAAAATAAATATTTTTCACATCCTTGGGATATTAAAGAGAAACATTTTTCATGTGATTTTCTCAACGGTGTCTCACAGAGCTTCTGTTTTGTCTATACCTGTAAAACAGTTGCTTAATATTCACAATGAATACCTCCGTCGTCATTCAACAATTTCATGGTTGTTGATATTAGACAAAGAACATGTTGTTTCAGGATCTATTTCAGACTTCACACTACGAAGGTCAGATACCAACATCTCACTTCCTTGGAAGGCTTTAGAAGTTTTGCATATCCTCTACAACTCTCAGCAGCTTGAATTAGGAACAGCTCCATCGAAGACTGCAAGAAATTGCAGCAAATTGTGGACGCAGCCCAGAACATCCACACAAACCAACCTCCCCTTCATTGACTCCGTTTATAGCTCACGCTGCTTCGGCATGTCCAGCAGCATAATCAAGGACAAGTCGCACCCTGGCCACTCCCGCTTCTCCCCTCTCCCATCAGGCAAAAGGTATAAATGTGTGAAAACGCACACATCCAGATTCAGGAACAGTTTCTTCCCAGCTGTTATCAGGCAACTGAATCATCCTACCACAACCAGAGAGCAGTCCTAAATGACTATCTACCTTATTGGTGACCCTCGGACTATCCTTCATCGGACTTGCTGGCTTTACCTTGCACTAATTGTTATTCCCTTATCATGTATCTATACATCGTAAATGTCTCAATTGTAATCATGTATTACTGTATCTTTCTGCTGACTGGATAGAATGCAACAAAAGCTTTATACTCTACATGCGAAATAAACTAAACTAAACTAATCAATGCTCTGAGTAAAGCAATGAGAGATATTAGGTAACAACACATGTAAGCTGATATATACTGCATTACTACATGCCTGGACATGGAAACATGACTGAAGTAGCTATGGAATTTCCTGGATCTGTTCCATCTCTCACAGGTCTCTTGCACAGATATAAAAGAAATACAAAATAAGCTCATGGACCAGCATCTTCTCATCCAATCAGACACTACAGCCCCCGGGAAAACAATGCATTCACAAATCCTCTGTCCAAACTTTTCAGTTTGTAAGAAGAATAGCTGATTTTGATGGAAGATCTAACTTTTGCCAGGACGAGGGCCTGAGGTTTAGGGAAAGGTTGAGTAATCTAGGGCTTTATTCCTTGGACCATAGGAGGATGAGGGGTGATCTTATAGAGGTGAATAAGATCATGAGGGGAATAGATAGGGTAGTTGCACATAGTCATTTACCCAGAGGAGGGGAATCAAGAACCAGAGGTCATACGTTTCAGGTGCTCACCAGTAAGATTCAGGTAGGTCGTAGTGTCATGTATGACCTTGTAGGAGCAGGGTAATTACAAATGAGTATGTCTTTTACCATTGCCTTGAGATCCTGATTCTGCCTAATTGGCCACTCATTCCCAAAATTGAGACCTCCAATAATGGAATGTTGCCACAAGTGTCACCATTTGACATCCTGGAATAAGTAATTACACAACTAAAAAGCACTCCCTATTAACGTAACTACATTTTGTGCATATTGGAAATAGCTTGATCAATTTGCAGTGAGCTCTGAATCAGCCCCGGCAATTCTCCCAAGTCAACCAGGTCTCGTTAAGCAACCAAACAGCATGAATTTGTAGGTGTTACTCTTCAACAAACGCTGTATATTCCACGCAGAACCTCCGGTTTGTGCTGATAAGGGAATAAATTACCGACGTGATGTTGACATGTGCATGGCCAACACTGGAAAACATGCTCAAATAAGTTGCGCGATAAAGTGCCGCAACTAGCTGGAGCTCACTAGGAAATAATTGTTTGCGTGATCTAATCATGGTGGCGCCATGACCAGGTGCTCAAGGTGGTTGCTGAGAGCATAGCCACTGCCATCGGTAACAGCAAACACCACCATGCCCCAAATAAATCAATCACTTTTGTCAAAGCTGGAGAGAAGCCTCGACCACAACCAAAAACAAGGACGGGCCTCCTCTACACAGCCACTGACTGGCAGCTGCACGTCGATCTGGGCAAACAGCTGAAATTTCCACAGCACATCACAGCAACATCACTCCGGCCAGACATGATCATCACCTCCGAAGTGACAAAACAGCTGATCATTCTGGAGCTGACAGTGCCCTGGGAAGAGCGTATTGAAGAGGCTAATGAGAGGAAACACGCAAAGTACCAGGAACTGGTGGAGATGTGCCAGGACAGAGGCTGGAAGACATACCATGAGCCCATAGAGGTGGGCTGTAGAGGCTTTGCAGGACGCTCACTCTGCAAAGTCCTCAACCAGTTGGGCATTACGGGGCTGGCAAAGAAGAGGGCCATTCAATCCGCAAGCGAAGCCGCAGAGAAAGCCACTAGGTGGCTTTGGATTAAGAGGGCGGTTGCTGCTGGGACGCAAGTTGGGACTTGATCATCCCCGGCTGGGTCGCCTGGGCGAGGGTGTCTGCTGTTGTGAGACCCGAAATACCCTATGACCCCAGGTCATATCACTGATGATGCATCCCAGCGCATCTAAAATATGTATCTTTCATACAATCCAGGCTAAATCATCTTCTGCAATTTGCACATTAAAAGTTTTAAGTTTTAAGCTTTTGTTTCAAAAATATGTACCTATGTTTCTGCTTTAATTTGGGTGAAAAGAGTATAAGTGTCAAATAATGTCTGGCTAAACTAGTGGATGTTTTCCCCTGGAGGGGACCCTGAAGAAATTGAACATTTAACAATCTTCCAGCTAATTAGAAATAAAGCTAAAACATATTTATCATTCTTTTACAAGCCTGTAACTGTAAAATGAATGGATCAATCAATAGCACTAAAATAAATCATGAAATTGCTGTTGCAGAATACACAACATTGCGATGCTGCTGTATACATCATTACATTCTGCTCAACAACTCTTGAGGTTTAGTGTCTCTTGGTCCCCATAACAGTGATTCCAGGTTTTGCAGTTCAGTAGGAAAATATATGAGAGCCTGCAACCAAGTTCGGTGTCAAGTTTATAGAAGCATCCATAGAAGCATTTCAATCAGATGCATCACAGCAAAGATGCGTCTTCCTCGTGTCATTTTTGCAAAACTGAGAAAAAAAGGACTCCGATTATAACCATAAAAGTTAAAGATAACTGCTACAAAATGCTGTAAAAACAATTGCTTCTCTGAAAGATGCATAAAATCTAGCAGAATAGCCATAAAAAATAAAATGTAAACATGAGTAATTCTACAGGGTCCCTGGTGAAATCGCATCTGGATAGTTATGTATAAATATGGCCTTCCCACCAAAGGAAAGATAAATGTGTGACAGACAAAATGCAATGAAGTCTCACCAGATTGATTCCTATTATGGTGTATTTATCATATCAAATAGGAGATTAAGCAGATTCTTTTGAGATATCTTGAGAAAGTAGATCATGGGATGAAATGCCCCCTGGCTGGATAGTCAAGAACCAAAGGTCACAGTCTGAAAATAAAGGATCAGTCACTGGTTCACTGGTTTATTTATTATCACAATGAAAGTCTCCTTGTGTAGAATGCCCATTGGCTACAGTGTGTGCTCTCTACAGAATACAGCACAATTCCTCATCCAGCTTACTCCAAAACAACTTCCAAACTCATGGGGCTGTTCATAGCTCTGAGTGTGGGTAATAAATAACAAGCAGTGTCCACACCCCGCAATACTTTGAAAATAGTGCAGTCTATTGTTAGAATTCTCTACCCAAGAGGCTCAGGCATTGTCTATTCAAGAAAGCCACCAGTAGAATTTTGGAAACACAATGAACCGCAGATGCTGGAACCTTGAGCAAAACATAAAGTGCTGAAGTAACTCAAGGGGCCAAGCAGCATCTGTGGAGGGAATGTGAGAGTATGGCCCATCCTCTTGTTTGCTTCAGTGAATGAGAAGGAGTTAAGAAGGAGATAACGAGATAGCCCCACCCCATGGCAACTCTTTGCATGCTCTTCACAGAGGATCAACTATCATCTGATAAAATCACATTACTCTTTTAAATCTCTTTTCCAGTTGTAAACTTAGTATAATTTTGACCTGCTGTGCTCGAGTTTGACTTGATTGTATTTGCATATAGTAATATCTGATCCGAATGGATAGCATGCAAAAACAAAGCTTTTCATTGTACCTCGGTACACTTGACAATAATAAGCCTAAACCTAAAATAAGTCAGTAATGGATTGGAGCATCATCTGCACACTGCAGTCTACTACTAAGGGATAGGCTGAAGGTTCGTTTCATCCTCCTAGGAAGTCTGATGCTGAGAATGGGGAAGAACTCTTCACAAATACAGAGGCAGTCAATTACCAATGGCAGGAATGCTTGAACTGCAATTCTGTCCTTGGCATGAGTGCCCTTGACTGCATCGCACAGCAGCAGTTGTCCAGACCCAGGGATACAGCGTGGAAACAGACCCTTTGGTCCAACGAGTCCACACCGCCAATCGATCACCCACACACTACTGCTATGCCCTACACACAAGGGGGAATTTACAGAAGTCAATGGACTGAAGAACCTGCACGCCTTTGGAATGTGGGAGGAAACTGGAGCACCCGGAGAAAACCCACGGGGTAACAGGGAGAACATACAAACTCCACACAGACGGCACCCGTAGTCGGGATCGAACCCAGGTCTCCGGCGCTGTGATGTCCCCCCTCCCCCCACCACAATCATTCTGAGGAAGGGTCCCAACCCAAAATGTCAGTCATTCATGTTCTTCAGAGATGCTGCCTGACCTGTTGAGTAACTCCAGCACTTTGCGTCTATCTATGGTATAAACCAGCATCTGCAATTCTTTGTTTCTCGATATTTGATACTTAATATAATTCAATTGATTATGTCAAAACAAATTGATGATGTGTCTTTTTTTCACTAGCATCTGCAGGTCCTGTGTCTCCATTGAATTGCTGTTCAGTTCTACCACTACAGTTCTTGTTGCTACAGCTCTAATCCTGCTTTGTGCTTACTGTGGATGTTTCAAGTCACATATATCTTCACGGTTTGGTTTCTAAGATGCTGAATAATCTTTCTTCTTAGCTTCAACGCTTCTTAGCAAACTAGATGCTTCCAGCGACAGGTACATTATAAACCATGGAACATAACATGATGAGGAGGATGAGCACAGAGTAAGAGCTGAAAGAAAAGAGAATTGAGCTTTTCAGAAGGAGGTTATATCCATCCAGAATATTGAAGGAGAAATTAGCCAACCTGACCCTGCTAATGAGACAACGTGAAGGCTCTTTGCTTGAGTGTGGATTATGAAATCTGCCATCTGCGCCAGTTAAAGTTGCAACTTCACAAGAGTCATAGTGCAAATGCCTGTGGTGTGATCGTTATGATTAACTCAGTGGTGGAAAGCTTTAGTCATGAACCCACAATCTCAGCATCTACAAAAAAAACAAAGTGCTGAAGGAACTCAATGGGTCAGGAAGCATCTGTGGAGTGATGGGAGAGACACTTTTTAGTTTGTGTCTTTCCAGGCCAGAGCTGAAGACATTACATGCATATAATGTTCTTACATAATTTCCTTGCATAATTTTCCACCGCTATATAAGGATGGACACAGCGATTCTGATCACACTTTATTCTCTCAGAAATCATCTCAGCAAACAGAGTAAACTAGTTAGTTTGATTGCTTTATAGACTTTCCATTGACCCAAAAAACTAATAAATGATACTTGTATGGCACTGCATATTTAGTTGAATTGAGTTTAGTTTATTGTCAGGTGTACCGAGGTACAGTGAAAAGCTTTTGTTGAGTGCTAACCATGTCAACCATGTCAACCCTTGTTCAATTATGCCATCAACCGAGTTTTCACTTCATCAGCATCCAGCAGATAGACGACTAACACCACTCAATCGCCAGTATCCTGAGCCGTCTACTATCTCAGCTTCAACTGAGTCATTGGGACAAACCAGGTTACAACATTGCTCCTGACAGGGATGGAGTCAGGGCCGGCGTTAAGCCGATTTGACCGATTGCTCCCAATTGGGCCCCGCGCCTAAGCGGGGCCCCGCACTAATGTTCAGTATTTCGTACGGAAATACGAATTCTCTTTGTTAAATAAAGATTTTTTTTAATTCGCCATCCGGATTTTTTTTAAACGAACATGTATAACAACCGCTGCACGGCCATCATACACAAACGATTTGTTAACTAGTGCTGTTAGCACTTCTTAACGGTAAATACTTAACACCTTGTTATGCAATGTCATGAATCTGCATCTATCCACATTCCTCAGTAAATGTTATAGTGTTTTGAACAAGTATTAATGACGCCGTGTTCCTTTGAATAAAATTCACGCGGTGTCATTAATACTTGTTTAAAACACAATTACATTTACTGAGGAATGTAGATCGATGACACGTTGAGAATTTCATTTAACTCACCATCATGAGTGAGGGCCCCGGACCGCGAGAAGGGGCTTCTTCCTGGTGTGCAGGTTTGTCATTCACCTACCGACCCACGTTGTGTCCAAAGATCTTATAGCGGAGCTTTGGTTGTGTCTCTCTGTCTTTTGCTCACTCCCTCCCTCCCTCCCTCTTTCTCTCGCGCTCTCTCTCCCTCTCCCCATATTGTCTCTCTCTAGCTCCCCCACTCCCTCTCTATCACCCTGTCCCCTCAGCATTCCCGGAATCATTGACGTTTTGCAGTAGACAAAAATGCTGGAGAAACCCAGCGGGTGAGGCAGCCGCCTGGCCCGCTGAGTTCCTCCAGCACTCTGTGTTTTTTGTTTGGCTCTGAAGTTGAAGGTGGCTCAGCGGGACGGGCAGCGGCTCTGGGGAGAGGGTTGTGTTTCTGGTCGAGACCCTTCTTCAGACAATCACAAGTACTCTCATCGACGCGAGTTCAGTTCGGTCTGAAGAAGGGTCTTCTCTCCAGAGTCGCTGCGCTGCCTGTCCTGCTGAGTTACTCCAGCTTTATGTCTATCTTCAATTTCAGAGAATTACAATTTCTCACGGGGGGCTTATAACGTCTCTAAACCCCTCTGGGACCCTCTGAACACGTCTAAACCCCCTCTAGCCCCCCTATTTCCCTCTATTCCCCTCTAAACAATTGTAAACACACCTGAACCCATCTGAAGCCCTCTAAACATCTCTAAACCGTTTAAACCCATCTAAACTAGGAGGCTGCAAGGTGACTTGGATAGGCTGGGTGAGTGGGCAAATGCATGGGAGATGCAGTATAATGTGAATAAATGTGAGGTTATCCACTTTGGTGGCAAAAACAGGAAAGTAGACTATTATCTGAATTGTGGCCGATTAGGAAAAGGGGAGATGCAACGAAAAATGCTCACGGCAGACCAAACGTGTTAAACAGAAATTGGTCAGATATTGAGCTTTACACGGTGAGAAATCATGTGAAATAATCACTGAATTTAATTTTAAATGAATGTACCTGCATGTTATACTGTTTAGTTTGGAGATACCACCAGATAGTCTGGTTGATACAACCAGATTAGTTTGGAGATACAACCAGATTAGTTTGGAGATACAACCAGATAGTCCACTGAGTTCGCACCGACCAGCGATTTTTGTTACAGATTTGACAAATTTATTTGGCGGCCAATCAAACGCTGTCTCTAAGGGGGTTGCATCCAATCACCAACCAGCTTGCCTTAAAATTCCCGAAACTACACGAAATATAAACATACATAAATTTTTACTTTTCTAGAGTAGGGGCCCCGCCATCAGTTTTCTAATTGGGCCCCGCAATTCCTAGCACCGGCCCTGGATGGAGTCAATCATTACCATGCTGAACCAAATACAGCACTCACAAATGGTGTGGTGGTGCTTGTGACAAGATTCATTGTGGTCCATTGTCGTTGCACAACTTTGCTATCAAGAAGTGAGTACTTTGGCCGACTGTGCAGAGAAAGGCTGAGGGCAAGAGCTTGAAGAGAAGGAAAAAGAGGAGAGAGAAGACAAAAAAGCAAAAGGGAGGATGTATTCTCCCTTTACATAGTCAGACTATCCATAACTTTATTTAATTATCAATAAAAGCAGAAACAATTCCTCATTGATAAACAATCTGTCATTTAAGGGCCTGTCCCACTAACACGACACGACTGAATTAGGCTATTCTGCCCATCGATCTTTCCTACTCAAACCCATTCTGCTGCCTTCTCCTCGTAACCTTGGACAAGAACCTATTAATCTCCGTTTTAAAAATACCGAAAGACTTGGCCTACACAGCCATCTACGGCAATGAATTCCACAGATTCACCACCCTCTGGCCAAATAAATACCTGCTCATCTCCTTTCTAAAGTTGTGCCCTTTCAAACTGAGGCTGTGCCCTCTGGTCCTAGACTCTGCCACTAGTAGAAACATCCTCTCCCCATCCACTCTATCCAGGCCCTTCATTATTTGTCACTTCAAAATTAAGACTACAAAAAATACATCTTACAACAATGTTACATGCAATACTAATCAGCAACCCTTGTGTTTTTGTCTGTGCTCATGCCCTGTTGATGTTATCCCTGCAACTGCTGTGCAGCTGAGGCAGACCAATCACTCTCATAAGTTCTTGTGATAGGAGCAGAATTAGGCCATTCGGCCCATCAAGTCCATTAGGCCATTCGGCCCATCCGCCATTCAATTATAGAAACATAGAAACATATAAAATAGGTGCAGGAGTAGGCCATTAGGCCCTTCGAGCCAGCACTGCCATTCAATATGATCATGGTTGATCATCTAAAAGCAATACCCCATTCCTGCTTACTCCCCATATCCCTTGATTCCATTAGCCTGAAGAGCTATATCTAATAATATAATATTAAGGGACAGATGTTTAGGGGTAACATGAGGGGGAACTTCTTTACTCAGAGAGTGGTAGCGGTGTGGAATGAGCTTCCAGTGGAAGTGGTGGCGGCAGGTTCGTTGGTATCATTTAAAAATAAATTGGATAGGCATATGGATGAGAAGGGAATGGAGGGTTATGGTATGAGTGCAGGCAGGTGGGACTAAGGGAAAAAAGTTGTTCGGCACGGACTTGTAGGGCCGAGATGGCCTGTTTCCGTGCTGTAATTGTTATATGGTTATATGGTTATATGGTTAACTCCCTCTTGAATACATCATGGCTGATATATATCTCCCTCCTAACCCCATTCTCCTCCCTTCCCCCCATAACTCCTGATACCCATACTAATCAACTCTCATTAGAGTAGCTTGAAGATGCAAGGCTTAGTTACAAACTGCACCATTTCAGCTTGGAAGGAAAACAATTGGGATTGGCAGGAAAAGGCAAGGGCCCTGATGGAATGGTTAGGTGGCCAAATGAACACTATCTTTCTGTCAACAGTTAAATAAGTTCATGCCACAAAGAGTCACTCCCACTTCCTCCAGGGAAGTGACTCAGCAATCCAATGACCCGTTGGAAATCTGATTTCTGGAACTGCGCAATTTTAACCACAGACATCATATAAACAGTGTGAGTTTCCATGAAGCAAGTCGACCTTCATGATCGAGGTCTGAGCTTCACTGCAGCCTTCAGACACAGGGCGGCTGCTGCAGGGCAAAGTGATGCATTAACCATTGTATGTTGTGTCATGGTGGCCTCCAGAAATGTGCCTTGTGGCTGATCACCGCTCCCACTGGCAAAAATGGGCTGGAAACTCTGCCTGCTCCTTGATATTGAAGGCAGCCTCTGACAGATATCCTCATGCACCAAGCATTGTCTTGGTGTATGCTCTGTAACCTATCTCATTGAAGTCTTCTGCAGCCATGTATGACCTCCAACAAGCTTGTAACCACATTAACCCATGGTTTTGCTTCTGCCTGCATGTATATTCCATCTCCAAATTATCCTGTATATTCACCTGGCAGCACTACCTAAAAGGGTAGCTGCCACCGTAAAATTGGAAGGCTGTATATTGTTATTATTGCTATGGCCATACGATCTCTGGATGTTTAGCCAGGGAATATGACATTAGTAAGACACAATGATAAGGCTGTGATGAGGAGAAGGATGTCAAAAACTACCTTCAGCTTGTAAATCAGATGAAATGTTGAATGGGAACAGAAAGCAATGAGGAGAATGGGTCTTAATATTTTGGATAGTTTCTGTCCTGCTGCCACCTGGGAACTCAGCAATGATCATCCTAACAAAGGCCAGCATTGTCTATCCATAGGGATCATTACATGCAGGTAGGCACTCTTCTAAACATGCCTAATCTTGCTCTGTGAGAGAATGGGTAGAGTATTTTTGAGAATAATGCAAGGTGTATCTGCCTTGTTAAATATCTGGCAGTGGCTACAGGCTGGGAGATGTGGCTGAAGTTTTGCTCAATGCTAAATAGTGTAGAGATACAGAGTGGAAACAGTCCATCATGTCTGTGCCGATCAACGATCACGTACACTAGTTCATTGTTATCCCAGTTTTGCATCCTACACACTAGGGACAATTTCAATGACTTTGATTTCTTGTTTGGGTCATCAAACTTCCTTGAGGTGCTACAGAATGTTCAGGTTCAGTGATTTCACTCCTGGCTTTAACCTCCCGCCACCATCTGTCATGTGCCTGCACTTTTTCTTAGCTCAATTTGATCGGAAACATCTCTACTACTTTCCACATCCCTCACCAAGATTATTCCCACTGCGTCTGGAAACCTTGAAGTGTGCTCTTAAATAATAATAATGGATGGGATTTATATAGCACCTTTCTAGAATACTCAAGGCGCTTTACATCGCATTATTCATACATTCCTCAGTCACACTCGGTGGTGGTGAGCTACTTCTGTAGCCACAGCTGCCCTGGGGCAGACTGACGGAAGCGTGGCTGCTAATCTGCGCCTACGGCCCCTCCGACCACCACCAATCACTCACACACATTCACACACAGGCAAAGGTGGGTGAAGTGTCTTGCCCAAGGACACAACGACAGTATGCACTCCAAGCGGGATTCGAACCGGCTACCTTCCGGTCGCCAGCCGAACACTTAGCCCATTGTGCCATCTGTCGTCCGTGCTCTTTCATATCTTATGTTATTGTTCCGTCTTTCCTACATCAGGATCCTTGTAGAACAACTGCCAGTACCGGCACTCACCATATTATAGCTCCTTGGAGTCATACAGCACAGAAACAGGCCTTTAGGCCCAACCCGTCCATGTGGACAAATCTGCCACATCTAAGCTCGTCCCATTTACCCACATTTGGCCCACATCCCTCTAAACCTTAGATAGACACTAAATGCAGGAGTAACTCAGCGGGACAGGCAGCATCTCTGGAGAGAAGGAAAGGGTGACGTTTTGGATCGCGACCCTCTGAAGGAGGGTCTCGACCCGAAACGTCACCCAGTCCTTCTATCCAGAGATGCTGTCTGTCCTGCTGAGTTCAGCATTTTGTGTCCATCTTTGGTTTAAACCAGCATCTGCATTTCTTTTCTCCACATTCCCTCTAAACCTTTCCTTTCCATATTCATGTCACATTATAGTTCCCCTTTAGGAAGAGCCCACTGGCTTTAAGGATTGCAGGCTACCTTTAACATGAAATTAACCTCTCATTACTCCTGCTAATGAGGTCAGCTGATCTACAGCATGGGCAAAGCTCAGTGAATGTTGGAATTATTGAAACGCATAAGCAACAAAGTTGTTGTTGTGCTTGCATTGCTGCCAATGAGCACAGGCCAGGGGTCAGGATTGCAGTGGAGTGCCAAAGGCATTCAAGTGGGTTTCCTTGGCGATCGCAATTTAAAATTGCAAGATTGGGACAGGAGGGCATGGCTAATCTTTTTATTTTAACTGACCCCTTCAGTCAATTTTTGTCCACAGATCTAAATGGAAGAAAGTGCAGAACAAGGCACAACATGACAATGTGTAAGAAAACAAACAGATTCAGCAAGTAAGGCAGATTTACAAAGATAAAATCAGAAATAGCCTGAAAAAAAAAGACAAATCCCTCATTTTGTTTTAATTTCACATTAGTTACATGTAGTTTGATCCACAAAGATTGAGAACATTTACTGGGGATTCTTTATTTAATCTTCTATTCTAAACTTAGAGGTATAAAGAGATACAACATGGAAACAGGTCCTTCAGCCCATTGAGTCCAAGCTAACAATCAAGCACTAATTTTATGATTGCTCCTACCCTAAACTCCTTTTAGTCTCACCACATTACCATCAATTGACCCTACATTATGCCTCTCACATATGCATTAGGGGCAATTTACAGTGGCCAACAAATCTATCATCTTGGGATGTAGGAGGAAACCAGAACACCTGGAGGAAACTCACGAGGTCACACGATGAATGTGCAAACTCCACAAAGACAGCAGCAGAGGCCAGGACTAAACACAAGTTGCTGGATCAGAGAGGCAGTAACTCTGCTTGCTGCACCATCATGCATGAAACAAATCTGGAAGACTTTATTGCAATATACAACAGAGCAAATATCTCAATTTCATTATTGCTTTGCTACTACATAATACACAATTTTGCAACAAATACTGGAACTATTCTGTAATAAGTTTTCATGAAAACAATCCCATATCTCTATTAGTCGCTCCGTCTGTTGATCAGTTGAATCCAATAAATGTCACCTTTTCTGCTCCCCTCATATCATCAGCTTTGTTGTTTGCTGTGCTTTATGCAATCAGATTTCAATAACTGCAATCTATCCCATGAACATAATACAAACCTGCTCCCTGTTCAGGGTTTATGTTTGTAAGGACCACCTGCATGAAATTTGCCTTTTTTGTTTGATCATAGAAAAGATTCAGAAAGCTTTGCTACATTTTCATCACAATGATATCATATGCAAGGGATGAAATGGTGCGTTTTGACATCATCAATTTAATTATATTAAGTGTCAAAAATCCTTAAGAAACATCCAAAAAATTATGTTGGATATACAAGAAACTGTCAATGCTGGTTTACAAAAAAAAGACAAAGTGCTGGCGTAACCCGATGGGTCAGGCAGCATTTCTGTAGAACATAGATTGTGATGTTTTGATTTGAATGTGGGGGTGGTGGGGGGGGGAGGGGGGGAGAAAGCTGGAAGAGAGGTGGGGGAGCATAAATATTAGCAAGTGATAGATGGTTACAGGTAAGGGGGGATTGATAGGCAGATAGTTGGACAAGAGCCAGAAATGAAAAGTGAAAAAGTGTGAGATATGGATAGAAAGATGTGAAATTTGATGCCAGAGATAAGAATATAGGTGAAAGGGGAGTGGGAAATGGGTACGAGTCTTGGCAGGGCAGTGGGAAGAGAGGGGGTGGGGAATATTGGGGTGGGATGGCGTTATTTACAGATTAATTACCTAAAATTAGAATATTCAGTTCTTGCCATATGCTTGTAAACCACCCAAGAGGAGCTGCGAGGTGCTGTTCCTCCAGCTTGCATGTGGCCTCAGTCAGGCAATGGAGGCCTAGGAAATAAGGGAATGGGAATGGGAAGGGGAGTTAAAATGCTTAGCATTGATTTTGTGTCTGGACAATCCTCCACCTGCGAACTTCCCAAAATTTAGAAGGCCTGTAGGAGCACATCTAATAAGCATAAGGCATGCAGGCACAGGTACTGGTGAATGTGTATTCTATCATCGTCATCGAAGAGATCTATGGGAGGTGCTGCCTCAAAAAAGCAGCCAATATCATCATAGAACAACATCACCCTGGCCATGCTCTCCTTTCATTCTGACCATTGGGCCCAAGGTGTAGGTGTCTGAAGGCCATCACCACCATCACTTTTTCCCAACAACTACCAGGCTCTTGACCACAACACAACATTAGTTGCACTCTAGATTACAGGTTATTTTGCACTATTATTGTTTTTTACATTATTGATTTTTTTAAAATTATATATTATTCATGTGCATTGTATTTATAGGTCTGTAATGCTGCTGTAAGTCAGAATGTCACTGTTCCACTGTCAGTACATGTGAGAATTAAACACGCTTGACTCTTGACTCTTGATGTACCAGGCAGATGGAGCAGGCAGAAGGCATCTTGCGGTTGAGTAAGTCAACCATGTAACATTTCTTTTTAGCAAGATAAAAATCATCTGCCTTAAGGGTCATTATTTTTCCCAAATCAGAAATAACTTTCCAATTACTTCTACAGCTCCAACTGCCCACACCATCAGGCTGTTGATTTACACAAACATCTGGGGCTGAGTGAAATGTCGGTACTATAACAACATTTAAAAGACATTGGGACAGGTACATGGATAGGAAAGGTTTAGAGGGATATGGACCAAATGTGGGTAGGTGGGACTAATTTAGGGGGAGCATCGTGGTCGGCATGGGCAAGTTGACCACAAGGCTTGTTTCTGTGCTGTACAACTCCATGACTCTAGGAACCACAGTCCCCAGTGACCTTGCTCCTCTCAAGATCCCATTGAGAGAAAACCTTCGGAATGAAACACCAAGAGTTGACTGGAGTAATTTAGAACTGCCCGGCTCAGGCAAGGAATTGCCAAATTTGACACAATTGATTCATTTAGCGCCATCAATCAATAGGTCTGCCACAATGGAGATGATCAGACATCAAAGATGTTTGGCTAACCATCTCCCAAGGAAGGAATGTGTAGGAAGGAACTGCAAATGTTGGTTTAAACCGAAGATAGACACAAAAAGCTGGAGTAACTCAGCGGGACAGGCAGCATCTCTGGAGAGAAGGAATGGGTGACATTTAGGGTCGCTTTTTGTGTCTATCCCAAGGAAGGAAATTGCCCTCCTATCGCCAGTGATTTAAATCCTCGCTCTTTACAAATGTACTTTGCTCATCTCTGAGATATTATATTTTACTTCCAGTGAAGTTTTATTTTATTTTCAAGGATTACTGGAAATTATGAAGGAAGAGTTAGGACGGCTTCTCCTTTGTATAATTCATTTATTTCTGCTAGAGGAAATGGAAATGGAATCACATACATAGGCATCCAATTAACTTAAAATGAATGATTAATATTTTAACTCGATCTGCTAAATATGGTATCTCAGGCTTAATCCATCTTCAACTTCTTCAGGGACCTTTGGTTCATCATAATGTCAAAAGTGGAGATGTTTGTTGATGATTCTATAATGTTCAAATTCATTTAAAACCGTTCAGCAAATGAAGCACCCCAGGCCAAAGCAACATTTAGACTTAGGTGGAGATGTGGAGAATTATATTCATACCAGGCATTGACCATCTTCAACAAGTGTCTAACCAGCTTCTCGACATTCAATGGCATTACCATCACCAAGTCCCCCACCATCAATATGCTAAACTGTTATCAATGACCTGAAACCCAAGTATTGTTCGGCATGGATTAGAAGGGCCGAGATGGCCTGTTTCCGTACTGTAATTGTTATATGGTTATATGGTTATTGTGAATCTTCCTGCATCCTTTGTTGAATGACACACCTCCTGACACCTCGAAACCTTTCCTCCTTCTATGAGGCACGAGACAGGAGTGTGTTGGAATAGATTTCCCATGCCAATTTGTCTGTATTAGTGCAGTGACAACAACTTTCAAGATTCTCAGGATCATCCAGGATGTAACATCTTATTTAACTAACGTTCTCTTTATCATCATAAAAAATAATTTCCCCAACCAAAGGAGTACCACGGTTGCAATGTATACTACCTTCAAAATGCACTGCAGTTACTCAACAAGGCCACTCCAACAGCACCTCCGTAACTCTCAACCTCAACCATCTATAACAAATGAGTAATAAAATCTTGTATAGACACAAAAAGCTGGAGATGTTGCCTGTCCCACTAAGTTACTCCAGCTTTTTGTGTCTATCTTCGGTTTAAACCAGCAGCTGCACTTCCTTCTAACACAGTAAAATCTTGTATCACTATTGTGCTTTCAAACATTCTAAGGTGCTTCACAGTAATGCCATCAAATAAAGTTTGATGTTGATTTTTTAAAAGAGATATTAAGGCACATGATCAACAGTTTTGGAAGTAGAATAGCTTGGATGAGTAATCATAGCGCATTTTGTAGGTAGTGTACTTGCAACCTTGGCCCTCCTTTGGTGGAGGAAATGAATAGAAACATAGAAACATAGAAAATAGGAGCAGGAGTAGGCCATTCGGCACTTCGAGCCTGCACCGCCATTCAATATGATCATGGCTGATCATCCAACTCAGTACCCTGTACCTGCCTTCTCTCCATACCCCCTGATCCCTTTTGCCACAGGGGCCACAACTAACTCCCTCTTAAATATAGCCAATGAACTGGCCTCAACTACCTTCTGTGGCAGAGAATTCCACAGATTCACCACTCTCTGTGTGAAAAATGTTTTCCTCATCTCGGTCCTAAAAGATTTCCCCCTTATCCTTAAACTGTGACCCCTTGTTCTGGACTTCCCCAACATCGGGAACAATCTTCCTGCATCTAGCCTGTCCAACCCCTTGTAAGTTTCTATAAGATCCCCCCCTCAATCTTCTAAATTCTAGCGCGTACAAGCCGAGTCTATCCAGTCTTTCTTCATATGAAAGTCCTGACATCCCAGAAATCTGTCTGGTGAACCTTCTCTGTACTCCCTCTATGGCAAGAATGTCTTTCATCAGATTAGGAGACCAATTTATGTTGGTAAAGGGCCTGTCCCACTTGGCGAGTTTTTCGGTGACAGCCAGCATAATTGACTGACGTATCAGGTCACCTAAAAATTCGTGGCGTGATGCGGCGGTGACACGGCGTGATGACATATGACGCATGGTATTTTTTCAAGTGTCGCAACATTTTCTTTATCGCCAGCAGTCGCCAAAAAAATTGCCAAGTGGGACAGGCCCTTAAAGTGAGCTGTTATGATCTGGATGATGCTAATTTTCTTGAATCTTGCTATTTTTTTGTAATTTGGGCCTCAAGTGTGTTTGTGGGTTTACTCATTGGCATCAGAGATTAACTTGTGCCTCAAAGTTCAATTCAAGTTTACACTAATTTGACTAATGTCTGACCAGGTGTGTGTCTTAATACTGCTGGGCCAAAGAGTGTAAAAACAGTCTTTGCTACTAACTTTTATTTAATTATCCCAATTGGAAACTGCCCACATTAAACATGAAGTGAAAGCACAATTAGCTTGACTATTGTCTTTTCCACAGTCAATTAACCCAAAAGCACTTACTGTCCAGTCTTATACACAAAGAATGTCTCCTTGTGTTAAGCATTGGTAAAGTTCTGGCACTAATATATATAACCTAGCAAATCGCAGCACCTTCAGACAGAGGACGGCAAAATATTATAAAAGCAGCTCTTCATTTGTGTTGTTTTAATAGCTGTCAACATTCAGGAAATTATAAGATTAGTAGTTATCATTGGTAAAAGCAACACATATTGCATGTAAATAACCAATTTACATGCAAGGAAGCAAACTTATTTCAACACGCTACACCCAACAAATTGGGTCAATTTCTGAAAGCAAGGTGAATGATTATTCCTGCTAAATGCTGACACTTGACTTGACTATTTGGATCTGAATACACATTTTGAATCGGGGTTTAACATGATCTTTCACAATCTTAGAATTAATCCATCATTAATTTTGCAATGTCTGGAGGTTTAAACTCTTGATTATACAGTATGCTTACAGATTTATTGCAAAGTTTATGATGTTCCACTTGCTCTCTGTGGGTTGCTCTGCTGATGATGAATCATGCATACAAACCAAGCTTTCTGAATTATCTCCTTGACCCATGACACTGTTCAGTGGAACAGTCAATTTGAAAAGGGGGGAGTAACATACGGTAATTTAGAGGCAAAGTGTGGCCCTGGGATTTTAATACTTCCACATAGGTTTTAATGAAAATCTTGCCTACTTTGAAAAGCTATGTTATGATTCATTAGATATTAATTTGTAATAATCTGGAGGGCTGTACCTCTACACACCATAGAACAAACTTAACAGTCCGGTGCTCCCAGCATGTAGCCTCATTTAACAAGATTGTGGGCTGGAGAATCATTGCTACAGTATTGCAGCCCTGCCTGTGACCACCACTCCTGTAAAATGAGGCTACTTGCTGGGAATGTGGGATTGCTCAATGTATCCTCCATTTAGTTCCAATACATTGTACAAATTATGCCACCACAATCATTTCCACTTTTTTAAAAGAAACACTAAGATAGCCTTTTTCAAATGTCGCTGTAGGTAAATTGCTAGGTAGATATAATGAAATGTGTCTGTCCTTAAGGAATAAAAATAATTACCACTTCAATATAAACTGTTTCAGCAAATGCCCTGCAAATTCTCCCATTAACATCTTATAGGCGATAACACTTTGTCACGTGACGTCACATTTTCCATGAATAAACTTGCAAATTTAATCAAACGGCAGGAATACATCCACCATGTACTTTATATTAACAATGATTCATCACCATACACCGTAAATGTCTTCTGTTAGTCATTACTGCAGCCTTTATAGCACCACAGCATTTACAGCTCAAGATGGCGTTTTACGTCATTTGCAATCTTGATAGCAGCATAATTTATTCAAATAACAAGAGGCTCAGGAAACTAATGTGACAGGTCCATAGACTTAATCGCAACGAGAAGTATCATGGAAATAAATTCTGAAAGAAATTTTAAGAATCATCATTCACCAAACATTTTAATTGTAAAATAATTTCTGATTCATTTGTGGAACGATATGAAGTAAACAGAATGAGATGGGATGTTGTAATCCACTATGAATATATCATGTTGATATTTTGGGTGCAGCACAGCACAGTAATCTGGTTCCAAATGTCAAAGGTAAATTTTCCTCCAGTCATTATTTTTCTGTTATCTTCACCATACTGAACTCCTTCCACATATTTCTATTTTTAACATGATTGAATGACTTCCCGTGGTATTGCTTTTGGTAAGTCAGATTAATGGTTATCTTCTAATGACCATAGTTGTAAAGCGTTGTTCTGCAGGGTGGGTAGCTCACCTCTTTAGGTTTCCAAATAAATCTAATTTCAATTGGCTAACACGAGCCAAGGTCATTTTAAATGTGATTCTTGTTGTTCAGGGAATACAGCAGTTGGGAGTGTTTTGGCAGTTTCAATTGCCCCATCACTCCTTTGATCCTTTGTATCTAGAAAGATTACACCTGAAATGTGAAGTGTATGTATGTTTGCATACAATGGTAGTGGTACAGATAAGGCCACAATTACTTCACAATAAAAAGATGTTCTGCCAATAGAATACCATTCATGATCATGGTGGCAACAGCATAAATAAATGTAAATTCTTTCCCCTCCCTCCAATAAGTCTTGAGAAAGGCCCCAATATGAATCGTTGCCTACACATATTCTCCAGAGATGCCTCCTGACCTACTAAATTACTCTAGAACATTGTGTCTTTTTGTGTAAACCAGCATCTTCAGTTCCTTGTTTCTACAAACAACTAGAAGAACTCAGCAGGTCAGACTGCATCTGTGGAGGGAAATTCCCTTCACAATTTTTTTTGCTGGAAGCCCAATTGCAAATGTACACTTCAGCACATTGGGCTTTTTGATTAAAAACAATGTGCTGGAGGAATTCAATGGGTAAGGAGGCATATGTGGATGTTGTCTGACCCTCCCTCCGCCTGAATTGAAACTGCGTCAGTCCACTTTCCTCCTCAGATGCTATCTGACGCGTTGAGTTCCTCCAGCACATTCCAACTTCTGCAGGTCTTTGAGACTCTTTCCTAACTGCAGCAGTTCACATCAATTTTGTTCTCAATCTTACAGCTCATTCTATGGGAAATATCAAAATGCACATGAATAGTTAGAATAAAGGACTGGTGTTCTAAAACACATGTTAAAATCACAACATAACAGTTCAAGAATTAGAGTGCCAGTTGAAATATTTCTAATAATCAGCTAAAGATCAGTTTGGTGTATAAACCCAGTGCATCATTCCCTTCCTTGAGGCAACTTCTAACTGATCCCACATCAAAAATGGTGACAAAAGTCCTGAAAAATTGCAACTAAAATTTAAAATGCAAGAAAATTAAAGGCATAACAAAGCACTGTAGACATCATTATAAATAAAATAACGTTAAAATGTTAGTGCGTTACTAAAAGTGACAAAGAGAAAGCAAATTTTAAATTCCAGGTGAAGTTCCTTGAATGTGCCAGAATAAAATAGCAGGTTATTATTGTGAATCAGTCTGAAGAAGGGTTTCGGCCCGAAACGTCGCCTATTTCCTTCGCTCCATAGATGCTGCTGCACCCGCTGAGTTTCCCCAGCAATTTTGTGTACCTTCGATATTCCAGCATCTGCAGTTCCCTTTTGAACACAGGTTATTATTGTGAGCAGCTTTATGTTAATTTTGGATGTGATGCCTGGTAATGAGAAAAATAATATTCTAATACGAGTCAAGAGTCAAGCGTGTTTAAATTATCACATGTACTGAAACAGAACAATCACATTTTTATTTGCAGCAGCACTCATTTGATAACATATTAAACAAACAAAAATAATTTTGTACACATTCAAGAGATTATTTGTCAACACACCTAACCTCAATTTTCTAAGGTAGTGGATGGGATTTCCATTTAAGTGCATCAATATGCTGGGCCCAGGACAGATCTTCAGAAACATGCATAGGAAGTTGAAGTTCAGAGACATGCTAGGAAGTTGTTGTTGATTCTCTCCGCCACCAACTCCTTGGTGAAGACAGGTTTGTGGATCCTCATACTTCCTCTTCTAAAGTCAATAATCAGCTCCTTACTGGTGCTGAGAGCATGGCACCATTCAACCAGATGCTCGACTTCCCTCCTACACTCTGACTCATCGTTAACACACCAACGGTGGTGTTGTCGGCAAATTGAAAGATGGAGTTGGAACTGTGCTTGGATACACAGTCTTGGGTATAGAGTAAGTAGAGCAGAGGGCTGAGCACACATTCTTGAGGTGCCTCTGTGCTGATGGTTATCGAGGAGGAAGTATTATTGCCAATTCATGCGGTTGATGAGGAAGTCGAGAATCCAGTTACAAAGGGCTGCGCAGACCCAGTTACCTGAGCTTGGTTACCAGTTTGGAGAGGATGGTGGTGTTGATCGCCAAGCTGTAGTCGATAAACAACATGCTGACGTGTTCAGGATATGTACACTTTCTTGGAGGAGCAGGAGTTTGACAGGACCACTACGGCTGAGCACCAGAAATAATTTACCATGAGGCAGACGCCTCCGCCTCTCCTTTTCCCTGATGCCTCATAAAGTCATAAGGTCATAATAATAATAATAATGGATGGGATTTATATAACAGAATTAGGCCATTCGCCCCAACAAGTCTACTCCGTCATTCAATCATGGACTATACCTCCCTCCCAACCCCATTCACCTGCCTTCTCTCCATGACCCCTGACACCCGTACTAATCAAGAATCTATCTATCTCAGCCTTAAAAATATACATTGAATTGGCCTCCACAGCCTTTGCTATGTTTTAATGAGGTTCCACTTGATTCGATCCAAGCAATGAACGGAGGGCCGAGTCTGAGGAGCTGGGGTTCAGCCATGTCACTGTGAAACAGAACACATAGCATTCCCTCGTCTCTCTTTGATAAAGCATCCTTGTCTTTAAGTCCTCAACCCCTTAACGAAATAAAGAGTGGTGCAAGCGGTGTTTTCCAGTCATATGCAACATCTTAAAAGCGAAATAGATGCTGGAAATCAGAAATAAAAGGAGAAAAGGGAAACAGTGCTTAACAGGTTGGACCATATGCGTGGAGAAAGAAACAGGGTTGACATTTCAGATCAGTGACTTCCCATTGTAACTAGAAAACCTAGAAATGAAACAACCTGACCTATCCGTAAATCTTCAATGCAACCCTGCCAGGGATGGAACAAAAATCAATATGAAATTTAACATTTAAAGAAAAGCTATGCTTTGATTTAAACTACAAAAAAAGACCCAGTGACTGGATTACCTAGCTAATTGAAAGGTCTAAGGTTGAATTGAATCCTTTATTTGTTTGATCCTGCTTTATGTTGTTGACCGATATCTGTTGAGTAAATGGGATGTCAATATAAATGGTCTTTGTATCCTAAACCATAAAGGATAACATCAAGGATGGTTCCTGTTTCTAAGCAGCATGCGATGATCCCTGATGAACAGTGTGGAGATAAGGCTCGCATCCGGATTGCTGTGATTCTCTCCAAAGTTAAGCCTTCTTCCAATAGTTATGGCATTTGTTCATATGGGAACTCTTTTGAAAAGTATTGTCCAGCCAGATGTAAGCATGAGTCATGGCCTTAGAAGTGACTATAACAAGGGAGGAAACCGGAAAAAAACAATGATTATTTATGTTTTTCTTGTTTTTAAATAAATAAAATAAATTTAAATTTCTTTATTTATATAGCACATTTTTAGTCAACTTGCATTGACCCCAAAGTGCTTCACATAATTACATCCACACACACAGGCAAAGGTGGGTGAAGTGTCTTGCCCAAGGACACACACAGGCAAAGGTGGGTGAAGTGTCTTGCCCAAGGACACAACGACAGTATGCACTCCAAGCGGGATTCGAACCAGCTACCTTCCGGTTGCCAGCCGAACACTTAGCCCATTGTGCCATCTGTCGTCCCAGATGGCACAATGGGCTAAGAGATATAGCGTGGAAATAGGCCCTTGGATCGCTGTGTCTGTACCGACCAACTATCACCCATGTACTACTTCTATGTTATCCCAGTTTTGCAATTTACAGAAGCCAATTAACCTACAAACCTGCACCTCTTTGGAAAGTGGGAGGAAACCGGAGCACCCGTAGGAAAACGCAAGCGGTCACAGGGAGAACGTACATACTCCGTACAGACACCACCCGTAGTCAGGATCGAACCCGGGTCACTAGTGCTGTAAGGAGGCAACTCCACCGCTGGAATTCCACTGCGAGGAATCTCCCGAGCGTCTATCCCAGGTGCAAGGCTAACCTGCCCAGTGGAGGAAGTCACATCAAGGAACTTCCAGCGACAAGAAATTGTAGATGCTGCAAACTTGAGCAAAAGACAATGTGCTGGAGGAACTCAGCAGGTCAGCCAGCGTCTGTGAAGGGAGTGGATAGAGAACTTCCAGGAAATTGCAAGGCCGTTTTCCTTCATTCCATTTAAAACCCAGCCCTGTAAAGACAATAGCAAGAACATACTGAGGCACTTGTGAAGCATAATAAAGAAGTGCTGAGCCCAGACCTTATATTAGGAGAAGAGAAAGATGACATCTTTAAGTTTAGTTTTGGTTTAGAGATACAGCATGCAAACAGACTCTTAAGCCACCCAGTCTACGCCGACCCGTTCGCACTTGTTCTATGTTATCCCACTTTCCCATCCACTCCCTACATACTAGGGGCAATTTACAGAAGGCAATTAACCTACAAAGCTGCACGTCTTGGGGATGTGGGAGGCAACCAGAGCATTCAGAGAAAACCCACCCGGTCACTGGAAGAACGTGTGCAGATGGCACAAATAGCACCTGAGGGTCAGATCAAGCCCGTTCTCTGGAACTGTGAGGCAGCAGCACCCCTCTGCAGCACTTCAGGAGGTTCTATGGGAGGAGAGAAAAGAGATAACGTTAGGAAATAAATCTCTGAAATGTGAGTTTCCTATTAATGTAAGAAGTACACAAGAGACCTGAGTTCATATAATACTGATTGTTTTTAAGAGTTGTAAAGATGAAGAAGGTTATGGAGTTGAAGGAGGAATTTATCTATAACACATTTTATCACAAGGTTGGGAATTTTAAATTGAAGACACTAGGGATTGGAAATGAGTGCAGTTCACTGAGAATCCAGGAGTCTCTTTGTAATTATGATGGGATTCTGGGCAGTCGGTGGCTTCTTTTTGCAGGGGGTTGTCATGTATCCCGTGAGACGCTGATGTGTGGAGCTTCTATAATGGGATCTTTGAGACATTCAGTGCTGATTTTCCTGTGGCAGCTCTTCAGCTGTCAGTACTGTTTAAGGGCCAAGTTGATGGAGCTGACAGGGCAGATTAAGCGATGGTTAGCCTGGCACTGACTGGTACCCGTCATGATATGAGAGATGCCAGAATCACTGCAATCGCTGGCTCAGATAATGACATCATATGGCAGATGTCATGACTTGGACAGGACATGTAATACTCGCCTCCCTGACAAAACTGAGAGAGACAAGGATTACTACATGAGATGGACATCTCCGAAGTAGAATCAGTTCATTATCCATTGGAAATCAGTCCAAGAATTTTTCAAGAATGGAGCAGAATTTTACTTCAGACTCATCCATTGCTTTAAAGTTCGGAACATACACTACACAACCATTGATTGTGTAGCGTATCTGCGGTGGAGTCAGTAAGATGACCATGGAGCATTTAGTTTAGTTTAGTTGATAGTCACATGCACCGAGGTACAGTGAAAAGCTTTTGTTGCGTGCTAACCAGTCAGCGGAAAGACAATACATGGTTACAATCAAGCCATCCACAATGTACAGATACATGATAAAAGAAATAACCTGGATAACGTTTAGTGGAAGATAAAGTCCAATAAAGTCCAATCAAAGATAGTTCAAGGGTCTCCAATGAGGTAGATAGTGGCTCAGGGTTGTTCTCTAGTTGTTGGTAGGATGGTTGGTTTGCCTGATAACAGCTGAGAAGAAACTGTCCCTGAATCAGGAGGTGTGTATTTTCATGCCTATACATCTTGCCTGATGGGAGAGGGGAGAAGAGCGAGTGGCCAAGGTGCGACTAATCCTTGAGTATGCTGGCAGCCTTGCCAAGGCAGCATGAGGTGTAAACTGAGTCAATGGAAGGGAGGTTGGTTTGTATAATGGACCGGGCAATGTCCACAATTCTCTGCAATTGTGACCTCATCCAAAAGGGAGAGATGCTGAGGTGATTAATTCATCCTTACTTTCAGAAACTGATCCCACCGCAATGGGCATTTCTCTTTACAAAAGACTAGCTAAGCCACGCTTGGAGTATTGTGTGAAGTTCTGATCAGTTAACTACAGGAAGGATGTGCTTGTGGCGTTGAGAGCACAGAGAGCATTCACTACGATGTCACCTGAATTGGAGAACTTTGGCCATAGGAAGGAAGATAAGATGGCCTGGTTTTCCTTGGAATCAATGAGATTGAGGAGTGATCTGATAGAGCTGTAGATGAGGTAGATATCAGAATCTTTTTTCCCATGGTAAAGGTATCAACTACAGTAAGATGTGGGTTTAAGGTGAGAGGAATTAACTTTGAAGGATCTTTTGCACATAGATTGGCTGATATCTGGTTGGATGTGGGGATGAGGGCTGCTGAAAGGCCCGTTTCTATGCTGACTACTCCATGATTCAAAGACTCTTCAGTTTGCCCTTTCAGGAGAAATTATACTTGCTACAAGTAGACTGAGACCCTTTGCATCTCAGAATAATCCTGGAGTAACGATTTGTGTTGGCAGAGCAGAGCGGCATTTGATTGTGCTTCGAGTACAGATGCATTAAAGACATTTATTTTCAGTAGGAGCTTTTCCTTCCATTCATGCGCCATTACCTCAGATGGCCCTAAGGATCTCTAGCGAGATTCCTCCACTTTTACATCTTCAATATGCTGAAGGTAGACACAAAATGCTGGAGTAACTCAGCAGGTCAGGCAGCATCTCTGGCGAGAAGGAATGGGTGATGTTTTGGGTCAAGACCCTTCTTCAGTCTGATTTAAACCAGCATCTGCAGTTCTTTCCTACACGTCAATATGCTGAAGAATTATTTCCACAAGTACACTAATGATCCCCACTCTGCCTCATACCTCTTCTCAACCTTTAAATTGTCAGACTGATTGATGATTTTCAAGGAGTTTTCTCCAACCAAATACTCAGAAGACCAGAATAGTCTCTCCTCGCCATTAAAATCCTCTTCCCATGCAACTGTTTGAAATTGAATGAAACGGTTCAAACGCTTGGTGTTGTATTTGATCTTGAGATAATGGAATCCTTCCATCACTGAGATTTCTTATTTCCATCTCCGTCACATCTTCTTACTCCATCTCGCATCACCTCAATTGCTCCTGAAACAGTCGTCCAGGCCTTGCTGCATCCAGACCTAATTATTCCAGTGCACTTCTGACAAAGCCCTATTTATATTAGCTTGAGCTTCTCAAAAACTCTTCTCTCCCAATCAAATCCTAATCATCCAACTCCAGTGTGATCGATTACTGATTTGATTTATAACACCCTTCATGGTCTTATCATTACACAGGTCTGTAATCTTTTCCAAACCAATAATACTCTGAGATATCTGCTCTCCCACAATCCTAGCTACTGTACCATTACAAGTTCAATTACTTCATCTTTGATAGAACCTGAATTCCTCCACATCTCAACTCTCTTTCTTACTTCAAGATAATTATCATTAGGAGAGCTCTTAGGAGAGCTCCCCTACCCTCCCCCCACTCACCATCAACAACACCTCGGTCACATCTGTGGAGTCTTTTAAGTTCCTGGGAGCCATCATCTCCAAGGACCTTAAATGGGGGGGACCACCATCAACTCCACAGTCAAAAAGGCATAACAGAGGATGTACTTCCTGCGGCAGCTGAGGAAGCACAATCTGCCACAGGCAATGATGGTCCAATTCTATACGGCCATCGTATAGTCTGTCCTCACCTTCTCCATCATGGTCTGGTTTGGCTCAGCCACCAAGCACGACATCCGGAGGCTGCAGCAAATCGTCCAATCAGCTGAGAAGGTTATTGGCTGCAATCTTCCTTCCATTGATGAACTGTACACTGCAAGGGCCAGGAAGCGAGCGGGCAAGATCATCTCCGACCCCACTCACCCTGGCCACAAACTCCTTGAATCACTTCTCTCTGGAAGGCGACTCCGGACTGTCAAAGCTGCCACAGCTGGACATAAAAACAGCTTTTTTTTCCATGAGCAGTAGCTCTACTCAATAACCAAAAATCTGTAGCCTCCTATTGCTCTTGTATTTTATTTAATTCACATGTTTAATCGATAATGTTTTATTATTAATGTTTTATGTGTCATTCCTAATAGTCACTGTATGGCATGTTATCACATGCAGGCGGAGCACCAAGTTAAATTCCTTGTATGTGAATACTTGGCCAATAAACTTATTCATAACGTTATCAAAACCTACCTCTCTGACTAAGCATTTGGTAATCCAGTATAATAACCCTTTATCTGTGCGTATTTGATAATGCTTCAGAAGGAAGGAGGTTCTTCCAGCTGGATTCAGAATCATTTAATTGTGTGTAAGCCTCGTCCAATGAATGTGCAATCAGTTTCTGGAATAACATACATTTCCTGCATTTCTACAATCAGCTTTCAAACTCATGTGATACCACTTGATGACTTCCTATTGAGCTGTGGGCAAATGTGACAGAAATAGAGATGCCTTCACCTAACAATCACCACAAATTGCCCTGTCATCTGCACCGCTCACCATTGCCCTCGCAATAGGGGTCACAGTTTAAGAATAAGGGGCATTTAGGACTGAAATGAGGAAAAACTTTTTCACCTAGAGAGTTGTGAATCTGTGGAATTCTCTGCCACAGAAGGCAGTGGAGGCCAATTCATCTGATATTTTCAAGAGAGAGTTGGATATAGCTCTCAAGGCTAATGGAATCAAGGGATATGGGGAAAAAGCAGGAATGGGGTGCTGATTTTGAATGATCAGCCATGATCATATTGAATGGTGTTGCTGGCTCGGAGCCGAATGGCCTACTCCTGCACCAATTTTTCTATGTTTCTCAAAGGTTTTGTTACACCACAGGTGCCCTATAATTGGAGATTACCACATGTGAAAAAATGCCTTTGTCCATCCATCAGCCATTCTCCTATCTTGTTTCCCTCATCCCTCACCAGTGTGAAGAAGGGTCTTGGCCCAAAACATCACCCATTCCTGTTGAGTTACCTCACCTTTTTGTATCTAACTTCGGTTTAAACTAGTATCTGCAGTTCCTTGCTCCACCTATCAATTGTCATGCCTATCCCGCCTCCAACTAATTTCCAGTTTTCTCCCCCCCACCCCGCTACAATCAATCTGAAGAAGGCTCTGGAAGCTGAAACGTCACCTGTCCATTCCCTGCAGAGATGTTGTCTGCCCGCTGAGTTGCTCCTGCACTTTGTATTTTATGTATTGTGAACAATGTTTGTCAAGGTTCATGGTCATCTATATAATTAAAAGTCTCATCTTGACCACTTCCTGTCTGTGCTGTACATTGATTTTAGAAAAAATGCTATCTTGTATCGCTGTGATATCTGGCCATCTTAATCACAGTCCTCCTTCGCTGAGCCAGCCCCGAGGATTTTTCCCATCGATGAAAAATAAAAAAGTTATGAGTGTTTAAAAAACCTTGAGATCAGCTGATTGGTCCACTTGCCTGTCAATCACCACGATGAAGGTAATGCCCCCTCCGGAGGGGAGGGGGGAAAACTATAAAACCTGGACGTGAGTCAGTCCTCTGCAAGATCGCGAGGGAGAGTCATTCTAAGCTGTGAATCAACTGAACTGTGAGTCTGCAATGTACTTGCAATAATGATTTGTTAGCCCTTAATGACAATGCCATGAGTTGTTTGGCCTGCTGCCCTGCCTGTGCTTGAAAGTGCAATGCTTAATTGGAAATGAAATGAAATGGCAATGCCATGAGTTGTTTGGCCTGCTGCCCTGCCTGTGCTTGAAACTGCAATGCTTTATTAGGTCCAACTGTGTTTGGAAGGAATAAACGCTTAATTGGTCCGACTGTATTTGGAAGGAATAAATGCTTTATTAGGTCCGACTGTGTTTAGTCCAAAAGTCCCGCTCATTTCATGACTTCCGCTAAGTGGACAGGTCACGCTGAGTGCGTAATTTCCAGTGAGTGCAGAGGTTACGCTGATTGCGTAATTTACGGTAAATGCAGAGGTCACGCTGATTGCGGAAGTGCCGCTGACTGCGGAAGCCCCACAGTAGAAAGGCCATGCTCAGCCGTGTGAGTAGATTCAAGAAAGTTTACTTTCATATATATGGTGTGTGAGTCAGTGTATGTGAGTGTGAGTGTATGTGGGTGTGTGTGTGTGAGTATGTGTGTGACAGAGTGTGTATGTGAGTGTGTGAGTGTGTAAAGTGTGTGTTTGAGTGTATGTGTGTGAGTCTGTGTGTGTGTGTGAGTGTATGTTTGTGTGTGTGTGTGAGTGTATGTGTGTGTGTGTGTGTGTGTGAGTGTATGTGTGTATGTGAGTCTGCGCGTGTGTGTGGGGGTCTGTATATGTGTGAGTGTATGTGTGTGTGTGAGTGTATGTGTGTGTGTGAGTGTATGTGTGTGTGTGAGTGGATGGGTGTGTGTGTGTGTGTGTGTGTGTGTGTGTGTGTGTGTGTGTGTGTGGTGTGTGTATGTATGTGAGTGTGTATGAGTGTGTGTGTGTGTGTGTGTGTGAGTCTGTGTGTGTATGAGTGTGTATATTGGAATTGGTGGAGAGGTGGAATATTTCATTGGGGGACCAGCCCTCCCGTGTGGAGCTGGGATCCAACGGGTCCCACTTAGTCTAGTATCCTATTATATTTTCAAAAATACTTTAAAGTGAATAACATGAATAAACTGACGGTTTATTTCCTATTTAGCCTATTTCTTCGCTCCATAGATGCTGCCGCACCCGCTGAGTTTCCCCTGTCCCCTGAATCTGGAGGTGTGTGTATTCACACTTCTATACCTCTTGCCTGATGGGAGAGGGGAGAAGAGGGAGTGGCCGGGATGGAATCCCGGCCACTAATTGGATTAGTAAGTATGCAGATGATACTAAGATAGGTGGTGTTGTGGATAATGCAGTAGATTTTCAAAGTCTACAGAGAGATTTAGGCCATTTGGAAGAGTGGGCTGAAAGATGGCAGATGGAGTTTAATGCTGATAAGTGTGAGGTGCTACATCTTGGCAGGACAAATCATAATAGGACGTACATGGCGAATTGAGGAATGCAGTTGAACAGAGGGATCCAGGAATAACTGTGCATAGTTCCCTGAAGGTGAAATCTCATGTAGATAGGGTGGTAAAGAAAGCTTTTGGTGTGCTGGCCTTTATAAATCAGAGCATTGAGTATAGAAGTGGGATGTAATGTTAAAATTGTACAAGGCATTGGTGAAGCCAATTTTGGAGTATGGTGTACAATTTTGGTCGCCAAATTATAGGAAAGATGTCAACAAAATAGAGAGAGTACAAAGGAAATTTACTAGAATGTTGCCTGGGTTTCAGCAACTAAGTTACAGAGAAAGGTTGAACAAGTTAGGTCTTTATTCTTTGGAGAGTAGAAGGTTAAGGGGGGACTTGATAGAGGTCTTTAAAATGATGAGAGGGATAGACAGAGTTGACGTGGATAAGCTTTTTCCATTGAGAGTAGGGAAGATTCAAACAAGAGGACATGATTCGAGAATTAAGGGACAGACGTTTAGGGGTAACACGAGGGGGAACGTCTTTACTCAGAGTGGTGGCTGTGTGGAATGAGCTTCCAGTGGAAGTGGTGGAGGCAGGTTCGATTTTATAATTTAAAAATAAATTGGATAGGTATATGGACGGGAAAGGAATGGAGGGTTATGGTCTGAGTGCAGGTAGATGGGACTAGGGGAGAATAAGTGTTTGGCATGGGCTAGAAGGGCCGAGATGGCCTGTTTCCGTGCTGTAATTGTTATATGGTTATATGGTTATATGAATCATCCTTGATTATGCTAGTGGTCTTGCTGAGGTAGTGTGATGTGTAATTGGAGTCAATGTTGTACAACCACACATTACACTCTATTTTAGAAACTTTTGTCCATGCATGAATGGCCCATTCCCAACATAGACCATTTGTAAAATGATCCAAAGTGTTCACAAGCCTTGCTTCAGCCAACTGTCTCAGCAGCACCCAGCCCATGGGGCATGACAATCTTCTGACATCCTCTCCCTACCAATATTCACTCGCCCTTCACCCCCGAAAGTCTTGAATCTTAATCTTTTCTCTGGCCTGTCCCAGTTTCTCAATCTCAGCCCTAATTTCCAATCTCCAAAACTGCCCCATATTTGAACATCTCTTTCATGCCCAACCAGTGCTAGGCCCAGCTCCAAATTTATCTGACTTCCTTCACATAATCCCCAATAGCAGAGCATGAAAATGAAAGACCTGTTCTGTAGTTCATGAAGGATTATACCTCATGTAACATTAAATTATCCAAAGCATAAGGTCATTAAAGATAAATTATTCATTGGTTCATTACTAATCAACTGTTGTGGCATGACATTGCGAACTAAAAATTTCAAGGCAAACACTTCATTTAAAAGGGCGTAGGTATTAATTTTGTCACTTACCTAATGTAAATTGATCAGAGGTTCAACTCCAACTCTGGCAGCACTTGCAAAAAGTCCATTCATTTTTGCCCATTTCTTCCAACACCAGCTTTATATAGGCAGGCTGGTAATTCTGCTAATAGTAAATTGTTTTTAGTAGGTCAAGGATCATCCCTGCCTCTCCCTACTCATGACACTCATCTGGGATTTATGGGGTTTTAAAGTGAGGCTTGAGATCATCCAGCCATTAGATTAATCTGAACTCTGCATCTTTTCTTCTCAGCCTTGACAATTCATGGTCTTGACCTTTCAGTCAGGTTTCTCACTTCTAGTATAAACATTAGGGCTCGTTTGATATGATGCACTAATCTCCCAACCTAATAAATTATCATGAGCAGCAAAGGGGCAACTAATTAAAGGTCAATGCAACAAATGGGACACAAATTATATCCTTGAGCATACAAATTGTCGAACTGCACAGACATCAAAACAAAGTGAAGAATATAGATCAACTTTCAATGCACATTACATTGCCTCACAAATTGGTACTTTTGTAACAATATTTCTGAAGCATTTCTCTGCTAAGGAGTGCATCGAAGAGAGAGTCAAGAGTCAAGAGTGTTTTATTATTATATGACCCAAACAGAACAATTAAATTCTTACTTGCAGCACAGCAGCACAACAGAATATGTAAACAACAAAAAATGTATATATATACCGAACATTTTTTGGTTTATTATATTGTTTACAGAGTATGATGCTTACATATTCTGTTGTGCTGCTGCAAGAAGGATTTAATTGTTCTGTTGGAGTGGTGGAGAGGTGGAATATTATGTTGGGGGACCAGCCCTCCCATGTGATGCTGGGACCCAACGGGTCCCACTTAGTCTAGTATATATATATACTAGACTAAGTGGGACCCGGTGGGTCCCAGCATCTAGTATATATATATATATATATATATCTATATTACTAAATCTCTGTTCTTGACCGCTTTTGGCCGTCTGTGCTGCGATTTCCGCGAGAACGCCGCCACCTATGGCCGTCATTTCTGGCCAGAGCCCCCTTCCGCCACATGTGTGCCGAGGATTTTTCCCGTCGATCAAAAATGACAGAGATATTAATGTTTTTACAAAATTCCCCAATCTCTCTGCTGCCCCCGCTGGCGGCAGGGGGGAGGGACTATAAAACCAGGAAGTGGTGTGCCTCACTCACTCTTCAAAATGGAGGAAGGCAGAGGGTCATGTTTCTCTGAGCTGTGAATAACACTGAACACATATCTACTCAAATGTGAGTGCCCTTAGTGGTTCTAAAATGCTTGCAAAAAGTGTCTATTGGTTCTAAAATGCTTGCAAAAAAATGTCTATTGGTTCTAAAGCTTGCAAAAAAATGTCTATTGGTTCTAAAGCTTGCAAAAAATGTCTATTGGTTCTAAAGCTTGCAAAAAATGTCTATTGGTTCTAAAGCTTGTAAAAAAATGACTATTGGTTCTAAAATGCTTGCAAAAAAATGACTATTAGTTCTAATGCTTGCAAAAAAAATGACTATTGGTTCTAAAGCTTGCCAAAAATGTCTCTTGGTTCTAAAGCTTGCAAAAAATGTATATTGGTTCTAAAATGCTTGCAAAAAGTGTCTATCGGTTCTAAATTGTTTGCAAAAAGTGTCTCTTTTCGTTCTATAATGCTTGCAGAATGTGTCTTTTTTGGTTCTAAAATGCTTGCAAAAAATGTCTATTGGTTCTAAAGTTTGCAAAAAAATAACTATTGGTTCTAAAATGCTTGCAAAAAAAATGACTATTGGTTCTAAAGCTTGCAAAAAATGACTATTGGTTCTAAAGCTTGCAAAAAATGTCTATTGGTTCTAAAGCTTGCAAAAAATGTCTATTGGTTCTAAAGCTTGCAAAAAAATGTCTATTGGTTCTAAAGTTTGCAAAAAAATGACTATTGGTTCTAAAGCTTGCAAAAAATGACTATTAGTTCTAATGCTTGCAAAAAAAATGACTATTGGTTCTAAAGCTTGCCAAAAATGTCTCTTGGTTCTAAAGCTTGCAAAAAATGTCTATTGGTTCTAAAATGCTTGCAAAAAGTGTCTATCGGTTCTAAATTGTTTGCAAAAAGTGTCTCTTTTCGTTCTATAATGCTTGCAGAATGTGTCTTTTTTGGTTCTAAAATGCTTGCAAAAAATGTCTATTGGTTCTAAAGTTTGCAAAAAAATAACTATTGGTTCTAAAATGCTTGCAAAAAAATGACTATTGGTTCTAAAGCTTGCAAAAAATGACTATTGGTTCTAAAGCTTGCAAAAAATGTCTATTGGTTCTAAAGCTTGCAAAAAATGTCTATTGGTTCTAAAGCTTGCAAAAAAATGTCTATTGGTTCTAAAGTTTGCAAAAAAATAACTATTGGTTCTAAAATGCTTGCAAAAAAATGACTATTGGTTCTAAAGCTTGCAAAAAATGTCTATTGGTTCTAAAGCTTGCAAAAAATGTCTATTGGTTCTAAAGCTTGCAAAAAATGTCTATTGGTTCTAAAATGTTTGCAAAAAGTGTCTATCGGTTCTAAAATGTTTGCAAAAAGTGTCTCTTTTCGTTCTATAATGCTTGCAGAATGTGTCTTTTTCGGTTCTAAAATGCTTGCAAAAAAATGTCTATTGGTTCTAAAATGCTTGCAAAAAAAGTCTATTGGTTCTAAAGCTTGCAAAAAATGTCTATTGGTTCTAAAGCTTACAAAAACATGACTATTGGTTCTAAAATGCTTTCAAAAAATTACTATTGGTTCTAATGCTTGCCAAAAAATGACTATTGGTTCTAAAGCTTGCAAAAAATGTCTATTGGTTCTAAAGCTTGCAAAAAATGTCTATTGGTTCTAAAATGTTTGCAAAAGGTGTCTCTTTTCGTTCTATAATGCTGCAGAATGTGTCTTTTTTGGTTCTAAAATGCTTGCAAAAAAATGTCTATTGGTTCTAAAATGCTTGCAAAAAAAGTATATTGGTTCTAAAATGCTTGCAAAAAATGTCTATTGGTTCTAAAATATGCAAACAAAATGCCTATTAGTTCTAAATGCTTGCAAAAAGTGTCTATTGGTTCTAAATGCTTGCAAAAAGTGTCTATTGGTTCTAAAATATTTGCCAAAAAAGTGTCTAATGGTTCTAAAATGTTTGCAAAAAGTGTCTCTTTTGGTTCTACAATGCTTGCAGAATGTGTCTTTTTTTGGTTCTACAATGTTTGCAAAAAGTGTCTCTTTTGGTTCTACAATGCTTTAAAAAAATGTCTATTGGATCTAAAGCTTGCAAAAAAATGTCTATTGGTTCTAAAGCTTGCAAAAAAATGTCTATTGGTTCTAAAGCTTGCAAAAAAATGATTATTGGTTCTAAAGCTGGCAAAAAAAATGACTTGGTTCTACAGCTTGCAAAACATGTCTATTCGTTCTAAAGCTTGCAAAAAATGTCTATTGGTTCTAAAGCTTGCAAAAAATGTCTATTGCTTCTAAAGCCTGCAAAAAAAGTGTCTCTATTGGTTCTAAAATGCTTGCAAAGATGGGAGGAGGAGGGACTATAAAACCCTGAAGTGGTGTGCCTCACAGTCTCTTCAAGATGGAGGAAGGCAGAGGGTCACGGTTCTCTGAGCTGTGAATAACACATGTCCACTCAAATGTGAGTGCCCTTAGTGGTTCTAAAATGCTTGCAAAAAGTGTCTATTGGTTCTAAAATGTTTGCAAAAAGTGTCTATTGGTTCTAAAATATTTGCAAAAAGTGTCAATTGGTTCTAAAATGCTTGCAAAAAGTGTCTATAGGTTCTAAAATATTTGCAAAAGGTGTCTATTGGTTCTAAAATGTTTGCAAAAAAATGTCTCTTTTGGTTCTACAATGCTTGCAGAATGTGTCTTTTTTGGTTCTAAAATGCTTGCAAAAAAATGTCGATTGGTTCTAAAGCTTGCAAAAAAATGTCTATTGGTATTAAAGCTTGCAAAAACATGTCTATTGGTTCTAAAGCTTGCAAAAAAATGTCTATTGGTTCTAAAGTTTGCAAAAAAAAAGTCTATTGCTTCTAAAGCTTGCAAAAAGTTTCTCTATTGGTTCTAAAATGCTTGCAAAGGTGGGGGGGAGGGACTATAAAACCCGGAAGTGGTGTGCCTCACATTATCTTCAAGATGGAGGAAGGCAGAGGGTCACGTTTCTCTGAGCTGTGAATAACACATGTCCACTCAAATGTGAGTGCCCTTAGTGGTTCTAAAATGCTTGCAAAAAGTGTCTATTGGTTCTAAAATGTTTGCAAAAAGTGTCTATTGGTTCTAAAATATTTGCAAAAAGTGTCAATTGGTTCTAAAATGCTTGCAAAAAGTGTCTATAGGTTCTAAAATATTTGCAAAAGGTGTCTATTGGTTCTAAAATGTTTGCAAAAAAATGTCTCTTTTGGTTCTACAATGCTTGCAGAATGTGTCTTTTTTGGTTCTAAAATGCTTGCAAAAAAATGTCGATTGGTTCTAAAGCTTGCAAAAAAATGTCTATTGGTATTAAAGCTTGCAAAAAAATGTCTATTGGTTCTAAAGCTTGCAAAAAAATGTCCATTGGTTCTAAAGCTTGCAAAAAAATGGCTCTTGGTTCATAAGCTAGCAGAAAAATGTCTATTGGTTCTAAAGCTTGCAACAAAATGTCTATTGGTTCTAAAATGCTTGCAAAAAGTCTCTATTGGTTCTAAAATGTTTGCAAAAAGTGTCTATTGGTTCTAAAATGTTTGCAAAAAGTGTCTCTTTTGGTTCTACAATGCTTGCAGAATGTGTCTTTTTTGGTTCTAAAATGCTTGCAAAAATATGTCTATTGGTTCTAAAGCTTGCAAAAAAATGTCTATTGGTTCTAAAGCTTGCAAAAAAATGTCTATTGGTTCTAAAGCTTGCAAAAAAATGTCTATTGGTTCTAAAGCTTGCAAAAAATGACTATTGGTTCTAAAGCTTGCAAAAAAAATGACTATTGGTCCTGAAGCTTGCAAAAAATGTCTATTGGTTCTAAAATGCTTGCAGATAGTATCTCTATTGCTTCTAAAGTGTGTGTGCGTGTCGTCTGTCTGTGCGTGCGTATGTATGAGTTGCTGTGTCTGTAAGTGTCTGTGGATGAGTGTCTGTATGTGTGAGTGTCTGTGTGTGAGTGTTTGACTGTGTCTCTGTGTATGAGTGTCTGTATGTGTGTCTGAGTGTGTGTCTGCATGAGTGTCTGAGTATCTGTGTGTGTATGTGTCTGTGTGAATGCGTGTGTGCGTGTGTGCGTGTGTGTGGAGAGCCACTAAGAGTGCATGGGGGGAGATTGAGGGGAGATGGACTGAATGCGTGTGGGGGAGGGGAATGGCATGGAGCAGAGTGGGAGGGAGAAGGGAAGAGGGGTGACTGAGTGAACTGCCACCACCAGCTGTGAGTGACTGGGCTGCCAGCCCACCAGCCATGAGTAAGTGAAATGCCAGCCCACCAGCTGTAAGTGACTGAAGTGCCAGCCCACCCCCCATGACTTGGTGAACTGCAAGTCCAAAAATCCATTCAGTCCACAATGTCCATACTAGCCCTCTGGAAACCAGTTCCTTCAGTGCACAACAGCCTGAGTGACTGAGCTGCCCGGCCAGAGTGACTAAGCTGCCCAGCCAGAGTGACTTAGCTGCCAGCCCAAGAATCCATTCAGCCCACAATGTCCATACTAGCCCTCTGGAAGCCAGACCCCTTGACCCACAACACACATACTAGCGCTCCAGAACCCCCCCCCCCCCCCCCCCCCCCCCGACTGGCCAGCAATATTGGAATTGGTGGAGAGGTGGAATATTACGTTGGGGGACCAGGCCTCCCGTGTGAAGCTGGGACCCAACGGGTCCCACTTAGTCTAGTATAGTATATATATACTAGTTGCTGGGACCCAACGTCCCATACTAGATGCTGGGTCTCGTGTGTGTGTGCGTGTGTGCGTGTGTGTTTCTGCCTGACTTGGGGTTGCCAGCCTTTGATTCGTTGCTATGCCATCATCACACGCAGAAACGCCGAGATTATTTCTATTTCGGTAGAGATTTCACTTTTCATTCCAAGTATCCATTCCAGATTAAATTTTGTTGTGTTTATGTACACATTTTTAATAAAATCCTTCTCCCCCCCCCCCCCACCACCCCAAAATTTCGAAATAAAATAGCTCTCACCCATAACATGTTGGTGAACGTTCAATCGTGTGATGTCACAATGCCTAATGCTCACAGATGTCCAATCGGAATGGATCCATTTACATATGCCTTTGCAGCAGCCCAGCCCCTCCCACCCACCCCCCGCAACCTGTGTCGAAGCGCGTCATCACATGTGTGGGAATAGAGAAACAGGATTGGGGGTGATAGGGAATGGGGAACAGATGGACTGTCCCTACCCTTCCCCCTTCCACTCTCCCTCCCCACTGTTTCCCCTCTCTCCCCCCACCCCTCTCCCCCTCCCTCCACACTCTTCCCCGCCCTCCCATACCCCATCTCCCTTCTCCCCTCCCTTCCCCCATCCCTCCCCCATCCCCCACACCTCTCTCCCCCTCCCCCATCCCTCTCTCCCCTCTCTCATCCCTCTCTCCTCCCCCTCTCCATCTCCCTCTCCTCACGCCTCTCCCTCTCCTCCCCCTCGTCCCACCCCATCCCTCTCTCCCCCACCCCCCTTCCCTCGTTCCCCCACCCCCTTCCCACACCCCCTTCCCTCTCTCCCCCACCCCTTTCCCCCTCCCCACTCTTCCCCCTCCATCCACACTCTTCCCCCTCTACCACCTATCACATCTCCCTCCCCCTCCCCACACCTCTCTCCCCCTCCCCATCCCTCTCCCCCTCCCCATCCCCATCCCTCTCTCCTCCCCCTCCCCCACCCTCACTCCTCCCCCTCTCCATCTCCCTCTCCTCACCCCTCTCCCTCTCCTTCCCCTCCTCCCCCCACCTCCCTTCCCTCCCCTACCCCCTTCCCTCTCTCCCCCACCCCCTTCCCCCTCCCCACTCTTCCCCCTCCATCCACACTGTTCCCCCTCTACCCCTACCCCATCTCCCTCCTCGCCTCCCTCCCCTCTCCCACACACCTCTCTCCCCCTCTCACCTCCCCTCCCCCACCCCTCTCCCTCCCTCTCCTCACCCCTCTCCCTCTCCTCCCCCTCCTCCTCCCACCCCCATCCCTCCCTCCCCCACCCCCCTTCCCTCTCTACCCCACCCCCTTCCCTCTCTCCCCCGCCCCCTTCCCCCTATCCCTCTGTCCCTCTTCCACCACTCCCCCTACCCCTTCCTCCCCACTGCCACTTCTCTCCCCTTACCCCACCCCTTCTCCTACCCCTACCCCTTCCCCTACCACTCTGTCCCTCTTCCACCACCACCCGTACCCCTCTCCCCCTCCCTCCCTCCCCACTCTTCCACTTCTCTCTCCCCTCCCCCTCCCACTCTCCCTCCCCGCTCTTTCACCTCTCTCCCCCCACCCCCCTCCCTCCACAATCTTCCCCCTCCCTCCCCCATCTGCCTTCTCCCCTTCCACCCCCATTCCTCCCCCTCATCCCCCACACCACTCTCCCCCTCCCCTCTCTCCTCCCCTTCCCCACCCCTCTCTCCTCCCCCCTCTCCATCTCCCTTGCCAAAGACATTCTTGCCATAGAGGGAGTACAGAGAAGGTTAACCAGACTGATTCCTGGGATGTCAGGACTTTCATATGAAGAAAGACTGGATAGACTTGGCTTGTACTCGCTAGAATTTAGAAGATTGAGGGGGGATCTTATAGAAACTTACAAAATTCTTAAAGGGTTGGACAGGCTAGCTGCAGGAAGATTGTTCCCAATGTTGGGGAAGTCCAGAACAAGGGGGTCACAGTTTAAGGATTAGGGGGAAATCATTTAGGACCGAGATGAGAAAAACATTTTTCACACAGAGAGTGGCGAATCTCTGGAATTCTCTGCCACAGAAGGTAGTTGAGGCCAGTTCATTGGCTATATTTAAGAGGGAGTTAGATGTGGCCCTTGTGGCTAAAGAGATCAGGGGGTATGGAGAGAAGGCAGGTACAGGATACTGATGTTTCCTTCTCATCACCCCTCTCCATCTCCTCGCCCTCCGCCTCCCACCCCCATCCCTCTCTCTCCCACCCCCATCCCTCTCTCCCCCACCCCCTTCCCTCTCTACCCCACCCCCTTCCCTCTTTCCCCCCGCCCCGTTCCCCCTACCCCTCTGTCCCTCTTCCACCACTCCCTCTACCCCTCCCTCCCCACTTCCACTTCTCTCTCCCTTACCCCACCCCTCTCCCTCCCTCTCCCCCTCCCTCTCCCCCTCCCTCTCCCCCTCCCTCTCCCCCTCCCTTACCCCTCCCTCCCCCCACCCCTTCCTCCTACCCCTCTGACCCTCTTCCACCACTCCCCCTACCCTCTCCCCCTTCCTCCCCACTTCCACTTCTCTCCCCCCCTCCCCCTCCCACTCTCCCTCCCCACTCTTTCCCCTCTCTCCCCCACCCCTCTCCCCCTCCCTCCGCACTCTTCCCCCTCCCCCTCCCTCTCCCACCCCATCTCCCACCTCCCCCACAACTCTCTCCCGCTCCCCCATCACTCTCTCCTCCTCCCTCTTCATCTACCTCTCCTCACCCCTCTCGCTCGCCTCCCCCTCCTGCTCCCACCCCATCCCTCTCTCCCCCACCCCCCTTCCATCTCTCCCCCACCACACCCCTCCATCTCTCCCCCCGCCCCCATCCCTGTCCCTCTTCCACCACCGCCCTACCCCTCCCTCCCCACTCTACCCCTTCTCTCCCCCTTACCCCACCCCTTTCTCTCCCCCTCCCTCCATGCTCCCCTCTCTCCCCACCCCTTCCCCTACCCCTCTGTCCCTCTTACAGCACTCCCCCTACCCCTCTCCCCCTCCGTCTCTCCCACTCCCCCTACACCTCTCCCCCTCCCTCCCCATTCTTCCACTTATCTCCCCCACCCCCCATCCCTCCCCATCTCCCTCCCCACACTTCCCCCTCTCTCCGCTCTCCCCCTCCCTCCACACTCATATCCCTCTCCCTCCCTCCATCCTCCCCTCCCTCTCTCCTCGCTCCCCCTCCCCCACCCTCTTCCCTCTCCCCCCCACCCTCTCTCACCCCCTCCCGCACCCCTCTCTCCTCCTCCCTTTCCCCCCTCTCCCCTGTTCCTCTCCCCCCCTACCCATCTCTACCTCTTCCACCACTCCCCTACCCCTCTGCCCCTTCTGCACTCTTACCCTCCCCCCTCCCTCACCATTATTCCCCCTCTCTCCCCCCTACCCCTCTCCTCCTCCCATCTCTCCCCTTCCCCCACCCCTCTCTCCCCCTCTCCCACCCCTCTCTCATCCCCTCCCCCATCCCACTCTCCTCCTCCCCTTCCCCCTCTCTCCTCACCCCTCTCCCTCCTCCCCTCCCACCCCCTCCCCCACCCCTCTTCACCCCCATCTCCCCCCACCCCCCCTCTCTCTTGCACCACTCCCCGCTACCGCTCTCCCGCCCCCCTACCCCTCTCGCCCCTTCCTGCTCTCCCCGCTCTCCTCCCACCCCCCACTCTCCTCCCCCTTCCCACCTCCCTTTCTCTCCCCCTACCCCGCTCTCCTCTCCCTCCCAAATCTCTGCCGTTTCCTCCTCCCCCTCTCCCCTCCCTCCCTCCCCTCTTCTCCCCCGCCCCTCTCCCCACCCTGTCTCCCCCTCCCCCAATCCCCCCACCTGTGTGTTTGGGGGGTGGTTAGTGTGAGTGTGATGCCGCAGCCCCCCCCCCCCCCCCCCACAAAAGCGCGTTGGGGAAACAGAAGTCTCCTTTAAATTTTGCCCTTCTCACCTTAAAGTAATACTTTAAAGATGATCAGCCATGATCACATTGTATGGCGGTGCTGGCTCGAATGGCCTAGTCCTGCACCTATTGGCTATTGTCTATTGCCTTCTGGTCTTTAACCTTTCCATGATGAGAAAAAGATTCTGACTGTCCACCCTATCTATGCCTCTCATTATTTTATAAACTTTTATCTGTGTTCATTATTCTATAATTGCATTTGGGAGTGGGGTGGGAATTTGCAAAGCGGAAGTTAGGATAGTTTAAAAATGGCCTTGCCACAGTTAGTCCAGCAATTCATCTCCTAAATTGTGCAGATTTTGAGAATATCACACAGCGTGAGATATGCTTTCCTTCAGTTATTAGTGAAGCTCATTACCATTTCCAGTCAGTTCATGGAATCATCCAGCTATAGTAAATCTTTAAGATGTTAATAAATGGATTTCATTCATGATATCTCTGGAACTAATCGATGTTTTGCAATTACTTGAATGAGGCCCTCAAACCCTATTCCAGAGACTTGGACACAAACATTGAGGCTAACACACCAGTGCATACTGGGAGATTGGTGCACTGTCAAGAGTATCGTTATTCAGAAGTGATGATCAATTAAATCTGCGTACTGAAGTCAATGGAATATACTCCATCTCAATTAAGAGAAGAACAGAAGTGTAATCCTGGGTCTCTTAGTCAATACCTCTGATAATTAATCACCAGAATTATTAATAATCTGGTATTTACTCTGGTAATTAGATAATATCTGGCATTAAATAAAAATGATTAAAGCAGATTATCTGGTCATTAATGTATTTGCTTTGTAATTTATCCCCCCACCCCCCCCCCTCCCCCCCCCCCTCCCCCTCCCCCACCCCCACCCCACCCCCAGAATGTAAAATTATAATGTGGGAAGGAACTGCAGATGCTTGATTACACTAAAGATAGACACAAAATGCTGGAGTAACTCAGCCGGTCAAGCAGCATTTCTGGGGGGAAAATAATAGGTGATGTTTCGGTTTGGAATAGAATCTTCCGACCCGAAACGTAACCTATTCTTTTTCTCCAGAGATGCTGCCTGACCTGTTAAATTATTCCAGCATTTTGTGTCAAGTTAGAAATTCATCCCCAGTTAGAATTACTACATGGCAGTGGATTGTACTGTGCCTCTGAGATTTGCTTACATTGACCAACTGAGGAAGGATTTCTTGGAAAACAAATATTCATACAGACAGCACAAAGGTACAGCTGTTTGTGCTGCTGCCACACACCTTCAGCCACCTGAACTCAATCTTATGTGCAGATATGGGGTGGATGGGGGGGGTGAAGGGGGGTGGTGAAGGGGGGGTGGTGAAGGGGGATGGGGAAGATGGGGGGGGATAGGGGGGTGGGGGGGAGATGGGGGTGGGTGAGGATGGGCGGGTGGGGGGAGATGGGGGTGGTGGGATGGGGGGGATGGGGGGGGTGGGGGGAGATGGGGGTGGTGGGAAGGGGATGGGCATAGATGGGGGGATGGGGGGGAGATGGGGGATGGGGGTGGTTGTTGGGGGTTGAGGGGGGATGAGGGGGTGGTGGGGGTGGGATGGGGGGGGGTGGAAGGATGGGGGGTGTGGGGGGAGATGGGGGGTGGTAGGCGGGGGATGGGGGAGATGGGATGGGAGGTGGAGGGGCGGGGGTGAGTGGTGGGGGGGGGTGGGTGGTGGTGGGGATGGGATGGGGGGTGGGGTGGGTGGGGGAGATGGAAGGATGGGGGGGAAGGGGGGTGTGCGGGGGAAATGGGGGGAATGGGGGTGGGGGGATGGGGGGATTGGGGGGTGGGGAGGATGGAGGGTTGGGGGGGATGGGGGGCATGGGGGATGGGGGTGGGTGGTATGGGAGGATGGGGGAGGGTGGGGGTTGGTGGGTTGGGGGGATGGGGGTGTGGGGGGGGGGGGGTGGGGGGGGTTGTAAAACAGAATAGGTAATAAGGAATTAAGTGGCTGAATAGGATTGATGAGAATACTCTGAGGTCCAGCAGAGATTGATGAGACAAATTGTCTCCACTAAAGTCAGGGGAAAAAATGCAAATGGCATGCAAAACCCATTGCGAGGAAAGTGGCCACTGGCCACAACAATGACTGTACATTAAGAGGTAGGTTATTGCCTGTGAAGTATTTTGACACATCATAAGTTTATGAAAAGTGCTATATAAATGCAAGTCCTTTTATCTTTAACTGTTGCTAGCAGCACATAAATAACTGCAGTTCAAAGAAAAAACTTTTAACGTGGTTAAACAAGCCAAAGAATTTAATTGGGTCTTCAGTAAATAAAATTTGAAATAAAAAAACTTTAAAAAATACTTAATCAAATGTGTAGATTTTTCAGGATCTCCTTAACGGAAGAAAGGGAGATAAAGAAATGAAGCTTACAAATAGAACTCCAGAGCATTACTCCCAAGCAGCTCATAGCATTGCCAACAACTGTGGAGCAATTAAAGTGAAGATATCCAAGAGGACAAAATTATAAGCAAATATAGGGCCCAGAGGATTTGATGGTTTGATGAGATTGCAGAAGGGTAAAGCCACTGAGAGACCTAAAAACAAGGAAGAGAATTTTAAAGTTAGATGCTGCAAACTGGAGCTAATATAGATCATCTAGTGCACGAGTGAAGGCAAATTGAACTTTGTACTATATTGGCAACTTGGCTTTGGATCAGTTACGTTTGTGGAAACTGAAAGATGCAATTTAAGTATACAGGGGTGAGAACATGCCTAGAAATTTAATTTTTACCAAGAGTGGCAAACATGTTGAATAATATTGGCAGTGCATTGTACTTTGCCTTTAACATTCACAAAAATGAACTGAATTTTAGAGGCAAACAACACACTGACATAATGGTCTAGTAAATATACTGCTCCTGGCCAGAATTAATTTTCTAAGGAAGAAAGAGACAGTTTAATCTAAATGATAGCACAAAATGCTGGAGTAAATCAGCGGGTCAGGCAGCATCTCTGGAGAAAAGGAATAGTTGACGTTGACATTTCAGGTCGAGACCCTTCTTCAGATTTCTTCAGATGGGTATCGACCCAAAAGGTCACCTATCCCTTTTCTCCAGAGATGCTGCCTGACCCGCTGAGTTACTCAGGCATTTTGTGTTTATCTCCGGTATAAACCAGCATCTGCAATTCCTTCCTACACATTAATTTAAATTATGCTAATTTGAATGGGTATGGATGCAGAAAGACCTGTGATGGTGCGCAGGCAATCAACTGATGATCCATGATATTTGCATCCTAAATAAATTGTAATGATTAGATACCTCCGATGGAAAAGAGATTCAAATGAATAAGATGTAAAAATACCACCATTTTTTAAATGTTGTACAACATTGCAGCTAGGAATGAAATCTCAAAGATAAGATTGATGCACATTTGTGCAATTGGTAGGTAAAAATTTAAGACGAGATTGTATATCAATGCCCATCTTTTATAAATATGTAGGAAGGAACTGCAGATGCTTGTCTGAAGAAGGGTCTCAACCCGAAACGTCATCCATTCCTTCTCTCCAGAGATGTTGTCTGTCCTGCTGAGTGTGTTGTGTTCTTTTTTATTCGTATGGCTGTATGGAAACCCAAATTTCACTGTACCAATTGGTGCATGTGACAATAAATGTCTCTTGAACTCTCTTAAAATCTATGAACTTCAGTAAAAGGTATATTTTAACTTAGTTTAGTTTAGAGATACAATGTAGAAACAGGCCCTTCTGCCCACCAACTCCACATAGAGAAAACCCATTCAGGTCACAGGGGGAATGTAATAACTCCGTACAAACACAGGTCTCTGGTGCTGTAAGGCAGCAACTCTACCGCTGTGCCACCATGGCACACCTAAATACATTTTTCTAATATTCAAAAAACTGATTTGGACTTTCTGCTGGTAGTTCCTTACAGAAATGCTAAGAGGTTTGGAGTATGGATACAGGTATATTTCAGGAAATTTAATCTCATTGACTTAAATGTATCAAATTAAAAGTATTTCATTGCTTTTAAATGGTTTCGAGCATTTGATTATTTAATTACTTTAAACGTTTCATCATTTTTAAGAGTATGTTTAAATTTTAATGGTTTTGAACATCTGAAACTATGAGACAGGTTATCTGACAGGTTTGCCAACTGTTTCAGCCTGGGGGTACCATTTAACTGGCAATCAAAGCATTTTTGTCGGCATTACAATCAGGTAAATGCAAACCTAACGGATAAGGGAATGCTATGTTATGGGCAATGAACCACTCCAAGGATATTCTGAGCAATTGAAGCATCAATTACTGGGAACATAGTGCAGTTTTATTAATATATATGAGAATAATATACTTTGATTACGGTCCACCATCTGCAAATAACCTAATTTTAACTAACTTAAGTTGACTCTAAAAATCTGAAAAAAACTATTTGCTTATTATATTCCAAAGTTATAAGAGAACAGGGCAAGGAAGAGGGTAGCTGAGAATAAGTTGTGCTACTTACGGCTTAATGATGGTTGTGAAGTTCTGGCATTTGTTTATCATGATGCTTGTAAATACATGACTGCCTGACTATAAGTTGGGGTTGAACATCCACCTAATGCGTGCTAGATTTAGGGTTTGGCTTAAATTCCAATCAAGGGTGGGTAAAGTTAAATAGCTAATCTCACCCACAGTATAAAGTGATTTAATTATTTACATAACTACACTCAAACTTATTCATCCTCAGTGCCGAACAATCAAATGCCCTTCCTGCATGATCTCTGCGGCGATCTTTCAAAAACCTATTTCCAATTTCCTTCAGCGAAGATGTGTAATCTTTCTCATTCTTATTTACATATTGTAGAACGACCTCCTTATCTTTGCAACACGATAACCTCTGAGTTTCTTTAGGCATTACAAAGGTAATATTTGCCTAGCCCCTTGGACAATCACAGGGTGACTCACAGCAATTTGCAACCAATTCTTGTAATGTGCAACCTGCCGTAATGTTGTTAATTTGCTCTCTGCAAGCTACTACAATCAGCAAGTGCTGATAAAAGGGCAGATAGTGGCCGTAATACAAAGGAGAACCATCTACTCTGTTTTGAATAAATGCCATGGGATCTTTTATATTAAGAGAGTCGAGTGTTTTATTGTTTAGTTTAGTTTAATTTAGTTTAGTTTAGTTTAGTTTATTTAGTTTAGAGGTACAGTGTGGAAACAGGCCCTTTGGCCCACCAAGTGATGCCAACCAACGTTCACCCATGCACTGGTTCTATCCTACTAGGGACAATTTACAGAGGCCAATTAACCTACCAACAAAATTGTTTGTAATGTGGGAGGAAACCAGGGCACCCGGAGGAAGCCCACGTGGTCAGAGGGAGAATGTGCAAACGCCATACAGACAGCATCTGTAGTTAGAATCAAACCCAGGTCTCTGGCACTGTAAGGCAGCAACTCTACCCCTGCGCCACTGTGCCACTCAAATATGACCTGACATATTGAATGAAATTCTTACTTGCAGCAGCAGCAGCAGCAGCACAACAGGTGCCACAGCACAGTCCTCAATAGATAACACAACAAACAAACAAAAAAGGTCCATTAAATATAAAACACAATATAATGCAAAAATAAAACATAGCACAAAGTCCCCAGTGCAACCCAGGCAGTTTGTAATTTGGAGATTAGTTCGAAATCATAGTGTTTAATAACCTGATGGTTATTGGAAAGCTGTTCCTCAACCTGGATATCACAGTTTTCAGCCTCCCATGCATTCTTTACAATGCTGGGAGTAAAATGGGAGCATGGCCAGGGTGGTGTGGGTCCTTGATGATGTAGGCAGCTTCTTTGAGACAATGCCTTTTACAGATCCTTTCAATGGTGGAGAGCGCAGAATCTGGGATGGACTGGGCAGTGTTAACCACTTTTTGTAATCTTATTTGTTCCTGGACGCTCGAGTTGCTGAGCCAAGTCATGATCAACCAGTCAATATGCTGTCTAGCATACACCTGTAGAGGTTCAAGTAATGAACTAAGGAATTAAAGGCATTTATGGGCTTCCTTTATGATTCCATCGATGTGATGGGTCCAGGCCAGATCTTCAATGGTATGTATGCCCTGGAACCTGAAGTTGTTAACTTTCTCTACCACCGTCCCATTGCGAAGACAGGTTTGTTTATCCTCGACTTTTCTCTCCTAAAGTGAACAATAAATTCCTTGACTTTTACTGACATTGTGTGCAAGGTTGTTGTTCTGGCACCATTTGGTCAGACGATCGAACTCCCTCCTATATTCTGACTCATCACTATCCATAATTCATCCAACAACGGTGGTGTCATCAGCGAATTTAAAAATGGAGCTGGACCTGTGTCCGGCCACACAGTCAATGGGCACAGGGTGAGAGGAAAGGCACAGTTTAAAGTCTGGCCTAAAAGGCAGCACTACTGACAGTGAGCAATTCTTCAATATACCTCTTGAGTCTCAGTTTAAATTTTGTGATTAGTTCCCTGGAAAGGGAAATGAAAGCCACAGGACGTAAAACATATTGGCAACTCATGGCTGCTCATGTTTTGCTGCAGCTAATGTAAAAAATTGCTTTAATTACCTGCTGTTTGCTTAAATTAATTAAGCAATTTAAAAAATAGTAAATAAGGAGCTAATCGATGATAAAATGATTCAGTGTTCTCGATCACAATGGGCCACAATATTTGTCAAGGGCTCCAGCCAGTTCTTTAAATGACAAGAAAACAGTGGGCAAACATAGATTCCAATGTACAGTGGAATCACCGCCTGTCTACCATTTGGATGGATGAAAACCATAAAAGGAAAATCAGTATAGTGAGAAACGAGCTGATGCCCCAGGTAATAAGGGGCATCACACATAACCTAGAATCACTTAACATAGTACCTAGAACACGGGATAAATAAAGCACAGGAACAGGCCTATCGGCCCACAATGTCAGCACCTAGCACGATGCCAAGTTAAATGAATCACCTCTCCCTGCACTTAATCCATATGCCTAATTATAAGTCCCTTAAATGCCAATGTATCCGCTTCCGCCATCACTCCTAACCCGTCATCCTCTGTTAAAACCAATCCCCGCACATCTCCTTTAAACTTTGCACCTCTCACTTTAAAGCTATGCCCTCAAGTATATGACATTTCCACTCTGTGAATAAGGTCTGACTGTCTACCCTATCTATGCCTCTCATAATTTTATATACTTCTAACGTGGTCTACCATCAACCTCCTCCTTTCTAGAGAAAACAATCGAGGTTTGTCCAGCCTCTTCTTGTAGCTAACACTTCATAGTCAAGACAGCATTCTGGTAAACCTCCTCCGCACCCTTTCCAATCCCTCCACATCTAATGGGGCAACCAGAACTACAACACAGTCCCCATGAAATCGCCTGTCTGTGCTTAACCGAGCCCCAAAAGGAGGACCTCAGGTGGTATTCAGCCCACAGAATGCCTTGACACTCCTTGACAGGAAACAAAGTTGAGGGTGAAGATTATCCTCCTCCCAAAACTTTTTCAGAGTCTATGCTCTCCACATGCAGTCCAATAGATGGAGCAGAGTGATAGATGTACGGGTTTCTGTCAAATCCAGGATTACAGGAGATTTCTTGGGAACTGCTGGCCTGAGCCACTGTAATTCCATCCAAAGGGCATCAATTATACCGGTGCCCAAGAAGAGTAAGGTGACATGCCTCAATGACTATCGACCAGTGGCACTAACGCCGGTGGTGATGAAGTGCTTTGAGAGGTTGATCATGGAGCAAATCAACTCCTACATCGACAAAAACCTGGACCCACTGCAGTTCGCGTACCGCCACAACAGATCAACGGTGGATGCGATCTCGCTGGCCCTCCACTCCGCACTGGACCACTTGGACAACAAAAACTCATATGTCAGGCTGTTATTCATTGATTACAGCTCGGCATTTAACACAATCATCCCCTCCAAACTGGTTACCAAACTCGCAGAACTAGGTCTCTGCGCATCCCTCTGCAACTGGATCCTTGACTTCCTCGTCCACA